>NC_067398.1:581070618-582296868 GCF_016432865.1 Antechinus flavipes | reverse complement strand
CCAAGCTTGAAGTCAGAAAGGCTTGGATTCAAATTTGGCCTCTGGGATTAAGTCACTTAATATCTTAGTTTATCAATGTGTTGATATAGAGATAACCTAAATGTAAGCTGTGTTGTGCTATCCAGAGAAGATACATATCTCTACATGGGTTGGCTAAAGGTAGTTCCTCGGAGGTTTTGATAGATATCTTTGAAATCTTGCCCATTTCTCAATAAAGGAGATGGAAATTCCATTCATGAAGGGAAGAGGACTATATGGTTTGTCATTCTGTTCTCAAATCTCTAAGAGAGGGGTACTGGTCTGGAGTCATATCTATCAGTCCACACAAAATGTTGCTGGTTTTGGAGTGCATAGCTACTTTTTTGGCTACTTTTAAGGTGGTGGTAGTGGTGGTGGTGGTATTACCCCAAGCTTATTCCTGAGGGCTTTACTAATTTCCTCCAAATGCTGGTTATACAAAAGACTATCACAAATAGTGAATAGTGAGTAAAAACAGTTATCTATGCAAATAGCAAGTTGAAATAAATGAAGTAATATAGATTAGAATATACAAGAAAGTACACAAATGAACTCTTTAGATGGGAGTAAAATAAAATCACACCTCAATTAAGTGAGAGGCCTGAATTTTACTCAAAAGGGAAATTTCTTGAAATTTCTAGGGAGGCAAGATGAAAATTAGGAACCTGTCAAGACTGCCCACTTCCTCCTACGTATCTGCAGCTTCCAAAATTTCTTTTTTTATTTGTCTGGAATTGGGTCTTAAGAGTCTGGAACCAAGGGTATCTTCTCTTGAAGAAGAAAAAGCAATTCTTCTCTCTAACTCTCTCACATCAGCTCTATTCTTTGTGTAGACATAGGGCCTGTGCCAGTTTTCTCTCTGGAGAAAATCTGGAGCCATGCCTAAGCAACAGCATGCAAAAAACTAACAAACAAACAAAAACAAGTAAACACTTTGGCTGGAAACCTGGATTACATTCAGACAAAAAATATTTCTATTATCTATAGATAAAGTTTAGTTATATTGAAATGAGTAGTATAGTTAGAGCCTAATAGTATAGAAAAAAATCTCCTTAGAAATAACAAATATATATATATATATATATATATATATGCACATATATATATATATATATATATTAAAATTATGTATTGAGAGTAAAAAGTCAGTCAGAAAAACTTTATTCACAGGTAGAGAAAGAAATAGATTGATTTGGGAAGATTCCCAAGAAAGATGGATCTTGATTCAGGAAATGGCCTGATGTTATAATGATGAGAGCAGACAGAAGACTGTGGGAACTGAGTGTGGATCACAACATAGCATAGCATTTTTACTTCTTTTGTTTTTGTTTGCCTGAATTTTATTTTATTTCTCATTTTTTCTTTTTTGATCTGGTTTTTCTTGTGCAGCAAGATAATTGTATAAATTTGTATGCCTATGTTGGATTTACATATATTTTTACCATGTTTAACATCTATTTATCATCTAGGGGAAGAGGTGGGAGGAAAGGGGAAAAATTGGAACACAAGTTTTTGCAAGGGTCAATGTTGAAAAATTATCATTGCATATCTTTTGAAAATAAAAAGCTTCAATTAAAAAAAAAAGATGCATCTTGAACTGTGATTTAAAGGAGATGAAAGATTCCATATGGCAAGAAGGAGGCATATTGTCCAAAACAAACTGGATATCTTGAGTATTAGTGGTTAAAGGTAGGAGAGTAATTTTTTACTTAGGTAGCTAAAAGGTCACTTTCACTGGAACATGAAAGGGTTTGTGAGACATCAGGGTACATGGTGAATACAACCAAAAATCAGACCAGAAAATTTCCTAAAGCATTTTGTTCAAGTAGACTGGTTGGCTAATCTAGGCTATTTCTTTCCCTCACTGGTAATGAGAAAAATGTACAGGTTAGACCCCCTGCTTGGACAAATGCCCATTGCTCTGTGGGTTATCCATTCGTAACTTTGCCCAATTGTTATAATTAGTTTTTACCTACTGTGAAAATGATGAGATAATAAATGTGAAAGTGCTTGAGCTCCCCCAGGGCAAGGAACATACGACACCAGAGCTATAAAAAAGCTATAGTGCCTAGTCTGCAGTGCCAAGCCTCCTGTGGCATTATTACATGAAAAAAGAATGACATAAAGATTTTTAAGTGAAAGACAGCAGACTTGAAATATTGTGAAATATAACCAGGTCCAATTACTATTGCTTCATATTTTGTATCCATTCTTTACAGTCTTTGACAAGATTTTTGATATTTTGTAGCAAACATCTAATCATATGAAGAACCAGTCATCTTCAAGTTGCCACACTTTTTGCTTGGAGGACTTTAGATGATTTCTGTGACTCTTTAAGAAGGCCCTAACTTCAGCATTTTTGGTGATTAGTTTTTTACTGAATGAAGCAAGGTCAGTTCACTTTGAAAAACTTTTCCAGTGATAATAAAAAAATTAAATCCATTTTTCTATGGCCTTTAAAGAATATTGATTTCTGAGTGACTGACCCTCCAAAGCTGACATTATAAGTGTAATTTCTTTATCTAATCTCTAGAATTATTGGTTAGCTGCCTAGGCTACCTTTACTAAATTCCTGTATTTAACAGATTTTAATGCTAAGAGGAAAATGTATCACATTATGTGGTTCTTTTCTCTTGACAAAGAAAAATTATTACTTTTTTTTTAACACTAACCTCATCAAAGTGTCCTGTGAATGACAAATCAATGAATTCTAATGAATATAAATTCTTTGAGGGCAGAGATTATTTCCTTTTTGCATTTGTATCCCCAGCACCTAACACAATGCATCTCTTGTAGAAGGCACTTAATAAAAGGTTGTTGAATTAAAGTCAACTTCATTTGCATCTCCTAGAAATGAAAGAATTCAAACTTTTAACCACCAACATTCCTATCTCCAACCCACAATAATTGTTTAGATATTGACATTTGATCCTCCATATACTTCACATTCTTGGTTCTCAATTTTGTATAATATTCGAAGGGTGAACAGGCTTTATTTACTATTGACAATTTTTTTTTTTTTTTTTTTTTTTTTGGAATTTCATCAACTGAATAGCAAGTGACTATTCCTTGCCAGATGATTTATACTTTGGAATCTTGTAAAAAATAGGAGCAGTTCCTGAAATAAGTAGTTTCTATTTTTATTAAAATTGAAGTAAAAATGTGGGGCATGATGTGGGTACAGGGAATTGTAAGCACTAATTGTACAAATTGCAAATGGAAAGCCCAATTAATGCAATTTAATATGAGCAGATAAAAATAAGGCTGGACCATAACATTCCTTTACATTTATTCATCTCAAGCCCTCGGCCAATACATTTCTAAAAGTCCAACCTACTGGATTTTGATAATTTTGTAAGTAATCTCTTCATCTTTTAATAAATCATTAGTATATGTGGTCATTTGTGAAGTAGCATTTTACAAATAGGAGTACAGCCTTCAGCCAGTGCCTCCCTGAGGCATAGAAATGATTCTAGGTTTTTGACAGCTGAGCCAGCCGATATGAACAGGCAGTTTTCAGATGAAGAAATCAAAGCTATCCATAGTCATATTAAAAATGCTATAAATCACAATTAATTAGAGAAATGCAAATTAAAAAAAAAACTCTGAGGTATTACCTCACACCTATCAGATTGGCTATTATGACAGAAAAAGGAAATGAAAAATGTTGGAGGGAACATGGAAAAATTGGGAGACATTTACATTGTTGGTGGAGTTGTGACACTAATACTGCCATTTTGGAAAGCAGTTTGTAACTATATCCAAAGAGCTATAAAACTGTGCATATCCTTTGATCCAGTAATACTGCCCCTAGGTTTGTATACCAAAAAGATAAAAAAAGAAGAAAGAAACTATTTGTATAAAAATATTTACAACAGTTGTTTTTGTGGTAGCGAAGAATTGGAAATTAAGGGGAGATTCATCAATAAAGAAATGTCTGAAGTTGTTGTATGTGATTGTGATGGAATACCATTGTGCTTTAAGAAATGATTTCAAAAAAATCTGGAAAGACTTATATGAACTGATGCTGAGTGAAATGAGCAGCACCAAAAGAATATTGTACATACTAACAGCAATACTATATGATGATCAACTGTGATTTACTTTGATATTCTCAGCAATATAATGATCCCAAGGTATTCCAAAAAAATTAATGATGAAAAATGCTATCCACCTCCAGAGAAAAAACTGATAGAATCTGAATTCAGATAAAAGTATATTATTTTTCACTTTCTGTATTTGTGTGGGTGTGTTTTTCCCTCTTTGGGTCTGTGTTTTCTTTCACAGCATGACTAATACAGTAATATGTTTTGCATGATTGAACATATATAACCTGTATTAGATTGTTTATTGTCTCTGGGAGGGGAGAAATTAGAGAGAGAGAAAGAAAATTTAGAACTCAAAATTTTTTTAAATGATTGTTAAAAATTGCCTGGGGACAAAATAAAATATTTCAAGCAAAGGAATAAATATATAAATACTCCTGACCAGTTTGCACTGACAAAATTAAAATGTAGTTTATAAAACCTCACTGCTCTTGTTATGCTACAGTTCTCAGTTTCCATAATTATCCTGACCCAGTCCTGACTCAGTTCCCCTGCTTCTCAAAGCTCAGTCCTGGAAAACTTTCCCTCCCTCTTTATCAGAATATCTGATAAGGATAAAAGATCTTATGTTTTAAAATATCAGAATTCCTCTCCCCATCCCAAGCTATCAAAATATCAGATACTGTCTTATCAAGATGCCTCTCCCCATCTCCAGGGTGCCTCCTCCTATTATATCATAGCTCTTTCTGGAGGATCACCCCACCTTGTCAGAGTCCTGTTCTGTTCTCAGCAACCTGACTTCTCCCCTCCCCCGCCTCAGTTTACCCTCTGAGTCTGAGCCATGTGTGTATATATATATATATATCATTAAGAACTCACATTGTCTGCTAGATTCTTGGAGATGATAGTCTCATTCAGCCCTGGGACCAAACCATGGATCCATTTGGTCCCAGTAAATCTCTCCCTTTAAATAATTTATTAAATATTCTCTAATCTCTATCCTGCCTCAGTTTCTCCGGCATTACACACTGAATATGCTTTCTTTTCATATATTCTTTCTCTGTTCTCAATGTAACCACTAGTACACACAGATTCAAATTGTATAATAGGATCCAGAATATAAGAATGTTAACTTTAACTCCATGTAAACCATCTTCAACGTAAGTAGCAAAACAAGTTCTAATTACCCTATGGGAAAACTTACATGTGACCCTAGGCACTTTGTTCTGTTTTTTTTTTTTTAATTTTTATTTAATGATTACTTTATATTGACAACATTATCCCTTGCACTCGTTTCTTTTCCGATTTTTTTCCCCTCCCTCCCTCCACTCCCTCCCCTAGATGGCAAGCAGTCCTTTATATATTGGATATGTTGCAGTATATCCTAGATACAATATATGTTTGTAGAACCGAACAGTTCTCTTGTTGCATAGGGAGAATTGGATTCAGAAGGTATAAATAACCCGGGAAGAAAAACAAAAATGCAGATAGTTCACATTCGTTTCCCAGTGTTCTTTCTTTGCGTGTAGCTGCTTTTGTCCGTCATTTATCAATTGAAACTCAGTTAGGTCTCTTTGTCAAAGAAATCCACTTCCATCAAAATATGTCCTCATACAATATCGTTGTCGAAGTGTATAATGATCTCCTGGTTCTGCTCATTTCACTTAGCATCAGTTCATGTAAGTCTCGCCAGTCCTCTCTGTATTCATTCTGCTGGTCATTTCTTACAGAACAATAATATTCCATAACATTCATATACTACAATTTACCCAGCCATTCTCCAATTGATGGGCATCCATTCATTTTCCAGTTTCTAGCCACTACAAATAGGGCTACTACAAACATTTTGGCACATACAGGTCCCTTTCCCTTCTTTAGTATTTCTTTGGGATATAAGCCCAATAGAAACACTGCTGGATCAAAGGGTATGCACAATTTGATAATTTTTTGGGCATAATTCCAGATTGCTCTCCAGAATGGTTGGATTCGTTCGCAACTCCACCAACAATGCATTAGTATCCCAGTTTTCCCGCATCCCCTCCAAAATTCATCATTATTTTTTCCTGTCATTTTAGCCAATCTGATAGGTATGTATATAGTGGTATCTCAGAGTTGTCCTAATTTGCATTTCTCTGATCAATAATGATTTGGAACACTCTTTCATATGAGTGGTAATAGTTTCAATTTCATCCTCTGAAAATTGTCTGTTCATATCCTTTGACCATTTATCAATTGGAGAATGGCTTGATTTCTTATAAATTTGAGTCAGTTCTCTATATATTTTAGAAATGAGGCCTTTATCAGAACCTTTAACTGTGAAAATGTTTTCCCAGTTTGTTGCTTCCCTTCTAATCTTGTTTGCATTAGTTTTGTTTGTACAGAGGCTTTTTAATTTGATGTAATCAAAATTTTCTATTTTGTGATCAGTAATGGTCTCTAGTTCATCTTTGGTCACAAATTTCTTTCTCCTCCACAAGTCTGAGAGATAAACTATTCTATGTTCCTCTAATTTATTTATAATTTCGTTCTTTATGCCTAGGTCATGGACCCATTTTGATCTTATCTTGGTATATGGTGTTAAGTGTGGGTCCATGCCTTTGTTCTGTTTTTATATAATATCCAGCCTGGTCTAAGACTGATCTCTATTCAGAACCCCTGCCACAAAGAGCTGGCCTTGTGAGTAAACTTCTCCAATTAACCCAATAAACCCAATAATTTACTTCCAAGTTGGGGTGGACTGCCCTTTTTCCTGGGGTATTTCAATGCCTTTCCTTTGTGGAACTGTTCCTTTGACAAAAATGGTCATTTTGATTTTAACTGTAGCTTACCTCCCACCCAAAAAAGATGGAAAAGGGTCTGTATAATGCTGCATATTGCTTATAAAAGGAGAAGAGATTCCTGAATAACAGAGAGAATACTCTTATATAAAGAATTTGCATTTAGGGAGTTTCTTTAGAGATACAGGTGGAAAAAGGGTACTTTAAAGAGTTAAGAGAAATACCTTCAGAGAAATAATATCTATAGAAATATATAGATAGCTATCTCTATCATGTCTCTGGACTTACTTGAAATTCTAGAGGCTGATAGAATGAACATCTGGTTGAGATTGTTCTTTCTGCCCTGGTTTGAACTAAATTCTGATCTTGCTCCCAATTGAAGAGCTCAATTACTTTCTGTGTATCTTTTGGTACACTCTAATATGTAGTATTTCTCTGATTTCAGTTTGAAATCAGCAAATTTTTTGTTTGCTTAGATAAATTGGTTTACTTGCTATTCCTATTTGTGATGATTTTTTATATGAGTAGCATTTTATGAGAAAGAACTAAATCAATGAGTATATACTGTCTACCCTTTTTCTTAAAAGAGACCAGAAATAGTGAATATTTTATTATGAATTTCATAGCCCTAAATCCTCAGCGGGGACATAGTCATTGAGTTCTGAGGAGTCAATTCATCAGGATAAGAGAGAATTGGAATAAGCACCTCAGAGCATGTGTTACAGAATATATTAACACTTGCACACTGTGAAAATTCTTAATACAATTCTATTTACAAGGATAGCAGCTTTAAAAATGGCCATTGTCTGCCTCAGAATTAGATAGAATGTAATCATTCTGACTTCTTCCCAAGTATTTCTCCATTTTTCTTTATAAGTGGGTAAAGCAAAGAAGTAAATGGAACAAATAACAATTGAATGGATCTCAGTACCCCAGAAAAGTACAGGAGGAAATCTCTAAGGTTGTCTCACCAACACCTTGTTTCTATTTCTTGGATGGATGCTGGCTGGCTTTGGTAAACCTATAGGAACGGTAAGACAGGCAGCTCTCAACTAAAATCATAATAGCAGCATTTAATATTTAAGATCCAAATTAGAAGGTTATTCTGACTTCAATTGCCTCCATTCTCTACCCTAACATCTATGAGGGTCAAGGTTTCTTTCCTCTATTTCTTGCTTGCTTGACTTGGCTTCAGCTACTTTTGCCCATAAGCCACTCTGGGTAGTTTTCCCCAGGATAAGGTCTGAAAAAACCCTTGAAACTTAAGGAAAGAGTGTCTGCCATCAGATTGTTATTAAATCTAAGTATTGCTTAAGAACTACTAAAATATCATGTAAAGAATACAATGAAACATTTTCTAACAGTTGTTCAAGATGAAACTTTTGGCATATCCTGGGAAAATTGGCATAAAATCTCCCTGACTGGCTTGTTATGTTTATCAGTCTTCTGGTCTACCTATGCTTTTCTTTTGAGCTGTTGTCTATGCTACATCTTCTGAATTTAGTGTGATTGACTTTAGATTAATTTTTTCTCCCTATATGTGTGCTCATGTTTAGGTCTATGACCCTGGATGAGTTATTTACTTCTCATAGACACAGGCAGCTCTCTAATATCTACAATTCTAATTAAAGTTATAGAAAAAGTGGTGAATTTCATTGGTAAAGTTCCATTGGGAAGCTCTTTACCAAATGAAATCAAAAGCCCAGGCTAAACAAAAATAAAAACTTTTAAGAAATATATATTTTGGTTTAAATAATTTTCTTAACAATATTTAATAATTGAAAATAATATATTAATTTGCCCTTAATATCATTCCTAGATCTGTTTAGAAGTTTCCTTCTAATTCACCCTAAACCCTTATCATGAAGATATCTTCTGAGGTTAGAAAATACCCCAAAAGCTCCAGGACAATTTTTTTTCAAAAACCCTTCTAGCTTTTCATAGCTACAGTACTTTTCCCCATTTGAGCCACAAATGTGTGTTTATCTGCTTTGGATTTTTCATCTAATTAAAGATATGACTTTTGTCTTTTCAAGCTTTCTTCTGTAAAAAATGTTGATAGGTTTTCACAAACATTATAAAGAAAGACAAGGAGGAGGGATGAAGCTTCCTGTTAATATATTTCCAACCAATCACCTTGTGAATCAAAAAATTAGCTAAACCACAGAGTTTCCAATAAGAGATCCAGGTCTAAAGCAGGCTAAAACTGGCTGTAGTCAATAACAAAACCCCAGCTTTTTGCAAGCACACATAATTCATCCATATGATAAGGAAGACTGTAATCTGGAAGGGCTCAGGCCAACCAGAATTCTGAAGGAAGATGTAGTTCTAACCTTAGAGTATAAATGCTTGTTTTCCCTTGTGTGTGTGTGTGTGTGTGTGTGTGTGTGTGTGTGTATGAATGTGCATGTGTATGTGTGTGCGTACTCATATGGAGTTTCTATACCTGCTTCTGCAGAAATGTATTAAAAGTTTAAATTGCTTCATTCTGAGGTTGTTCATTTATTGTGCCTTTTTAGGAGTTCAGAATTTTGTTTCCAACACTTATTTGAAAGTTCTGCTTGATATCTTGTGTCCTCTCTCTCTATGAGGTCAGAGAAGAATAAGAAAGATTATAGACAAATTTATATGATTGTATTATTTCCAACAAAAAGGGAATAATTTTTAACTTTATTTGAAAATGATATTTTACCCCCAATAGGTTTCTTTAACTGCCAATTTCTCTGTTGTGTATTACTTGAAATTAAAATAAAATATAAATTCTCTTAGTTCTAGCTTCATATTCCATCATTCCATTTTTCTTCTTGACATAGGACTTAACCCATTTAGCTTTGGAACTCCCATTCTGGATGAGTAGGGAACCTATTGATGAGTTGAATGAGCACAAACTCAACAGCCTACAATATCTAACCATGCCCAGGCCAGATCACACAGACCATGCTTCAAACTCCATTCAGCTATTCACACCAGCCATCTTCTAAATTTTTGCCTTTCTTCTCCAACTTTTGCTTTGAGAACCATAGACAAATCAGTACTACCATTACTTTCTGCAAAGCCTTCTCTGGCCCTCACTCTCCAAAAAAGGTCACAAAGAATAAGACATTACTAAATAACAGCAACAACACCAAACAAAGGGCAGACTTGCTGAGAAAAAGCTTGGGAATCTCTTCACAAAACCAAGTCCTTAATTGTTTAGCTTAAATACTAAAGGCATTTATTCATTAAAGGTATTTGAATCAGAAACTACTGTAATACCAACTTGTCAAAAAACAACCCCCCCCCAAAAACAACCTTTCAAAACCCAAATATGACCTCAATGCAATATTCTTTTTGGGATTTGGAAATTCTAATCTGGGGACCTGCACAGATGATGTTGTAAAGTTCCAAACTTTTCTTCCTTTGAATTTTAAAAAAGATTCTAGAAATTCTCAAATAATTACTATGATGCCCACCCAGATTCCTTCTAGAATACATCTTTAAACAGATCTTTTGACTGTAATACTAATTTTAAATCGTAGTACTAGGAAAGGAGTACTTGGAATTTTACTTTCTTTTTAAAATCATGTAAAATATTTAAGTATTGCTTTCACTTACAGGAAATTGAAAAGAGAGATGATAGTAGGAAGTCAATATTCACCCAATATATATGTAAATTTGTGTCAAATGTATTAGCAGAATATTCGGCATAGTCAAGTGACTGTTATAAAAAACGCTGAATCCTTTATTCATGCTCTGTATGGCTACCCAAATCAAAAGGATTGCATTTCCTTTCAATCAATATTGCTGTCAGTTTGTCAGGCAGTCTAGTACTAGTTCTTTCCATTAATCAGATGTAGTGGTTCTGAATCAGCGAGCTAAAAACCAGTCCTCTGTAGCAATTCCTTAATAGATACACCCAATGCATTTTGGGTATATCTTTGATGTAATAGGCATCAAAGCTTTGATGAAGGTCCCTGCCTTATAGGGAAAATTTACTTCTCAAATTGGCAATGATGTCAACGACAGTTTCCACTAAAAGTATGGAAACACTATCGTTTACCTGGTTAGCACAAAATGGAGTTAGTTTTTTAAAAATTACTAATAACTAAAGGATTGAGAAGAGCTAGACTTGTTATTATAATTACAATTGTAATATATTAATTTTATGTTTAGATATTATTTTAGGTAGTTATATATTTTTGCAAAGGCCATCCAGGTATTCTCAGTCTGGTATCTGTGAACTTAAAAAAAATATTTTGATGAACATGTCAATATAATTAGCTTCCTTTGTAATCCTGTGCATGTTATTTCTGAGCATTAAAAGCATTATTCTGCGAAGGAGCATATAGACTTCACCAGGATGCCAAAAGGAGTCCATGACATGGTAAAGAGCATGAAGTCCTGATCCAATCATTTTAACTAAAGCAATCTATATATTCACTTTTATAATTTTAAGAATCTCAACATATGCAGAACTGTAAAAGTGACATTTTTTTGCCCAGGATTTGCACTCTGATTTATAAAAGTTTCAGGGGCCCTTGATCAAATGTCTCCTTGAAGTTCATGCCATGAAACCCTGTCTTCACTGTACAATGTTGTTTTTTAATCCAATGTCATTTCATTGGTATGAGGAACTTTCTCTACCAATCCAGATTAAGGAAGGAAAGGGAACAAGCATTTATTAAGTATTTATTGTGTACAAGACATTGTTTTAAATACTTTATGAAAAATTATCTTATTTGATGAGCATCTTCCCTGCAACTTGTGGTCTTAGAGTTGACTGTGATACCAATTGATTTAGTGACTTGTCCAGAGTCCCATAGCCAATATGTATCAGAATTTCAAGGATAACTCTCTATCACTATGTTTTTTTTTTTTTTTTAATTAAAGCTTTTTACTTTCAAAACACATGCATGGATAATTTTTCAACACTGACCCTTGTATAACCTTGTGTTTCAAAATTTCCTCTCCCCCCTCCCCAGATGGCAAGCAATCCAATTTATGTTATACATGCTAAAATGCACGTTAAATCCAATATATATAAACATTTATACAATTATCATGCTGCACAAGAAAAATCAGATCAAAAAGGAAAGAAAATGAATAAGAAAACAAAATGGAAGCTAACAACAAAAAGAGAGAGAATGTTATGTTGTGACCCCACACTCAGTTCCCACAGTCCTCACTCTGGATGTAGATGGCTTCATCACAAATTCATTATCCACTATGCTTAACTGCCGCAACTAGTATTTACCGAATTCTTATTGTATATTGTATACTTAACACTGTATTGGGGTGGGCACAAAGAAATATAAAATACAGGGTATCACAAAAATCTTAGAGCAGGTTTAAGCTATTAAAGCTTTGTAATATGAATCCCAAAGCCCTTTTTTAATGGGATTCTCTCTTTATAAGTAGAAATCAATGCCTCATTCCTGCATGAGGAGTGGGGTGCATATGCGTTGTTGAGAATGAGAGAGAAGAGAGATCTGACCTCTTTAGTTTCTTTGAGTCTCCTGGATTTCTGCTGTGACAGAAAAGATGCATGGTTGGCTGAGGTTGTTGCCAGCCTCTCTTCAGGTCATTGAAAGGAGAGAAAGAGGGGCTGCTAGGTGGTGAAGTGGATAGAGCATCAGCCCTGAAGTCAGGAGGATCTGAGTTCAAATCTAGTCTCAGACACTTAACACTTCCTAGCTGTGTGACCCTGGGCAAGTCACTTAAGCCCTAATTGCCTCAACCAAAAAGAAAAAAAAAGGAGAAAAAGATTCTAGAAAGAAGCTGACATGAGAAGAACTTAAAGTCTGTCATGTTTCTATGCCTACCTTACCCCACTTGAAATTTCAGGGATTTTTTTTCATTGTCTGAAATCTGAGACTTTCTCTCTCAGACAGAAGAATGCTATCTCCTTCCTAGGGGAAAACTTTCAATTTATATTGTCTGGCTTATATTCTCATTTATATGCTTTCTGTTTTTACTGTTGATTTGGATAAATGGGTTTTGTTTTGTTTGGTGTTTCACTGTTAGGTATGTTCACTGTGAAACTGTAAATTAATGGGAAGGGCATCAAATCTTGGAAATAAAATTGGGGACTCCCTTTCTCCATTAAGAAGTGGCAATTAGGAGTTGAGCTTGAACTTTAAAGTTTCTTATAAGGGAGCTTATAAGATATAATAAGAGTCCATTTCCATTCCCTCCTCCTACTGCCACCCAGTAGCTCTCTGGCCCCAACCGCCTGCTTCCGTTCTTGGAAGGAATTAAGTCTCTTTTGGAGAAAGGTGAGGAGAGGAGATACTAGAGATATATTTCTTGCCTTCCTGGAGAGCCACACCGAGATAGCCACATTACATTTTAAAACTGCACTAAGGCTTTTGGGACTTCCTGTTTAGTCTTGGTGCACAAGGGATTTACAATCTAGTTGGGGAACATGACATACTAAGAAAATGAAGTAAGAGCCAGGTGTGGGTGGTATCCCAGTTGCCAGCAAGGTGGGACTAAGTGAGCTCTTCAGATCAAGAGTTTCAAGCTGTAATGGAATACATAATTGGGCACTAAATTTAGCCCTAATATGATGAGCTTCCAAGAGTGGGGACTACTGAGCTGCCTAAGAAATTAGCCTGCTCCAACTGGAAATAGCAGGTTAAAGCTTCCACATTGGTCAGTAGTGAGATCATGTCTCTCAGAAGCCCCTACATTTCCTATCAGGGCAAGATAGAAAGTTCTAGTCTTCTTTTTCTTCTTTTTTAGAGGAAAGGCGGGGAGGGATGAGATCATCTGGCAATATATGACAAAGTAAATTTTGCACAGAATTCATAGGAATTTTGGTAAAGGTTTAAAGGGCAAAATTTTTAAAAATTCTATTAATCTTTTCCCAAACTTTTGCTCAGTGACTACAGATTTTGAAGATTGGGTCAGTAAAGTACAGATTGTTGTATAATAGTGTGTGAGACAGGTGCTAGACCCTTTTCCCAAATTAACTAATCAGAGACGTCTTCAGGTACAAAGAGAAAGCATTTATAGTCCCTGCAGGGAGAGGCCCAAGCACAAGGGGGAGACATGTCAGCTCCCAACATGTGCTCGACCTGATAAGCTTCTTCCAGCTTGTCAGGATTTAAATAGCAAAAGACCCAACCTTTTCATTGGATAGACTAAAAGGAAGTAACCATCCTTGACCAATGGTCACCAATGCTGTCTGCTTCCTGTGGGTTACATCATTTCCTGTCACTTCCTGGATTAGGGTCTGACTTTAGAAACCTAGATCCAGAGATCACGTGACTTCCTGCAACCTTGGCCCAAGACCTGACTTTCCGGCTCTGGGATGGGGATCATGTGATTTAGGCCTAGACTCAGACTTGAGAAAACTTCATCCAATCAGTCCCATTCAATAGTATTAAGGTTCAAAAGGAAACCCTCAAGAAGTTGGGTCATAGACCAGTGTTCGAGGTGTCTCAAAAGAATTTGCAGGCTTGAACCCAAGACCATGACCCAAGACATGAACCCATGTTCAGGTCAAAGGGCATTTGTCAAAGGACAAAGTTTATTGTAATTGTAATGCCAATTGCAGCCAGCTAAGTTCCAAAAGGATTTAGCAAAGAGTCAGCAGCAAGGAGACAAATATTACTGATATGCTAGTTTTATGGCCCAGTAGAAGTGAGGAGTAGTCTGTTCACTATTGCCTCAGTAACTTGGTTATTAGTTACTAGCAGATTATCTGTCTGACAGTCAATAATGTTTCTAGAACTATCCTAAGAAGGTAGGACTTTAGAATCATTGACAGACGGATTGTTAGAACAAAAGCACTCTGAGTTCAGGGGACCTTCATCATTGCTGTGTTTCCCACAGAAGTCATATTCCATCAGTAGTTTATCTTATTTGATGGTTTCTTCCAAGTTGAAGACAGTTCAAAATCAAGTCAAGGTGACAGAACGAGATTGATTCTAAAGGAAAGATTTGTGTCACTTTTCATCACTTGCCTGCTTATTTAACTTGGCAACATCTGACACTAACAAGGGAGTGAAATATATATATATATATATATTTACATACATACATATATACATACACATATATTTACATACATACATACACACATATACTTACATACATATACTTACACACACATATATTTACATACATACATACATACACATATTTACACACATACATATACACATATTTACATACATACATAGATTTACACACATATTTACATACATACATATATTTACATACATACATATATACATACACATATATTTACATACATACACACATACATATACTTACATACATATACTTACACACACATATATACATACATATATTTACATACATACATATATACACATATTTACACACATACATATACACATATTTACATACATACATATATTTACACACACATTTACATACATACATATATTTACATACATACATATATACACACACATATATTTACATACATACATATACACACATATACTTACATACATATACTTACACACATACATATGTACATACATATATTTACATACATATATACACATATTTACACACATACATATACACATATTTACATACATACATATATACATACACATATATTTACATACATACATATACACATACATATACTTACATACATATACTTACACACATACATATATACATACATATATTTACATACATATATACATATTTACACACATACATATATATATATTTGCATACATACATATATACATACATATTACATACATACATATATTTACATACATACATATATACATACACATATATTTACATACATACATATACACATACATATACTTACACAATACATATATACATACATATATTTACATACATACATATATACACATATTTACACACATACATATATTTACATACATATATTTACATACATACATATATTTACATACATACATATACACACATATTTACACACATACATATATTTACATACATACATATATTTACATACATATATATGTATATATATGTGTGTATATATATATACATATATATATATATATATTTGCATACATACATATATACATACACATATATTTACATACATATACACATACATATACTTACATACATATACTTACACACATATATTTACACACATACATATATACATACATATATTTACATACATATATACACATATTTACATACATATACACATACATATATTCACACACATATTTACATACATATATTTACACACATATATTTACATACATACATACATACACATATTTACATACATATACACATACATATATTTACATACATATATTCACACACATATTTACATACATACATATATTTACATACATATATTCACACACATATTTACATACATACATATATTTACACACACACACACACACACACACACATATATATATATATATATTATATATATATATATATATATATATATATATATATATATAAAATTCCAGAACCAAGTTAATAGAGCACTTGGAATACTGGAAGAGTTTATTCTCGGCGCAAGATTGTATTTGATTTCAATTCACCTAAATCCAGGTGAAATGTTTGGGCATCATGATTTCCTCCCTCCCTCCCTTTCTTCCTCCCTTCCTCCCTTCTTTTCTTCCATCCTTCCTTCCTTTCTTCCTCCCTTCCTCCCTTCTTTTCTTCCATCCTTCCTTCCTTTCTTCCTCTCTTGCTTCTTTCTTTCTTTCCTTCCTCCCTCCCTCCTTTCTTCCTTCCTCTTTCCCTCCCTCCTTTTTTCCCTCTCTTTCTCCCTGCCTTCCTCCTCCCTCCCTCCTTTCTTCCCTTCCTTTCTCTCTCCTTTCTTTTCTCCCTCTTTTATTCCCTTTCTTCTTTCTCTCCCTCCGTTTCTTTAATTTGTTTTTTTTTTTTGGGGGGGTGTGTCTTTTGTTTTTACATTATTTCAAATGTCTGATTTCCATAATTTATCTTAGAACCTTGTACAATTCATACATATTAAGTGCTTAATTAATACGTATTGGATTGGAATTAGATTTAGAAAAGTCCTTGATTCACGTATATTTAAACTGAATTGTACTGTATAGTGTATGCAAATATACATACATATATCCCTCTGCAGTAAACATTTGAAAAGTTTCAAGTAATATCTGCCATACAAAACAAACTATGAATTTAGAACTAATGTTGCAAGGTGAATACAATCTCAGCTATACTATGATGCTAAGTATCACTTCCTCTAACTATCAACTAATTGATCTTGATGCTTTGGGGTTCCATTGTTCATTTCAACATTAAATTATAGGGTTAAAAAAAAAAACCCTAAACTATTGTGCTTATCAAGCTCTCCTGCAGTTTTCCATTATTCACCTACCACTGCTGTAGAAATTCATCTGAGGACATGGAATGAGATCATTGGGGCAAACCCTTTTTCAAGGCTAATTATTTCAGTGCAATTGGTATTGAGCTACTATTTTTAACTTACTGGCATCAGCTTTCTTCTTCTTAAGTTTATTTATGGTCACCCATCTTCCTTGATTGTCAAAAAGCCAAATTGTAATTTCCTTTTCCTTTCTCTTCTCCTGAGAAATTGTAACCCCCATCTCCATGCCTTTCTATTTATTGTTTTCTTAAGGAAAGGAGTTGGATATGATCAAGATGATACCAATGTGTCAGAAAGCAGGGAATACTTTCTGAGACAAGGTGGGAGGTGATAGGCAGGGTAGATATAGAGGAAGAATGTCAAATAAGACTACCCTATTCTATTAAAGCAACTAGGTGGCTCAATGGATAAAGTGCTGGGCTTGAGTCTGGAAGACCAGAATTCAAATCTGACATCACATTCAATAGTTGTGTGACTCTGGGCAAGTCTCTTAATATTTATTTGCCTTTAATTGCACTTTGCTTTAATTTTAGGAAATGGAAAACCACTCTAGAATCTTTGCCAAGAAAACTCCTTAGGGGATCACAAAGAATTGGATACAACTAAACAACAACAACTCTATTAAATATAAGTAGGCAAAGAGAACGCATAATTTCAGAAACTTGACTAGCCTACTAATAATTATAATAACATGTCGATAATAACAAATTCAATTTAGCTTAAAAAAATTAAATATTTACTATGTGCAAGATACTATGCTAAGTACTGGGGATATAAAGAGAAAAACAAAGCAGCCCCTGCCCTCCAGGAGTTTATATTTAGTTGGGGATGGGTGGTTTATTATAGAAATGAACATCCTTTTGACTAAGCCAACTGAAAGGATACAAATCATCCAAAGCAATAGTCCTATAGTAATGGGAAACCTCCCAAGATATCTTGAGGTTTACTGGCTAGATTTCTTCCTTAAGGACCAAGCCTTAAACTGAAACCGCTCTGGCTGTCATTGATTGGCCAATAACAAGTGCCAGGCCAAGTCCCCGTTGGTCATTGTTTGGGTTCTGATTGACTCATAGTGATTGTAAGTAGGAATTATTTCTGTTTTCTCCAGAAACCTTTTCTTCCCGGATGATTTTTGTTTTTTTTAAACTAGGTAAAAGAGGTCTTTTTTTTGGGGGGGTGGGGAGGCACAATTCTTACTTAACCTTAATCAGTGAAAGGACTTTCCCTCAAACTATGACCTGTTAAAGACCTTAGCTTAAAATGGCAAAGGTCTTCCACTGCATCCAGGATCATCCCCAGTCATTCTGATCTATATCTGGCCACTGGACCCAGATGGCTCTGGAGGAGAAAGTGACTTTGCACCTCCCTCACTTAAATCCAATTCACTTGTATGTCTTGACATCACTTCCCTGGTGTCATGATTCTTTTCAAGAAAGAAGGACAAACAACAATAAGCAACAACAATAACAACAGCATTTATTTATTCAAAGTAGCTTATATTTACTGTGGAATCATGGGTCATGTTCTCACACTCTGGCTCCTACGGCACAGTTACTCAATATTGAAATACTCCAATAGCTCTGTACTATCCTTGATTTGAGAATTCCATCAAATGATGCAGATGTTTACTTATTACATAACTGCTTTATATTTTCTCAAAAGTTTGCCACAAGAGTTCCCTGTAACATGCTAGGGATCTTCTTCACTTTATTCCAACATTGCAAGAATATAAATGGAGTCCTCCAGCTTTCTACTTGTAATCTTATTCTTTTCCTATCTTCCTGGTCCATCTTCTCTTCCTGTCACACAATTCTAGATGATATCCTTTTTTTCTACTGTATTTTTCTTTGAAGTTCCTAGTTGGTTGTACATTACAGTCTGTTCATACTCACAAAGCATCTTTCTACTGTTCTCTGTGTAAGGCACCATCGAACTGTAGGGGTAAAAAAATGTTTATATAAAAAAGTGCAAAGTAATTTAATGGATTCAAATTATTTCATTAATAGTTGGGAAGAGGGTGAGGAAAGGAGAAGAGAAATCAAGAAAAACATAATGTAGAGTATAGAAGATAATGAAAAAAAAAAACTTAGCAATTCTAAGAGACAGAGGGTAGGAGAGGATATATTTCAGACAGGAGAGGTCATTTGAAGGAATATTGAGTATGGAGAATAGTTAGCAGGCTAGTTTGACTGAAATGATACTTAAATAAAATCATTGATTAATTGATATTTAAAAGTAATTTGCTGAAGCACCATTTGAAAGAATTCTTTTTAAGTAAAGAATCCTTACTTTATAGTATCATTTGTGTTAAATTTGCATTTTCCTTGCATAGATTTTTTTAAAGTTATGTACATCTGTGTTTAACTATTTCATAACAGTAATGATAGTTGATGAAGGCCACAGATTGCAAAAGCAGAAGACAACAGAATCTGGAGGAAGTTATAAATGATCTTTTCTAACAGATTGTATTCCTAACAGTATATAGCCCCTGATATACAGGGGATATTTCATCATGTAGCTGATTCTTCCCTCCATCCTCTCTCCTCTGTTTTTCTTGTTTTTGTACTCTGTCCAGCTCTTCACCCACAAATTGAACTCAATAGAGACTCATTTTACCATTAAGTTGTTTTTTTTTTTTTTTTTAAATATATAAACTTTCACATTGGAACTAAGTTATTTTGTTCTTTTCAATAGAGATTTTTGGGGAAACAGAAGATAGGAAATCTAAATCCTCTTAATCTTTTTCTTTTATTAACAGGAATTTTTTAAAAATTTAATTAAAACTGCTGAAATTTATATAGACTCAATGATTATTCTGTTGAAGATACAGGGTGCACTCTTTCTGTATTAGACCAGCAAAATGATGGGGTTTAGCCACCAAATGAAGGGGAATAGGAATGGTGCCCAAAAAGTATATTGGGTTTATGGGCTGGTGGTGTTAGTTATCTCAAAAGAATTTGTTGGTTTAGAAATTCTCCAAATCAAGGAGTAAATATTTTAATTGTACTGCTAAGAGCAGACCAAATCCATAATTTTTAATTTTTTAAACAAGAATAAGGGTTTTAGTAATTAACAAGAGGGAAGACAGGTTCCCTAGTAGTAACTAGGAGATAGATTACCTTAAGGGAAAGATACCGTGAGGCATAAGTACACTACAGAGGCAGATGAAATTCATAGAGAAGTTTGGTAAGGATCAACAGTATGAGCCTATGTTTTATAGGCGAAATATAACTTGGGAGTTTGACATCATAACTTGGCTTTCTGAATGGATACAGTAAATTGGAATTACTAGAGACTTCTACTTGAGATGGGACTTTAATCAAAAGTCCATTTGAACAAAAGGCCTACTTAAGTACAAAAGACCCACTTAAGTCTGAGATGATCCTTAGGGAGTATTATAATCCTATCAGTGCTTTAGGCTTTTTCTGCTAATGCCTACCTGGCTACCTAGGACATGATCATTTCCCCCCTCAAACAAATGGGACCTAAAATCTTTTGGGATGAGGAATAAAGGTCTCTTTCTTTTGAAACTACTTTCTGCTGAGGTTGGATGTAGAGTTGTTCCTGTCTCAAGGGTCCAACCCAAATGAGATATAGGATTCAGAGGCTGGGTTGAGACAGCATCTAGTGGTGTTTTGTGTCAAGCCAGTGTTGACCATTAATTGAACATCAATCAGTTGGAACTGAGAGAAAATACAAAGAAAGGAGGATAGGTGACACTAGCATTATAAAGGAGGATTCAGGTGGTCAAAGGCACACATATTAAAGTGTTTATTCATTGGGTAGAAAGAATAAAAGGCTAAGGGGGCTTTCAATTGGTATGAAAATATGAGTAAAAAGTTGACTTTACTCCAGTTATCCTTAAGAACTTAAAATTCTCTGAACTACACCTATATGACTCCTAACAGGCAGATGACTAGGTCAAATACTCATTTACCTAGTTATTCAGGATATAATGACTACACATTTTCAGATTGAAAACAGCAAGATCTTACATACTTACATTTTAGTCATCTCTTCAACCGACCATTTGCTTTCAATACAGAAATTTGCTGTAAGAGATGTTATGGCAGGATAAAACATCCTTAACTCTGTTTGACTTCAGGAATGAGTCACAGTTGACAACCAGTCAAACAATAACAATTCTATTTCCTAGCTAGACTCAGGGATATTTAAGTGGGAAACCCAGGGAAGTGAGCTAGAAGAATCCTACCTGAAGAGAAACTTAAGTTTGTCCTGTCAGCTTTTGCCCAGATACATTCCTCTATCTGTAAAAGTTCAGAATCATATCCCACTGAGAAGCTTGTGGCATTTCTTTTGAATGACTTTAATTACCTACTTAATGATTGTAATGCCAGAGAAACTGAGGCAAGATAGAGATTAGAGAGTTTTTGATATTTTATTTGGATTTCTGAGAGGAGGAGATTATGCTGGGGGCATGATGTTCCCAGGGCTGATGTCCAAAGCATTCAGCAGGGAATGTGGATTCTCTATGACATATGTATGGTTTTACGCTCAGGAACACAAAGGGAGGTAGAGTACAAACTCTGGTGAGAGGAAATCTCTAGGCAGGGACCATCAATCCAGTTCTGACAGGTTGGGGGTTTGGGAGTAGGACCATAAATTCTTACTAACTGGGAGTTAAGGAGGAGTGCAGCTAGAGACAGGAAGTCTGAAACTTAGAGATACCAATTAGATATCTGAGATAGGACATCTGGAATTTTATCTTTTGGAATGCCAGATCTCCACAGCCCTAATTATCTCAGTTCTAATGAGCAGAAAAGGGGGGTTGCAACTAGGGAAACTGAGGCAGAACAATTCAGGGAAACTTAGGCAGGACAATTAGGGAAACGAGGCAGGACAATAAAAGAGAACTGTGGCACAACATTCTCCACTCTTCAGAATATTCAAATCATTGAATTACCTTTCTCTAGTTACCTGGAAGGTCTTAGCACTATAATTTTGACCAACTCTATATGGGGCAAATAATCCCAAATAAAACTAGAAAAATGAAAGGACTTATGGCAAGGACAAGTCTCTCCCTGATAACCCCAGAGTTAATCAGTAATACAAAGATTCCCTGTTACAAGCATTTCAGGTCCTCTGCAGTACACAGCCAGAGAATCCAGTTCACTGTGAGTTAAATCTGTGGTCAGGAGGGCTGCAGTGCTAAGAGTGATGCCAGCCCTAGCCCTACTATGAGAGGAATGAATGGCAGAGCACATCTCTGTCTGATAGACTCTAGAGGGAAAAATGGGACCAAAAGTGGCTCCATCTCGCCCTTCCTGGGAGAACAGACAGGCTGAGAAATACCATTGCCAGGATACAGAAAAGATCCAGATTTCTGAGCAGAGTTTTCAGAGTATGCACAGTTAGACCATCAAGACAGGCAAACCCCAAACTTTTAGAGGCTTTATTTCAAAACTGCAATGTCCTTTAAGAATGCTAAAATAGTAATTAAGATTAAGGGGTTAGAGGACTGAAGACTGCCAAGTCCCAAGATGCCTGATTTCTGGATGTTTCTAAAAAATAATCCCCCAAACTGAATCTGCCAGGGCAATTCCAACAGAATAAGGGGTTTCAAGGTTACAGCATAACCAGCAATCACAATCCAGTAAATTTAAACAAGGAGTAAAAATGAAAAAGACTACTTAAAAAATAAAAGGACTATTAAAAGTTCAATCTGAACTAGTGAGATAGGGGATGGGGCAAAAGTGTTTAAGGCAAAGTGAATAGGAACTAAGGGTTCCCATTCTTTCAGGCATTTTGAGAAAAATCTACCAGTTTTCCCAATTTACTAGCTCATCCTCCCTTTTTTCCCTTCAGGCAAATGGAATCATCCAAAGAAAATCAAATAAATTGTCAAATTATCATCCCACATGTAAATTCTGAGAGTGAAGTAAAATAGACTAGTACAGTAGAGTTTCCTAAAAATCCCACAAATACAACAGCAATAGTTACACAATTTTAACAATTTCCATCCCAAATCTTAAACACACTGTAATAGATGATCCAGTCAGGGTTTTAACAGTCCTTCATCAACCATTCCCCATATCAGTACAAAGTACATTTAGGAGCAGGAGCTATGGTCTCTATCCAAGCTGCTTCAGGCTGAGAATGAGTGGAGAACTGGCTCTCAGTCCAAGCAGGGAGATGTGTGTGGTGTGCTGAGAACATCAAAGCTACCAGGTCCCAGAAGCAGGTCAATATAGCTGTAAAATGACCCATCTAGAACAAAAAAAGAATCTAACAAATAAAGGTTAGAACAGACTGATACAAATGTGAAGAGGCTAGTATGGCCAGCAGCTTCCCATGTTAAGAGACATTCTTGTCTCACAGGAGAGGCAAATGGCTGTCAGCTGTAGTCCCAATAAAAATAGCAGTTAGGTTTCACAGATCATTATGCTAATTGTCCTCTCGTTAGTTAGAAATCTTTAAAAAATTGAATATCCAGTAACAGATAGATGACCAGGTTAAATGCTCATTTGCCTAAGTATTTAGGATATAATGATTACACACAATCAGATTGGAAATAGCAAGGTATGACAATTGACTTGCATTAACAGTTCTTATTGACTATAGCTCTGATCATAGAAATCAGTCATGGGAGGAAAAAAAAATTCAGGAACATAGCTATAATAATATAAAAACTGATCCTTTAGCACATACAAGATAAAATAGCCTTAACTCAGTTTTACTCCAATTAATTGTCCCACTAACTGTCAAAGGATGGAGTTTTAAAACTCCTAAATAATATTAACTACAAGTTCAAGAAATTTTACCTCCAATAACAAATTCCATTAACCAAAGTTTCAGATAAATCCCCAAAAGGTATTTACCATAACCTTATATTGATAAGTCAGAAATTTGTCACAGTAAGTTCACAACTTATCTTTCATATCCAAGTAGATAGTTATATAAGTTGAACATTATACAAATCATTTTGCTTTAAAATACCCAATACATAGTAAAAAATCCCAATTGCATATTGTCCATAACAGTAATATTTTCAAAAGTACACAGGAAAAAAACATACTATTATTTTCAGAGGCCCTTTAAATGACCTCAGGATGACCCAATATAATCAATTAAATTTATACACTTTTAGAAATAACCCTACCAAATTATAGATCACATTTATGACCACATTCCTGAGTAAGGAGACCATTATATATCTAAAGAAACAAATATTCAGTCAATAAAAATAGGCATCTCTTTTAAATAATTATAGTACTTCTTCCCAGCCAAGAGCTATAAAAAAGGACAATATCAGGATCAATTGGGGGAAGGGTATTCCACGTGGCCACCCTTCCCCCATTCTACCTCCAAAGAGGCAGGGGGAGAGAAAGCAAGCTAAACTGTACCCCTAGATAAAAGATTCCCATTTCTCCTTCCCTCACCTAACCTCTCTCTCCTTCCACATACCTTCCCAATATTTTCTCCCCTTCTCTCTGTTGCTTTCTGAAATCATTCAAACCTTTAATTTCTCCTTCTTAAATTACCTTCATTCTCCTTTCTTTTCCCTTAAAAACTTTTAAGATTCACAATACAGTGACTAGCTAAATAGCTCCAAAAATCCACATATCCAGCAGAGCTGGATTTAAAGCATAACTTATAATGTTAACAAATTACTCGTTTTTTCAGAAGGTAACAAACGGAATCAAACCAAATGCAGTTTCTAAAAGTTTTTTTCTTTCTTTTGCCTGAGTTTTTTTCCTCACAGCAATTAGCTCTCTTATCTCTAGATTTTATTGCCCAGTCCAAGCTAAGCTTGAATTTTATTGCTTTTTTTCCCTCTCTCTAACTAGAGCAGGCTACTTTTTCCTTTTACTTACAAATTAGTATAATTAGGTAAAAAGTTTAAAATCAACGCAAATGGAGTCATCCATAGTAAATTTTGTCCTAGTTGAGAAACTGTTCTCTCCCAGGAAACTCTGGAGAAATCCAGAGGGCCAGCCTTTCCCTAATAAAGAGCCCAGATCCTCCACCCATCTGAGGCCCAAGGCGGATTCCCGAAGATCTCTAATCTCTAATCCTGCTCTCATATCTCGCTGGGGCTCCAAATGTAATGCTGGAGAAACTGAGGCAAGATAGAGATTAGAGAGTTTTTAATATTTTATTTGGATTTCTGGGAGGGAGAGATTGTGCTGGGGCATGCTGCTCCCAGGGCTGATGTCCAAAGCATCCAGCCGTGAATGTGAGTTCTCAATGACAAAAGGGGGTGAAGTTCAAATTCTAGTGAGCAGGAATCTCCAAGCAGAGACCATCAATCCGGTTCTGAGAGGTTGGGGGTAGGACCATAAATTCTTACTAACTGGGGCTTAAGGAGGTGTCCAACTAGAGGTAGGAAGTCTGAAACTTAGAGCTACCAATTAGGTATCTGAGATAGGACATCTAGAGTTTTATCTTTTGAAATGCCAGATTTCCACAGCCCTAATTATCTCACTGCTAATGAGCAGAAAAAGGGGGTTGCAACTAGGGAAACTGAGGCAGAACAATTCAGGGAAACTGAGGCAGGACAATTAGGGAAACTGAGGCAGGACAATAAAAGGAAAATGTGACACAACATGATCAGTCAAAAAATCATACCTGAATTCAAAACTCAAAAAAGCCCCAACCCCTTGACCTCAACCAATCAGTTATAGTCCTAAGAGATTTTATCTCAGCAGTTTCAGGTGCACTACTCCTAGATCTATAAGTCCAACCTTCATCTACAATCCTACATCAGCAGGTTGATATGTACATTGCTAGAGCTATCTTGGTAATTATGAAGCCCCAAAGAAAAGCAGGAGAAAGGATAATGAGAGAAAAGTGGTATCAGAATGTTTACCAAATTGAAGGACTACAGAGCCGTTGTTCTGACTTCATTGAAACCCAGAAATCAGCAGGAAGCTTAATCACTTCCATTTGAATAGTCTTAGGAGCGTTCTGAAGATCACATGGCAGGATAAGGGACCAGACTCTGAGGTCCTTTTTAGAATTAAACTACCAAGCATTCAAAAATGCAACTACAAGCTACAGAGAATGCAACTCTGAGGGGCTGCCCCTGTTGTTTGAATGCCAAATATACACTTGCCTAAAAGATTATTTTATGAAGAACTAATACAAGGACCCTCCCACAGAGATCAGCAGAAGTGATGCAAGGACAGACACTCTCAAGGTTTCTCTAAGAACTTTGGATTTGATTGTGTGGCATGGGAGACACTGGCACAGGACTGCCCAGCATGACAGGTCATGAGAAGGTGCTGTGCTCTGTAAGCAAAACAGAATTGAAGTAGCTCAAAGAAAGTGCAAGAAAAATAAATTTTAAGGAATCCACCCAAATGTTCACATGGACCATTGGTAGCCAAAATATGGTAGAACATTCTGAGCTTGTATTGGTTTGATCACCCACACTTGGACACACTGTGACTTGATTCTAATATACTAATATCATTTTGTTCTTGTTCATGAACAAAAGACAATCACCACCTCAGCAACTGTAAAATGGGGATAATAATAGCACCTATTGCCCAGGGCTGTTGTGAAGATCAAATGAAATAACATTTGTAAAGCTAATATGTACGCCGTGAATGACACATAGTGGGTACTTGATAAATGTTTATTTCTTCCTTTTTCCTCCTTCTCTAACAGATCTTTCCAAATGGAAATCAGATAGGCATATCAAACTCAACATGTTCCAAACATTCATTAATCTCCCTTCCCTCCCCTGTGAGGGAAAGAGAGGAGCTTAGAGGGAGTTTTGAGTAGTCATCTATGCATTTGTACAATACCTTCCATGTGCCAAATGCTTGTTACAAATATTATCTGTCAATCCTCAGGACAATTCTGCAAGGCAGGTGTTATTATTATTCCCAATTTACAGCTGAGGAACCTGAGCTAAGCAGAAGTTATGTGACTTGATCAGGGTCAAATATCTAATAAGTGTTTGAGTTTGTATTTGAACTCAGATCTTCCTGACTCTAGTTTGTATACATTACTATGCCCATTGCACCACCCAGTTGTCCAACTGCTAATTTATCACTTTTTATCTAGGCTACCACCATTTTTCCAATTATCCAAATCCACAACCTTAGAATCATCTTTAATTCTTTAGACTTCCCCATTCCCCCAAATCTTGTCAATTCCACTTCTATAATATTTCTTACCATCATTCCATTTTCTTCATTTACATGGATACTTCCTTGATTCAGACCATCATTTCATCTTGCCTGAACTATTTCAACAACTATCGAATTGGTCCTCCTGCCCCAATCCCTTCTTTCTTCCACACCATCCTCCATGTAGAGGCCAAAATTGTATTTCTAAAATATATCTTCTGCTAGAGGCTTTTCTTTGACTCTCTCTCTTTGACTTCTCTTTAGAGCCTTCCTTCTGAGTTTACCTGCCGCTTATTCTGCATATAGGTTGTGTATAGATATAGAAATTTACATGTTGTCTCCCTTGTTAGAATATGAATTCTGAGGGTAGGGGCTATATTTTTGCCTTTCTTAGTATATCTGATACTTAGAAAATTGCCTGGCACATAAAAAATGCCTGATAAATGTTTGTTGATTTATTGACTGACTATTGGTCTGATAAAGTAATTACAGTGCTCAAAAAGTCATAGTAGCCCTCTATTACTTTGAATTAAATACTGACTTCTTTTGTTATGCCTCAGTTTCCCTGGTGGCAACCCCTCCTTCCCCTCCTTCCTGACCATTAGGACTGAAATAATTAGGGCTGTGGAGCTCTGGCCATTCTGGCCAGATGGCTTATCTCAAATACTTGGGTATCTTTCCTGGCCCAAACTTCCTGACTCCTGCTCGACCACCATCTTATCAGAATTTATGATCCTTCCTCCTTACCCTCAACCTATCAGAACTGAATTATGATCTTTCCTGGAATTTCCATTCACCCAGTGCTCTGTCTCACCCTTGACTTTGTTTCTCTGCTTGCTGGAGCCCTAAAAAAGTCTCTGGAATTACTTGCTTGTGGCTGGATTTGAGACAAGAGTCCAAGCCAGCTCATATGGCTTCTCTAGTCCAAATTCTCCACTATTAAAATATCAAAAACCTCTAATCTCTGTCTTGTCTCAGTTTCTCAGGCATTACACTTTGGCACTGAAATCCCTTGACTATTGATTCCTCTATAGCCTATCTTTAAATACATTTTACATATTACTCCCCTTCACAGACTCCTTAGTTCAGTTCAACAGTTTGACTTGCTAATCCTCTCATGGGATGCTACTTCTCCCCTCTGACCATAACCAGAATATCTTCATTCTCTTTTAAGAGTTCCTAGCCTATTTTTAAAATTAAAAAAAAAATTTAAATTTTAAATTGCCTCATGAAAGGTTGCCTTGAATTTTAAGGGGAAGAGAGAAAAAGGAAGGAAAGCGGTTGGGAGAGAAGGAAGGAGAGAGAGAAAGAAGAAGAGAATTTCAGAGGGTGGTTTCTCCAGTGAAGGCCTAGACTGGTTTAAACATTTCTGCAATAATTCTTTAGCAATTATAGGCACTTTCTGGTTTCTGGTGGGCCAAATGGTTAATCACTACAACAGTATAACTCAAGTTATTTTCTTTCAGAGGCAAAAGTCAGTGTACCCCAATTTATAATCTGCTATAAAATTGAAAGTTGATTTAAAATCTATTTTTAATTCTCAGTAAACCTGGCATAGGTTAATATTCTCCCCTACCATGTGAATCTTAACTTTTTACCTTTGTAACTTCACCCTTCACACAATAGTCCAGAGAAAATTGCCTAAAGATTAAGATTTTGCCTTGTAATTACTTCTACCATTAACTCAGATAGTCAGTCACTTAAATCTTAATTCTTTCATTTTAACTTGTACTTTCCCATGGTGTGGTCCATTTGAAACATCACCTATCATTCATTTATTTTAACTATAAATTCCTTTGTAATCTCACCCATCAACCAAATTCTAGTGGCTTCAATCTAGGCAGTTTTGGACTACTTCCATTGTCTGCAGCCTAATCCTTTTATTTAAAGATTAAATCCATCTCCCAATTGAGGATACTGATCTGGAGGAGCTGAAGTTATTCTTAACCTACCTTCTCATTAAAATGTTTACTAAGTGCCTTTGTCTTTCTTTTGCCAGAAGATATTCAGGAAACCATATCCAAATGATGTACTGTTAAAACTTCCTTAGAAAGAAGACACACAGGTTTTTAAAAAGACCCTGTCAGCCCTCACTCAGGGTCTTCGGTTACCTAATTAATTCATTATTGCTAGCCTAAGTAATAAATTGATCATGTTCAGAACGTTGTTTCTCAGTTTACATTGATTTTGAAATGTAACACTACTAAATGACTGGATTCAGCACAAATTGGCACTTTGAATAGATTCATCACATGTTGCACACTTCTTTAGTCATCTATTGCCATTGGAAGCCACTAAAATCTCTTTCTCACTAGTTCAAGCATTCTTTCTTGGTCTAAATATTCAAGGTCATCATGTAATGCCCTTATCTCTGTGGTACAAAATATGTGGTCTATCACTAACTACTTCTCATATGTGGATGAAATTATCTTCTGGTAATTGTGAGAAATAACTCATTTGGATTCCTACTCTATTCTAATCAGTATTAATTGATGTGAAAGAATCATATCAAAATTCTATATATTAGGCTCTAGTCCTGTGAGTTGTAGATTCACAATTTACTTGCTTAATTATAGGAAGCTAAGTAGAGATGCTCTACCCTTGTTTTTCCTTATCATGGTGGCAGAGATGATGGAAAGTCCCCCAATATATTTTTGTAGCCATTGGCTCAAAACTCTACCTTAGTCTTTTTTTATTGTAAGTTGGATAATTTTAGTCCCCACAAAGTAATATGTCTAAGGTCACACATCTAGTGAGGGTCTGAGGATGGATTTGAATTTAATTCTTTTTGACTTCAGGACTAGTGCTCTATCCATTGTGCCATAAGAATAGTAGGATAAGAAAAGAAGTGTTTGTATCATATAGATTGTTTCCGAAAGGACCCAGGACATTAAAATCTATGTGCCTTAAACACATGGGTTTCCCTCACTCATACGCCTCATTGCTAGTTTTCCTTAAATATGTTACCTTCTCTTTCCAATAGACATTGTATATACTAGTGAACTTGTGAGTGAGGTTTTTATGGATGAATTATGATGTGTTGATTATTTCTGTATTTGCTTTATGATGATTAATTGTGATGTGTTTATTTTTGTTTTTGTCTTATTAAATAAATATTTTGTGTTTGAGTTAATATGGCAACTGATTCAACATAAATGGGAAGCATGCCCGTGGAGTCTCAGACTGGCAAGAATTGGAAAGTATCTCCTCCTTCTCTTTCCCCTCCGCCTCTCCACATCAGGTTTACTTCTAAGAATACTGAGAGTTTGAATAGTAGCTGCGAGTCTTCTCTGGTAATGTAGGCTTGCTGGTATGAGGACAGATTGGGGTGAACAAGCCAATTCAGAGAGTGAAAATGGGGGTCATACATATCCTGTGCAGATATAATATTAAAGGAAATGATTAAACAGCAGGGACAGAACTGGATAGAAGGTTGCTGAAGGATCAGTGAGTGGTTAGGAAAAGAAAATAATGTGATGATTGAAAATTTCTGAGAGACAGAGTTTCTGGATAAGTTATAATCAAGTTTTAAAACTATGTCTAGAAAGCAGTCAATAAAACATGCTCGTTGTTTCCCTTGGCAAACAAAAAAAAAAAAAACAGAGCCTATCGACTTTTAAAATTTATAAAATCTTTTGAAAAGGGGGGTTGTACCTGAAGGTGGAAATCCAGTCTGATGGGTGAACAAGTAATGAGAGGATGAATATCATGAGAGACAGACTTATTCCAATGAGAGTCTTGGGGCAAGTGACACAAATCACTAAGATTTGGTCAAAGAGACTTATCCATATCCATATCACTTTATCCACATTTCTCCAGACCTTTCTGACTAGACAAAATAAGCAAGAATTTCTTAGTTCACCTAAACTTAGAAATTCTTTACTTTCTTTGATTAGATTTTAGTTTTCTTGGCTGGGTCAGTTTTTTTTTTTTAAATTTAAATTTTATTTTATTTAATAATGACTTTGTATTGACAGAATCCATGCCAGGGTAATTTTTTACAACATTATCCCTTGCACTCGCTTATGTTTCGTTTTTTCCCCTCCCTCCCTCCACCCCCCCCCCCCAAGATGGCAAGCAGTCCTATATATGTTAAATATGTTGCAGTATATCCTAGATACAATACATATTTGCAGAACCGAACAGTTCTCCTGTTGCACAGGGAGAATTGGATTCAGAAGGTAAAAATAACTCGGGAAGAAAATCAAAAATGCAAATAGTTCACATTCGTTTCCCAATGTTCCTTCTTTGGGTGTAGCTGTTTCCGTCCATCATTTATCCATTGAAACTCAGTTAGGTCTCTTTGTCATAGAAATCCACTTCCATCAGAATACATCCTCATATAATATCGTTGTCGAAGTGTATAATGATCTCCTGGTTCTGCTCATCTCATTTAGCATCAGTCCATGTAGGTCTCTCCAAGCCTCTCTGTATTCATCCTGCTGGTCATTCCTTACAGAACAATAATATTCTATAACATTCATATACCACAATTTACCCAGCCATTCTCCAATTGATGGCATCCATTCATTTTCCAGTTTCTGGCCACTACAAACAGGGCTGCCACAAACATTTTGGCACATACAGGTCCCTTTCCCTTTTTTAGTATCTCTTTGGGGTATAAGCCCAATAGAAACACTGCTGGATCAAAGGATATGCACAGTTTGATAACTTTTTGGGCATAATTCCAGATTGCTCTCCAGAATGGTTGGATTTGTTCACAACTCCACCAACAATGCATCAGTGTCCCTGTTTTCCCGTATCCCCTCCAACATTCATCATTATTTTTTCCTGTCATCTTAGCCAATCTGACAGGTGTGTAGTGATATCTCAGAGTTGTCTTAATTTGCATTTCTCTGATCAATAGTGATTTGGAACACTCTTTCATGTGAGTGGTAATAGTTTCAATTTCATCATCTGAAAATTGTCTGTTCATATCCTTTGACAATTTATCAATTGGAGAATGGCTTGATTTCTTATAAATTTGAGTCAGTTCTCTATATATTTTGGAAATGAGGCTTTTATCAGAACCTTTAATTGTAAAGATGTTTTCCCAGTTTGTTGCTTCCCTACTAATCTTGTTTGCATTCGTTCTGTTTGTACAAAGGCTTTTTAATTTGATATGATCAAAATTTTCTATTTTGTGATCAGTAATGGTCTCTAGTTCATCTTTGGTCACAAATTTCTTTCTCCTCCACAAGTCTGAGAGATAAACTATCCTATGTTTCTCTAATTTATTTATAATCTCGTTCTTTATGCCTAGGTCATGGACCCATTTTGATCTTATCTTGGTATATGGTGTTAAAGTGTGGGTCCTTGCCTAATTTCTGCCATACTAATTTCCAGTTATGGCTGGGTCAGTTTAAAAAATTTATTTAAAACATAGATACTAAGTAGAAAAAGGAAAAAAAAACAAAAAAATTGCTATGTAAAAAACAGAACATGAGAGGATTATTTAGCTAATAATCTATTATTAGAAAACCTATCTAATAAATACTATATATTGTGTTCAATTTTATCTATCCTTTCTTTGCTTCCTTGTAGGTTTTCTTTTGTTGTCTGCTGTGCACTTTAATCTTTATTCTTTCTCTCCTCCCCCTAAACTACAACTAGGCACAGACATATACATGTGTGTGCATATGTGTACATACACATATGTAACACATTACACATACACAGATACTTATATCTGTGTCTAGGTGTATACACAGCTCTGTGTATAGGTGGATATACAATATGTATGTATACATATATACATACGTTCATATACATTTATGTAAGGCTGTACTATGGTTGATTGTCCTTTGTTTGCCTGAAGACTGATAATATCATCCTTCATAGGTCCAAATCTTTTCATATTTTTCCAAATCCACCAACTCATCATTTCCTATACCACAGCAATTTCCCAACCTTATGCTATCTAGTTATTTTAGTCTAAAACAATATTGATTAATATGGCTGACATCTTCCCGTATTTTTCACAGTATTTTCCTTATTTTTTCTCTTTTGAGTAAATCAATTTTTGCTTTAAGTTTGAGATATTGATTACTATTCCTGCTTTTTTTTCTAACAAATTCTACTCCTGATCATTATTATTATGTTTGATATTTCCTATCATGATTTCTCTTCTTTACTTCTACCCACTACCTTGCCTTGCTTATTACTTGACTTACCCCATCTCCAAGGAGGTAATTCCCTCTCCCTTTGTCCTTTCTTTTTACTCTTTTCCTTCATCTTTATCACATTTCCCTTAATCTATATATCTTATCCCATTCCAATGCATCTATATACCTTTCTATACCCACCCTCTTTTCCTATTCTTTCCCTCTCTTATTTCTTAAATTTAGAAGATTTTTGTACTCTTCTGGATATGTATTGTTCTGTCTCTAACTCATTCCCAATGTGAATAGAATTCCAGAACTACTAGCCCTCTTCCTCCATCTAATTCCTGTGTCAGTTCTTCCTCTCAAGTCTTATTTATATAACTCTTTTTCCTTTTTTTCACATAGTTTTGCTTTTTGGAATCACATCATACTCAGCTGTACCCAAATTTTTATTTTGAACCATCTAATTATTAATGACAATGTCTAAACTTGGGGTTTACATTTCCACATATAAAACAGAAACAGTTTGTCCTTGTTGAGTCCCTTGAAATAGTCTTTGATGTTTATCTTATATTCTCTTGGATCTTATATGTCAAATTTTCTATTAAATTCTGGTCTGTTTGCAACAAAATCCTAAAAGTCTGGCAACTCATTGAATGCCTCCCCCTCACCCCTTTTTTTCCATTCAGGATTATGCTTAAATTTACTGGGTATGATATTTTCAGCAGCAACCCTAGTTCTTTTACTCATAAATATATAGTGGTCCAAGACCTATGATCTTTTAATGTAGTCTCTGTTAGGGATTGTGTATTTTCTGTATTTGAATTGGGGTTTTGCTTGTTTGTTTTGTAGCTCATATCTTTTCTTTGATCTGGGGATTTCAGAATTTGGCTATGATGTTCCTGTAAGTTTTCATTGTAGGATCTCTTCCAGGTAGTGATCAGTAGATTTTTTCTACTTCTACTTTCCCCTCTTGTTCTAACATTTTAGAACAATTTTCTTTATAATTTCTTATATTATTAATCAAGATTTTTTTTTGATTGTTGCTTTCAGATAAGACTAATTATTCTTATGTTTTCTCTTCTTGATCTGTTCTCCAAATCTTTGTTTCTCTTATGAGATATCATATTCTTTCCTATTTTTTAATTCTTTATATTTTGTTTTATTTTCTCTTGGTTTCTTATAACTTCACTGGCTTTGTCTTGCCCAATTCTAGTTTTTGAAGAAATCATTGTCTTCCTTAAGATTTTGGATCTCCTTTTCTAGTTGGTTGACTTTCTTTTTCATAATTTTCTTAGATTTTTTTGGATTGTTATTATTATTTTTAATTTTTCCTCAGTTTCTTTTATTCGTTTTTTAAATTCCTTTTTTTGAGTTCTCCTATGAATTCCTTTTAGACAGGTAACCATTTAACATTACTCTTTGGGGAAAAGAGGTGTTTTTGTTTTATTTAATCTCAATATTCTCCTTTGAAGATGAACTCCTATCTTTCCCATTCCCATAGTAACTTTCTATGGTTGGATTATTTCTCCTTTGTCAGCTCATTAAAAAAAAAATGTACCAGATTGTGGGTGTAGTCACCTCTAGTCATGGGACATGCAGGGATGGTGCTTCTGGCCTCAGGCCCTCCTTTAATTCTTCCCTTTGGCCTGAAATCCAAACTCAAGAATTCCAACCTTCTGTAAGCGACTGCAGCCAGCAGCATCCCTGTCCTATGGCTTCAGTACTCACTGAGGTGTGTGGGGTTCCTTCTCACCAGGTCCATGTTAAAATGCCCAACTGGGCATTACTTATCAGCAGAGGTTCCATCAATCCTCCTTGACTCAGATTCAGGAACCCCACTCTAATGTCAGAGAAACTGAGGCAAGACAGAGATTAGAAAGTTTTTAATATTTTATTTGGATTTCTGAGAGGGAGAGATTTTCTGGGACCAAAGGATCCATTTTGGTTCCAGGGCTGAATTAGACTTTTGTCTCAAAGAATCCAGCAGCAGCAGCAAGGAATATGAGTTTCCAATCGTTTTTATATACATGGCTCTAGGATCCGGGAGACAAAGACAAGGGGGTCGAGTCCAAACTCTGGTGAGTGGGAATCTTTAGAAAGGGACTATCAATCCAGTTCTGACAGGTTGGGGGGTGAGGACTACAAATTCTGATAAGTTAGAAGGACTTAGGAGCTAGGAAAGCTGAACTTAGAGGATGCCAATTAGGTCTCTGATGCTGGAATCTTTACAAACTGTTAAGTCATTAGAGTTGATAGAGACAATAATTATCTAATTTAGCATGGTTCGGTATCACTGATCTGATCTTACAAGGAGATGGTTTGGGCCAGAACCTGAAACAAGGTACTAAGTAGAACTAATTGATACAATGCTTGTGTTCACATCAGTAAGTACTCATTGGAGTTCACAAGTATGGGAGATTCACAAAGTAAACTTTGTAACTTTGTGAATTCACACCTCCCTTAGGTGTGCCTCCAGAAGGAGGAGTCAACCTTTGGGAAATTATATATAAAAAGGCTCTTAGCTTCGGGTGAGTTAGTTATTTTGGGTTAGAGAGAGTTACTTCGGAACATTGACCGAGAGGAGCACTCTGGGAGGAAGCCCAAGACATTCATTCCATTTTCCACTTGGCTGGCTGGAGGCTGAAGAAAACAGAGGCAGAAGCAAAGGGCAATCTGCAAGATATCTGGGGCAGAGAGTGGCTGCGAAGGGGAGCTGCCTCTCACCCAGAGCAGCTCACACATCACCCAGACATGCTGCAGGGTTTGTAGCCACTGTTTTTGGGAGCTGACGCTATTGAACTTGCACATTCTGGAGTGAAAGGAGCTGTGGTTAAACTTGAAAACTGGGAGGTAAATTAAGGCTGAACCAAAATGAGCTGAATTGCAAAAAATATATATATTTTAAAAAGACACTGTTTACTGCAGTTACTCAAGAACTGCTTTTGATTTGCATTAAGACACTCTTCCAAAAGCAAAAGAAAGGGGGAGCCACGGGTAACCCTAGAGAACTTCTAAATTTAGTTCTCTATACCATTAATTTTTTAATCTTTGACAAAGATGCACTGGCTCTGGCAGACAGGTTTTATAATCCATCGGAAGGGCAGTGTCCAGTGAGAGCAGCTCCACTATCTTTAGATAATCACCAAGTGATGTGGAGAGATCCAGAAAGTGGTGAATGGAAGGGACCAGATAGGTTAACTGCTTGGGGGAGGGGGTTTGCTTGTATCTCTACAGGTGGAGAAGGAATAGTGCCAATGAGCCACATTCGCCTTGTCCATCAGAGAGAAACAGAAAAAGAGAAAAACCTCAAAACAAAGGAGAAGATTTAAGAAACATCTGACACTGAAAGGCTGACAATGAGACTGTTAAAAGAACTTTTAAAATCTTCAGGAATTATTGGATTTCTTAACTCAAGATGAGAATGTTTTAGTTCTTGAAAAACCAGCAAGAATCTAAGATAGGAAATGTGGAGTTTTATCTTTTGGAATGTCAGAGTGGCCAGATACAGCCTTAATTATCTCAGTCCTAATGGTCAGGAAGCGGGGTTGTAACCAGGGGGATTGAGGCAGAACCATTCAAAGAACTGAGACAGAAGAATTCAGGGAAACTGAGGCAGGACAATAAAAGGAAACTGGCACAACATCACATTATTTGAGAGGTAAAAATTCTTGTGGCTGGGGCTAAGGTTACTTTCCAACTCAGCTGTCTCCAAGGCTCATGGCTTGCTGTTTCAGCAGAACTAGCTGGGTGTGTTTTCATGTCATACTGGTCAAACCTTGGTTCAGGTATCTTTCTTTGGATATCCCAGGAGGGTCACTGTTCTGCTCCAACTTTTGTTGTTTTTATTGCTCTGTATTTACCATAAGGCACCACTTTGTTTTGTTTGTGGGGGAAATATGGGGAGCTTTGAATTTTCTGACCTACTCTGCCATCTTCCCAGAGTCCTCTCTGGCTAGCTAAGTCTTACCTGAGACTTCCCACAATGGTTGATTTCTCATTGAGAAAATGCAAAACTTTTTAGTCCTAATTCAGTAATTTGTTATTAATATGTGAAAGAAATGATTACTTCAGAAACAAATACACACTAATTTATACTAAATTAACTAGTGCAAAACTCTAGATGAAAGCTCCTCAAGGAAACAGCAAGAAATTGTCTCAAAGGAATATATGGAAGCATTATTATTAACAAGGAGATGGGATGCCTTGTCTTTTGAGAATGTAGGGAAGGAGAAGAAAATGGGCCAAGGCATAGAGAGGTTTGAAGGTATGAAAAACAGGAGGTAAGAGAGTTTGTGTCAGTTATTACATTCTTCTCAATAAAGGGTAGGCCTAAATCATCTGCTGAATGAATGGGTTGGAGTGGGAATAGAATTGAGGGATTAAGGATAGAAAAAAAGATCTGAAACAATAGTGTCAGTAAATATGAAGGGAAAATAATCAGAGATAAATAGAAATATTAGCATTTTCAGAATGGAATAACAGATAACAGTTAGAATAAGGTAATAGATTATATACCTGAAAGTTATCTTGGTTATTTAACTCATATCCCTCATTTAAAATAAGTTTTATCATTGTTCTTTGTTGATATAACAGTCACTTTCCAATATTTCCCCATCCTTCCTTATAACAAAGCAAAAAATCAATAGTCAGAATAATCATATCCAATAGTATATACAGCATTCCGTTCCTGTCTTACCTCTAAAAGAGAGAACTTCATTAATTATTTATTCTCTAGCATTGAGATGTATCAGAAAAATTATAATTACAATTAATCTGAGTTTGTCTACCTTTGGTGTCATTTTTATTTATCCCATATATTATTTTCTTGGATCTATGTACTTTACTTTCAGTAAGTTCAGATAAATCTCGCCATGTTTCTATGAATTCCTCTTAATTCTTATTTCAGAGGAACAGAAAATGAATGGGCAGCTTTCAGAAATTTGATGTATAGTACCACATTTAGTGAAAACTTGCAAATATAAAGACTAGTTTGACAAAATGATGGAAAAATTCAGAAGCTGCTAAATGAAAAACAAGAACTCCACAGGGTTTATCATCAGGATATTTCATCCATCTCTAACAAGGTAATATTTAACACTATCAAAAGTAAAGTACAAGCAAAACTTAAGAGAAATGCAGAATTTCGACTCAATAAAGGAGGATGAAATTCCGTTTGACATTGACAATAACAATCTAAAGCAGTTTTATGATGCTCTGAATACTATTTAAGGGCCAAAGCCCTATGGTGCATTTCAATTACTTTGCACTGACGCCACATTCATTAGTGATAAGGACATGATCCTGGAGAGATGGGCTGCAAACTTTTATAGCATTCTCAACAGACTCATCAAGCAATGCTGAACTCATTGACCATTGACCTCAGTTTGAAGTCAGTCTTTCTCTTCTCTCTCTCTCTCTCTCTCTCTCTCTCTCTCTCTCTCTCAACTTCCAAGTGAAAAAGAAGTTTTCAATGCCATTAGTCTCCTCTAAAACGACAAAACATGCTGATTCTATTTCAGCTGAGCTTTAAAAGGCAGGCTGTTTACTGTTCATACAAAAGCTGACTGAAATTTTCTAGGTTGTACAGCAAGAGGAGATTATTCTCCAGTTCAAGGATGCCTCCATTGTCCATCTCTATAAAAGAAAAGGAAATAAATGATCCTATGATAATTGCTGATGACTCTCTCTTAGTCATTGTCACTAAGATTTTTGCCAGAATCCTTTTAATTCTTCATCTGGAAATATTTATCTATCCAAGAGCCAGTGTAGGTTCAGAAAAGGCCAACAAATGGTCAATATTATGTTTGCTGCCTGACAATTTTGTTGTTCATTCATCTGATTGAGAGGTTTGGTACTGTCAGTCAAAAGGACTTCTGGAAGATGATAGCAAAATTTGGTCCCAGAGGAGTTCAACAATATTGTAGATCAGTTTCACAATTACATGCTTACATGGATTCTGAATAATAAATGATATGCTCATGCTTTCTCATTCACTGGTAGAATAAAGTAAGTTTGTGTACTTGATCCCATGCTTTCTAGCATGAAATTTTCAGTGAAATCTTTAACAAAGATGAAAATGGAATATAAGGTCAGCTATCACATTGATGGTAAATCATTAAATTTGAAAAGACTACAAACTACGACTAGTGGAAGGAGAGTTGGTATATAACTTTTTGTTTGCAGATCATTGTTTACTTAATGCACTCTCTGAGGTTGAGATACACAGAGTATGGATCAATTCTGTGCTGCTTGTGTTTATTTTATGGAACCATGGGTTACAGCAAATGGAGAAATTTTGAATGCTGTGATAAGTTCATTTACCTTGGCAGTATGCTTTCTAGAGGAGTACACATAGCTGATGAGGTTGACACACACATTATCAGAGCTTGCTCAGTATTTGGGAGGCTCTGAAGGAAAGTGTGGGAGAAAAGCTGACTACCAAATTGAACTATTATGCTGAACACATTGTTGTATGCCTGTGAGACCTGGACGGTATGCCAGCGCCATGCCAGGAAACTGAATAACTTTCATTTGAATTGTCTTAGAAAGGTTTTGAAGGTCATCTAGCAAGATAAGGTACTGGACACTGAGGTCCTTTCTTGAACTGAACTGCTAAGCATTCAAACTCAGTTGCGGAGACTACAATTCCAATGGGCTGGCCACATTGTTTGAATGTCAAGTGCATATAAAATAATATTTTATAGAGAACTCACATAAGACCAAGGCTCACACATAGGGGTGAGAAGAAGTGGTACAAGGGCACTCTCAAGGTCTTTCTGAAGAACTCTGAAATTGATTGGGATATATAGGAACACTGGCACAGGACTGGCCAGCATTGTATGCTGGCATCAAAGGAATCACTGTGCTTTATGAGCAAAGCATCATTGCAGTAGTTCAAAAGAAATAAGGTGCACAAATTTAGAAACATCTCCACTCCAAATGCTCATATGGACTATTTGCACCAGATTTGTGCAAGAGACATTCAAACATTGGTTTGCTCAGCTATAGTCTGACCCACTGTACTTTGACTCCAACATAGTGATGTTATTTTGGTCTTTGAAATTGAAAGACAACAATAATTTTTTACTCCACATGTTTATTCTGGCACAATAATATTCTATTGCATTAAAATACCACAATTTAGTCAGCCATTACCCAGTCGATGAGCCTCTACTTCCAGGTTTTGCAGCCACAAAAAGTGCTGCTATGAATATTTTAGTTTGTGTGGATCATTTCTTTCTGTCTTTTCCTCGTTGGTACAGATATCCAGCAGTGGAATTTCAGTGGAATGTTGAAAGAATGTGAATAATTTATTGACATTGTTAGAATAATTCCAAATTGCTTTCCAGAATGCTTAGAACAATTTAGTTTTGTTAATAATGTGGCTACCTTATCACAGCCCCTCTAACATTGACTATTTACATCTATAATAACAGATATTGATGTACTCAGTGGAAATGGGGTAGGGTTAGTCTCTCCCACTAAGGATTCACATGAGTACTAGGCAAATCATTTAATTTTAAAAAAATTATTTATTTTTAATACACATTGCCTTATGAATCATGTTGAGAGAGAAAAATCAGAGCAAAACAGAAAAACCATCCAAGAGAAAAAAAACCCAAAACTGGACAGAGCATGTGTTGATTTTCATTCACTCTCCATAGTTCTTTTTCTGGATACAGATGGCATTGTCTTTCCAAAGTTTATTGGGATTGCCTTGGATCACTGAATCACTGAGAAGAACCAAGCCTTTCATAGTTAATCATCACATATTCTTGCTGTTATTGTGTACAATATGTTTCTGATTCTGCTTATTTTGCTCAGCATCAGTTCATGTATATCTTTCCATGTCTTTCTAAAATCAGCTTGTTCATTATTTTTTATAGAACAGTAATATTCCATTACCTTCATATACCACAACTTGTTCAGCCATTTCCCAATTGATGGGCATCCATTCATTTTCCATTTTTTTTGCTAACACAAAAAGAACAGCTACAAACATTTTTGCACACGTGGATCTCTTCCCCTTCTTTATGATTTCTTTGGGATACAGACCCAGTAATGGCACTGCTGGGTCAAAGGGTATGCAGAGTTTGATAGCCCTTTGGGCCCAGTTCCAGATTGCTCTCCAGACTGGTTAGATCATTTTACAACTCAATCAACAATGCATTAGTGTCCCAATTTTCATATAACTCCTTCAACATTTATCCTTATCTTTTCCTATCATCTTAGTCTATCTGAGAGGTATAAGGCGATACATGGCAAATAAGTTTGGCTCATGTCTAGGGTTTCTACAAAAGGGATTAGAAAAGATCCTTTTTTGAAAGGTATTCAATGTATAAAATAGATCAGATATGGAATAACTATTTCTACATGTCAAGGGGTTTGTCCCATGCCTTTGGAGTATGGCCAATTCTCACAACTTGGAGGCACCTCTAAGAGGACTTGCTTGAACATATCCAGATCTCCTAAGATGGCAGCATTCTGAATCCCCTATAATACTGGGTGAGTGGAACCTTTGATTGTGTTACTGGAAAAAGCTGAGTCTTCAAAACTGACAGGACTGAGACAGTCATTCTCTTTCTGGCTCATGTGCTTTGGTGCTTTCACCTTCCTGTTTCAGCCAGAGGGCAAAGATCTCAGTTTACCCAAAATGAGGGTGCCAAGAACTGAGCTGGTCAGAGAAGTAAAAACTTAAGCTCTCTGTTCTCTTTTACCCCTGGCTGTGAGAAAAGGTCTTGGGGTATATGTTTCTTATCTGTTACACTTTAAATGCCAGTAGTAATCCCCAGGGAACTCAAGATTTGGAACTGTGGCAATTTGGGATTTCAGGTGGGATAGTGCATACCGCTAGCCTGGGAAGCCAGGCTATCTAGGACTGGAGCCTGAAGAGGAGTTTGGACGTGGAACTTGGAGTGTATTCTATGGCAACAAAGCTAATTATTGAAGCTATTCACTCAATGAAACAAATACTCTGCTGTTTACTTTCAGTATGGCTTATGTGTTTGATTCCTTCATTATTTTCTCTTTTTATGAAGATTTGTTTTGAATCTACTTATATATTGAATTAGGAAAATTTGAACCTTTTTAAATCAAAGAAACAAGGAATTGTTTTTAATGAGAAGAAAAGATGATAATTAAAAGGATGAATTATGGTTTTTCAAAATGACAAAATTCCTTAGTCTTAATTATTAATTACCAAATTAAACTTAATAGAGCTATATGTTATTATATTATTTAGGTGTATTCATCTTTGTTTTTGCAGAGAAGGTAAAAAACAAACCATGAACTGCCTGTAATTCCTTTCCTCAGTAGCTGATACTAAAAAGACTAGAAGTTTTAATAAGTGTTACTACAAATATCTGCTACTTGTTTGGGAGCTAAATGCTCACCCCAGGGAGTTCTAACTTTCTTTCCTTCAGGAAATCTTTACCTAGTTCAAAATACAAGTCTAGGAAGAGCAAAATTTGTTGGAGAAGGTGAAAGCAGAGCTAGGGTCATAGCAGATTTTCTTCCTAATAATGTTTTTGAGGTCAGCCTAGCAAGCTTTCATAGCATTCTAGTGGCCAAAATGGGAATTATAAAGATTTTTCTAATTTTCTCAATCTTAATCAGTATTAATCTTAAGTTAAGCATCCTCACTTTGGATAAATTGAAATCTTTGCCCTCTGACTGAAACAGGAAGGTGCAAGCACATGAGCCAGAAAGAGTGACTGTCTCAGTCTTGCCAATTTTAAAGACAGCTTTTTCTAGATTTCAAATCAACAACATAGACAGTAAAGTGAACAAATTTAATTTTAGCTTGGGATGCTCTGTCTACCTTTTGTTAGCATCATGGCTAAATATGAAATCTAACGATCAATTACTCTGCATTTTAGCTTGCCTTTGTAATGGAGAAACTTTCAGATCACCACTTTTTAGTAGATATTAGAATAGAGATTCTGAGGATCTAAAGTCCACTAGATGGTAGCAGAGAGTAGCCTAATGACTAGGATGTCCTTCAGAGATGCTTGCTATCCCTGTGTGAGAAGTGTCTCAGAAGAAAGAAAGGACTCTTCCTCTTCAGGAAGTTTTGTTGATGCAGGTAACTACAAGCATCGAGGCTTAAAGCACAGTTCTCAGGGATGACATAAATTTTTTTTTTCAAACAGAGTGCTATAATTATGGATGACTAGGAAACATCTATGGATGACGCAAATATTTAGACCAGCCTGGTTAGGGCCATTAGAACTAGAAGTGTTTGCTCAGTATAGAAAGTCATGGGTTCATGGCTATGTGAAGATCCCCTGGGTAATAAGGACAAATAACACAGGCTCTTCATTTAAAAAGTACTTTTTATTTGTTCTGTGTAGGCATTTTCAGTCATTCTGTAGCTATATCCTACTGTCAATATTAACAACTTTGAAATTAGGTCAGCTAAACAGACTTGTATGTATTGTGCTTCTACTAAGTGTAAATGATAAAGAGAGTATAAAAGAAGTATTAAATGCAGAAATTATAGTTTCACTGGAAGGGGAAAATGCATACATGAAAAATTAATTTAAAATGGAAAATGTATAATATTCAGATTCAGAATTCTTGGTATTCAATACGAGATCATTTATTAACTAGCTTGGATAAATTACTGGACATGATTTTCTTCATTTGTAAAGTAGAATTAATAATATCCTACCTTATAGGTGAGATTCAAATGAGAGATAATTCAAATGCTTTGCAATTGTAGACTGATATTCAATGTTCCATCATTTATTCAGTAAGCACTTGTTAAGTGCTTATTATGTGCTAGGTACAATGCTAGAAGCTAGAAGTTACATATATATAAAATAATATGTAAAATCATAGACTCTTAGAATTGGAAGGCAGTTCAGCAGGCAACTAATCCAACTCATGCTTTGCTGAAAAATTCCCTTTACAACCTATAAATGTGTAGTCTTCACCTGAAAAACCAAGTAACAGGAAGGTCACTATCTTTAGAGGCCACCTATTTTACTTTTGGATAGTTCTAAGTATTTTGAATTTTTTTCTTAGATTGAGCCAAGTTTGTCTTTCTGTAATTTCTACTCATTTTGCCTAATTCTGTCCTTGGAAGTCAAGCAGACCAATGTCATTTCTCTGACTTTTAAGTTTTATTTCATTTACTCCCCTTTATACATGATCTAGTCTAGAAAAATTCAGTATAGAACAGTGTAATTTCATAATAGTCATTCAGATCCTTGCATATAGCTATCATGTGTCCCTAGAATTTTTCTCTTCCAGTTAAATATTCCCAGTTCCTTTGACTGATTCTTAAATATTGAAGTAAAAGAGACTATTGTCTGTCCCAATTCTTACCTAGTTTTAATTAGTAAATGGGCATTGCCTCAGTTAAACTGAGACTTGTTAAAAACCTAACTTAAAAAAGGCAACATCTCCCACTGTATTCAGACCATTCCCAGTCATTCTGATCTATGTCTTGCCACTGGACCCAGATGGCTCGGGAGGGGAAAGTCAGGCAGGTGATCTTGTCCAGCCCTCCCTCACTCAGATCCAACTCACTAGCATGCCATGGCATCTCCTCTGTAATGTCATGGTCCTCATTCTGAATGAAGCACAAACATCAAGCATTGCAGGAACTATAATCTTCTCACCGTCTTGGTTGCCTTCTGAGTTTTGTGTTCCACCTTGTCAATAGTCTTCCTAACATCTCACTGAGTCACATAATGTACCTCTGAGTATGATGTGGTCTGGCCGGGCAGCAGGAGGCTATACTTCTATTAATATAGTCTAAGATTTTGTTAGCTGATATGCACATGCACCTCAATATTTCTGTGATATCTGATTTTATTAGTATAAGTATTCCTTACATTGAATTAGATTGTAATCTGTCTTTAGTAGCCAATTTGAAAGAAACATAAGATTGGATATATCCACTTGGCTTCCAAAAAATAACTCATTAAAACTTTCCCCAAACCTAGTTTTTCTTTAGAATTAACTATTTCTGTTTACCAACTTCATAACCATGGTCAGTCAAGCAATAGCATTGTCAATAATAATAATAATGATAATGATGATGATAATAATAATAGCTGAGATTTATATAGTGCTTTAAGGTTTGCAACACATTTCACCATCATTAATCTCTTTTGATCATTACCACAATCTTGGGAGGTGAGTTATTAGTATCATCCCTATTTTACAGATAAGGGAACTTGTCTAGGGTCACACAGATTATTGTAAACATCTGAGACCAGATTTGAATTCAGATGTTTTTGGACTTCAGGCCTAATGTACTATCACATTATCCACTATACTCTACCTAACCATCTCTATTTATAATTATTAAATGCCTAGTGTTGTTCTAAGGGTCAGGGATACAAATGTAGTCAGAAACAAGATCCCTGTTCTCAAAAAGGCTCCTATTCTAAAGGAAGAGACAATTTACAAACAATTATGTGTATACATGATATATACGATATAAATGGACTATTTCTTCTTCATCTACAATAATAATCAGGTGCCATATTTTGTTGAATCTACCTTCATGGTAATAATAAAGGTTGTTGTTTGTCTTTTGTTCTGAAAAAGTACCATGATATTAGTGAGCTGATGCCATGACATGCAAGTGAGTTGGATTTAAGTGAAGGAGGACTGTGCAAACTCATCAGTTTCACTTGTCTTCTCTTAAGCCTTCTGAGTCCAGTGGTCAGATATAGAGCAGGATAACTATAATAGCTTGCATTTGTATAGTCCTTTAAAGTTTGCAAAGTGCATTACAAATCTTATCTCATTTGCATCTTTCAACAATGATGAGATGTTGAAGATATACTTATTTACAGTTGAGAAAATTGAGGGAGATAGAGTTTAAATGACTTGCTTGATTACACAAGTGCTGAGTTTCTTGAGACTAAATTTGAATTCAGATCTTACTGACTCCAGTGCAACAGTTTATCTATGGCCCTACCTAGCTGCCCATAAGATGAAGAGAATCGACAACATCTCAATTCCATTCTCTTCTCTGCTTACATGGTCACTCTCTGGCCCATTTTCTCACCATCTTATTTCTTGACCTATAATGAGAATCACTTAATTTTAATCCCTTTTTCTTGACTCTTTCTTTTCTATTCCAACTTCCATACAACTGTCAAAATGAAATTCCTAAAACACAGATCTGATAATCTTTAATGATTTCCTATCTCTTCTGGGATTAAATACAAACTCTCCTCCCTGCCCCTGCTATTTAAAGATCTTTACAATTGTATGACTTCACATTTTCCAGTTTTATTTCATTTATCCTTTTTATGCTTGATCTATTCTAGAAAAATTCATCTACTTGTCGTCCATCCATGACAATCTCTCTTCTATCTTTATTATATCTTTGTACAAGTGTTAACACCATACTGCAATGTATTTCCTCCTCATTTCTGTCTTCCAACATCTTTAGTTTCTTTCTAGTTTCAGCCAATGTCCTACAGGAGACTTTTCCTTATTCCCACCTTCCCTCCATCTTCCCCAATATTTAGTTCCCTTTTGCCTACAATAAAAAAACAAAACTGCTTGGTAGATTGCAAGCTTCTTGAAGGCAGGGACTACTATTCATTTTGTTTTTGTAGATATGCTGCCTAACATAGTCTTGCTCATAATAAGTGTTTAATATTTGTTGTATTGAATTGGAGTATGTGGCCAAAATATTTATCACTATAAAATCATTCTAATAGTGTGCTTCCCCAAATTTAGCAAGGTGGTCCTTGATATACAGCATCAACAGATCTATATATTAAAGTATGTCCTATTTGATAAAAAAAGGAAAAAAAACCAAGCATTTATTAAAAACCTACTATGTGCCAGGCATTGTGTTAAGCTCTTTGCAAATATTATCTCATTTGATCCTCATATCAAACATGGTAGGTAGATACTATTTCCATGCATATTTTCCAGTTGAGAAAACCATAGTTAACAGAGATTAACTGAGTTGCCCAGGGTCATATAGTGATTGAATATTTGAGTCTAAATTTGACTTCAGGTTTTTAAAAATTTATGTCTAGTGTACTATACTGCCTCAGTTATATGACAGGACACAACTGACTTGTTCCCCATTGACATAACCATAAAGAATTGAAGGTCATCTCAAATTGTGATGTCATTTGTATGAGATTTAAGTGGAGGATATATATATATATATATATATATATATATATATATATATATATATAGTGTGTGTGTGTGTGTATACACACATACAGATATGTATATATGCATGCACACACATATGTTGTAAGTAAAAGGAAAAAAGAATGAAAACAGTTTGTAAAAGAACATAGGCTCTTAAATAAAATATTTAGAAGAGACACACAGGCTGTAAGGAGCACCAGATAAAGAATTAATCTTCAAATGAATGTATGAAAGGACCATTTTGAAGGCAGAAGAATGATCATTTCAGAGCATCATCAGCTCATTTACATGGAATTGTTTGTTTGAAATGCTCTAAATGATAAATATTTAAATCAAATAATTTAAATCAAATCAAAAAATTAAATCAAATTTTAGGACCTTTGATAACTGATAAGTAGATTAATAACAGATAGAAAGGCAGATTTTTTGAATGTAACTTCACAAAATAAAAATGAATAACTGACCACCATGATTTGAGAAATTCGGAATAGTGGAAAAAAAAAAGTCAGATGAAGATAAGCATCAAAGATAAGAGTATAAGAAGCAACAATTAGACTAAAATGACAGAAAGGCTTTAGTTGCTTTGCTGGTAAATTATTGATTGGAAGAGAAGCATTGCTTTGCTGACTGGTCAGATAAAGTTTAATGCTTCAACTGGAAGATTCATTGGAAGAGAACTGATATCTATCTATCTATACCTCTGTGTATGTATGTATGTATGTATGTATATATGTATGTATATATATATATTTCTGTTTCTACTTATTGTCCTCTAACTCCATCTAAAACTTGAAAGAAGGGAAACCTTTCCTAGGTGTTAAGTTACTCTGTTGCTTTCTCTGGTTTTTTGAGAGAGAATTAAAGGAAGAAATACCAACATTGTATCCGTTTTGCTATGTGCTCTGCTTTATTGGAGAAGACATGAGCACTTAAACTAAAAGGACAAAACAGAATTCTTTTGAGTGAAGATCTAGCTGGCTTTTATCTAGAGAGCATTTCCTGGAGAGCTAATCTTGGGAGCTTTGCAAGATTCTCTGTCTTAAGAGAACTGTGGCATAACACTTTGTTTTTTTTAAAGTATCTGTTAAAGGCAATTATAAATTAAAATTAAAATTAAAAAAAATTAAAAGATATGATTAATAATTTTAGCAGCTTGAGAGCAGAAAAACTGTAGATTTGCCCATAGTATGGGCTAGAAATATAGTAACTAGTAGCCCCAGTCACATAGTCACCAAAATGCCTCTGCCTTTTTCTATAAGCATGTACTTCTCTCCAGTGTGTGTGTTAGTGGGAAAATGTGATCCAAGTTTATGTATAACCTGTGATGCTTTGATAAATCTTATATTTGCTTTATACTTAATTTTAAGGCTATAATTATTATTCCTTTTGTCTAAATGTTAAGTAAATGTATTATGTTTAATAATTAAGAGTGTTGTAGTGAGTGATTTCATATAAATGGGAAGGTTACTACTGGGGGCTCAGGATCTACAGTGGTAAATTCTTGGATTGTTTTCTCTTGACAACAGAATTGCCCTGGAAGAATTGTTTCAGTATGATGGTGGCTTTTCTTTAGGAACCACAGACCTGTTGGTATGGGAAATATTATAGACATATACATATATTTTTAAAAAATAAACCGCCTATATGATTTGTTCTCCACATAGCATAGTATAACATGATAGACAAAAATCACTTAATAAATAGTTCTTATTAGGGAAGGTGATCATTCCCTTTAGTTTTAAGTTTTGTAAACTGAATTACTTTAGCCTTTCCTTAAATGCTGTGTTTCCTAATCCTTCAGTCATTTTGTTACTTTCTTTTGGCTGTCTCTGAATTATCCATAGGTTCTGCACAAGTTTCAGGCAGACAGTGCTCATAACAAATTATACTTCTTTCAATAAAACAGTCATATTATTAAACCTACTGAAACTTACTGATATGTTTATTGTGAAGTACTAAAGCATTAACTCAGAGCCACAGAGTGTGTCAATTAGGGTTAGAAACAAGGTCTCCTGATTTTTAGTTCTAGGCTCTCCCCTCCGCATCCCAAAATTCTAGTCTTCAGGTGCTGTTAAATTATGCTTATGCTAAATATATCACTAGTTAAAAAATAAAACAACCAACAAGAAAAGAAATAGACCTTTGCCTAATTTTAATGACCAAAGAAAAGAAGAGAAAATCCACGTCTCTGGGCGAGGTAAAAGACTATAGGTAGTGAACATTGCAATGTGCTGTTTAGATTCAGTTGATACATTAGTGATTTTTGAGAAACTGATTTTTTTTCTTTTTTCTTTCTCTTCTTTGTGACAAAGAATGAGGGATTAGGAGAGTGGGAAAGACTTATTTAGAAATAAAGAAAGTGTAAAAACAAAAGATATATAAAATATTTTAAAATATAACCAATTTTACCTGATGCTAAAATAATTCTCAATGCAATCAGATTCATAAAAATTAATTATATAATTATACATAATTAAACACTTTGAGATTGATTGGGCAAAAAGAGAAAAAAAATGAAACAAAATCAAGAAACCCTCACTCAAGAAATCCCCATCTAATATACATTTTCATTTACATTTTCATCTGCTTTTTATGCCATTCTGCTCTTAAAATGCTACTCTGAAGCACATTCTGGCAAAGAATTGACCTTGGATTCTCAAAGGCTAGACTGCAATGGGAAAACAAGTTTGATAGGTAGAAATTACCAAGAGACCTGGACTTGTTCCTCTGAGGAAGGGGCTTTATTATCATAAAAGCAACCACGTAGCATTAAGGAACTCTGATCGGTGGAGCTTGCTTGATATTTTATAAGACAAGGGTTGTCTCCTCCGAATGGAGGTAACCCTTCAATCATTGCTTGGAACTAACACACTTCTGCTGGTGTCACAGACTTTGAAACATCCAGCATGACCCAAATTTCCTTTACCTGAGTGAGTGAGCAACAGTATCTCCCTGAAATCAGCTACCCATACAGAAACTAACACAGCTGCCCATAAAAAACTAACAAAAACCCTGCTGGGCCCATTCCAGGACTTCTTAGATATAGATTCAGGCAGTCACTATAAAGGTGAAAAGGCTTTGAGCATAGACCTTCTGAATTGTAATTAGCAATTTTATTACCTAGGATAATTTTTCACAAAACTGTACTTAAAGCAAGCAGAAAGGGCACACCTTCAAATCAACTCTTTAAGACAAATTCATTTGTGGGAAAAGAGCCTGACACATTAAAAATAGAGTCCTCAGAATACCATCTTATGAGGGAGAGGCACATAGCCTGGGATACTGCTCCCTAAATTTCAGTGCCTTGAGACAACAACCCTGTTGCCCCATTCTAGTTATGGCGCTGATGACATATATGTTCCTAATTTAGCAAAAATTGTCAAGGTTGACTTCTTTGTGATGAATTTTCCAGTCCCAGCAACTTATAATGATTACATACAAAGTCAGAGGGAAATGGGAATCTGTTCTGGTGAAGGGAGTATCTTTGAAGGTTTCAATATGGATACATAGTCACGGTGACTGAATAGGCATCCAGCATGGGACAAAGTCTTAGACCTATTTCTGCCAAAAATAAGAGGGCAATATTGGTGTCTTTTGGAATCATTCTCTTCCTCCTCAAACCCCATGACAAAGGAGCAACATGATATATCGGATAGAGTAATGGATAAAGTTAGGATAGCCTTGATTCATATACTTGGTTCATACACGCTTACTAGTTACTGAATGAAATACTCAATGACTCTTAAGTTTCATGAAATGAGAATAACAATAGCATCTATCACACAGGGTTGTTGTGAAGAAGTATTGTGTAGTGGAAAGTATGCTGGTTGAAGAATCGAGAGAACCTGAGTTCAAATATCATCTACCACTAATTACCTGAGTGACATTGAACAAGTCTGGATTTGTTTGACCTCTTTGGGCTTCAGTTTCCTAATCAGAGGAAGTTGAATCTATATGTTCTTTATGTTACTTTCTGTCTCAAAATTTGCTATATTAAAGGAATACCATTTATGAAATGCTTATTATACTATGTGCTAGAGATTATGCTAAGGGATAGGACAGAAGGAAAAAGTGAAAAGAATCCTTATTCCCAATCAGTTTAGATTCTAACATATGTATATGTGCATAGATATAGAAAATATATATATTCATTGGATATCTCAAAAGTCTTGGTTATTTTATTTTATTTATTTATTTATTTTTTTGCGCTGAGGCAATTGTGGTTAAGTGACTTGCCCAGGGTCACACAGCTAGGCAGTGTTAAGTGTCTGAGGCCAGACTTGAACTCAGGTCCTCCTGATTTTAGGCTGGTTCTCTATCCACTGTGCCACCTACCTGCCCCAGTTAATTTTAAGCTTATTGAAAATTTGATTCGCTTATCAAGGCAATACTTTGGATGTGTGTGTATGTGTGTGTGTATGTGTGTTTACACAGACATGTATATATCCATGATATAGATATGTAAACAAAATAAATTTAATGCAGTTACAGGATAGCTTTAGAAAAAAAGACACTGGGATTGCAATGAGGATAGGAGACCAGCAAAGGCCTCCTGTATAAAAAGGTTGTGCTTAATTGGAATCTTAAAATAAGCAAGGATTCTGATAGAAATGAGGAGGGATAGACTTCTGTGCAAGGTGAGCAGATAGTAAAAAAGGTACAGAGATGGGCAAATTGATGACTCAGTGTGTAGAATATTGGGTTTGGAGTCAGGAAGATCTGAATTTAAACCCAACCTTAGACACAGTAGCTGTGGGTTCTGGGTACATAATCTTTGTTTGCATTAAGGTGGAGATGGAAATGGCAAACAATTGCAGCATCTTTGCCAAGAGAATGCCATGATGGGATCATGAAGAATCTGATGTAATTGAACAACAAAATAGAGGAGGGAGATGAAATATGGTATGAGGAATGGCAACTAGGATGACATTTCTAGAATTTGTGGAAAATAGTAATATATCTGAAATTTGGAAAGGTAGGAAGTAGGGCTAAATAAAAAAAAAAAGTCCCAGAAGAATGTTTATATTTGTAACTAGAGGTAAGGGAAAGTCATAGTTTAACAATGACAACTTTTTTTTTTTTTTTTTTTTAGGAAATTCCTTTAATGTTTAAGGGAAAAATGGATTGATATGGAAAAAGACTTGAGGCAGGAGATCCATTAGGAGGCTATTGCACTAGTATAAGTGAGAGGCAATAAGGGAATATCCTGGTTGGTGACTGTGTGACTGAAGACAAAAGAACATATGTGAGAAATGTAAAGACAGAAGTGACAAGATGTAATGACCGCATATTTAAAATCAGCTGGAGTCAGGAATTCAGGTTAAGGGAAAAATCTTCAATATTTATTGAAGTGAAGAGATGAATAAGGATTGCGATAGCAAATATAGGCAAGAAAGATTGCGATAGCAATATGGGCAGTGCGACAGGAAGCCAGCCAACAGAGAGAGATATGAGCTGAGCCAACCGTGGCAATGGCAATGCAATAAGTCTCTCTTTCCCTTTCCTTTTCCACTCCCCTGCCTCCACCCACCAAAATCGTCATTTCCTATACAACACATCAGGACTTGCGCAAAGAGTGGGCGGGGCCATTCTTTCTCCAAGCTTATATATTAATAGATTATGGTCCAATTACTATTTAGCCTCATGTGCTTGGGACCTCAGTGCATCAACTCAAGCCTCAGCCCATTACATCAAGATTTTGCAGCTGATTGGTTATCTCATGTTAATGAGAATGTGTGCTCTAGGATGACACCAAAATTATGAACTTCAGTGCTTGGAAAGATGCTGGTGCCATTTATTTTAACAGGGATGAGGATTAGATGAGGAGGGAATTGTGAGGAGGAAGATAATGATTTTTAGACTTGATGAGTGTGACATGCTGTGGGACATACAAACCAAAATATATAACAAGCATTTGGGGATGTGGGGCTGAGTTCTCAAAAGAGATGAGAGCTGGATTATTAAATTTTTTAACTGTCAGAAAAAATATTTTTTTCCAAAGGCACATCTAGGCTTTTTAGGAGGAGACACATGATTCTGCAAGTGATATTGTGTTCCAATTCCAAATATTTGAATATACTCTATAAAACTTACCTTTTTGACTTTAGAAAGAGCATTATTCTCTTGGACAACCAGCAGAGGGCAGTCATTGTCCACCAAATGAAGTATCCAGCCATCCTCACCTTCAATAGGCAGTCTGAAAGCAACAAGAACTGACTGATGCAATAACCTAACTATATACACTTCTGTCCTCCCACAAATCATAATTACCATGATTGAAGTTGTTTCATTTATCTGTAATTGTGTATCTTCAGAGATTTGATTTTTTCTTTCTTGTAAAACTGTGTTTGTTTTTTTGGAGGGGGTTGGTTCAGGCATTGAAGATCCTTTAGAGAGGTTAGAGCCACAAACATGCAAAACAACATTTCATGTGTATTTGAGACAATAAAGACGATAACTTAAAAGTAAAGAGTTCTTTTTTCACTGGAAATCATGTGGTGAGGTTTGGTTGAAATAATACTTTCTATTCCTGAAACCAATGAACAGCTGCTGATGGAATGGAATAATGAACAAAAAACTTCCAAGGCAAAGTGCCTACTAGCAGGGAAATGGAATCTAGGGTAAGAGAGAAAAACTTGGACCAGAAGCAAAGAAACTTTTATATACTCTCTGGGTTATTCTTGCTTACCTGCCTCAGTGTGCTGCTTTTCTTAGTAAATTAGTAAGTTATGATCCCATAAATGGGATCAGATGGGACAGGAACAGGAAGAAGGAAAAGAAATTGAAACTAAAAAATAATTTTTTTCTAATTAAAAATATAATTTGGAATCATTCAACAAAATAAACGAAAATACTTTAGAATATGTACACACAAAGTAAAAAAAAAGTAAGACCAGAATCCAGACCAGAATTTTAACTCCCAAATCAGTGATTTTTTTTTTTTAATTTTATTAAGCCAATTTGGTTGGCAATTTTTTTCTTTATATTCCTTTTCATCTCAGATATAGTAAAAATGATTTTAATTTTGGTGGACATAGTAGGAAAATGTGAAGCTAAATGACTCAGGTTTAAGTTATATTCTAGTGTTTTAACTATTCCTTGGGTCAGACTTAGAATCGATGGATCACAGAATTTCAGAGCTGGAAGTACATTTAAGAGGTAATGGAAATGAGCATTTTGGAGTCCCATTATATGGGTTTAAATCCCAATTCTATAGTTTACTATTTGTGTGATCTTGCCTCAGTCAACTTCTCTGGAATTTATTTCCTCATCTTTAAAATGAGATGTTTTGATTAACTAACCTATATGGTATTTTCTAGTTCTAAGCTGATGTTCCTGTTCAACATGGGCCTGAACAAAAATCACTTTTATAATATATCCAGTAGATGACTAGACTTTGCTTGAAGACTTCTAGTGAGGAAGAACTTATCACTTTCTAAGTAGCTTGTCATTTGTTTGCATATTCCTAATTGTTAGGAAATTTTGAGACAAAATCTGCCTCTCTTCATGTTCCATGATAACCCCTTAAATATTTGTAGACAGCTTTCATCTTGCATTAGATCTTTTCTTCTTCAGGTTTAAACATTGCCACTGCCTTTAACATGCTTCTATGTTTTTGTCCATCATGGTCTTTAGTCCCCTCATTAATTTAGTTGCTCTCCTTTGGATGCCCTCTACATTGCCAATATTGTTCCACAAATAGAAGATTCATATTCTAGATGAGTTCTGATCATGATAGTGTGTAGCATTGTATACTCTGTAGGTCCAATACTGCCTCTTATGTGGGAATAATGAGGTACAAGGGAAAGAGACTAGGTTGAAGTAGCCAAAGGAAGCCCATTGGTGACTTAGAAGGCTGTCTATTCCAAGCATGTGAAAACTTTTAGAAGAACGGGTAAATGAAAACCATTAGTTTCAACAGCCCTTAATTTTCTCATCGGTATGTGACAGGGTTGGATTCCTTTCAGCAATAAATGTATGCATTTATGCTTGTGATCCATTTTGTAGGATTTCTTTAATTCAGCCTATGAGCAAATCACTCTTTATTCATTTTAATAACTTTTTATTGACAGTACATATGTATGGGTAATTTTTTACAACATTATCCCTTGCACTCATTTCTGTTCGAACTTTTCCCTTCCCTCACTCCACCCCCTCCCCTAGATGGCAGACAGTCTTATACATCTTAAATATGTTATAGTATATCCTAGATACAATATATGTGTGCAGAATCGAACAGTTCTCGTTGCACAGGAAGAATTGGATTCAGAAGGTAAAAATAACCTGAGAAGAAAAACAAAAATGCAAACAGTTCACCCTCATTTCCCAATGTTCCTTCTCTGGATGTAGCTAATTCAGTCCATCATTGATCAATTGGAACTAAATTAGATCTTTTCTTTGTTCAAGATATCCACTTCCATCAGAATACATCCTCATACAGTATTGTTTAAGTGTATAATGATCTGGTTCTGCTCATTTCACTCAGCATCAGTTCATGTAAGTCTTTCCAAATCTCTGTATTCATCCTGCTGGTCATTTCTTACAGAAGACTAATATTCCATAACATGCATATACCACAATTTACCCAATCATTCTCCAATTGATGGGCATCCATTCATTTTCCAGTTTCTAACCATCACAAAAAGGGTTGCCACAAACATTTTGGCACATACAGAGCCCTTTTCCTTCTTTAGTATTTCTTTGGGATATAAGCCCAGTAGTAATCTTGCTGAATCAAAGGGTATGCATAGATGGATAACTTTTTAGGCATAATTCCAGATTGCTCTCCAGAATGGTTGGATTCATTCACAACTCCACCAACAATGCATTAGTGTCCCAGTTTTCCCACATCCCTTCCAACATTCATCATTATTTTTTCCTGTTATCTTAGCCAATCTGACAGGTATGCAGTGGTATCTCAGAGTTGTCTTAATTTGCATTTCTCTGATCAATAGTGATTTGGAACACTCTTTCATATGCATGGAAATAGTTTCAATTTCATCATCTGAAAATTTTTCATCTCCTTTGATCATTTATCAATTGGAGAATGGCTTGATTTCTTATAAATTAGAGTCAATTCTCTATATATTTTGGAAATGAGGTCTTTATCAGAACCTTTAACTATAAAAATGTTTTCCCAGTTTGTTGCTTCCCTTCTAATCTTGTTTGCATTACTTTTGTTTGTACAAAGGCCTTTTAATTTGATATAATCAAAATTTTCTAATTTGTGATCAATAATGATCTCTAGTTTGTCTTTGGTCACAAATTTCTTCCTCCTCCACAAGTCTGAGAGGTAAACTATCCTATGTTCCTCAAATTTATTTATAATCTTGTTCTTTATTCCTAAATCATGTACCCATTTTGATCTTATCTTTGTGTAAGGTGTTAAGTGTGGGTCAATGCATAATTTCTGCCATACTAATTTCCAGTTTTCCCAGCAGTTTTTGTCAAATAATGAATTCTTATCCCCAAAGTTGGGATCTTTGGGTTTGTCAAACACTAGATTGCTATAGTTATTGATTATTTTTTCCTATGAACCTAACCTATTCCACTGATCCACTAATCTATTTCTTAGCCAATACCAAATGGTTTTGGTGACTGCTGCTTTGTAATATAGTTTTAGATCAAATACAGCTAGACCACCTTCATTTGATTTTTTTTTTCATTAATTCTCTTGAAATTCTTGCCCTTTTGTTCTTCCATATGAATTTTGTTTTTCTATTGTTTTTCTATGTCATTAAAATAATTTCTTGGGAGTCTGATTGATATAGCAGTAAATAAATAGATCAGTTTAGGGAGTATTGTCATCTTTAACAAGTTTGAGTGAAAGACAATGGGTAGGAATTTACCAAGGTAAGATGTCCTAAGTAGGGTTAATTTTTGTAGAGTTAAGTAATGACCTTCAAAAGCTGGGTTTAAAATAAGGAAATAGGACAGGGAAAATGACCAGATCTCTCCCATTATTGGTTATTAATCATTTCTTTCATTGCTCTATTTATTTCTTTCTTCATCTGAATATAAAATTTTATCTTTCTCTAATTTCCTGATATTCCTCATTTTTTGGCATAATAATGTCTTATTGCATTCTTATAAACATTTCTGTAGCTATTTCATAGTCAATTGGCACCCATTTAATTTATTTTCATTTCTTTGCTACCACCAAAGTACTATTGACTTACATGCAGTCCTCTAGACTCCCCATGATATTTTTCCAAAAAGCTGTTTCTAGTCAAGCCTTTTCCTTTTTGTATTTGGAAAATTGACTTTTGGGATTTGGGTTAAGAAATTACATTTATCCCTACTAAATTTCATCTTATTTGATTTAGCCCAGTGTTCTAGCATATCATGATTTTTTTTTTTTTTTTTGGATCCTGATGCTGTCATCCAGTTTGTTAGTGTTATAACTCAGCTTTGAGTCATCTGTCAATCAATGATATAATGTTAAGCAATAGAGGGTAAAACAAAAATTCCTGTAATACTCCAGAAGGGACTTCCCTCCAAATTTGCATCATACCATTAATGAATTCTTTGGGCCAGACCATTCAACTATCTCTAAATCTACTTAATTACATTATCATCTGGTCCATATTTATTTATTTAACCCATCACTATTAGTACCCACTCTGTGTAGCTCATTGTGTTTGGATAGAAGGGACAATATAAAATCTAGTCAGGGATGTGCTGGTAAATATAAATAGTAACCGACTTTTAGGAAAAAAAGTACACACAATGCACTAAAAGTTAAATCTGTATCGTCAATATATTCTCCATTATGTCTAGACAATCAACAAAGTAGTACATTAAGTCAAAATGTGTAGCATTTGCCAATTTTTGAAATGTTAATATGCATGTTGAAAATTTAACAACAGCTCTCAAGGGTTGTTTAAGCTACCTCAAGCACCCTTGCACACAGTCTCTGGCTCTTTTAGCTTTATTTTTTCTTAGACATTTGAATATTGTACAAGAAATACATGCAGAGTAATGATGAAAATCATTTATTAAGTGTTTTTACATGCCAAGCAATGTGCTAAAGAAAGATATTTCCTGCCCTCAAGGAAAGACCTTTTTTACTTTTATTATAGCTATTTATTTACAAACTATATGCATGGGTTTTTTTCAGCATTGACCCTGCAAAACTTCTGTTCCAACTTTTCCCCTCCTTCCCCCCACCCCCTCCTCTAGATGGCAGGTAGATCCATACATGTTAAATATGTTAAAGTATATGTTAAATACAATATAGGTGTCATATCCATACAGTTATTTTGCTGCACAAGATGAATTGGACTTTGAAATAAGGTAAAATTAACCTGAGAAGGATAGCAAAAATGCAAGCAGACAAAAACAGAGGGATTGGAAATGTTATGTAGTGGTTCACACTCATTTCCCAGAGTTTTTTCACTGGGTGTAGCTGGTTCTATTCATTATTGAATAAATGGAACTGATTTGGTTCATCTCATTTTTGAAGAGAGCCATAGCCATCAGAATTGATCATCATATAATATTGTTGTTGAAGTGTATAATGATCTCCTGGTCCTGCTCATTTCACTCAGCATAAGTTCATGTAAGTCTCTCCAAGCCAAGGAAAGCTCTTTTAAGAAAGTCCAGAGGATCAGGAGTTTAGTCTGGAGAGGAATGAAGAAAGACGTGGCTGACCTGGGAATTTTCCCTAAAATGAAAATTTCAGAAGGTACAGACTAGTCAGGGGAAGGAACCAAAGGAGTAGAGTACTCGCTCAGTGTGTAAAGGACAGTAACAGATGAACCGCTAGGAAAGAAGGCAGCATCCTACAAACATGACTGATAAATGGCAAATGAATAAAAGTAAAAATGCTTCTTTATTCTGGTTATCACAATTTCTACAGATCACCCCCACCCACAACACTAATTAGTAATCTCATAAATATGTCTACTTTTCATAAATGTGGATGAGTGAGAATGTATAACCTTCTCAACACAAACCCAACTGCATAACATTTAATACATAGAGGAGTGGTGTTATCTTCCTGTATAAAGGACTTTAAAGAGACTTCCTGTTGGTAGGAACATTAATGATGAATGAAAAATTTAAATGTTCAGCTCCCAAAATTTTCTATTTCTCCAACCCAACCATTTGATCCTTGCTTTTTAACTTGTTCCTAACTCTCTGATGTCAGGGACAGAAGTATGTTCTAATCAGAGGATTCTTTAGATGATTATCTCTTATTCATCAATTCCCTTTTTTGATCAAGTTAACTTTTGTATTCATCTTGACATTTTTCAACTGTAATATATATATTTTTTAAATGACAGAAAATGTAATGGGATATCAGGTTCCCTCTAAAAAAAAATAAACAAACAAGATACAAAACTTCAACTAATGTCTGTTCATGATATGATTACTAGTTTTTCCCCTAATTTTTCATTTTGCATATCCCCTTGTCATTGTTTCCGAAAAGTACTTTCCAAGAATGTCAGACCGGAGTACTATTGTAGCAGCAGTAAGTGAATTAAACATTGTTTTTCAGATATTACTGCATAGCAGAGGCCTCAGTAGGAATTTCTTTATGTGGGACCTGAGGTAACAATGGTATCAAGAAGCATTTCAGTGACATATAGAGAATTGAGTCTGGAGTCAGGAATACCGGACTTTAAATATAGCCTTAGATAATTACTAGCTGTACCATCCTGGGCAAGGTTAACCTCTGTTTGCCTCAGTTTACCTCAGTTTACTAAACCATAAAATCAGGATGATATAAGCATCTACTTTGTTATTTGATGGTAATATTATGATTATATTAGCATATGACTTTGTTGTTGGGATCAAATGAGATGATATTTGTAGTGGACTTAACAATGTCTGGCACATAGATGCTCAGTAAATCCATATTTTAAAAATGTTGTTTCCCTTCATTTCTCCTTTCCTCCCTCCTTTCTTCCCTCATTTCTTTCCTTTCTCCCTCCTTCCTTCCCTCCCTGATCCTCTTTCCCTCTCTCTCTCCTTCCCTCTCTCTCTCTCTCTCTTTTCCTCCCTCTCTCCCTTTCCTCCCTCCGTTTCTCCCTCTTTCCCTCTCTCTCTTCCTTCCTTCTTTCCTTCCTTCCTTCCTGCCTTCCTTCTTTCCTTGTAGTCTTATAATTTTACTCAGTACTTTATAGATTTGAGAAATGAGGTCTTTATGAGGGATATTGATTATAAAAAAATGTTCCAAGCTTTCTGTTTTCCTTCTAATCTTGGCTACATTGTTTTTGTTTTTGCAAACTTTTAAAAAATTTAATATAATCAAAATCGCCTATTTTATATCTAGTAAAGCTTTCTATCTTTTATTTTGTCATACATTCTTTCCTTACTCTTCTACTTTGTGTATGGTCACCCTGTGCTTAAATCATGTATCCATTTTGACCTTATCTTGGTAGATGGTATAAGATGTTTTTGACTTCTTATTCTTCTAGATGAATTTTTAAAAGATTTTTTCCTATCTCTATAAGTTTTTTTTTGATAGTTTGATTGACATGGTACTGAATAAGTAAATTGATATAAGTAGAATTGTCATTTTTATTACATTGGCTCAGACATAAGAAATTGATATTTCTGCACCAGCCCTGAAGTCAGGAGGACCTGACATACTTAACATTGCCTAGCTGTGTGACCCTGGACAAGTCACTTAACCCCAATTACCTTAGTAAAAAAGAAAGGAAGAAAGAAAGAAAGAAAGAAAGAAAAAAGAAAGAAAGAATGAAAAAAGAAAAAAGAAAGAAAGAAAGAGATATTTCTCCAATTGCTTAGATCTGACTTTATTTGTGTGAAAAGTATTTGTAATTGTGTTCATATGATTTCTGGGCTTGTTTTGGCAGGAAGACTCCCCAATAATTCATTTCTTTATAGTTATTTCAAAAGGAATTTCTCTTTCTATCTCTTGCTGATGGTCTTTGTTGGTAAAATGTAATAATATTGATGATTTATAAGGGTTTATTTTGTATCCTGCAACTTTGCTAAAGCTGTTAATTATTTCACTTAGATCTTTAGTTAATTTCTTAGCATTCTTTATGTATACCATCATATCATCTCCAAAGAGTGATAATTTTGTTTCTTCATTATCTATTCTAATAGCTTCAATTTCTTTTTCTTCTCTTATTTCTACAGCTATCATTTCTAGTTCAATGTTGAATAATAATGGTGATAATGGACATTATTGCTTCACCCTGATCTTATTGGGAAGGTTTTTAGCTTATTCCCATTACAGATAATCCTTATCCTTATTACAGATAATACTTTTCATTTTACAGAAAGCTCCATTTATTCCCATGCTCTCTGGTGTTTTTTTTTTAAATAAAAATGAGTGTTGTGTTTTGCCGAAAGCTTTTTTTGCATCTTTAGAGATGATCATATGATTTCTGTTGGTTTTGTTATTGATATGGTCAATAACACTGATAGTTTCCCCAATATTGAATCCATCCTGCCTTATTGGTATAAATCCCACCTGGTCATAGTATATGATCCTTGTGATACATTGCTTTAATCTCCTTGATAGTATTTTTTTTTTTTTAACTTTTGCTTCAATATACATTAAGGAAAATTTTCTATACTTTTCTTCCTCAGAAGAAATTTTGCTCTTTCTGGTTCAAGTATCAGAACCACATTTGTGTTGTAAAAGGAATTTGGTGGGATTCCTTCTTTTCCTATTTCCCCAAAGAGTTTATGTCATATTGGAATTAATTGTTCTTTAAATATTAAATAGAATTCATTTGTGAATTCATCTGATCCTGAGGATTTTTTCTTAGGGAGTTCATTAGTGGCTTGTTCAATTTATTTTTCTAAGATGGAGTTATTTAAATATTCTATTTTCTCTTCTGCTAATCTGAGCAATTTATATTTTTGCAAGCATTGATCCATTTCACTTACATTGTCAGATTTGTTGGCCCACAGTTGGACAAAATACTTCCCAATTATTGCTTCAATTTCCTCTTCATTAGTGATGAATCCACCTTTTAATTTTTGATACTGGTAATTTCTTCTTCTTCTTCTTCTTCTTCTTCTTTAAATCAAATTCATCAATGGCTGGTCTATTTTGTTTTCTTCCCCCCCCCCCCCCTCCCGCCTTCCATAAAATCAGCTCCCAATTTGGTTTATTAGTTCAGTGGTGTTCTTTTTAACTTTCAGTTTGACTAATATCTACTTTGATTTTTAGACTTTCTAAAGAGGCATTTAATTGAGATTTTTTTTCCCCTGAGGCAATTGGAATTAAATAATTTGCCCAGAGTCACACAGCCAGAAAGTGTTAAGTGTCTGAGACCAGATTTGAGCTCAGATCTTCCTGGCCTGAAGGCTGGTGCTGTATCTACTACACCAACTTGCTACCCTTAATTGAGGATTTTTACTTGTTCTTTTTTTTTTTTAAGTATTTTTATTTGTTTGCTCAGTTTGTTGATCTGCTCTTTCTCTATTGATGTAAACATTTAGAAATATAGTTTCTCTTAAGTACAACTTTCATTTCATCTCCTATATTTTGGTATGTTGGCTCATTGTTGTCATTGTTTTTAATGAAATTATTGATTCTTTCTATGATTTCTCTTTTGATTCACTCATTCTTTAGAATTATATTTCGTTTCCAATTAATTTTAATCTCTCTTTCCATTGCCCTTTATTAATTGTAATTTTATTGCATCATGATTTTAAAAGGATGCATTTAATATTTCTGCCTTTTCTCATTTGATTGTAAGGTTTTCATTCCCTAATACATGATCAATTTTTGTGTAGGTGCTATGTTTTTCCATTCTCATTTTCTCCATAGTTTCATCACATCCATCTTCTTTAAAATTCTGTTCATTTTTTAAACTTCTTCATAGGTTAAGCATGTGCAATTCTTCCATACAATTTTTCATAATTATCATGCTGCACAAGAAAAATCAGATCAAAAAGGAAAAAAATGAGAAAGGAAACAAAATGCAAGCAAATAACAACAAAAAGAGTGAAAATACTATGGTGTGATCCACATTCAGTCTCCACAGTCCTTTCTCTGAGTGCAGATGGCTCTTCCCATCACAAATATGACAAGTTTTTAAAGGGAAAAAAACCCTCTAAACAATACTGATAAACAACAGATTCAGGGGGGTTGTTTTCTTATTCAATTTCTAACTTTTGTTTTATTGGATTATTTAATCCATTCACATGTGAAGTTATGAGTTAAGTTTGGTTTATATTTTTATCCTTGTTTCTAATATGGCTTTCTTTTTCTGAATTGGGATTTAAAAAATTTATCCTCCTTAAAAATATTATTATTAAAGTTATTTTTGCTTAATTTACTTTAAAGGAAAACCCTATTTCTATAGGTTCTCTTGCCTTTATCCTTAAATTTCGCCCTCCATTACCAAATGATAAGTAGTCAAAGGATATGAACATGCAATTTTCAGAAGATATCAAATCTAGAGTAAGATGAAAAAATTTCTCTAAATCACTACTAATTGGAGAAATGTAAATTACAAAAATTCTGAGGTCACTTATCAGACTTGCTAATGTGACAGGAAAAAAAAAAAAGACAAATGCTGAAGGGGATGTATAACTATGGGGCCACTAAAGCATTGTTGGTGAAGTTTGGAAGTGGTCCAGCCTTTCTAGAAAACAATTTAGAACTATGCCCTAAAGGCATACTCTTTGATCCAACAATCACTAGGTCTGGGTTTTTAAATTTTTAAGTTTTTAAGATACAGTTTTTAAGAGTAACTTGTATCATCTTCTCATGTATGGATATAAATAATTTAATGTTATTGAATAACTCATTTTTTTCCTTCTCATTTGTGTTTTTATTCTTCTCTTTGGTCTTGGGTTTGAAAATTGAAATTTCTGAATAGCTCTTGTCTTTTCTTTCGGAATGTTTGAAAGTCTTCTATTTCACTGGATATTCATTCTTTCTCCCCTCTTCCACCAGAAGGATTGTGTTGTTTTGTGGGGTAGGTGATTCTTGATTGTAATCTAAACTTCTTTGCTTTCTGGAATATCAAATTCCAAGTCCTCTTATCTTTTAATGCAAAGCTTACTTTATAAGGAGTTATTTTCTTCAGTGAATTTTTGTATATCTTATCCTATTTTTTAATGCTCTTTGCCAAGCTGTTGACTCTTTTTAAATGGTTTTTTTTTTTTTGCATAACTGATTTCTTCCCCCATTTTTCTCCTATCTCTATAATTTAAAAAAATTTGTTTTGATCTTTTTTAGGATTTTTCTTGGGGGGGGGTCTGAGACTAATTCATATTCCTTTTTTTTTTTTTTGGAGTCTTCAATGTAGGCATTTTAACATTGTCATCTTTGAGTTTGTGTTTTGATCTTCTTTTCACTAACTTTCTATGGTTAGAGTCTTTGTTTCCTTATTTTCCATCATATTTCATGACTTTTAAAACTGATCTTTACAGAGGACATTGTTGCAAGATTCTTGCACTTCAGGGACCTAGTCACTGGTCTGCTGTACTAGAATCTCCAGGCCTATTGTGTTGGGGACTGGAGGCTTCACAGTTGGCCTATTGTTCTGCTGGTCTGTTAAGTGGGGAATACAGGGCCTCAGTTGCTAATCTGTGCTGGAGGTAGGGGCTTTTCACTGACTTGCTCAGACACTGTCTGCATTGGGCTGTGCTCCCCTTTTACCCAAGTGAGATGGATCTTTCCTGTAGTTCTTCTAAATTATCTTGGGATAAAAAATTGTTTCATATATTTTTTGTTGATTTTCTTGCTCCAGATTAATTATGAGGCCATATTTAGTTGTTTGAAATATAAAATATAAATATAAATTATATATAAAATATATAATTATATACATATATATAAATATATATAAAAAAGCTCAGACAAGTTCCCATCTTTCCTCCATTATCTTGACTTCACATTCTAGTTTCCCCAAAACATTTATTTTGTCTATCATGTACCAGACACTGTTCTAGGTGATTGAACATGAAACAATCTGCCCTCCAAGCACTTACATTCTGGGATGGGATGGAATACAAAATGGAACTAGACTCCATATAATTGAGGAGGAAGAAAAGAATGTTCCTAAATTGTAAGATCAGGAAATGTTGTGTCCTGCTTTCTAGAGCCCCCAAGTTGGGGTGACAAAATGTACCATTGCTTTCTAGAGCCCCCACACTCGGGTGATTAAAATATACTGTCTTAATGGAGAAGTGATGAGGTGGGACTCCTGAGGATGGTGGAAAAATGTTTATTCCAAGGACTTTCCCCTTTTTATAACCTCATACTCTTATGTAACCAAAACACTAGGGCATGTGCTAAGTATATATTGCACACTTGGGACCACATAAACAACTTGCTGTTGTATGTAGTTTGTCACCTGGTATCACTCTTCCACCTGGTATCGCTCTGCTTCAATCAGAACACAGGTTGTCACAGCCCCCTGGCTTCCCAGGAAAACCGAGAGCCCTTAGGGGAGATGGGGAGCTGAACCAGACATTGTCAGCAGGTTCCCTCTGGGCTGAAGAGTCTTCTGCCTCACCCAGAGTTCCCCCACATCTGTGGCCCTTTACAAGGAAAGGTTTTTTAAGAGGTGACACAGAGGTGAAGTTAAGAGGTAACTGCATCCCCAAGATGGGGAACAGCACTGAAGGAGGAGGACAGCAAGAAACAGCAAGGAGGTCAGTTTGATGGGAAGAAAAGAGACTTTTTAAAGTAAGCCTGGTTGCATAGCATAGTGGAAAAGAGTTTTGGACTTAGGAAGACCTCGGTTTGAATTTTGATATTTTACAATGAGATATGTCACAACTTTTGTGAGATTCAGTTTATTCATCTGTAAAATTGATATTCCCATGGCTTATTGTAAAATTCAAATGAGGTTTGTTTTTAAACTATCACCAGTATACAAGTGAGGAATTCAATTTGCTAAGTACTAGGGGTACAGAAGCAACAATGAAACTGTCCCTATCCTCAAGGGGCTTACATTCTATAGAGAAATATAACCTGTAATACACACACACACACACACACACACACACACACACACACGTGTGTGTGTGTGTATGTATGTATACTTAAATAAAATATAGACAAAATAAACAGAAAATAATTTCAAAAATAGGAGGAGTACTTTCGACTATGGGGCATCAGGAAAGGCATGTTTAGGGGGTAACACAAATCTTCAAGATTTGTAAATTTTGAAGGCAGTGAGGATTTATAAGAGGTGGAGGTGAAAAACATCAAAATGAAGTGAGCAGAAGCAGGAGAAGATTATACACAGTAATGGCAATACTGTGATGACTAAACTATTCTCAGCAATACAATAATCTAAGACAATTCCAAATTCATGATAAAAATTATATCCATATCTGGAGAAGGAACTGAGGGAATTTTAAATGCAAGCTAAAATATACTATTTTTCACTTTATTATTTTGTTGTGTTTATTGATCTGTGTCTTCTTTCACAAAGTGGCTAATATGAAAATATGGTTTTGCATGACTGCACATGTATAACCTATGTTAAATTGCTTACTGTCTCCAAGAGAGGGGAAGTTAGGGAGGAAGTAAGAAAATGTGGAATTCAAAATTTAAAAAATAATGAATGGTAAAATTGACTATACAATTAAAATAATATACATCCTTGTGTCTAATGATAGCCATCTCTAGGGTAAGGGGAAGGAAAAAAATTTACATGATAATTTTATTATATATTTACATTTATATATTATAAATATAATTATATTTTATTACATTGTATATAGCATAATTATACATATATGAATATTCAAACACATTTATTATATATTTAAAAGGAATAACAATAGATTCGCAGTTTCACATACAATCAATTTTTTTATACTATATTATGGAAATGCTTGTTTTATTCAATAGACTTAAAAAAAGAAAAGGAGGTACAGGTGAAGAACTTTCTAGACATGAGAGAGAGAGCAAAGATATGGAGATAAAAAATAAAATTTAGTGTATGAGCAAATAAACTAGTTTGGGTGAAACATAGAGTATGTAAGGGAGACTAACACAAAACTGTCCTGGAAAGAAGTTAGTGTTAGATTATGATAGTCCTTAAATGCTAGAGAGAGAAATCTATATTTTATCTTAGAGATAATAGATTTCTGAGCAGGGAATTGACGGTACTCATACCTCTGCTTTAGAAATATCAATGTGGCAACTATCCAGAAAGAAGAAACTGACTAGAGAGAGATCAATTAGGAGATTTTTATGGTAATCCAGTTGAGAGGTGAAGGGGCTACACTCTAGTAATTGTGTTAGGAGCAGAGAGAAAGGGATGGGTTCAGAGAGATGCTATGCAGATAATATATTGATAACTTTGCAGCCAATTTGATATATGGGGAGTCAAACCTGTATCTGTTACAATCATGGGCGACACAACCTCTGTGCCTCAGTTTCCCTATCTATATAATAGGGATAATAATTCTTATGTATATTAAATGCTTGGCAAATTTAAAGGCTCTAAATAGATGTCAGGGAAGATTCCTAAATGATTATATTTCATAAAGGTTCTCCAGGAATTGAGAAAGCAACAAAACAGAATTAAATTGAGAATTTTTCAGATATCAAAAATTCTTGTATTTGAGCAGGTTTGTCTTGGTTGTTAGGCCACAATGAGTTTAATCCAAAATTGATATACACATATAGCATAGAGGCTACAGGAAATTGATGTTGAACCTAATGGGATTAAGGGTAACAATCTCTCCTAGCTCTGGATTCAGCCATTTAGTGTATTTATTACTCTGTAGTTGCCTGACTTTTCAGTAGTAGAAATAGGGTTCCCAATTCTCACATACAATGACTCATCACCCTCACCCTGACTCCCCCCCCAAAGCTGCTATTTATAAGGTTGCTTAATTATAAGAAGGGTTTATACTAGAGGTTTGGGGGTTTCTGTAGCAAGAAGGTAAATAAAAATGTACCCAAGGGACAAACATGAATCAGGTATAGAAGAGGTGAATTGTTTCTGCACAGAAAGGGGAACGTTGAGTTTTAAAGAATCATAGACCGATTAGAACAAAATCCAATCATTTGTGCCATTATTCGGAAAGGCAGAATTTATTTTGGAACACTATATTTGCAAAGCTAAAAGTTTTATAAGTCACAAGACTATCACAATTCCATTTCTGATTATGCAAAAGTCAGCCACTTGTGCAGTCACTCTGAGTGACCTCATGTTTAAAATCTTACTTAAACTTTGGGGATGTGTGTAACCCAGCCTTCAAGGGCTGACAGTCTTGAAATAGCCTTGTGCATGTGCATTTAGACATGAAGGAAAAGCTGAAGTGGCACAAAAGCCATTTCCTCTTGGCACGCGTGCTAATCAGTATACTTTTGCTCTTATATGGAAGTTGTTTACTCCTGTCTATAAAAGCCTCACACAGTATGAAATCCATACAAGTCATAAACCAACTACTTGCTGCATTGGTGTGCTAATAAAATATTTTGACTTTCTTTTCCTGAATTTGCCTCATGGATCAGGGTGAGATCTACACAAAGATTTATTTTAACAATTTTGGTGATCTCAAATAGGTCCCTTCACTCGAATGAGTGTTACTGAGTGAGCCTACTGTCTGACTCCACAGCCAGCACTCTGATCTTTGTCTGATGGTTTGGAGTGGACTCCCTAAGTAGTGAGTAGCTGTGAAACAACTGAAGAATGAAACCGCCCAAACTCAGGAAGGACAAGGAGAAATAAATTCTGAGCCCCAAATTGATATTTTTCTTTCATTTATGCAAGAAGATATAGGAGCAGCACCATGCAAAAGAAAAAGGCAATAGTAAGTAACTAGTCTTGAACTGACATTAGGTCATCAAAGAGTATTACTATCAATATGAGGACAGGACAGAATAAATCTCTTGCCAATTCCTCTTTAAGAGCAAGCTGTTAAAAGATTGGACAAAGGAAAACTGCTAGTTCAAATGGGAATGTCTAAAATTTAAGTAGTAAAGCTCAGCAAGACTAGTTTTGATATGTGGATAATCATGGAAAACAAATTTGGCCAGACAAATACAAGACCTTTGATTATCATTAATTGAGCATTCAAAACACTAGACTTGAGGATCTAGATTGGTACCATTGAGCAGAACTTTCAAGCCAAGACTGTCCCTCATTACCAAGTCCATTATCAGTTTGCACCACTAGATCTCTATCATATAATCTGGATTTCTTGAACCAAAGACCATGGAACTCTTAGGAAGGACTTTTGTAGTGACAAGTCAAAGGAAAGTATATTCTCTTTTCTCCAGGAGACATAGTGTTATGATAGCAATCTATTCCACTCTTTTAGATAAACCCAGTCATTGTCATAAAGAAAATTAAGACCATTATAAGGAGCCACAAGATCACTTGCAAGGATATCGATAAGTATTAGATATCTCTTTCAAAGGATGAGAAGACAAAGGTTCCGTCCTCTGCTGTAAAGTTAGGAGATGAACATAGCAATATCACATGGCTCAGAATGGGTCCCAGTTGGAATTAAAATAATGAGAAGAACTAGGGAATGCTTAATGATGCAAAAAACAACCCTCTATATGATGCTTTAGAGCAAGAAGTACAACAATTGATAGATTGAAAAAAATTCCATGACATTATGTAGAATTTAGATCATTATTCTGAGGCTTTCATAGGCTATAGATACTCAGGATTACTTTCATAAATTCTGCTCCAGATGAAATCGGAAAACTATTAGTGAATTCATGGAGAATTACGTTCCAAGGAGAACTGGAAAGTTTGAGAAAGAGATGCAAGAGTAAAGAAGAAAAGGAAGAAAGAACTGGAAAGGAAAAGTTGGTGTGTGTGTGTGTGTGTGTGTGTGTGTGTGTGTGTATTTTTACTATAAAAATGAGGGGCACTTTAAGAGGGACTGCATGAATTGCAAGCTGGACAGGGATGTGAAAAACCAGCTGCTATGTGGTTATCCCCATCCTTACCCTTTGGTGAATCACCATGGATGTAGTTTGAAGCCTAATATTTCACTTTTATTTCATTTTTCTTTTTTGTGGTTTTACTTTTTGTTCTGATACTTTTTTTACAACATGCCTAATGTAGAAATGTTTAATATGATTGTACATGTATAATCTATATCAAATTGTTTGCAATCTTGGGGAGAGGGAGGGAAGGGAGAAAGGGAGAAAAATTTGGAACTCGATTGTTGAAAACTATCTTTACATGTAATTGGAAAAAAATATTATTAAGGATTTAAGAAAAAGAAGAAAGAAGGATTGTGGATTGTCATCTTTGGAGATAATACTTAATAAGCCACCTAGTTCTGCTGGAGGCTGGACCCTCCGAGTTTAGCCTAATAAAAGGAGTGAAGGCCTGTTAATATATGGGTTTTTGACTCTGTCTGGTTCTAGGTCTAGAAGAGGTAACTTTGGTGCAAGCTCTGCCTTTGAATGAGACAGGACATCCATTTGAGCCAGAAATCCACAACTTCAGTGAGATATGTTGTTTCCAGTTCTCCTGTATTGAACCTTTTTAGATTCTATTGACCAGTCACACTTCTATCAATGTTATTGAATGGGCAACCTGAATGTATCACTCCCATGTGAAGCCCACCATGATTGACCTCAGCCTAGCAGAGGAAGCAGCCCCTGATCAGCCTCTAGACACAGTTAAGCTGAGGAAATACTTTAACATCAATCACTTGTCCTTGGCTGCTTCTTTGTTTGACCTTGATAATTAGGGATTAATCCCTTACCTACTATCTATTATGCATTTATTTATCTATTTATCTTTTTTTTTTTTTTTGCACTTTATGCCTTGTTTTAAGCCCTTGGGATTGGGGTAACAGATGAACCCAACACTTAATGTGCATTTGATCCAACACACTAGCCATCCCTTTAACTGGATCAGTTGCTGGATACATACATGTGTCCCTTTGGGAGAAGGGATACTCCTGGTGGGTATGGAATCAGATACCTAGGGCTTGTGTAATTATTTGCTTGCAATCAATAAGACAAACTTAAATATTATACCAACTTATACTGCCATAGGCTAGAAAAATGAGTCCTCCCATTCATTCACTTTTAATTGGGAAAAGATCACCAACCTTTTGACATTCTCACCTCCCTTGAGTTTGCTCCATATTGTCAGGCCACCAGTACTATGTTATGAGAAAAATGAAACACAAGGTCAGGAAACCGGATGGCAAAAGGGATGTAATTATACCCTATCCCTGAAACACAATATGACTGTTCAGGAGGGAATGGTCTTCTGAGAACTGATCTTAAGCCAGAGGGTCAGGCCCACATGAGTGGATTTTTGAGGATGGCCCCACAGAGATTTTATTTCCTGTGTAACAAAAAAAAATCCAAAAAAATATCACTGGCTCCCCTTAAATTGGACAGACAGATGTGTTTTGGGGAGGGTGCTCTTTGACCACTGGCCCACACCTGTACTGTCTCCTAGCACACCTGTGAAACAAACATACGGCCACATACAGTTCTGCCACACTTCTCCCTTTAGAGGGAGAGTCTGAACGTGCTTTTTCCATCATATTGCCCATGTGTGGGACTAGATGCAATCTAGTGCTATTGAATAAGATGAAAAAATTTGCAAGTATTTGTTAATGTGTCCATAGGTACAGTGGATCTCAGTAGCACACATTTAGAGTTATAGTCTTTTTCTTCTTCTTCTTTTTTTTTTTGCTTCGTTACAATGAATGTTTTAATCTTTTTTTAAAAAATAAAGCTTATTTTTAAAATATATACATGGATAATTTTTAACATTCACTCTTTTTAAAAAAAATTTTTATTTTATTTAATAATAACTTTATATTGACAGAATCCATGCCAGGGTAATTTTTTACAACATTATCCCTTGCACTTGCTTCTGTTTCACTTTTTCCCCTCCCTCCCTTCACCCCCTCCCCTAGATGGCAAGCAGTCCTATATATGTTAGATATGTTGCAGTATATCCTAGATACAATATATGTTTGCAGAACCGAACAGTTCTCTTGTTGCACAGGGAGAATTGGATTCAGAAGGTAAAAATAACTCGGGAAGAAAATAAAAAATGCAAATAGTTCATATTCGTTTCCCAGTGTTCTTTCTTTGGGTGTAGCTGCTTCTGTCCGTCATTTATCCATTGAAACTCAGTTGGGTTAGAGTTGTAGTCTTACAAAACAGGTTGGTTCTAGATTTCCTCTTGGGATAAAGGAGAGGGGTATGCGCTCCCGTAGATTAGGAATGCTGCATCTAAGTTCCTGATAAATTCAGTGACATTCAGCCCTGTGGATTCAGTTTGGAAGACCTGGAACACATTCCAGGAAGATGGGCAGGAACCCTGTTCCCCACAGAAATATTAACCTCTTGGACTCCTTAATTTCTAGTATTTGTAGGTTTTCTCTTGTGTTTATTCATAGGAATTGTGTGTTGCTTGGGTTTACAATGTCTACCTGGGTGCAAAGAACTGATTCCCTAGTCAACTCCCAAACTATAAGCAGAGGAGATTAACATGATCCAATTAAGGTTAAAGGAACATTATAAGCCCATTTATGTACTGTAATTTTGGTCAGCACCATAGGGAGGATTGTGCAAAGTCAGCCACTTGTGCAGAGTCAGTCTCAGTGACCCCCATGTTTCAGATCTTGTTTAATACACACTCAGACATGATGGAACAGTTGAAGTGGTACAAACTCCATCTTTTCATGGTATAATATCAGTCAGCATGCTTCTACCCTTATATAAAAATTGTTTATTTCTGTCCATAAAAGCTGCCACATTTGAATTCTGTACTAGACACACTCCAACTGCCTTGTTGTATGCTAATAAAATATTTTGCCTTTCTTTTCTTCAGTTTGCCTCATTGACCAGGATTAGGCCCAAACAAAGATTTCTTTGAACACTGTAAGCCACAATTGGAAAGATGCTATGGTTTATTCATCATTCAGCTTTCCACTGTCTTTGTGTCATCTCCAATTTTGATTCATCAGTTTCAGAATTTACAGGTGAATTTATGGTGAATATTGGTATCAAAAAGATGCTCTTTCAAGCATACACAGATAACAGTTTTATGTATTTCCTATATTGTCCAGTATCCAATAGCTAAGTTGGATCCAAGTGGGATCTTTTTTTCTTGGGATCTCTTCTAATAGCCACATTTTTAAAAAATATCACAACCTTGATTCTTCTATTAAAGCTCTCATTATAATCTTTTCAGTAGATGTTGCACTGATCACCAACTCACACAGGTCTTCTAGACAATTTAATGTTAAGTGGATTGATGTGAAAGGAAAGGATAGACAAGGTAGTCAGGAATCTGGCCAGTTAAGTTCATGCTCCCCATGGAAACAAGAAACTGAAGGGCTGCAGATTATCATTATATCAATAGGAAAGGACAATTGCTTCTACTACCCTGAAGTAGTACTACCACAATTCTGTTCTCAAAAAACACCTATGAAATATATACTCATGAAAAGAAAATTCTTTTATCATATGTAGCAACCCAAATAGTTTACTTTTTTAGTTCAGCAATCTTTAGGAGGAAAGGGAAGAGATGTCAACTCCAGTGATGAATTAGACACAGCTGAAAGTAGGCAGAGAATAACTGCACACACTCCAGAGAGGTGGTAGAAAGGTGTGCTCCATGGACTTAAGTGTAATGTCAACTGAGCTGACCCTAAAGGGTGTGCCATTAGTGGGTGCCACATACAGAACACTGATTATAATTATGTTCTCATAAAGACAAAAGAATGGGATAAATGGCAGAATCCCTATTGTCTAGGCTTAAAGATCTGAAATAAACAGGTCTTGTTTTTTAATTCCTTTCTTTTAGTTCTCTTTGTTTCAAGGCAGCTAAAAAAATTCCCACAAATGAAAAACTCTTTTATTTTTAAATGCCAAATTAAGCCTAGCCAGAACTATCATAATCCAAGACTAGAGACCTAGGTTATATAACTAAAATCAAGAAAAGTAGGTAGAAGTTATGCCATAGAGGTCAGTCATTAATCGCTCAACAACAAAGATTTATAAACCACCTATTATATTAAGGGACCTCATAATCCTATCTCAATGTCAACTTAGAAAATCTCAGGACAGCTTTTGCACCTGAAGATTGGTTTTGAAAACTTCATTAGAAATTGTTCAATAACCCCAAAACAGTTTCTCTCAAAGGTTCTCTTTTGTATCTGAGCAATATGGCATAATGGAGAACACATTGGACTTGGGGTTGAGAGAACTGAGTCCAAATCATTCCTCAGGAGCTTAGTAGTTAGCAGAGCATGAACATAGCAGTTATTTTCTCAGAACTCAAGATGTGGTCACTACGTAGGTTTGGACTGAGGGTCTATTTAAGCAAGTTACATAAATTCATAGATGAAATTGGATGGAATCCAGAAGATTTAATTAAGCTAAGCACTTGGCTAAGTGCAGGAATAGAGAGAAAGACAAAAACAATTTTTTCTGTCAAGGAGAGATATTTTAATACACGCAAACAACTATACATAAATAAGGTTTAAATAGGGTAAGTTGGAGGCAGTCAAAGAGAAAAGGTACTAGCTTTGAGGGCTAAAGATAGGATTTGAGTTGAGGACAACTAATAGAAGTGAAACAAAACACATTTTTCAATATTTCTATAACAATCTAGTCTTATCATCATTGACAATGGAACTGTCATATTTGGACTCCAACACTTCAATATACAATGTTCTGTGTGAAGTAAGAACTTAAGATCGATGATCAACTCAATTTTTTGTGAAACATTCATCCTAGCAACACTGGTTCCATTACTGTATTTTGAACTCATCATGCACTTTGAACTTCTAAATCTCTAGTTGAACATTTATTCTTGTTTCTGCTCTTCTCCTTACCTCTGAATTACCCAAATCTACTTGTCTTAAAGTCCATCTTTTGAATATCAGCATTCATCTCATAATTCCATATGCTTATAGATCATGAAACACTAGCATTTTTGAAAAATCAAAATATCAGATGACCCAAAAGGACAATGGAAAGTTGATTGATCCTATCAATGATGATTTATAGCATGATTGACAAGAAATGGAATTGAGAGGATCATGTAATGAGAATAAGGGATTATAGTTGCACAGTTCAAGTGTTTCACTGGCACACATAAAATGTTAGGAGATACTAAATAGACCCTCTGTGGAAGTTTTAAGAAAGGCCATGGACACACAGGATGAATAGATATGGATGAACATCATTTTAGAGTAATGGAGGAAATTCTCACACATGAGATTATAGAGCCTTTGAAATATCAACATAGATATACAAGAATATTCAGAAGAAGGTTTTTCATGTTGACTGAACTTCTCTGATAGATTTAGCCAGTGACTTATCCAGGATCACAGATCATAGGATCCTGGAAAAGGTTATTGAACTCAGTTTGTTACATGATTACTTTAGAGATTATCTATTCTAATCTACTATTTAAAAACTAACTTTTCTTAGATCCACATTCTTTTTTTTTTGTACCTCCTCACACTCCAGAATGGAAATTAATGAAAACAAAACCCCCATTACAAACATGTATAGTCAAGCCAAACAAATTATCTCTTTTGTTATGTCTCCAAACCAAATTGTTTAAATCTATACTTTGAGTTTATAATTTCTCTGTCAGGAGGTAAGCTGACTATTTTATCTTGAATCCTTTGGAATTGTGATTGGTCATTGTGTTGATCAAAGTTCCTAAATTTTTCAAAGTTGTATGTCTTCATAACATTGCTATATACATTTTTCTTCTAGTTCTGCTTATTTTACTCTGCATTAGATTGGTAAAGTCTTCCCAAGTTTCTCTGATGATGAATTTCTTGTGTATTTGAATCAATTCCTTATATTTCCTAGAAATGAGACTTTCATCAGAGAAACTTGGTTCAAAGGTTTCCCTCCATTTACCATTTTCTCTTTTAGTTATGGCAGCATAGATTTTTATTTGGATAAAATCTTTAAAATTTTACATAACCAAAATTGTCTATTTTACTTTCTGTCATTCTTTCTTTCTCTTATTTGGTCATGAACTATTTCTCCTATTCCTAAAACTGAGATTTTAATATCTAAGTCATATACTCATTTGGATTTTGTCTTGGAATATGACATGAATTGTTACCTTCTACCTAGTTTCTGCTACACTGCTTTCCACTTTACGGGTTTTATTTTTTCAATAGTGAGTTTTTACTCCAATAGCTAGGTTCTTTACCAACCAATTCATTTTAAGTAAAAAGAAATGGAGGATCAGATAGTCAGCCAATATATTTTTATTAAATAGTTACTATGTGCCAGGCACTTCAGATACAATGAAAGTTAAGGAGCTCACATATTGATGGGGGAGACTACATATAAATAACTGTGAAGATTCAAAAAAAAAGGAAGATAATCTCAGAGGCCACTTAGGGGATATACTGAATAGAGTGTTGGCCCTGAAGTCACTGAGATCAATTTGGTCTCAGATACTTACTAGATGTTTGACCCTGAGCAAGTCATTTAACATTATTTTCCTCAGTTTCCTCATTTATAAAATGTGCTGGAGAAGGAAATAGCAAACCTCTCCCATATCTTTGCCCAAAAAAATCAAAGAAAATGTGAGAAGGTAAGGAGGAAGAGTATGGGGGAGTAACTAATTCAGAGGTTCAGAGATAAGAGTTAGGGTATCAAATGACTTCCCTAAAGTTACAGAAAACTAATACTTGGGTCCTTACTTAAATCCTTTCTTGATAAAATCCAGTATTCTTTGAGTATAGGTTTAGAGAAAATACATGGAATCTACCTTCAAAGGACATAGTACTTGATCTCCTTAAGTGGCACGGTATTACAGATGTTTTTGGTAACAAACATTAACTTCATGTAAAAAATTCTTATCCATCCTTCATTTTTCAAAGAAGACCAATGATATTATGGGATGATATTGCTTTGGAAAGAACAATTTTTGGGGAATTAGAGATTCATCCATTGCTTAATTGACATTTACTGTAATCTATCTGCTAAAGTTACTTTCCCCTTTTCATAATACTTTTTTCCTATTAAAAAATTAAGCAGGTACAATAGTAATTTGGTCAAGTCAACTAGTTTGGGCTGGATTGGCTATCATCTTAAGCTTGTGTTTTCATATTATTTGAATTTGAATATGAATTGAATATTAAACAACATACCCTGTAGGAGGAGTTTTCCATAATTTTTGAATATGGAATATATGATGAAGGGGAAGCATGTTTATACATATTTAGGGGAAACATATTAGTGGGTATATCAGAAAGATTGTAACCAGGAAGGGAATGGATCAATCTGTTCTCTGAAGGGAGAGATTATATCTAGCTAACAAGTATAAAGCTTCTCTATACTTGGAGCTCCCTCTTCCTGAAAAGGATCAGAGCCCACTTCTGGCCAGAAATATTGACAATTCCTTAAGATTCTTCTTTAATAATTTTTCCTCGATATCGGATTTTCAGTGTCAAGAGTGTGTTTATAACAGGCATATAGTTCCAGATTGCTCTCCAGAATGGTTGGATCATTTCACAACTCCACCAGCAATGTATCAGTGTCCCAGTTTTCCCACATCCCCTCTAACATTTATCATTATCTTTTTCTGTCATTTTAGCCAATCTGAGTTGTTTTAATTTGAATTTCTCTAATCAATAGTAATTTAGAGTGTTTTTTCATATGACTATAGATGGATTTAATTTTTTCATCTGAAATCCTAATACACTTTTTAGATACCAAAATGCGGCTCCTTCCTCCCACTTCTTTTTTTAGGTCATTTTGTATGTACACAATAAGTCCTTAATAAATACTCAGTGACGGACATTGGCAGTAAAAACAAAAAAACAAAAAAGGTCAAACCTAGGACCATTGTTCTTGTTGAAGAGAGATCCTTTTTAAAATAATGATTTTAAAAATCCAACAAGATGTCAGCTTTTCTCTTAGCCTCTGCCTCTCAAACACTGTTCCAATCAATTATATTTCCATGGCATGACTACTTCTGCTCCACATTGCCCTATTTATAGTTAGTCAATGTTTGCTCTTCAGGGATGCATAGTAGAATCTTGAAGTCCTCTGTGGAGACAGGCTTGGGGCAGAAAGGTCAGCAGCATTTTACTCAGTGTGGGTACTGCTTGCTTCAATAGCTATTTCTAGTTGCTGAGAAATGAAAACAGCCACCTGATTTATTGCTGAGCCAAAGGTAGGAATTTTGCATTAATGAGACTTCAGGAATAATTGTGAGGGCCCATAGCTATGTGTGTAACAACAGAAGTGTTGTCAAAATAGAAATTTTTAACTAGTACTTTGATATCTCCAAATGAGGAAATGTTCCCCTTTCCCTTTTCAAAAAATCTTGAGTTTGACAACCTCAGTTACAGCTTAACCCTGATAGTAAAATGTATAATTCTTGCTAGATAATGGGAGCAGGAGTTGTGCTGGTAAATATTCAACAACTAGCTCTCTGAAAAAGAATTGTAATCATGATGTATTTTGAAGTTTAATCATTATTATTAACACTTTCTTAAGTTTAGGCAATCACTAAAACAATAAATCAAGCTGGGTATTGTAGCATTTGGTGATTTCTGAAGTTCTGAAGTTTGGTGATTTTGGTGATTTGGTGAAGTTCTGAAGTTGAGGTGGGTGAAACAATGCCCCTGAATACAGGTCAGACAAAACCTTAGAAAATGGGAAAATGAAAGAAAAAGGGACATACCAATTTATACTCCAGGGCCTTTATGTGGGTGGTCATCCAACTATAGACTTGCTCTCATTTTTCAGGTTTGTCTCTTTATCAAAGTTGATACAGAAGAATTTGTAGTGAGAAGCCAAAGTCTACATTATAAATATGCCCATTAATCCTGCCTCCCCAAAGTTGAATTTTATCAGATAAGTTTATAAGGAAAATTATTATTATTAATACCACTTACGTAAATGGAATCAAGGAATAATCTGGTTTCTATACAGCAGGAAAACTTCTCCCAAGAGAATGCTAGGTCAACAGGAGAATAGGGATATGAGTTAGGTCTCTGGAAATGGCTTGTTATTTTGAGAAACTCCTAACCAGTCAATGACAACTCCTGGCCCTCAGCCCCCTAATGCTGAAGTAGAAATGGACTGAAAGCCTGGGATGGGAACAGGGATCTGTCCTCTGCCCTGGAATTCTCTTGAAAGTGATTTTTTCCTTGACCTGAAGATAGTAAGTGAAAGATTAGCAAGTGCATATGGAGGACGTTGAAATAGTTGGAGACCTCTCTCTTGTGTTTCCACAGCCTTTTAAATTTAGTTTCATTTAACTTAGCCATAGGGAGGTGGAATATAGAGCTCTGTGGGTCTGTTCAGCTCAGATCCTGAATTTAGAAAGGTGCTTAACTGCAACTTGGATTTTAATGAGTGCAACTTACAGCAACTTAGCCAAGTTCTCCAGTGGAAAAAGAAATCTGAATGAATTATACAAAGGCAAGCTTTCTCTCTAAGTGTGAGGGAAATGACCATGGGGGGAAAAAGATATAGAATGTGCAAATGTGCATTATTCAAAGTCTATATCCCACTTATTTTAATAGGTATTTTTAGAAACATGGCAGGGGGCTGGTGTATTTCCAGAAGAGAAGAATGTGAGATCCAAGTTATGGACTAAAGGTACCCTGGGAGCAACTCGTAAAGTATAATAGGATGTAAGACGACCAGACATTGCATTAGCACTGAGGGAGTACTACTACTGATTAAGAGCTCACATCTAATGGTTTCGACACCTGAAATGGTTGGATGAAAATAGTATCCCCCAAAGAATCTTTGAAAATAAAATAGGACAGGAACCCAGAGGCATATCCAGAAATTGCTAAAGAACTGAAAGTCATAAAAACTGGAGGAAAAAAAAAAGCCTAGAATGGCTGGATCTAATGAAGGAGGAGATCCGGTAGGGGCATCTCATTAAAATGCATATGAGATTTTAAAAAAATTCAGTCCTTGTAAAATTCTCACCTTAAACAAAATAGCCAACATTAATGCTGAACTATTTAATAAAGTGTGCTACAGGTATACCCTATGAGAAGGAGCTCATTGCATAGTAACATGAATAACCTGTTGCTTAGAATAGAAGCAGCTGGTGGTATTGTGGATCTGGAATCAAAGAGACATGGTTCTAAAATGATCTTAGGTACTTTCTAGCTGCAAGACCCTAGATATTTCATTTAATTCCGAATCAGATTCTTCAATTAGATAAGAAAAATAATAGTCTACTTCCTAATGTGAGAATTGAATGAGATAACATAAGTAGGATGCTTAGCACAGTGCCTAGAAAAGATTCCTTAAGAATTGGAAGCAGCCTTGGAAAGCCATTTAGTTCAAACCCTTATTTCACACATGAGAAAATTGAGACTCGGGGACATTCAGTGACTTGTTCAGTTGAGGCAATGGTGTGCTGGTAAATAACTCCCTGGGAAAAGAATATAAGTGACCCACTTTTTACTTAAAATAATATTTTAATTTTCCCTGAAGTACATGTAAAATGATTTCTAACATTAAAAAAAACTTTTTTTGAGTTCCAAATTCTACCCCTCTCTCCTTCTGCCCTCTCTGTGAGATGCTCTCTCTGATTTAGGTTATATACGTGCAATCATGTAGAACATTTCCAGCTTAGTCATTTCATGGAAGAAAACAAACAAAAAAGTGAAAAAAAGTATGCTTCTCTATATTCAGATGTCATCAGTTTTTTTCTCTAGAGATAGAGTATTTTTCATCATGAGTCCTTTGAGATTGTCTTACATCATTGTATTGCTAAGAATAGCTATGTCATTCACAGTTCTCCATCTTATAGTATTGCTATGACTGTGTACAGTGTTCTTCTCCAGGTTCTGTTCACTTCTTTGTATTAGTTTATAAGTCTTTTCAGGTTTTTCTGAAACCATTTTACGTGTAATTTATTTTTTTAAATAATAGCTTTTTATTTTTCAAAATATGTGCAAAGATAATTTTTAACTTTCACCCTTGCAAAACCTTGTGTTCCAAATTTTTCTCCCTCTGTCCCCTCACCCCTTCCTATAGAGAGCAAGCATTCCAATATAGGTTAAACATGTGCAATTCTTTTAAACATATTTCTATATTTATCATGCTGCACAAGAAAAATTAGATCAAAAGGGGGAAAATGATAAAGAAAATAAAAAGCAAACAACAACAAAAAAGGTGAAAATATATGTTGTGGTCCACACTCAGTTCCCACAATTCTCTCTTTGGATTCAGATGGCTCTCTCCATCACAAGTCCATTGAAACCGGCCTCAATCACCTCATTATTAAAGAAAGCCACGTCCATCAGAACTGATCATCATATAATTTTGTTGTTGCTGTGTACAATGATCTCCTGGTTCTGCTTACTTCACTTAGCATCAGTTCATGTCAATCTCTCCAGGCCTTTCTGAAGTCAGGCAACTAATCATTTCTTATGGAACAATAATATTGTATCACCTTCATATACTATAACTTATTCAGCCATTCTCTACTTATGGGAAACACGATTTCCAGTTCCTTGCCATTACAAAAAGAGCTGCTACAAATATTTTTGCATATGTGGATCTTTTTCCCTTTTTTATGATCTCTTTGGATATAGACCCAGTAGAGACACTGCTGGATCAAAGGGTATACACAGTTTGTTAGCTCTTTAGACATAGTTTCGAATTGCTCTCTAGAATGGTGGGATCAGTTCACATTTCCATCAACAGTGGAACAGGTTTCCAATTTTTCCACATCCCCTCCAACATTTATCATTCTTCTTTTCTGTCATTTTAGCTAATCTTAGAGGTGTGTGGTAGTTGTTTTACTTTGCATTTCCTTAGTCAATAGTGATTTAGGACTTTTTTTTCTTTGTATGACTATAGATAGCTTTGATTTTTTTCATTAGAAATCTGCCTCTGTATATCCTTTGATAACTTATCAGTGGAGAATGATTTATATTCTACAGGTCTGAGAAATGAGGCCTTTATTTACTATACTATAATTTGCTATAAAAATTTCCCCCTAGCGTTCTATTTTGGTTCTAATCTTAGTTGCATGGTTTTGTTTGTGCCAAAACTTTTAGATATTTTATAATCAAAATTATCCATTTTACTTCCCATGATCCTCTCTATAATTTTATTTGGTACCAAATTCTTCCCTTATCTATACATCTGACAGGTAAACTATTCCATATTCTCCTAATTTGCTTATGCTATTACCCTTTATGATTAAATCACATTCCCATTTTGACCTAATCTTGGTACACATGTGAGGTGTTGATTTATACCCAGTTTCTGCCATAATATTTTCCAGTTTTCTGAGCAATTTGTGTCAAATAAGGTTTTGTTCCAAAAGCTTGGATTTGGGGATTTATCAAACATTACATTACTATGGTGATTTATTACAATGTATTATGTACTTAATCCATTCCACTGATCTACCACTCTATTTCTTATCTAGTACCAGATTGTTTTGATGACTACAGCTTTATAATATAGTTTGAGATCTGGTATGGTGAGCCTACTTTCCTTCATATATGTGTGTGTATATATATATATAACATATAATATAATAATATCTATAATTGATATTTTGTGATTGAGTTCATAAAGTTTCTGGATTTGCCTTAGCTGGTACACTATTGTCTGCAGTTATTTTATTTTATTTTTTTATAATTATAACTTTTTATTGACAGAACCCATACCTGGGTAATTTTTTACAATATTATCCCTTGTGCTTACTTCTGTTCCAACTTTTCCCTTCCCTCCCTCCACCCCCTCCCCAGATGGCAAGCAGTCCTATACATGTTAAATATGACACAGTATATCCTAGATACAATATATGTGTGCAGAACCAAACAGTTCTCTTGTATCTACAGTTATTTTAAAAGAAATTTCTCTTTCTGTTTCTTTTTGCTGGACTTTCTTGGTAATATATAGAAATGCTGATGATTTATATAGATTTATTTTATATCCTGTAATTTTACTAAAATTGTTAATTATTTCGTGTAATTTTTAAGCTGATTCTCTAGGATTCTCAAAGTATACCATCATATCATCTGCAAAGAGTGATAATTTTGTTTTCTCATTGTTTATTTTAATTGCTTCAATTTCTTTTTCTTTTTTTCTTGCTATAGCAATTTACATTACAACACTGCAGAGTAGTGTGACAATGACTATCTTTGCTTCCTCCTAGATTATATTGGGAAGGATTCTAATGTATGCCCTTCACACATAATGCTTGCTAATGGTTTTAGATAGATACTATTTATCATTTTAAGGAAAGCTCCATTTAGTCTCATGTTTTCTAGTGTTTTTAATAGAAATGGACATTGTATTTTGTCAGAAGCATTTTCTGTATCTATTAAGATAATCATATGATTTCTTTTTTCTTTTATTGACACTCAATTATGTTGATAGTTTTTCTAATATTGAATTAGCCCTTCCTTCCTGTTATATCTTATCTGGTCATAGTGTATACTCTTTGTGATATATTGCTGTAATCTCCTTTCTAGTATTTTATTGAATTTTTTTTGCATCAATATTCATTATGGAAATTGGTTTAGAGTTTTCTTTCCATTTTTACTCTTTCTGATTTCGGTATCAGCACCTTATTCATACTGTAAACAGAATTTGGAAGGATTCCTTCTTTACCTATTTTTCAAAATAAGTTACATAGTATTGGAATTACTCGTTTTTTAAATAGTTGGCAGAATTCACTTGTGAATCCATCTGATTCTTGGAATTTTTTCTTAGAGAACTCATTGATTCTTCTTCTTCTTCTTCTTTGCTGAGGCAATTGGGGGTTAAGTGACTTGCCCAAGGTCACACAGCTAGGGAGTGTTAAGTGTCTGAGATCAGATTTGAACTCAGGTCGTCCTGACTTCAGAGCTTGTGCTTTATCCACTGCACCATCTAATTGCCCTCGATTATTCAATTTCTTATTTTAAGATGGGGTTATTTAAACATCCTATTTCCTTTTCTGTTAATCTGAGCAATTCATATTTTTGCAAATATTCATCCATTTCACTTTATTGGCATATAACTGGGGAAAACAACTCCTAATAATTGCTTTAATTTCTTCTTCATTAGTGGTGGTATTTTTGATACTAGTAATTTGGTTTTCTTCTTACATTTAAAAAAAAAAAGAAATCAAATTAACCAATGACACCTTTTTTTCCTTAAAACAAATTCCTGATTTTATTTATTATTTCAATGGGTTTTTTCTTTCCTTTTCTTTTTTATTGAGTTGAATACAAAATAAGAAAAAACAGAATAGAAAAGAAAGACAGAAAAGGAAAACAAAACAAAACAAAAACATTGTTATGTGCCCACCTGAACATCAGGCAGAATTAAAAATATATAACAATATGTTTCCATTTCAAGAAAGCATATATAATCTTGGAAGTGAGTATATTCATGAATGTCCATCTTTCCTTTATTTCCTTGTAGATTATTCTTTTGTTCTCTGCTGTGCCCTTTTTACTTTTTCTTTCCCCTTTCATCTGTCCTACCTCCTCTCTACTTTTTTTTCCCTAATAAATTCTACTACTTCTCCTTGTGATAGTATTTGTGTAAATCTTCTTTTCTATTCATTTTAACTCTTCTATTTAAATTCTGCTCCTTAACTTGCCTTGCTGTTATTTAACCTCCCTCCACCCATGGATCCCTCCCTTATCCTCTCTACCTCTCCCCCCTTTCTGTTTACCCCCTTTCCATTAATCTACACATCTTATATAATTATCATAACTCTACATACCCTTCTATATCTCACTTTATCCTTTATCCCTTATCCATTAATCTACACAGCTTGTCCCACTGCCATAAGTGTGCACATCTTGCTATAATCCATCTTATTTTATTCCCTCCCCCTTATTTATTTATAGATTTTAGAGGGGGCTACACCCTTCATAGTGTATATTTATATTGCCTATTTAACCCATTCCTAATATGAGTAGCTTTTCAGAACTATGAACTCTTTCCCCCCTTTAATGTCTCTGTGTCTATTCTTCCTCTGCACATCATTTGTATTACCTCAACCACTATTTTTACCTTTTCCTGGACTGTTTTGCTTTTTAGTGTCAGATTATACTCAACTCTGACCCAGTCTTTCTTTTGAGCTACCCAGTTATTGATTCAATCTTAAATATATAGGCATACATTTCCATGTAAAAAACAAAAAAATTTCCATGTTAAGTTCCTTGAAATTAATCTTTTATGTTAGCCTTTATATGTTAAAAAAAATCTATTAAGTTCCTTGTTTGGTGAGACAAAATCTTGAAAATCTGGAAGTTCACTGAGTGTTCTTTTTTTTTTTATTCAATGTTATGGATAATTTTGCTGAATATATTTTTTGCCTGCAGGCCTATTTCAGGACCTATGGTCTTTTATTATGGCTACTGACAAATCCTGTACAATTCTAATTGTAGCCCCAGCATATTTGAATTGTTTCTTTCTTGTTTCTTGCAAAAATTTCTCATGATCTTGGGGTTTCGAAATTTGACAATAATATTCCTATCTATTTTCCACAAAGGAACTCTTTGAGGTGGTGGATATTTCTATTTCACCTTTCCCCTCATGGTCTATTACTCCAAGACAATTTTCCTGGATTATTTCTTGCATTATTGTGTCAAGGTTCTTTTTTTAGTCATAGCTTTCGGGTAGTCCAATTCTTTTTTTTTATTTTCTCTTCTTGAGCTGTTCTTTAAATCTGTTGTTTTTCTTGCATTTTGTTCTTTTTTTCATATTTTATATTTTATTTTATTATTTTGAGGGTCTTGTAGCTTAATTGGCTTCCCATTGTCCAATTCTAATTTTTAAAGTTATTTTCTTCTTTAAGAAATTGTATCTCCTTTTCTAGTTGGTTAACTTTTTTTCCCATAATCTTTTTGTTTTTCTTGGATGGTTTTTATTTTTATTTTTTATTTTTTTTTCAATCTCCCTCATTTGGTTTTTAAAGCCTTTTTTTGAGTTATTCTACAAATTCTCTCTGGATATTATTCTTTGGGTTAGAAGAAGCTTTTAAAAAAAATTAGTGTCCTACTCTGAAGATGAAACCCCATCTTTCCTGTTGCTATAGTAAGTTTCTATGTGTAGGGTTGTTCTTCATTTTTTTTTTAAATGAGAAGTATAAGTGTAAACCCTCTAATCATAGAGTGTGTGTGTGTGGGAAATGATGCTTCTAGTTTCACTTAAGCTTTCTTCTCTGATCTAGAATCCCAAACCAAGAGCTCCTCTTGCCTTTAAGTATCTACAGCCAGTAGCATCCCTGCCCCATACCCTCTGCACTCCTGGTATGCTGGCTCCTTTTCCTCCAGGGCCACATCTCTGCAGTACAGCTGGGCCTGGCATTCCTGATTGACTAAGATTCTCTCTGTCTTCCCCACCTCGGTCCCTCTGATTCTGCACTCAGTCCAGCAAGTGAAAGTACCTGTAGTTTTTGCTGAAGTTCCAGACAAACCCAGCTCATCTGAGGAATCCCCATTTAGCATTTCTATGGAGCTAGCCTGGAGGTGTGTGCACTTCACATAAGTTAATCTCAGCCTAGGGTCTTCTCAAATTGTCCTAGGAGGATCCCTGTTCTGCTCCAAATCTTTGTTTTTCACCAGTCTACATTCATCCTGATACACAAATTTCTTCTAATTATGGGGAAATCTGGAGAGCTTGAAATTTACTAACCTACTCCACCATCTTTCCAGTTCAATAGTTTTTTTTTCTTTTTCCTCTCAATTTTATAAATCTCTTCCTTGATTTATAAGATTTCCAATTAATGGGTAATTTTTGGTTTTTTTCTTTTTCTAAGCCTTTTTTTTTTTTTTGTTACATGCCCAATTTGTTGACCTGTTCTTAGATCTATTCTTATGCTTAAATACCCAACTACTAAATATTTGTTGAATGAATAAAATTAGGTAAATTGCTTTGGGAGATTATACACACATACATACAGATATATATATATATATAATCATAATTTTAATATGTTGTCTCATTGTCATTCTCTTTAATGAAGTTATTAATTATTCCTATCATTTGTTCTTTGACCTCCTCATCCTTTAGGATTAGATTATTTAGTTTCCAATTAATTTTTATTTATTTAATTCTTTGCCTCATTTCTTTATTTAGTCTTAATCATTCCCATTGTATTCAGAGCCATCTCTACTCATCCTGACATATCTTGCCACTGGACCTAGATGATTGTGGAGGGCAAAGTAAGGCAGGTGACCTTGCACAGTCCTCCTACACTCAAATCCAATTCACTTGCATGTCATGGCATCACTTCGCTGATATCATGGTTCTCTTTGAGAAAGAAGGACAAACATCAACAATTTTAAATTTATGTTCCCATGGATCTTTATTCTATTGGGCAGAGAAAACTTATACACTCTGTATGTTATTTCCTCTTTGAATTATCCTTACTCTTTCCCATTCAACAAGTGGGGCAGATTGGCAGTATAGAGGATAGAGTGTTAGGTTTGAAGTCAGGAGGATCTGAGTTCAAATTTGGCCACAGATATTTATTAGCTTTATGATCCTGACTAATTCACTTAACCTCTGTTCACTTCAATTTTCTTATCAGTAAAATAAGAATAATAACAGTATCTGCCTCCCAGAGTTGTGAGGATTTGCAAGATGTTTAGTACAGTTCTTGACACATAATAGGTGGTTAATATGTTTTTCCCCTTCTTGCATCAAGAAATATGTCAGAAGTTGGAAGCACCGTGAGACAGAATGAAGGAAATGGAAAAGTAAAAAAGGTGTCTCAAGCCAGGGGACACAGGTCTATAACAGTTACCTAACATTTCCATAAGCAGGCTTAAGGATCAAGCTGGAACCTCTAGAGATGAAGAAAATGATCCAACAGCAGTGATAGAAAGGAATTAGGGATTATTGTCATATGTGACAATGATAAGGAGAGTGCAGGGGAAAAGAACAAAGCACTGTGCTTGGGGAGTATCTCCAGTGTATTATATAATGATAATAATTATGATAATTATAACTGGTACTTTAAAACTTACAAAACCCTACATATACATTAAATTATATGAGCTTCACAACAACCCTATTAGCTAGGTATTATGATTATCTCTATTCTACAGATCAGTGTATGTATTGGAGAGAGCAAATGTTCTAAGAGAACTGCTTATCTCAGGAATTCTGGAAATGTGAGCTTTGCAGCTTCATTTTACTATTGTTGACATTTTCTCCATTCTATTCTCAATAAATTGAAATACAATCAAGCTGACATATTTTCTAGGGATTTTGCCTTGACCTTTATCAATGTCTTGGTGCTGCTTTTGTGTCTGTGTTCCAAGAAGTTGAATAAAACTTATGAATGGAAATCAAATATGTCTCATTTGTTCCCAAGTTACTATTGCATAGCATCCCAGGAAAAGATATCCTAAGAATACATGATCTCAAGTTTTTATTAGAAGAAATTGTTACAAAAATATAGACATCTGGGGTTAGGAAAATGGATCCAAAGAAATTAACAGGTCTGTTATCAAGCTTTCATTAATTTATTTAATTTTAAGGGGGGGGGTTACATTTTAAGTTCTCTCCCTCCATCTCTACTCCATTGGAGGAGGTCTCTATTTGACATATATGTACCCACCTATGTATTTATATGTATATGTGTCTATATGTATAAAACTAGTATATATACTTCTCTTTATTAATTCTTTCTCTAGTGGTAGATACCATCTTCCTTCAAAAATCCTTTTAGTAATATTTAGAATAACTTGGTCATTCAAAATTGTTCTTTAAACATTATTGCTGTTACTATATGCAATATTCTTTTGATTTTGCTCGTTTCACTCATAATCCTTCTCTTTTTTACCTTTTTTTTTACCTCCCCTCTCCTTAAGACAGCTCTCTGATGTCATGTCCAATTATTTTAAAATATTTCCATATTGTTATATTACAAAAGAAAATCAGAACAAAAGGAAAGAAAAACATGAGTAAGAAAAAACAAAAAGTGAAAATAGTATGCTTCAATCCACATTTAGTCTTCATAGTTCTCTTTCTGGATGCAAATGGCATTTTCTATCCTAAGTGCATTGAAATTGTCTTGAATCACCACATTGCTGAGAAGAATTAAGTCTGTCACAGCTGATTATCAAATAATCTTGCTGTTACTGTGTACAATGTTCTCCTCATTCTGCTCATTTTACTCAGCATCCATTCATATAAGTCTTGACAATCTTTTCTGAAATCAGCCTAATCATCATTTCCTATGGAACAATAATATTCTATTATATTATCATACCATAACTTATTATTCATCCATTCTTCAATTGATGAGCATCCACTCAATTTCCATTTACCAAACTTTTACTTATGTCCTTTCTTACCTTTTGTTTACTCTACCACTTTCAATTTGTTCAACACAGTCTATGTAGTTCCTTTGTTATTTGGAAGTGTTAGAAAAACAAGTGGAAGCTAAAAAATCATGGATAAGCTTGCATTGTGTTCCAAATGTCTTGATTCTCGATTCCATAGACCACTTTTGGATTGACTCTCCCTTCAAAGAAATAATCACAGTTCTGGGGTATGGTTTGATCTTATGGATGAGTTTGAGCACTATACAAATATAGCTTTCTTAGAACCAACTTATTTTAGATCATAAAAGAAACCTTATATTATTTTTAAAATGAAGTTTAGAAGTTTACTCTAAGACTTCAAACTGCTTGCAATTTTCCCAGCATCCAATTGAGTTGAAGATAAACACTATTTTGAATGATGTTTCTATTGACACAATTTTAACAATCACTGAATAAAATTTTGTCCAGAGATTTTTTGATTCTGTCCCATGGGAACTTCAGCAAACCAAAGTAGAGTTTGATATGAGGACAATAACTGTCATATTTTGCTATCTAAATCTTGATCAGCAGATCAGTTATTTTATCATATATAAAATTTGTTAACTTTAAAGAATTGGTGAATATGAGTTGATGAGACAGAAACTGTAGAATAGAATTTTGTTTAAAAAATCACTTTTTATGTTGTAAAAACATCCACAACTAATGCTTTGCAGATAGAACATTTCTAGTTAAAACTAGCTTTATCTGAGACTAGCGAATGCTGTTTAGGATGCTTTAAAAAAGAATTCTCATATTTAGTCACAATATTTTCCTCCAAAGAACTGAGAAGAAATAGAGTTCTTTTTATCTAAATATTTTTGAATTTGGGAACCAAGGGTGCAGGAAAATCTTGCTTAAGTTGTCATGATCTCTCCTTATTTCCCTCCTTCATGAAGTACAACTGAGGATGGATTCTGAATGATTTTCTTAATAGATTCAACACTTAAGGGAATGCCATTTGTCGACTATGAAATTATTCCATGTACTGTAGAAATTTTTCTTTTCTTTGACTTTCTCTTCAATGTCTTCTACTTTCCTTAGAAGTTATTGGTGAAGACTACAGAGTATCTCCAAGAAGTCTCATATCATTTGTTGAGCATGTATAATTATTTAAAAAGAATACCAGAAATTTGGCAATAGAAAGAATAAATATTGTGATAATTATAAAATAGAGAGAGATGTTTAACAACCATGTCAGAACTTAAACATCCCACTAGTAAATGCTTGTTGAATGAATAAAATTTCTTCAATTTCCTTGGGGGATTATTATAATCATAATTTAGATTTACCTAGTATTTAAGATTTATTTTTATTAATCATATTATCTATAGTTTATTTTCCCCACTTTATAGTATTTTTTCCAATTACATGTCCAATATTAACTTCTATCAGATTTTAATTTCTGTTTTTTCTCCCTCCTTCCCTTCTCTTTCCCTTGTCCAAGATGGCTAATAATCTTATAAATATACAATTACATCAAACACATTTCCACAATAGTTATGTTATGAAAGGAGAATCAAAACAAAAGGGAAAAATCATGAAAAAGAAAAAAACAAAATAATGAAAATAGTATGCTTTGATCTTGATTCAGACTCCGTAGTTCTTTCTCTGGATGGAGATGGCATTTTCTATCATGAATCTCTTGAAACTGTCTTACATTATTATACTGCTGAGAAAAGCTAAGAAGGGAGTTTATCAAAGTTGATCATTGCACAATGTTGCTGTTATTGTGTACAATGTCTCCTGGTTCTATTCACAAGCATTACTTCATTTAAATTTTCATTTAAGATTTATAAAAAAAAACATTCTGCACAGTAACAGTGATATGGGTATAGTGTGTGCCCATGTAAGATGTATGTTCACCTGGGTTGTCTAAATGAGACTCCCAAGAGGCACTGAAAGATAAGTTCTGGAAGCTTGTCCTCTGCTCTCTAAGAAACAAAGAATAATGACATTTTCAACTGAGAAAGATGGCACCGAACTAGACTTGTATCTATCCAAATATTGATTGTGTAAGAGCATGATTGACTCATAATAAAAGTTAATTTTCTTGGCCATTGTATCTTAAGGGGATTTGAGAAGGATAATTCAAGCTTACACTTACTAACTTGTCCTCTTCCCATCAAATGTAGGTTACTCAGAAGATCATTATAAATAATGAATAGTATGCAAACTCATTTATCCAAAGAAATACCAAACAGAATCATAAAAATTATAAGGAACATATATAAAAATACACAGAGTAAATGAACTCTCCATATAGGTCATTCAATAAGAAGGGAAACCTCAATTTCACCCAAGGGAAATTCTCTGAGGTCTCTAGGGAGACAAGCTGTAAATCAAAGATATGTTGAGGAACTGGCTACTCCAACATGTCTTTAAAGGAAACTCTCTTATTCCTACTGGGAGTTGTTCCCCCCTAAAAAGAATCTGGAACCATAAGCATCTTCTTTAATAAGAAAGGAAGATTGTCATCTCTAAAATTCTCGTTCCAACTCTAACCCTCTTACAGTCACACAGAATCAAGTCAATATTCTCTCCACCAATTAGGAAAGTTGTATATACAATATACCAGGCATGGCTGGAAACTTGGGTCACATATAGAAATATAAATTAATCATTTTATAGGTGAGGAATCTAAGATTTTAAAAGATTAAATGACTTGTTCTGATTATATAGACAATAACTACAGGAGCTGATTAAAACCTAGATTTTTCTGAAGCCCAAACCAATATTGCTTCTATCAAATCATATTGTTAATATGATGTTATTAATCAATATATTTTTTGGAGATCCCTCTTCTGGAATTTATTTTTAGAACCGATTCAAGAGTCACACAAAAGAATTCTGTTCATTATGTCTATTCATTCAATATTAATTTTAAAACCAAAACTTTTATTGTCTAATGTAATTACCCATGTAATTCACCAGATTTGGCTCTAGCTTGCTGTCTTCTTTCACTATTTCTCTCCATCCATCATTCAAAATAACCTTCCTAAATCAATGTCTCATATTTTTCTTTTTCTTTATATTCACGGAGCCACAAACCTATCACCTTGACAAATACAATTGACTGGGAACTCACTGTTCCTGATCTGGTTTCAGTTCTCAGGTCATTGAATTGCTTGGGGCTGACCAAACTTTGCTACTCTGGCCTCTGATTATGTTATAAATCTCCCACAGAAACATAATTGGGGATATTAAGGGCCAGGGAGGTTTATTGCTAATATGCACAGAAGGGGAATTTAAACTCAGGTTCTCCTGACTTCCAAGACTACTTTTATATCTAGAGCCCCTATGGACCACTTCTGTGTACTATGAGTGAAGGGCTTGATTCTATGAATTTCCTGGGAAGGCTATCCTTGGAAGAAGACAACTTTTAAATAAGCATTGTTGTCATTCAATTGTGATTGATTCTTTGTGACCTTATTTGGGATTTCCTTGGCAAAGATTCTGCAGTGGCATTTTCTTCTCCAGTTCATTTTTTTTTTTTTTAAGGAGAGAAAATTAAGGCAAAGTAGGTTTAAATAACTTGACCAAGGATATAAAGTTAAGTAAGTGTCTGAGTCTGGATTTGAACTTAGGAAAATGATTTTGACTCTAGGCATGGTATTTGATCCATTGCACCTTCTAGCTGCCTTCCAAGTATTATTTTTCTATTGTCTTTCTCCCAAGTTCAAGATAAGCAGCAAAATAGTTCAATGAATATTAACTTTTATTATCAAGAATATTGATATTATTATTAATTAATATTTACTTATGAAGTATACATAACCCTTGATCTGAAGAGTTAAAAAACCTCAGTTCACATTCTGTTTTAGATCCTTCCTAGCCAAGTTTCCTCAGCCTCAGTTTCTTCTTCTGTAAAATGAGGATAATTATACCTACTACATAGGGTTGTTGTGAGGATAAAATAAAACATGTGAAATACTTTGCCAACTTTAACAAGCCACTTAATGGCTATTGTCATCATTATTATGGTAAAATCCTGTAATTCAGTTACTCTTTTTTTAGTCCATCATTCAACCTGACTTGCTTTTATGGAGCATAGCCATTTCCTATAGAATGTCGATTTTGGAGGTTCGTGCCAACAAGTCCCAAAGACTTTCAAATGTCTCAGTCTGCTCAGATTCAAGATTTCTATTTGAGGTTTACATGACTGTAAACAATACTTGTTCTAGTGTTACTTGATGCGGTCAGTGTGATTAAAAGTACACTCTCTGAAGAGATGGACAGAAGCCCATGTCCTGAAGTAAGGTTCTTAAAGACCACATAGATGAACAGAGGAAGTAGTTGGCAGATAACATAGGAATTCATACAGGAACAGATGAGTTCCTATAATTATAGATTCTGAGCTAGAGGTCTACCCTTTGTAGAAGAGGAGGCAGAGTTTTAGAAGATGATTTGCCCATATCACAAAGGCAACTATGAAAGAGGCGGGGTTTGAACTTAGGTCTTCTGATTTTAAAGCCAGAACTCTTTCCAGTTGACAGGCTGGAGTTCTTGGTTTACAGGGTGATAGAGGAGGTCATGGAAGAGAGATTATTAAAATGGCTAAATATGTGTAGAGCCTAGAAAAACAGTGATAAAGAGGGAGGATGTTAAAGTTCTACAAGTATTTGAAGTATAAACACCAGGGAAGAGGTGGGACAGTTTACAAAACTCCAAGGGGAAATAACTAAAATCAAGGTTAAGCCAACAAAAATTTAGAATGAATATAAAGAAAAATTTCTTAATAGTGAGGTTAACTGGACTGTATACTAGGTTCCCAAGGAAAGCAATAAAAGTCCCACAATGGTGATCTTTTTAGATTGGACTGAACAAAGGAACAGGAAAACACTGTGGGAAATAACTCTGCCCTAATGAGATGGTAGATTAGAATAACCAGGTTTGGAAAGAGTTTCCAAGGATTGTGCACACTTCATCCATGCCAACTAGGTCTATCCTATTTCCAAAGGTCCTTTTGGTCACTAATTGCATAAATGTCTGTGATTTACAAATAACTGCAAGAGTTTAGTGGACCCAGAAGGTCAGTTGCAATGCAAGGTGAGAATTGACTAAGTCAATCAAATTTTCCCACCCTGACTCAAACAAGTGATAAAATGCTATGTCCTGGTACTTTAATCAAGTGGGAACTAGTCTTAATCAAATCAATCAATCTATAACATTTCTACTAAGGATGAAAAAAATCTTATCAATTTACATTTCTCGGATGAGCCATTGAGTTGATTTAAGTGATAATTAATTGCACAGAAAGGCTGTTCAGACTAAATATAAATCTGATGATTGATCACTCTCTGGAAATCTACAAAATGGCAGACCAGTGTAAAATTGAGAAATAGAGATTCCATTGAGTGCTGACTGAAGAGAGAGTATTTCAATTAAACTCCTTAAGAAAGAGTTGTTTAGGATGGGAAAAAAGCCTTTTGTCTTTTTCTCTGCTTCTTCCACATTTATCAGAAGAAGGCCCCCCAAACTTCAAAGGGCTTCTTATCTTCTCGTCATCTCTGAAATAGCTGATAACAGTGTTTACTTTGGGAGCTAGATTGGCTATAGAGTCATAATTTTTCAAGGAAAAAATTTCTTGTTAAGTACTCCATAACTGAGGAGAAAAGGCCTTTTAGAAATCAGGCTATGAGGTCCTACTCTGTCACATGTGGTTTCTAAACGTAAGTCCACTTTCCCCTTATATTTCATATAATATGAGAGAATACATCACTGATTTTGGGGGAGGATAGTTTGAAGCAGATGTTCCTACTATACCACCTTAGTATAGTGAGGTGATGTCCCCCAACATATAGAATGAGAGTACCCTGTGACTCAAAGGGACATAGAATAGACATCTTTAGATTCTCACCAGAAATGAAACAGGTGATTGGGGACAGAGGGACCACTCTGCTGTCTTCAGAGATAGGGGAGCGTTCTATGTGCTCTCTTAAATATGGTTAGTTAAGGGGGATTTAGTTTTCAGGTTCAGACTAAACTTCTAGCCCCTGTTTGTTAATGGGGGAAGGAGGACCCAAGCTTTATATCCAGTGCTTGAGACCCCTTTCCCACCATATAATAAATATATTCCATAATAGTTCCATAATAAATATATATCAAAAATAAAGAAAGCAATTGATTAAAATGATTGGCAAAATAGAAATCGAGAAAGTATACATATAATAATATGTATAAAACAAAAAAGTGTAAAGGAACTCTCCTACTGAGGTAAAGAGAGAGACAGGAAAACGTACATATGTATACTTGGAGATACACATAGAGAGAAAGAAAAGAGAGAGCCCCAGATTTCACCCATAAGTCAAAATTCTAGTGTCTAGTGTAGCAAGCAAGGAATAAAGATAAGATGGAGACTATTAATTGCTCTCATGTTGGCTTCTTCCAGTCTTTATCTCCCTTCAACAACCTGAAATGCAGTTAGGTAGCATTATCTATCTTTTCTCTTAAAACTGGAAGAAAACATATCCAAAGCAACTAGAGAGCCCTTCAAAAATGAAGTGGAAAGGTTCTTCTCTCATCCTCTCTGAACAGTTTTCCCTAACTTTTATGCAGGCACAGGATATTGATATCTACCAATGAGATCAGAGTTCCAAACTAATGGATTCTGGAACTTGTGTAAATATCCCTTTCTTAAGGGTATTTGAGTGGTTAAATAATTAAAAATCAACTGGCACTCTTGGGGAAAGCACATTGGGAAGGGGCTCATGATGTATATAGCATTAAAAAAGATTCTCTTTTATCCCTAATCTGTCAATAGCCATGCTTTGGGCACCAGCCTTCCAATGCAAATGAGAGTTACAATTGTCATCTCAAAAAATGTATTACATGAAGACTCACATTCTTTTCTCTTCTCCCCCAAAGTCTTCTGAAAGAAGTAGTACATGGAGGGGTAAACATTCATGTTCCTGGAGACAGGACTACTATGTGAGGAAGAAAATTATAAATCCTCTCTTGTTTTTAGACAGCCTTTAAAATCAGGACTGGATAAATTATAGTACATAGTCTGAGGTCACATACTTGTAGCCAGAAATGATGGCTTGATAATTCCACCCATGGCCAAGGCAAAGTAAATCTGATGAGTGCCACCAAAAATCTTTTATAGTTTACTGGTGTCCAATCCTATCAGAAACCACATTGTTATGGCATTGTTGACTTTGAGAAAGGCTACTGGCTAAAGGAAATGGCCAAGGCAGATCCAAAGGTGACTTAATTCAATGGTAGGAAAGATCCAAAAGGCAAATATATAATAGTAAGGGAAGATCCAAAGGAAAAGTTTTTTTCTATGGCTAAATACAAGATCTCAGCCTCCCTGGTCATTCTAATTCTTTTGCTATGGACTAGTATTTTCTCTTCAAAAAGAGATCTCTTTAGAGGTCTCTCTTTAGAATTTCAGAGGAAGTCAGAGACTATGCAGGTCCACATGGGAATAAACTTGATATGAATGGTGCTGGTGTTCCCTTGGTGGAAAGGACTTGGAAAGAGAGAAGTGGTACAGAATACCTTTTCCAGGTTTTCCGGGACAAGTAAACAGTCTATGTTTTGCCTCAACAGGGGCCGGGCAGAGCAAACAGTTTTGCATAGAACCAGCATCAATTGGCTTTACACATCCTTAAAAATAACTCTCATTGGCCTTTGATAGCTTCTCATAAGCAAGCCCTTATTCAGAGTGAGTCACTGAGAAGACATACCTAAGAAAACTGTGGCTTGCTCTTTCCCATTACTGGCTTCATTAAAACCACTCTTTTCTTCCTCTTTCCTTGTTGCTTGCTGAGATCTTTTTCATCATTAAATTGTCCTTACTTCTCTAGCTTAAGGCAAAAAAAAATTATTTCAAGAAAGTAGGAAAAAATTCTAATTCTTTGGGTTTGCTAACTGTGTAAAATTTCTCAGTGATGTGGGAAAATTCCATCCCAGTCTTATTGGTAATCTTCATGATGACATAGAGGGTGTAGCATGAGGAAAACTTCTGTCTTCTACATCATTAGTAGTAGGTGAAATTTCTCTTTATTCCTGGTACTTTTTGAATAGAATAGAAGGGACACCAGAGAGATCATGGTAGCTTATGCAAGATCCAATGTAATCAACCTGCCCAGTTATGGGAAGAAGGTGATAGATCATTAGCTTCTGCTCTTGGCTGTATGTTGAGCCCCACCATGATTCAGTATTTAGAGAGATAAGTTATTAACGTGCAGATTCGTGACTGTTGATGAGAGGATTTGCCACAGTAAAGCTGCTGACTCAGTCCCTCAGGTCATACTTAGATGGCATTAGATTTTTAAAATTTTTTTATTTTGTCTTTGCATGGAGAAAATGCTCCCTGGGTTGGAAAACAACAAGGCAGAAATTTTCTCCGAGCTGAGGACCATATAAAAGCATTTTCTCAGCCTACAGGATATCCTGGGAGCCTTGGCAAGGGCCACTTGGTGAAATAGAACTGTGAATGAGAGAGATGATTTCTTTCTTCCCATAGTAACATTTCTTTGGGTGTCCTTGTTTAACCCTGTCTTATGCCTCCATGTTCCACACCCATTTTAAGGTGTATAGCAAAACCTTTCATTAAGAGATGGGTTTTAACAGAGACTCCAAAATCTATTCTCTATTCTCTCTCATATTCTTTGAATTTCATACAAATAAATTTGCTCATAAACAAAAAGCTTAAGGCTAGAAGGTAAGGCCTTAACTTTTCATTTTCTCTTCCACATTTTTACCTTCATTATGTATATCTGCCAGTAACACAAAACAAAGCACTTTTGGTTTTTGGTTTGTTTTCTGATCAGAGAAAACTTAAATCCTTCTTGTACTCAGAATTGCTACAAGGCTCAGAGCACTAGATTTGAAGTCTGGAAGACCTATCATGATCTTTTTACTTAGCTTTTTGACCATGGATAAAATACTTAACCTCCCTTAGGTGCTGTGTACTCATTTGTAAAATGGGGATAATAATAGCACTTATGTCAAAGGGGAATTGAGAAGATAAAATGAAAAATCTATAAAGTGCTTTGCAATCTTAAGTGCCAGACTGCTGCCTAGCCATTATTCTTATGAAAAAGGCAATAGATTTTAAGTTCATAAATGAGCAGACCAGTGGCAACACTATAGAGATTTCCAGCTGGAAATCAGAATTCTCCAATTTTTTTTTATTCTCAAACTGTTTGTCTCTTCTGCACCTGATTGCACAGAGTAACACAAATTCTTCTGGGAATGCTGATAGGAAGGAGAAGAGAGATTTAGTTGTGATAATAAGATACCTCATGAAAGCTCATAGTCAGAGAGGAATGGGACATCAGATCCAACAAACAGCACCTATAATTTTCTCTTTCATGGGATCATTCCCTGAAGCTACCCACATGGCTCCAGAAGAGACTGAAACTCCCTTCTAGTGACAAGGAAGATAGAAATGAATTTCTTACTCTAACCTGAGCTGAGATTCTCAAGATCATCAGGATGCCAAATGTAATCTCAACACCTTGAGATCCAGGTCCAGAGTTCCTTTATAGTTTCAGCATCTGCATCTGCTTATTATTCTTACTGTGTCAAATATTCTGTAGAAATCGTGGTTTAATTGATTTTTATGTTCAAGAAAGTAGAGTGTTCACTGTATATTTTCTAGAACTTCTAGCTCTTGGTCAGTCTTATATGTGGATGATTGGCAGACATTTTGTGGTTACAATATGCCTTGGTCTTTAATTATATCTACCTTTTTATTTGCTTGATTGAGCCCATGCTAAGAGTAAATTCTCCATGTAGTATAAAAGCATATGTCTCCTTCTATGGGGAAATCAACATGGACCTTTGAAATATAGCAAGTTTAGCCAAAGTAGCCAGCTGGTGGGGGCTTAGAGCTAAATTCTTAGGATTACAGATTTAAAGCTGGAGGAAAATTAGTTTGCCTTTCTCATTTTGCAGTTGAAACCTAAAGAGGTATGACTTGCATAAGGCTTCAGATGTTGTAAACAATAGAGGGGAAATTTCTGCCTAAGTCCTCTAATTCCAAATCTGTTGCATTATGCTTCTAATACTGTAGATTAATTAAAATCAACAAACCATTTATTTGCTGATAACTGTTCTAGGTACTGGGAGCATGCATGAAGACAAAATGAAGCAAGCCTTTCCCTCATGGAACTAACATTCTTTTGGACCTATTCACTCATATAAGGTATGTCTGTCTCTTTGTGACCCCTTTTGGGGGTTCTGGCAGAGATATTGGAGTGAATTGCTATTTCTTTCTCCAGCTCATTTTAAAGGCTGTATTTGAACTCCAGTGTTCTTTATTCCAGGCCTGGTGCACTATCCACTGTGCCACCTAGCTGTCCCAATAATAGCTTAGTCAACATAATAATACCTTAAAACAGGGTTCATGGTTAAGAAATTATTCAAAACATTTATTGAGCATCAAATGTGGGGATATATAATATAATAATAAAATAAATTAATAACATAATTAAATGATATGGGTCTGAACCAGACAGTAACAATAGAAAAAGAAAGGAAGGGATGGATATGAAAAACATCTCAGGGACATTAAAAAAAGAATGTGTTGGAAAAAGAAGGCTCAAATGAGGAGTAAAAAATTTTCACTACATATTAAATTCCAGTTGGGGCATCTCAATGGCTTAGTAGATTGAGTCAGGAAGACCTGAATTCAAATCTGGACTCAGACACTTATGAGCTGTGTGACTCTGAGTAAGACACTTACCTAGGCTTGCCTCAGTTTCCTCATCTGTAAAATGAGCTGGAGTAGAAATGGCAAACCACTTCAATTTCTCTGCCAAGAAAACCCCAAATGTGGTTGTAAAGAATCAAACACTGCTGAAATGACTGAACAACAGTTATTGTGCTAGGTACTAGGAACATAAAGACAAAGATAAAAGAGATTCTGCCCCCAAGAAACTTACATTCTATACATATATATGTAAACACAAAATACAAACAAATTAATTTGGGGTAATGGCGCTAGTAGCTGAGGCAGAGAGTTCAGGAAAGGAGACAAGAACTGAGCTTTGAAGAAGCCAAAGATTCTTCTAGTAGAGGTGAGGAAAAAGGTTTTCCTAGATATGTGCAAAAAGCCTGTGCCAAAAACAAATGCAACACATAGGAGTTTGCATTTTAACTTAGAAACAAGAGCAAAACACTGATGTTCTCTGTGTAGGAAGTGTTTTAGGATTATCACTTTGGCAGATACATGGAATATAATTTGGAAAGAGGAAAGAATTGAGGCAGGGATAAGACATTAGGAAGTTATTGCAGTAGTTTAGTTCAAGAGAGTTGAAGAAGGTCTGGAGAAGAGAAGTGGCCATGTGAATTCAAAAAGAGAACAGATGGGAGAGAGATTCTGGGAGAATCGCCAAGATTTGGCACCTGATAGGAGTGTAGGTGAGTGAGAGTGAAGAATTCATGATTTCTCTGAGGTTCAGAAGCTGGGTAATTGAAAAGATGCTAGTGCCCTTGACAGAACTAGCGATGTTCAGAAGAGGGGTAGGTTTGGGGAAAAGATAATAAGTTCTCTCTCAAACATATTGAGTTTGAGATGTCTGTGGAGTGTTCAATTTGAAATGTCCAAGAGGTAGTTGGTGCTGTTGGAGTGAGTGAGTTTAAGGGAGAGACCAGCTGGAAATAATAATCTATGAGTCACTTGCATAGAGATAATAAATGAGCCCATGGGAACTGATGAGATTACCAACTGAGAGTATAATGAAAGAAGAGAAGGGGGCCCATGAAGAGAGCCTTGGGGAACACCCACAGTTAGTAAGGATGACATAGAGGAAGCCTTAGTCAGCCAAGAGAGAGCAGTATTTAGAGAGGAAATAGTATACAGGAGAGTGGTAATAGTGTCAAATACTTTAAAATCAGTTTTCACTTCACTCACTTCTAATTCCTTTATACTTTCCTTAAGGTATTGCTGTATTGCTCTTTTTTACGTCCTTTAGTCAGTGTATCATTATCAAGGATGTAGAAATTTTTTTTTATTAAAAAAATCTTCTTTCCTTTTTCCCCTTCTTTTCCCTTTTTTTCTTTTTTCTTTCCTTTGCTAACCAAATAAAAAAAAATTAAACCAACCAATCTAGCCTTATAGAAGTTTCCTTAAAGAGATATTTCAGGTCTCAAATATTGTATCTGCCATTGGTGCTTAGGGTGACTGATGGAATGCTTAAGGCCATACAAAAGTAACTGGGGCCCTTTGAACCAGAGCTGCAAACAGTCCTGCTGAGGTAAAGGATCTCCAAATGGGGTCCAGCTGCTCAGTCTATTAGCACGTTTTTAGACTTGAAATTAATACCTGCCGGGGATGGAATGAGTAGAGCTTTGTCAAAGGAATTGGCCTGTTGGTGAACTGCCAAATGGTCCATGACTTCAGGGCTCTAAAGAATGAGTGGGAAAGATAGCAAAGATTTCTGCTGTACCCCCTTCTCTGCCACCTCACCCCACCCCATCTGATCATGCTTTCTTTCTTTAAATCAACCTACACAAGACAAATATTTCTACCAATTAGCTTTCTCTTGTTATGATACTTTCTCTCTTGTGTGAAAATCAATGAGTCAACTAAGAAATATTTATAGTATTACTTATCATGTGGCAGGCCGCTTCCTAAGCACTGGGATACAAAATAATACAAAAAACATGATCCTCAAATAAGGAAAAAAAACATTTATTAAGTACCAGAAACTGTGCTAAGTAGCTTTTTACAAATATTATCTCATTTCATTCTCATGAATAAGCTAGTACTATTATTATTTCCATTTTATTGTTGAGGAAACCAAGGCAGGCAGAGGTAAAGTAGGTACTATTAGTATTCCCATTTTATAGTTGAGGAAAATGAGATAGGCAGAAGTAAGGTAAGTACTCTTATAATCATGCTCATTTTATAGTTGAAGGAACAGAGGCAGGCAGAAGTTAAGTGACTTAGCAGAATCATACAACTAGTTAATATTAATGACTAGATTGAACTCGGGTCTTCCTAATTTCAGGTCCATCTCTCTATCCATTGTACCACCTCATTGCTTCAAAAAGCTCAATTTGAATGAGGGCAGATAACATAAATAACTAAAAAAAATAAGATATATATAGTGTAAACTGAAGGCATTTCAGAAGGAAGACACTGGAGGTAGGGGAAATGACTGGGAAATGCACACAAGGTGAAATTTGATCTAATTGTATGCAATTCCATGGCAAGAAAGTCACAGAAGCCAGGAAGAGGTAACAAGAGAAATCATTCCACACATAGAGCCAAAAAGGTACAGAGAAAGTAGTTGATATGTGTGAACAATAACCAATATACCAATGTAGATAGATTATAGAAGCTACATAGAGGATTAAAGAGTAATATGGTTACAGAGGTAGCAAGGGGGTAGACTGTGGATTTATTTGTGATACTGGAGGTAATAGGGAGTTATTACCTGGGGAAGGGGACATGACTTTTACTTTCAAAGGAAATGAGATAGAGAAACACTTGAGGAATGAAAGATGCATGAGACTAGCACAATAGTCCAGGTGACAATTGATGAGAGTTTATATTAGGATAGAGCTGTGTGAATGGAGAGAAGGGGACCTCTGTGAGAGATGTTGTGAAGGTAGAAGCATTAATAACAGATTGGATATGGGTGGGGGAGAGGGGAGTGAGAAGCTGAGGTTGTAAACCTCAACGACTGATAGGATGGTGGTATCCTTAATAGTAGAAGGGAAATTGGGAAGAGGCTTTTGGGGAAAAGACGAGTTCTATTTTGGACATGTTGAAGCTAAGTTTCCACTGGACTTCCTATCTGAAATGTCTAAAAGATAGTGATGTGGGGCTAGAGCTCAGGAGAGATATTAAGGCTAACTGCAGATCTGAGAATTATTCACATAAAAAGGACTATGGAAACCATGGGAATTGATGAGATTGCCAAGCAAGATAATGTAGAAAAAAAAAGAAAAGAAGATCTAGACCCTCCCTAGACTGGAAGTGTTCTGGATGATCTGAATCCAGCAAAGGAGAAAGAGGAGAAGGAGTATGAAGACAAAAAAGAGGACAATCAGAAAGAGAATAGTGTCCCAGAAACCAGAAAGGAGAGAAAATTCTGGAGAAGAGCATGATTAAGCATCAAAAGCTGAAGAAAAGGCAATAAGAATAAGATCTGAGAAAAGTTAATTAGATTGGAAGCCAGAGAGATGAGAGCACTTCATACAGATGATTTTCTCAAGGAATTGATTCAAGAAGGGAAGAAGAGATATAGGATAATACCTGGTGGGGATGGTAGGATCAAGTGATTTTTTTTTTAAAGAATGAGCGAGCTATGTTTATAAGTAGCAGGGAATGAATAATTCCATAGAGAGGGAGTGAGTAAAAATTAGGATGAGAGTGGTGAGGATGGTGAGGGAGATTTGCTGGTAAAAGTAGAGGCTGATGAGATCAAGCCGACAGGTAGATAGTTTTTCTTTAGCAAGAAGAAGACAGGAGTGAAGGAAAGGATAATTGGAGAAGATGTCTGAGCGATTTGAGATGAGGAGCAGGAAAAAAATATTTGTCAGAGAATGATCTTGGTTTTTCAATTAAGATTCTTGACTGAGAATATGGTGGAAAGGGTACTACTAGGAGATATTTGAATGTGGATGAGAAGATTTAGAAAAGATACTGTATTTAGTGAGCTAGAGATATAAAAGTATTGCCTTGTTGCAGTGAGTGTCCAGTTGAAATTATGTAACAGATTTGTAGTGGGCCCAAGCAATATGCTTTAATGATTTTTTCCAGCTCCATTCAAAATCACATGAAAAGGCTAAAAGCAGGCAGATGGGAGAAGCAATCCAAGATCTGAGTTTGTCTCAGAGTGATTGGCAATAGAACAAGAGGGCAAGAGATTAAGGAGGTGAAATAGTGAAAAGTAGGAAGGGTTGCCCGTGCAGGGGTTGATAGCTTTGTAAACACTGATCATTCCATTCCGTATCATTAGAAAAGTTTCTTGCAATTTTAGATTAGATTTTGCTACAAAAGACATTTTAATATCTCAAGTTTTTTTTTGCTATTTTTAAGATGCCCAAAGCTATTAAAATGAAGAAAATGATTTGTAAAATGCAATTTTTAATGCATCAGTCATTTTGGAGACCTTTCAAAGAAAAAAGACACCTATGCAATTTTAAACCAAATACATTGATTTGTTTCTTTATTTAAAAAACAAACCTCAGGGCCAAGTAAGGTCTCCTTCTCGTATGAAGTTAAGCTTTAATTGATAAAGTTTGTACCAAAAATGCAAGCAATTCCAAAGAGCACCAGACATTCATTGAGTGAATTCACATTAGTGAATTGTCAACGTTTTCATATGCCTGTCAGAATATGTGAGTTTTGTAAATAGGGGCAGGACTGATTTTATGTTCAGTCTGACCCTTAGCACACCTTTGATACTCAGTCCATGGAATAAAGAAAATGTCAATTTTTTTTTCCCTAGAAGGGCTCCTTTAGGATTTTCTGAGTATCATATTCTTGGGTAGGAAACAGAAAACCCATAGTCATGTAGCTGCATATGACTAATTTACAAATTTTTGTAATCGTAGCATGTTGGAACTAGGTGGGAAATTAAGAAGTCATCTAATTCAAAGCTTCTTAAACTGTAGGTCATGAACCCACATGAGATCACATATGTGAACACGAAAATTTTGGCAACAGTAAAAGGTATCAAATATTCTACCAAGATTTAATTTTTTTTGCAAAAATAAACAAGCACATCCATCTCATTAGTATGCAAATTTGCTTTTATCATTAATAAGTGGTAAAATTGCATATATACCAAAGGATCTTTAAACAATAAATTTATTTATGATTTATTATCTTCAAATGTTTAATTTAGTAAATATACATTTTTATGACTAAGGTCATATAAAAATTTCTTGGGTGAAATGAGTGGGAAAAAAGTTAAGAAGCCTTCAGCCCACTATAGAAATCCTTTCTGTAGTAATCTTCTCAGATGGGCATTTAGCTTTTTCTGGAATAGTTACAGTGATGAGGAGCTCACAACCTACCTCACATAGTAAACTGGAGGACTTGGGAACAATACTAAAAGCCAAACACAACATACTCTGTCTTGAGATCATCCTCATTTAAAAAAAAATGTTTTTATTGTTAACCTTTACTGTCATATTCATTTACAAGTCACTTTCCACCCTATTGTCTTTGGTTAAAAAAGAGAGAAAAATAGCTTAGAAAAAACAACAACATATTGACTATGTTAGTATATGTAATGTTTCACACCCATAGTCCCTTATCTCTGTCATATAGAAATGGCACTGCTTTTCTTTCAAGATTGCTCGTAACTATTTTCTTTATGTTTTGCATATATACCTATATACAATGTTTATCAACAGGTTGTTTCCTTCATTAGAAATAAAATTCCTTGAGAGTAGGAAGTATTTAATTTTATCTATGTAGCCCTGGCACCTAGCACTCTACCTGACACTTCAGTGCTTATTGATTGATTTTTATCAATTCTTTTCTGGAAATAAACTTTGTCAACTAATTACATCATACTATTTTGTTTTATTTTTCTTAATTTATGTCTTTTTAAGGTGATAGGTATTATCTTCCTGGATTTCAGTTCACTCTGTATCAGTTCATATACCTTTCCAAGCTTCACAGGACTTTTTAGTTCCTTACAGTATAGTAATATTTCATTACATTTTTATCTTATAATTTATTTAGTCATTCTACCCATCTAATGGCCACCTATTTTGTTTCCAGTGCTTTGCTACCACTAAAAGCAGAGGTGGGTAAATCTTTTTTTTTTTTTTTTGCCATGGGCTTTTGAATATTTTTAATATCATTTCCATACAAAATTATCAACATATAAACTCCCCATTACGTGTGGTTGTCTTGGTAGGGCCAGACTAAATGATTTCATGAGCCTTATATGGCCTGGTTGACAGGCCAAACCTTCCCTGCCCATGACTTTAAAATGATGACATTGTAGCCCTTTATTTGTAAGGAAGCTGATGAGAATTGGAGTTTTTCCCCAGATGGAAGAAAGGATTGAAGGAATCATCATAGGTGAAAACTGAAAGGTACTAGGGAAATCCAAGAACTTTAGAAATCTGTCAGGGTGAGGGGAGCCATATTTGAAGCAGTGGGTAACAAATTTCAATGGAGACTACTCCTACCTCCAAATGAATATCATTATGTATATGTATGTATATATATAAGCACACCTGTGCATATATGTAATATAGTATGTATATAAATGACAAATAAATATAAACATATACTTATGCATACATGTGTGTATACACATATATGTGTAAAAAAGCAGTTATTCTATACATATATGTATGTATAGAATAACTGCTTTTTTTTTTCTTTTTCAAGGTAGGAAGGGCTCTAGCAATTGGGTGTGAAAGGGAGGGAGGACCAGAAAGGCTTAGTGTAGCATGTGGAGCATGAACTGGGACATAAAAGAACGTAAAGATTCTATAACATGGCTTTTTATCCTCTACTTTATGTGCTGAATTTTTGTAATATTCTTTTTAAAATGGCAAACTCAGAATTGGTCATATTACTCCTATAATAATCACAACAGCTAGCATTTACAGGGCTTTAAATTTTGCAAAGGCTTTCAGTCATGTTATCTGATTTTGAGCCATAACAGCACTATAAGATGGGAGGTCAGCAGAGAGGTTAGGGTACAATAGATTTGTCAATCATCAACGTCAAGATGGTGATAAAATTCATGGGGCCTGATGTGATTACTTAAGTGAAGTAGTATAGAGGGAGAAGCTGAAGAGACTAGACCCAAGAAAGAACTCTGTAGGATACTTTTGGTTATGGGACATGATAAAGGTTCAACAAAGAAGCAGCTAAATAAGTAGGAAAAGAACAGGAGAGAGCAGTGTTCTTAAAAAAACTAGAGACAAGAGGGTATCTACTGGGTGGATAGAGAGCATATTCACTATGGGATTACTGCAGATCCAAGTATACAAAACAATCTCTGTCTTTTTCTATTAAGGGACTACAATTCATGAAGGAGTTGTTGTTTGTCCTTTGTTCTCAAAGAAGACCATGGCATTAGGGAGGGGATGCCATGACATGCATCAAACATGAGCTGGATTTAAATGAGGGAGGGCTGTGCAAGCTTACCTGCCTCATTTCCCCTGACAAAATCTAGGAGAAAAGTCATGTTAAGAAGATTGGTAGAAAAAGGAATAGAGGCTGGTAGCCCAGCAAGAGGATTAAAGGTTACAGAAGATGAAAATGTCAAGAAAGATAAAAAAAGGAAGAATTAATGTATTGGAGTTAAAAGATCGACTGTCACAAATTGAGAATGATAAGGGATTTTAGAAGTAATCTAGTCCCGCCTCCTTATTTTATAGATAAGGTGGAAGACCAGCAAGATAAGCTAAGTTTCCAAAGGTCACATATCTAGTAAGTGGCAAAGTCAGTTTTCTAACCAGGTTCCTTAACTTTTGATCTGGTGATCTTTCCAGTGAATCACATTTCCTTTCTGCACATGGTATTCAGTGTCAGAGTGCTACCCAAAAGCATCCACATCATAGCTTGCCTTTCTTAGTCTAGAGTAGGGGTTCTTAACATGGGATACATGACCTTATTTAAAAACATATTTTAGTAACATTTTCAATATAATTGGTGTTTTTTGTCATTCTATATATTTTATCTTATACACTTAAAAACATTATTTTGAGAGAGGCTTCATGGGTTTCACCAGAATGTCTTTTGTCATTCTATATATTTTATTTTATACATTTAAAAACATTATTTTGAGAGAGGCTCCATGAATTTCATCAGACTGTCAAGAAGGGTCTATGACACAAAAAAGGCTAAGATCCTCTTTCTCTAGAACATTTTTAATTGTCTTTTAGAAACATTTATCATATTTCAATAGTACAAGCAGCTATGTTTTAACTTAGCTGTGGGAGGAAGAAAGACATCCTTTCACTGATTCAAATAACAACCTCTTGACACATTAGTAGATAGGCTTCATGTGTTGCTATGCTTGAAAAAAAGTCATTACTTGGTTGCCAACTTTCTGGCTATGAGCTTTTTTGAATTTAACTAGGCTGATTCTTGGATGACATATGTACAATCGTTGCCAAATTCCATGCTTGAAGGACTTCCAGCTTGGTAGCATCAGCCATTACTTTCACTTTATTGATACTGACTCCAAGAACCCAGGGTCACCTCTATATAATGATGAGGCATTTGATTAGGAAGACTATGGAAGAAATGGATATGTGGCACATTGAATATGAGTTTCTTAAATGCCCGGTTATGATTTAATTTACTTAGTGTTCAAATCAATACTTTTATTTACTACAGTAGTTATAGTAGAATGATGGAGGGATGGAGGGGATGGAGCACAAATGTTGAAGAAGGCACAGGTGGTGCTTTGTATTGTATATGGGAGATTTCTCAGAGACAATGTTGTTGTGCTGGGTCTAAGGAGAATTAGCTGGGTGTAATGGACATCCACTGGCATATTTAAAAGGGATTTGGTTAGAATGCTTAGGAGAATCATATGGAGGAAATGAAGCTAGAAAGGATAGATGGATTGGAAAGAACAGTCAGTAGTGGTATCTATACTGTTTGGGATTCTTATCCCCTTCAATTATGTCTGCCTCGTGGTGAATGTGATGTGTTCACAGATCTTTATATTAGTCTAAGGTCATGGTTGATGCAGCTCATTCAACTATCAGGAAAGCTGAAGATAAAGATGCTATGCTGATGGAATGTAAGCTCTTTAAGAGAAAATATTGTTTCACTTTGGGTTTATATATTTAATACTTAGAACTGTATGACATGTAATTTATGGTTGACTGGTTGATTTTGAATCCAGCCTAGAATTGCCTATCTGAGTGTCCCAGCCCTTCTGTCCAGACATGGTTAAAAATATAATTTGTTATCTTGCTTTTGAAATCTGAAAGAACAATGTACCTTAAATCCAATTTTCCTTTTCACAAGGATAAAGGCTTATCACATATTATCAGTGTTTGATAAGCAAGATTTAACAAACTAAGCTCAGGCTGAGTAGGCTGGATGAATTTTACCCCAGCCTTTCATGTCAATCCTTCTTCATCACAACATCATCAATCCATCAAATTTCTCTTGAAGTTCGTTATGTTACCATGACAACATCTTCCTACACAGTTAAAAATAAAACTCCTAGGCTACTGCTGAAATTTGGAGGGAAAAAGACCTAATTGCCTGGCAGTTCTCTTGATGGGAAAACCAATACTACAGCAAAGGCAATCTGGCCACTTTTTTTTTTTTTCTGTAGAGTGACGATGAAAAGACAAGTACAGAGTTCCCTTTCTGTCTCCTCAAATATTCCCAGTGAATTCAGACCCACTGTCTCTTGCCAGTTGCTTAACTGTATCACATTCCTTGCTCTGCTGTAGATCATCCTCTGAAGTCTTCCTTATGAAATCCAAAAGTTTACCTTACACACGTAAGACTTATGAATATTGGACACTTCTTAATTCTTGGGCTTAGTGGTCTTGACAAGCAGCTTCTCTTCCATTGGATATGATTTGTAGGGAGGAAGAAGAAAAAAAAATTTTGATCCAGAAAGAGGCAAATTGTAAGGAGTATAACTGCTCTATGATCACAGTAGATTTTGGGTAAAAGCATACATTATTGTGAAACTGATTGTTAGGGAAATGGCACTTCTGCAGAATGGTACAGATTTGGGGCTTTAAAAAATCAGAGAAATTCTGTGATTCAACCCTCATCTCTAATAATGTAAGATTCTGGGCACTGAGAGATTAATTTTAAAATTCCCATGAGCATTGAAGGAGTTAGGGAAATCACACAGAGAAAACTAGTTTTCAGGGTTTGTATCTTTGTCCTCACTGGTCAGTTAATAATATTTAGTAAGGGGAAGCATATAATGCATGGAAAATGAGGTAGGTAAGTGATACGGATAGAACACTAACCCTGGAGTTTGGAGGTCCAGAGTTCAAATTTGGTCTCAGACACTTATTTTAGCTATGTGACCCTGAACAAGTAACTTGACAACAATTGCCTCAGTTTCTCAGATGAAGAGCTGAACTTGAAGTAAAGAAGACCTAGGAATCAAGTCCTGTTTCTAACATATACTGGCTACATGAGTTAGAATATATCATTTCAGCTTTCAAGGCAACTGTCTCCAGAGTACAGGGCCTGGAGTCAAAAAGACCTGAGTTTAAATCCAGCCTGAGACACTTACTAACTGTGTGATCCTGGATAAGTCATTTAACCTCTTAGCCTCAGTTTCCTCAACTGTAAAATAGGAATCATAATAGCACCTATTTTCCAAGGTTGTTGTGAGGTAACATTTATAAAGCATTGAACACAGTGCCTCACACATAGTGGACACTTATTAAAGATTTCTTTTCTTCCTTTTTTCCTCTCTAATCCTATCAGGTACTGAGAAAATGCCAAGTTGATTGATAGAAGAAATTCCTTTAAGAGGCTCCCTACATGGATGAACTCACATGTCTGGTTCCTACCCTTATTTTTAAGAAGTGCACTTATACCAATTTGGAAGATGAGGCAAAAGAGGTGAGTGTCTCCACTCGTATGAGAGTAAAAAGGAAGTCTTAGCTTTTTTATTGAATGGATGAGAATTTTAGGTAGCAGGTACCTAAAAGCTGCTGTCTTCATGCTTCATTAAATTCCTTTGAATTTTTAAATGTTTTTTCTTAACATCTTGGTTCCACCCCATTCTCTCTCAGTTCATATGTGGTATAGCTAGTTATAAGTGAGATATGTCCTCCAGTTGTTCCTCTGAACTCAAAGAATTAATGAATTGAATTATAGATTTAGAATAAATCTTAGACATCATCTGGTTTGGTATCAACATGCAGTCTCATTCCTATCTACAATGTAGAATCATGTCATTGTAGAATTTTAGGGTTCGAAAGCATCCTAAACCAATTGGGAAAACCAATACCACAGCAAAGGCAATCTGGCCACTAGTCTTTGTTTGAAGGTGGAGTCCAGAGAATAAGACATGGAATAGGGATGTATTGATCCATAAAGAAAAAGGTCCAATAATGATGGAGATTTTCCAGCTTTCTGAGGCATAAAATAGGAGAACTAAGAAGCAAGGAGAACCCAGAGAATAGATTCAAAAGAGATTGGAATCACTGAAAATTGGGTCTGGTCAAGAAAAAGATATCAAACTCTGTTCCTGGGAATATAGTTGAAGCTATTTTAATTGTTTTGAATCTGGTACGGCTTGTATTTCACTGGTACAACCTTTAAGAATCCTCAGGTAACCTCCATGTTATGGAAAGCAATTTGAAACTATGCCCCAAAAGTTTTAAGTTTCTCTATGAACTTTGGCCAATATTAAGTGTACAGAAACTCCAAAGAAATCAAAAAAAGAGGATAAAGATAAATGTGTGCAAAATTATTTATAGCAGGTCCGTTTATATTGGTAAAGAACTAGAATCTAAGGGCTTGCTCATAAATTGGGGGATGGTTTAATAAATTATAGTATATGGATATAATGGAATAAATACCGCTGTACTTACTATAAGAAAGGATGAAAGGAATTATTTCAGAGAAACTTAAGAAGACTTGAATGAATTGATGCAGAGTAAGGTGAGCAGAACCAAGAGAAAAAAGTTATACTGTATCCAAAACATTGTAAAAAGAAACAACTTTGAAAGACTTAGTAACTCTGATCAAAGAGTTAGCCAACTATAATTCCAATGGGCAGATGATGAAGCATGAGACAAACATTTTTTTTTTGACATGGCCAATGAGGGAATGTATTTTGTTTGACTTAACATATATGTTACAAGAGTTTTCTCTTTCTTTTTAATTAAGGGATAGTAAGAGGTTGGCTAAATAGAAAACAAATGCTTATAGATTGAAAAAAATTCCTTGTAAATAAAATCCAAGATAATGTAGATTTCCATAAGGTCTTGCTGAACATGAAATGTCTCTTACTTGTTATTCCATTTTTTAATGTTCTTTTTTGCTGAGGCAATTTGGGGTTAAGTGACTTGCCCAGGTTCACATAGCTAGGATGTATTAAGTGTCTGAGGCTAGATTTGAACTCAGGTCTCCTGACTTCAGGGCTGGTGTTCTATCCACTAGGCCACCTAGCTGCCCCTTGTTCTTCCATTTTGCAGCGAAATAAAATCAAACTGTTTTAGTAGAAGCGTAACCTATGCCTCTAAATTCTACTTTCTTTAGCCAGAAGAATAAAGTCTGATAACAAAAGTGGCCAAATTGTATTTGACAAATTTGGATCTGTAATAACAATATATGGTCTTTGGCATGTCTCACTAAGGTCATTATTTTTTCCATAATATCTCATTCCTCTAACCTCAATCCTCCCTTCCATGCTGTTAGAAAGTGCTTTGCATACATGGAAGTAATGATTAGCCAAATAAGGATCATTGTAGCTTTAAAAATAATTTCTATGGGAGAAATGGTTAAAAATGGCTTCAAATAGAAAAAAAAAAGCAGGAAGAAGAAAAGTATTCTAATGTTTTATTTAATCTACCAAGCTAGACACTATTTAGAATAACTATAGCTCTGAAAAGAATAGAAATGGAGACACCCACATATTCACAATAAAATAAAGAATACTATAATAAATTTGTGGGCTTTAAATGTCTACATACAAACACATAAGTTATGGGTAACAAACAAAGTAAGCTGGAGTTCCTATTCAAGGAGGTAAATTTGGCCTGATAGAAATCACTGAAACTTGGTGGAATGAAGACCACATCTAAAATATATGTGTGGAAGGGTATACATTATTGAAAAGAAACTTTATAGGTACAAACATATAGCACTATGTATGAAGAAGATATAACCATGTGAAGAAATTTGGGAAGTTTGATAGAGAATATTTGGATGAAGATCAACTGAGATAGAAACAAAAGCAATGTTGTCACCTACTTCTACTAGACAAAAAGGGGAAATCAATGAAGAGTCTGGAAGATTCCAAGTCTGGCACTAAGATCTGGCATAAGAATGATAAGAAATCTCAATTATCCTGACCTCTCTTGGATCTCCCTCTCTTTCTCCCTCTACCATAGCAAAGGAGATAATATTTTCTTGATTTGATGAAGACTTTAGGTTGATGATTACTCTTTTTAGAACCTGTGAAAAGAAGAGAAAAGCCAAACAATCTAAAATGCATGCTCTATGAATTAACATACAAATAAATATATGCAAATAATTATAGGTTTTTTTCCTATTTCTTTGATCTTGAGTTATAGTTCTAGTCCTGGAGAAAGAAGAGTTCATTAACTTAGTTTGGGTGCATTATTCCAAATTCTTGGTACAGTACATTTTAAAGGATTGAGAGCAATGATGGGCAGGATCCCATGGATCAAAATTCTATAGAGAAACTTTGTTCAGAAGGAATGGGAAGCTCTCAAGCAAAGGAAAAACATGAGATGTGTAGGAAATTCACAAACTACCTTTGGTTTTTTTTAAAAAAAGGTTTGTACAGAATATCGAATCAAAAGGCAAGTCACAAGATTAGTACAAAAATATAAAGACTAATACTATAAACATTGTCAGAACAGTTAAAACTCAAAATAAACTAATATTGGGGGAAAAAGCATGTAGTATAGAACTAACTTGACTGGATCTTAGCAGTGAATGAATGGGTCAAAATTTCCATAGTACTCTTGAGGACAGAGTGAAGAGATGTGGGCTCTAAAATAGACAGGTATATTCAAACTAGTTGAATGTCTGGACCAAACAGTAGTTTTTAATGATATTATATCAACTTGGAAGGAAGACTCTAGTAGTATAGTCCAGGGACTTGTTTTCAATCTTCTCATATTTAACATTTTCAGCAATTACTTGCATGAAAGCATACATGATACGCTTATCAAATTTGCAGATGACACAAAGCTGAAATAAAAAGCTAGCATATTGGATGACAGAATCAGTATTCAAAATGAACATGACAGAGTAGTACATTGAACTAAATTTAACAATATGAAATTAAATAGGGTTAGGTACAAAAACCAATTTTATAGTATAAGATTGAGAAAAATAGATAATATTTAGCATGACAAATATGTAAAACTTTTACTGGACACCAAGTCAAATGATTATCAATAATGTTATATGGCTGTCAAAAAAAAAGCTATTACAAATTTAAACTTCCTTATACAAGGCATAAGGTTTTAAAACTAGAGAGGTGTCAATCTCATTGTATTCTGCCTTAGAAAGATCATTTCCAAAGTTCATTTTTTTCCCAAAAAATTTCCAAATATATATTTTGCAAATATAATTTCCAAAAAAAATTTTCCAAAGTGTTGTATTCCATCCTGGGTATCATATTTGTGACATATTTATATTGGAATTTATCAAGAACTGTAGAGGACCACAGATATTGGTGAACTCTGAGAAAAGTATACTTGAAATAAGATACTTCACATCAGGGTGTTAACTCAGTGTGATTGTTGAGATGATGGTTCTCTAGTTTACATATACTTTGTATTTAGTATGGTGATGGAATGGTTCTCTAGTTCACACATCTTAGTGCCGTAATGATGTAATCATACTGAGGTATTTAAGGACTGAGAGGACTAGAAATGAGACATTCCATCTTTGACCATCCTTCTGGTGGCTCTCCTGCCTCCTGTACTACTCTACTAAGATCAAGGCTGATCCCAAGATCCTCCAGAGAGCTAGTCTGGATATTACAAATAACATAGTGACCACAATGTTCAGTTTCAAAATCAGCCTAAGGAACTGGGACTGTTTAATCTGAAGAAAAATGATATGGGTAAGGAAGGAATAATAGTTGTCTTACAGTTTTGATATTGTTAGACCACTAAAAAGTGAAGACAAAATCTAAAGACAAACTTCTATTCTAGCAGATTTTAATGAAGGATATTACTGTTGTCCCATTGTAAAGAATGTAAACAATTTTAAAATGCCAACAAAAGGATTATAACAAACTATACTTAGTTTGACACCAGAATTAATTAATAATAATTCTTAATATAGTATAATAATTTGTAAATAATATAGTGCACTGCCTGGCATATGGTAGGTACTTAATAAATGCTTATTTTCTTCTTTACTTTCTATCTTGGAAAGGACTTTACTAAAATAAAGATAGTACTTGAGGTTTTGTTATATAGTAAGTGATAAATGCAGGAGCTTGGTCCAATCACTTAGCTTCACTTCTACAAGGAGAAATTTATATTCCTGTAGCATATCAAGTAGGTAGCAGCAGTCAAGTAAAGCATTAGCTCATGAAAAGTCCACTGAGAACAGATTTTAATAAAGACCAAAACCAAATCAGTTTTTACCTTGACCTCAGTGACTCCAGTGCAAAGTTGGGTAGCAGGAAAAGGATGGAACATATTTTGAGATTAAGAAATAAAAATGTACAAAGTCTTATGGACTGCTCAGATCCCTGTATAACATGTAAATACAGTAAGAAAAAGTAAGAAATGACTGTGACAAGTATTGAACTATGTCAACAAAATGAAATAGTCTATTTCTTAAATAGTATGAAGCAATTGGATACTGATCTGAGAATAATTTCAGAATCATATATCTGTATACAGTATGAGCATTGACTAAGTAGAGGAAATTTGGAAACTGATACCAAATTGAGAGAAACAATAAATATAAGAGGGAAAACCATATGCAATTATAAAAGCACCAACTTGACTTATTTAAATAAGCTGGGGTTATTTCTATCTCTTCAAAATCTCCTTTCATGTATATTCTCTTTTCTTTCCTTACACAGTCACCCCACTTGTCCAAACTTTCCAGGTTTCTTTCCAGTTCAGTCCATCTTCCATACTGCTTCAAAGTGATTTTCTTAAAGTACAGATCTGATCATGTCAAGCTACTCCCCTTCCCTATACTCACTTATATTCCAATGGCTCTATATTAATTACCCCTATAATCAAATGTAAAGTTCTCCTAGCTAGTTAAAACTTTACATAATCTGGTCCCTTATATTTCTAGACTTTTTATACATCTTTCCTCAGTAAACTCTATGATACAGCCATGCCAGGCTATGATGTTTTACTCATGGATCATATAGCCCACTTCTGTGACTTGGCACTAGCTGTCTCTCAAGCTGAATATTCTTCCCCCTTTAACTTCTACCTTTTAGAAACCTTGGCTTCCCTCAAGAGACGGCTCAAGGACCACTTTCTAGACCTGACTGTCTTAGCTACTAGATTAGTAGTTTCTTAGCTACTCTTGATTATCTTATATTTACTCTGTATATATTTTGTCTGCACACACATATACATTCACACACCTATACACCTATATACACACATATATAATTATGTGCATCTAGTTATCTATATTTGTATATCTTTTTTTAATATAATTGTTTACATATTGTCACGCTCTTTAGCCTATGAGCTCAAAGACTATTTTTTTTTGCCTTTCTGTGTATCCCCAGTATTTAGCACAATGCCTGTGACACAATGGGCTTTTAATAAATATTAATAGACTGAATAGAAAATGATTGAACAAGTAAAGTAGTATGTTGCTGTAATGAAAAATTATGGTATCATAAAAATAATAAATATTATGCATACAAAGAAATATGAAGAGATTCAAACAAAGTGATACTGTGGAAAACCAGAAGGACCAGAATTGTTTCTGTTTTATTAAAGCCTGGGAGTTTGTACATAGGATTGTTGTGAAGAACAAATGAGATAACATATGTAGAGTGCTTTGTAAGCTTTGAGACTGTAAAAATGCCAACTATTTGTTATTAGAAGAGATTTCTCTATAGTTCAGAGATGGAAGGTCTTCAGAAATGTTTTTGTCTCAACACATTTCACACCTTGTTAGCTCAAGTAGCCTTATTCTGACTTCTAGTCTCTTTTCTTATAGTTATTGCTTATATAAAAATTTTCTTGTCTCTCAGCTCCCTGTGGCTTTCTACAGCTCCCTTTCTGTAGTCCTATCCTTCTTCTGTTCATCAAAAAGCTGGATTCTGACATATTTTTTAGTGAATTGGGGGTTCAATTCATAAGGTTTCTGAAGGAGACAGCATATAAGGCATGGAAAGAAAATTATGGCTTTTATTAATATCAAAAGAAGGCAACTGAGAAATATATATCCATATGTCTAATTTCCCATCTTTATAAATTTGTTATTAGAATCATCTGTTTAGAAACTAAAGACAACTTTATTGAGAGTATTAGTAAGGAAAAGTTAGGCTTTTATCTTTACCATCATATATATAAGATCTCACTATGGTAATAATTCAAGAAATTTTTTTAATCATTTGATATGGTAGAGCAAAAGATTGTCTTAGTTACTATCTTTTCAACGAGATATATACCAATCATCTATCCATCATAATAATTTAAATTTCCTTAAAAGATAAGAACACACACACTCACATATATGCATACACATATATCTATGTGAGCAAATGTATACACATATATGTACATATACATACATAGAGTGGGACAGCTCATATTTATGAGGTTTTTGTCCTTCTATGATAGAGTCAAGTTAAAATGTATCTGAGAGCAGATCACTTTGGTAGTCTTTCTAATACCTCTACTCTCTCACACTTTCCTTCCTCATTATCAGTGTGTACATCCTTGGAAAGTATATTGCCAAGGTAAGTGAACTTATCTACAGCATTCAAGATTTGTCTATTTGCTGTAACTGATAGTTCCTCATGTGATTGGTGTGATTCTGGCTGATGGAGCATCTGTGCTTTCTTGGTGCTAATTATGAGGCCAAAATTAGCACAAGCAGCAGAGAATCAATCCAAACTTTGTTGCATTTTCAACTTCAGAGGCTACATTGAGTGCACAATCATCTGCAAGCAAAAAAAAAAAATCATGCATCAACAATCACTCCCTCCACTTTAGCCTTTTCAAGTTGAAGATTTTACTATCAGCGTTGAAGGCATTTAACAATGGGTCTGAAAACATTATGCTAAAAAGCATGGGAGCAAGAAAACAAGCTTGTTTCACTCCATTGGTGTCTGGAAAAGTGTTAAGAAAATTGTCCATCATCCAGAACTTAGGCAAGCATATTATTGTGAAATTGATGCACAATACTGATGAACTTTTCTGAACAATCAAATTTTGACATAATTTTCCATAAGTCCTAGATACTGACAATATCAACAGCCTTGGTCAGATGCAGAAACATTGTGTCAGACCTCTGTTCTGCTCTTTGCATTTTTTCCAGAGTTATTGGGTGACAAATCCCATATTGACCATTTCTTGACTCTTTTTGAAGTTACATTGGCTCTCAAGTAAATGACCATCTTTTAGATGAAGGATCAGTCTAATAAGGAGGACTCTGGCAAGAATCTTGACAACAATGATTAAGAGAGAGTAACTTCTGTGATTGTCACAGAACAATTTATTCTCTTTACCTTTATAGAGCAGTGAATGTGTCCTTGAACTCCTGGGGGATAACCTCCAGTTGCCATATAATCTGGAAAATTTCAATCAACTTTTACATGAACAGTGGACCCCTCCCCCCCACCTTATAAATCTCAGCTGGAATACAAGTAGCATCAGGTGCTTTGCCACATGAAAGGAGCCTAACTACATTTAAAACCTCTTTTTCATTTGGAACTTCAGCTAGGGAGAAATTAATTTCAACCTGAAGTAAACAATGACTTTAGCATTGACTAATGATGGTCTGTTGAGAAGGCTATGGAAGTGCTCAGCCCATCTCTCAAGGATCATGTCCTTAGCACTAAATAATGTGATTCCATCAGTTTTGAGCAGTTGAGATGCCCCATTTGTCTTTGGCCCATAAGTAGCATTCAGTACATAACTTTGGATGGTTACTATCAGCATAAAACTGAAATTTTTTCTGCCTTTTTATAGAGCCAAGAATGCTCCAACTCTCTAAACTTTACTTGTGATAGAATTAAATGTCACCTTTTTTAGAGATGGTTGAACTCTCCTGCTGGAATACCCTGTGGAATTTTCATTTTTTATTTAATAGGTTCTGAATTTCCTCATAATTTTTGTCAAACCAGTCTCAATGTTTGTGACTGTGCCTTTGATGTGTAAACAAGCTCTAAGCATTCCACAGTGCCCACTTTAGCTGCCTTCATGGCCATTGGAAGAAATGCCCATTCTCATCTGCCCATTCTACCAGGGAAAGTATTTACATCCTAGGGGTGGACACTCCCCTAAATAACCAATGGATTTGAGACACCTTGATTACTCTTAAGTTTGTTCAGTCATCTGCTGAAATGATTTACTGGGATGTGGCCACTGTACTTCCTAGAATCACAGATGAGAGTTAGGTAGATCAGGTGGATAGCAAAGGTAGAAAGCAGTTCTGAAAAGGGATTGGCAGACCTCATACCAGAAGTACTAGTTTTCTCTAAACACATCCTACATTTCTGTAACAGAGGGAATAGAACTGAAGGATAGAAGGCAAAGTTGAAATAGTAGTTCAATTGACAAGACTTAGTAACTGATGAGATATAAATACCAAGGAAGAAACTTGTGGAAAAACTGTTCTGAGTTAGCAAAGCAGAGTATGATCTGACTCCTCTTTCTTCTTTGTCTCTTCTTCCTCTTCCGTTTTTTCTTCTCTTCTTCCTTCTTTTCCTCCTTCTCTTTCTTCCTCGCCTTCTTTTTCTCCTTCTCTTCCTCCTTTTTCTATTCCTCTTTCTCCCCTTCCTTTTTCTCTTTCTTCTCCTCCTCCTTTCTCTCCTTGACCTGCCCCTTCTTTTCTCCTCCTGCTCCTTCTTTTTCTCTTTCTTCTTCTCCCTTTTTGCCCCTTCTCTTCCTCCTTTTTCTCCTCTTTCCTCTCTTCCCCTTCTTTCTCCTACTTTTCTTTCTTCTCTTCCTCCTCCTCACATTAATATCCTATTAAACTCCACTAGAATTATATTGTCTACAATATACTATCCACTAAGGTGATGGATGGTGCATTGACACCTTAGCAGATTGGTTTTCATAGACTGAGACTTGGCTCTTTTTGTTTCTTCTGAAAAGACTAGACATATCTGTGGTTTGGGTAATTGTAAAAATGGTTTTTGTGGTTATGCTGTCTATTTGAAAATTCAGTTTTATACTGATTTTCATGCGTCCATCTTGGATGTTCTACCAGCATGCATCTCTAAGACTGCTGACCATTCAAGGTGCAATCTGCAACCAAGAGACAAAGGAAAACATACTGGTCCATTGGTGGATAGGTGGGGCACAAAACTTTTATTTTGGCATCACTAATAGCATTTATATAATACTTTAAGGTTTCTCAAATACTTTCCTTATATCATCCCATTTAGTCTTACAATGCAGTGTGTATAGGCATTTTAGCCACATTTTGTAGTTGAAGGCACCGAAATTCTGGGAGGTTGTGACTTGCTGGGAATTTTCTTATTCCCTATGTCTGAAATACTCTCACTTTTCTTCTCCACCTCCTGGCTTCTTTGGCTTCCTTGAAGTCTCAACTAAAATCTCCCTTTCTCTAGGGAGCCTTTCCTGATTCTCCTTAGTACTAATTTGTCTCATGGAGTTTTCATTTGTGATTTCTTGAAATGTAGCTCTGAAAAAACAGGCTTTGTTAAGTCCATTGTGATTCAAATGGAACTACCTGACTGCCTTCAACGCAGTTCACTTTGGTTTCCAGCAATTAGTCCTGCCTAAGTCTTACTTGCTCATTTTTTGGATTCAGTTAGCTCAGAGTGAGTGTAAATAACAATTGTTTTTGTTCTGGACAGAAACCCTGAGCATTTTTCCTTCTCAGACTGATCTTTTACAACTAGGTGGTCTTTTGCCTCAATTTTTACCTAGCCTTTAATTATTTAATGGGTGTTGCCTCAGACAAACTGAGACCTGGGTAAGATCTTAACTTAAAAAAGCCAAGGACTCCCTCTGCATCCAGATCATTAGTCATCCTATATCATGTTCCTGAACTCAAATGACCCTAGAGAAGAGAATGAGGCTGGTGCCTTTGCACAGTTCTGTCTTGCTTATATATTCAATTTACTTGCAAGTCAACACATCACTCTCCTGATGACATGAGTCCTCATCAAGAAGGAATGATGAACAAAGCTAGCCTTCCCCTGTTAATTATTTTCTATTTTTCCTGTGGACAACTAGGTGAAGTTATGGATAGAGTGTTGGGGCTGGAGTCAGAAAGACGAGTTTAAATTTTACCTCACATACTTATGTAAGGTTATGGACTCTGGACAAATCACTTAACTCTGTTTGCCTCAGTTTCTTTATCTGCAAAAATAGGCTGGAGAAGGAACTGGCAAACCACTCTAGTATCTTTGCCAGAATAACCTCAAATAAAATCACAGAGCCAGAATGTAAGAAATAAAATGTCTTATCAAGAACTTCACTGACTCACTGATGAATCTAGGAAAGATTTTATTTTACATTCTTACAAGAGAAGATGTCTAAGCTATACATATTTTTGAAATATAAAGGTAGGTTTTTATTTCCTTTCCTGAAGCTGTGTGACTCTGGGCAAGTCATTTAACCCTCAATTTTCCCATTTCTAAAATGAGCTAGAGAAGGAATTGGCAAACCTCTCCAGTATATTTGCCAAGAAAATCCTAAATGCGGTCACAAAGAGTAGGACACGATTGGAAAGAACTGAATAACAAGAGCAAACATCAGAGATATGCTCCGACTCAGGTTTCTCTCCTTCTAAGGCTAGTCTTTCTTTCCATACTTCATACAGGATTTTCCCTTAAGTATCATACTTTAACCCATTGAAATTAAGAAATTACATTGTTAGGATCTTTCAGAAACTTGTGATATTGATGCCATGTAGTTTCAGAGTTACACAGAGATAATGTATAATGGATAGAGTACTGGAATTAGAACCAGAAAGATCTGAATTTGAATCCTACACCAGACACATTATAGTTATGTGACCCTATAGATGCTACTTAACATTTTTGAATCTCAGTTTCCTCCTTTCTGTAATGGAAATGATGATAACAATAATAATAGTTATTTCACAGGTAATTGCATGTTCAAGTGAGCTTTTTTTTTAATACAGTGCTTTGCAAACCTTAATGTGTATATAAATATAAACTATTATGATTATTATTACAATCTATTTATAATAAATACAAGCCATTGCCCAATAACAATTTATAATGATCGTACTATTTTTACTTAACATTTTTCTATAATCTCAGATTGCAGTCGGTATTGTCAGCTTTCTCATGTTTGTAATGAAGCTTGCTGTTGTGTATCAGACTCAGTTCTGTCCCTTCACACCCCCTTTCCTCCTCTCTCTCCCAATTCTTCTTAGGTTAAGAACTCTGATAATAGAAGGGAATTGTAGAGATGACGTTCAAGGGAAATTCAGAAAATGAATTCCTTTTTATCTTCAGGCAAAGCAGCTCCCATGAATAGAGTACTGTAATAAAACCTTTTTATACGCCTGTCATAGAAAGACAAACCTTTTCCAAAGGAAATGGATTGGAGTATTTTCAAGATATGATAAACAGCCTGACAAAAAGGGTCCTGAGTTTCTCTTTTAGATGTGCAGGAGGAGGTGGTTTTAACTTTCCTTGTCAGGTAAAAAGAATTCATTATGAAAGCCAGTCCAGCTGAAACACAAAAATGAAAATGAGCCTGCATCTCAGTGGCAAGAAATGATTTCAAAATGTATTGGGGGGGTTGTTTAATGAATAAAGTGTCAACTTTCACTTTGAGCAGGAATAAATCAAACACAGGATCATCTGGCTTTGTAGTGTGAAGGACCTGGTTGTACTTTGGGTAAAAAGACATTAAAATCTAATTCTTTTTCAGATTTGTATAAATGAATTGTTGTTAATGATGTTAATAATAGCCTTGTACACATTTTGTCATTTCCCTATTACAGCAGGCCCTGAATGAGAAAATAAAATGAATAGAACTTGGATGCAAATGGCCCTTTGGGATACAAATGGCCTTTTATGAGATAAGTTTATTTATTTCAGGGGATAATGCCCTAAAATGCAGCCATTGGGATAATCTTGCTCTCAGGCAGACCTCTATAGCTATGTCCTGATACATAGTTTGTAGTTGGGAAGTCCAGAAACTAAACTTCTTTGGCTGTATATCTAACAGGGTTCTAACGTTGTTATTCTATAGAAAATACCATTCAAGTCACATTTCAAGGAAACATGTTATTCAGTTGAGGAAAAAGGTCATTTTCTTGACTCATCTATGTTCAAACACAACTTCTACCTTGTCTCAAGAAACAATTTCAGATAAGAATGCATAAAATATATTTATTTTTATAATGAGAGCCAAGGCAAGAATAATGAGAATAGATTAACCAATCAGTCAGATGTAAACTTGATTTAAAAAACAATTTGCCTGCAATTTGCATTGTTCTTAGTTTGGGAATGTCACATATAAGTTCATAGCATGCAATGAAAATATATGATGACAATGCAAGTTCACACACACATCATTTATCAGCAAAATTATCAAAGATACAGCCATGAATGACTTCAAGGGTGACAGAAACAAAATCAGCCAACCCATCCTATTTCTGTCACTGGCCATCTTGCTATTTGTACTGATAGCAATTTATATAAGCCACAACAACTTTTTATTTTTTAATGTAAAAAAGTCAAGGCATTTGAAAAAAAATAATTGGAAAAAATTAGGCTCATAGGGGAAAAAAGCAGAGTTTGAATAAGGGATAAAAGACATCAGAGATCAGATCTACCTTAATATTTTTATCCAATCATTGTAGCCTCACTAGATAGTAATAAATGGTGTATAACCAGTCCGTGGCATCTTCCATCATAAGCATCTCCCATCATAGCATTACAAACAAGTGCAAAAATGGACACATTAAATGAGTAATTGCAAATCTCTTTCTAGACATTAGTTTTAGTGTTGTCAATCATCATTGTTATCATCATTATCCTTGATTACTTATTGAGTGTCCACTGGATACATGGCAATAATGTAGGTTTGTCTTGTATTAAGAAATGAAGTGATTATGATCTCCTTTCTCCTCTTCCTTTTCTACTCCTCTGATGGAAACATTAATGAATTAGATAATAGCCAAGGGTAATAAGCAAAATCATATTGTTTTTCAAATGAGAATGATGGTAGAATAGGAATAGTATTGAATTTACCAGAGGATCTAGGTTTAAATTTTAACTCCCCTCATTTATGAGCCAAATATCTTTAGGCCAATCACTTAACTTTTCTGAGGACCAGTTTTTTCATCTCAAAAATAGTACTGATAATCCTTGCATTACTTATCTGTCAGTGTTGTTCTGGTGATTGAATAAGCTCATATGTATAGGGAATATTTTGCAATTATGAAGACATATAAATACTTTGTCTTTTTATATAATACACATTCTTAATTTTATAGGAGATGATACTAAGGTTCAAGTTAACACAGGATCTTGCTTGTGAGTGGAGAAAGTTAAGGAAAGAGCAGGCATATTGGATTAGAACAGGAAAAGAGAGAGATCTGGCTGTCATAATGATGACAATGAATAAGTTTTGGAAGTATGATAAAAAGGAGGTGTTAGAAAGATGGGGTCATAAGCAATGAGAGGAAATTCACAGTTCAAGATCATGGAGGTGTTACAAATATGGGTGACGGTTAGAACTAAAGTATGATCTTGGGGTATGTATTGCTGAGGTCAGATGAAGATATAAATAAATTGAAGAGTTTGATAAACTAAAATAAAGGGACATAGATTTGTATATTTGACTTCCAATGTATGAGGACAATTTTGGGATGGAGAGGAAGGCAAAGCCAAATCCTAAAAGGTCTTTAAAACTATTATTTGCTATAGAGATAGCTCTCTGAAAAGGGAAAGGGAAGAGGGACAGATACTGAGGGAAATTATGATATTAGAAAAAACCCAAAAGATTTATTTTTAAAAGTAAAAAAAAAAAAAAAAACAAGTAAGCAAGAGAATGTCCTGAAGGTTGGTAGATAACAGCAAGCATTTAGAGAGAGTGAGAGAAAAGGATTGAGGGAATCTTAAAGAAAAAGAGATATCAAGTGATGACAGTTATGTCTGAAAGTGACAGAAGGGAACAACGAATGTTCTTGCTTCTCTTCCTGGTCAGTGTGTGGTAAGAAGTATGAGAGAAATATACAATATGGGAGAAGTTGACTGGGAATTCAGTATCTTTCAGAAGGAATCAAGTTTCTATAAATATAAGAAAATGAAAAAATGAAAGAGGTCTGAAATGAAAGAAAGTTTCTTAATGATAGGATGGGGATGCCAGAAGTCATAATAATGAGAACATAAATTAGCCCTTACATAGCACTTTAAAGTTTAAAAAGAACTCTACAAATATCATCTCAATTGCTATGAGGTAGGCACTATTATTATCCCCATTTTACAGATGACAAAGCAGAGGCATAGAAAGCACAAGAATTTTTTATAAAGTTACTCTGCTAGTAAATGCCTGAATTTGGATTTGAACTCAGATCTTCCTGATAGTAAGCCCAGTGCTTTATCTAGTGTACTATCTATCTACTTCCTAATGAAATAAAAAGGGAGGTGTAGAGGCATGGACTGCTGGAGAAATAGGCTTGAAACAAGGATACTTACAACAAGGAGTTAACTCAGTGTGATTGATGAGATGATGGTTCTCTAGTTCATATATATACTTAGTACTCAGCATGGTGATGTAATAGTTCTCTAGTTCACACATACTCAGTATGCTATAATGATGTAATTGTAATAAGGTATTTAAGGACTGAGAGAACTGGGGAGGGGGACAATCAGTCAGAGTGAACAGACTGTGAAGGAGTCAGAATGGGACAGACTGTGAAGGAGACAAACTGAGAATAAAACTTTAGACTCTATTCCTGACTATCCTGGTGGTAACTATCCTGCTGAGACCAAGGCCTATCTGGAGGACCTCCAGAAAGTTAGCCCAAACATTACAGGGAGGGATGGAGTATAGCTAAAGAGGATTAATTAAAATCTTTTTTTCCCCTGGATTTGTATAACTGTTCAAGGTGACATGAAGTTGAGGATAGAAGTAAAGAGAAATTGATATGACATCCTTCTGATAAGCCAGATAGAACAGAGAATTTTATTGTTGTTCAGTTGTTTTTAAGTCATGTCTCTTTGCAATCCCATTTGGGGTTTTCTTGGCAAAGATACTGAAGTGGCTCCTCATTTTCTTCTGCAGTTCATTGTACAGAAGAGGAGCCAAGGCAAACCGGGTTAGGTGACTTGCCCAGGATCACACGGTTAGTAAATATCTGAAGCTCTATTACTGTACCACCTAGCTATCCTATGATGGAAAATAGCAGATGCAGTATAGAATGAAGAGAATCAAGAGAAAAAATAGTAATTCATAAGAAATATCCAAAAGAAGAGCATTATTAACATTCATGACCTGATATGTCTATACATATTAGCAGAGAATGCCCTAAATATTAATGCAAGACACAAGTTCTAGTTTTTAGGTATCACTGAGATTTACTAGTGTAACTCACACTTGAAATTTCCTTTTCTACAGTATTGTCAGATTAAATAAATCAGGAAGATGCTAAAGACAGAGCTTACTGAGATTTTAGCAAAGAATTTGATGGGTTTTCTCATTATATGCTTGTTAACAAGATGGGAAGATAAAAACTGGATGCTAATAAAATTAAGAAGATTCACAATTTGCCAAATGATTGGACCCAAAGAATAGTCATTAATTGTCAACCTGAAGAAAGCTCTCCTATATAATAGCTTTAGTGTTGACCCTGTTCCTTTCAATATTTTTTAATTAATTCCATAGAAAAAGCCAAATATGGCATGCTTATCAACTTTACAAATAATATAAACCTGGAAGAGATTGCCATTAGATTGATAGAACTGAGATTCAAAAAGATCTTAATAACTTCTTGATAGATTTTGATTGAAATAAGAAACCAAACTGAATAAGATGAAATTTAATGCCAGAGTAACCTGTGATTTTGTTGGCATAGTTACTTCTTCCAACTCAGCAGATGATTTTCAAGAGTTGCTGTTGTCAAGAAAATTATTATCCTATGATCAATTTGTCAATGAATCTCTGTCATTAACCAGATTTGTATTTAGATAACAAGCAAATGTATCACTAGACTTATATTGGAAACCTTGGAGGTGTTGAAAGTGTTACATTTTAAAAGTTTGAGAGACATAATTTCTTGGTAATCAATAATTTTTATTAATAATACTAGCATTTTATTAATAAAAGAGTTCTGTGGCACTCTCAAAAGCCAAGATCCCTTAAAGTTGTTGGCTCACAATTTATATGTTTTAGAAGAGAGGGTGATTCTATGGATGGCAACCAAGTCCATTTAACAATGATCAAATGAATATTGCAATGAGAAAGGGGTTCACTCCAATGACGGGCTGAGAGAGTAACATCATTTACTCTATATACAAACCTTCCCCAGCCTTGGATAATCTAGACCAAAACTTCTTAAACTGTGGGTCTCAAACCGTTATGCCATTGGATATGGGGGTTCACAAAAAATTTGGCAACAGTAAAAAAAATTAAATATTCTGCCAAAATTTAACTTTTTATGTACAAATAAACAATCACATCCATTTTGCTATGCAATTTGCTTTTGTCTTTAATAAATGGTAAAATACATACTAAAAATTGTTTAAATTTTTAAAAGATATATTATCAGTGAATATTTGATTTGAATACCTATTTTATATACCTATATTTTGAAGGTCACATAAAAATTTCTTGGGCTAACAGGGTCCTAAATGGAAAAGGTTTAAAAAGCCCTAACTTAGACAAAGAATCTTTCTCTACCCAGACTTGCTTGAGTGGAACACAATGGTCACAAATTCAAATTAGATTAGAAATTTGATCTAGTTTGGTGGAATTGTAACCCAGAATGAGGAGAATGTTAATCCTATCTTTGATCAGCTCTGTTCTCTAGAGACTGGACTTTGGACAAGGAAATAGGGTCTATCCAATCTTAATAAGTAGCAATTAATACAAGAGAGAAATAATCATTTCTCTCACAAACGTTCACCTTGTCAAGGCTTACTCTCCACTGGCATAGTTTTTGAGAGCTCAGAATCACCTCACTACCATGATGAGACACTGGCAAAAGATGTCCTTGGGAGAAAATGAAATGGAAGAGTGATAATTCAAGTCTTAGGATCATATATTTAGAACTAGAAGGGCTGTTGAACTTAGCTTCCTTTATTTTACAGATGAGGAAACTGTGATTAAGTGACTTGCCCTAAGGTCACACAATTAAAAAGTGTCTAAAATCAAGTATAAGTCCAGGTCCTCATTAGTCTTACTAACATCAAGTTCCAACCAGTGGTATCAAACTCAAATAGAAATGGATCTCTGCAGGCCTCAAATTAACTTTATATTGTATTTTTATTTATTTATTTTAAAGCATTTTCTAATTATATTTTACTTTGATTGAAGCTCAGGAGTTTTGTGGGCTGTGGCAGAATTTGACAACTCAACAGTACACCATCCTTTCTCCAAGTCCTACCCTTGAGTTTAAACTATCAGTCCCATAGTGTTCCTGTTTATTCTCTTTTGTTCTCTTCTAACTATAAATCCTCTATCCCTAACCTTAACTATGCAGGCTTAATTGTCTTTAGTACCTGTGGAATTCTTCTCCAGTAGCAGACAGGGGATCTCCTTAGCTTCTATCAGATGTTTTATTCTGTCTAGCTAGATTGAAGCACAAACAGATACCTAGAATCATTGCTGATGCAGAATCCTTCCTTGGCTTTGACCTGTTGGGCTTAACTTAGTTGATAATGAGAAGTGGATAGAATGCCAAGCCTGGAGTCCAGAAGACCAGAATTCAAATATGGGACTTACTAGCTGTGTGACACTGGGAAAATCATTTAATCTTTCTGCTTTTGTTTCCTCATCTGCAAAATAGGGATAATTAATAGCACCTCCCAATGTTGTCAAGATCAAATGAGATAATATTTGTAAAATGCCTAGGACAGTTCCTGGGGCCTAGTAAACATGTAGTAAATGCTTATTTTCTTCCTTCCTTCCTAAACATTTCATGAAGAGAGTTATGATTTTTGTTAAATGAAGCTGGTTACTTTAGGATTACATTTCTTTTGTTAGCTGACTTGGCTTTGGAGCCCAGTTTCCTGGGTTTGCAAGTATGTAGGCTCTGCCTTAAGCTTTGCTTAAAGGTGAGAGGCTATCATATTGAATTTCTCTCCTACCCTCTGGGGTCCCTCTAAGTGTAATAATTGTTAGTGGTCTGCCTGTGGTTAGGTCCAGTTTTAATTGCCTCAGAGCTGCAGGAAACACATTTGATTTGTCTAGTTGATCTGCTTTGTGCAGACATTTTCAATTGTCTTGAATTATTTAGAAACATTTTCCAGTTTATGATGGTTATGTGTCTCCCAATTACCTGTCCTAAAATCTCATATTTCTTCCCATAGCTAGAAGAACAGAATTATGATATGGCTTTTTATTATGTGATTGTTTTCCTCACATGAAGGAAATCTATTTGTATCTTCAGTACTTAGCACAATACTTGGCACATTCTAAGTACTTAATAAATGCTTCTCCAATTGTTTATTCATTCTTGTGTTATGTAGCTAATACCCAGGGAAAAAGAGAACCATGCATTGTGTTACCCTGAGCCTGCAAAGTATACTGAGATGGCAGTCTCATGAGAGGTAGAAATGGAAGTCTTTGGACCAGGGTCCTCATTGTCATATTTTCTAACCATGAGCTCTGTCCTTCATCTTTTTTTCTTCTTCCTCTAAACTGCTTCATTTAGTGAGCTCATCAGCTCCTATGAATGAAATATCCTCTCTGCTGATGATTCTCAAATTTACCTGTTTTGTCCTAATCTCTCTGCTGACTTCCAGTCTCACATCTCTAATTTTCTTTCAGACATAAAATGAATGCCTAGTCGACAATTCAAACTAAACTTGTCCAAAAATGAACTCATTATCTTTCTTCTTAAGTCTTCCCAATTCCAAACTATTCCAAATTTCTATTCTATTCCAAATATCTATTATTGTTGAATATATCACCATCTTTCCAGTCTCCTTGTTCACAATCTTGATGTCACCCTAAATTAGGGTGAAACCCTGCAGATTTTAGCAAATTGCCTGACACATAGTAGGAACTTAATAAATGTTTAATGACTAACTGACTGACTTATGATATTGAGATAATTTCTTAAGAGGGAAAAAATTTTCCCTGGATATTGTTGCTCTGGGACAAAACTGCAGTAGTCTGCTGTAGATTAAGATCTTACTACTACTATTACCCAAGTATGATGATGACAGCGGTAGCCAACAAAATTCAAGTTCAATATTTATCAAACTTTTACTGCATCTATAATTTGATGCTAGGTGCTTAAGAAACAAAGTTAGCATGTTCCCTCATAATTATATAAATCCTTATGGGGAAAGGTTGTTAATGAGATGTTTTCATGCAAGAGGCAACATTTGAATTGGGTGTTAAAAGAGAAAGAGAAACACAAAAAAAATGAAGGAAGAGGAAGAGAGAACATTGAGAGTAGAGGGAAAAGGTGAGCAAAAGCACAAAGATGAAAGGATGAAAGACATTTTAGGGGTAGAGTTGTTCAGTTTTCTTGGGAATGAGAGATCATGAATAGAAGAGATTCATATGAAATAAAATTGGAATGGTAGGAGGGTCTGGATTATAAAGGGCATTGAATGTCAAACTTCCAAATGTAAGTTATTATGTGATAAAAAATTCACAATTGCATGGCATTTTATGTAGTTTTTATTTTTCCAAATACATTCAAAGGTAGTTTTTAACATTCACCTTTGCAAATCCTTGTGTTTCAAATTTTTCTCCCTTCTTCCTCCTTCCTCTAGACAGCAAGCAATCCAATATAGGTTAAACATTGGATGACATTTTAAAGTTATGTAAATTATATTTCAGTTCTTGATCAAAAATTTTTGACACTACTTTTTTTGTCCATGTTACTCTCATGCTTGGACTCAGGGACTTTTGGGGCTCCAAAACTTCTGCCTACCTCAAATACTTCCAAAGCTTCAAAGAAAGGTATGAAATAGCTTTAAATCATAAAACATTGGGTTTATCCTTGTACCAGGGCACACCGAAGAGAAAGCTACATTTGCCGTGGTATTTGGAACAAGAGTACATTTATTTATTGGGAGAAATTTGAAGGCTATATTTCTTAAAGTTTTTTGCCTGAGATATATGATGATTATGTTAGCATTGTGATGAAGACTTCCAAAAAGGAGGAGGAACCCTATGGAAGAAGTAGTAATGATAGCACCTGGTACAGAAAGGGACACAGAAGCAATAAATCCTATTTTCTGGCTGCCAAGAACAAGCTGAGAGAAACTGTGAAAGAGAGTGCCTCCAGCTTTGATGAAGCCATTCTGAGTTATGGAAGACTTCCAGTTCATTCACATTGCATAAGCAAGTTTTATCTCCACCTTTTCATTGACATATGCAGGAGATATTGGCCATGCCTTTAAGATTGTGGTAATGAAGTAGACAGTTTTTTAAAAAATCTACTTGAGAATATATCAGAAATCACTAGAGTGTTCATATTGAGAATGCTTTCCTATTCCTTTACTAATTATTTTCATCCGAATTAAATATTTTACTTTAAAATGTATGAAAATTGTCTAGTATGCTGACCTGTTACAAATTGGATTTAGATGCTCTTTCCAATTCTCAAAAGACCTACGATGGAATCTCAAGTTAAATGAAGCATTCTTATCCAATATGCCCCACACTGAACTTAGCAAAGAGTTAAGTGTAGTCAAGAGTTGAGTGGAATGTGAATTATATATACCTTTAGAACTTTAACAAAATGAGACAGAGAAGGAGACACAAAAGTAAAAGAGCTTAAAGGGGAAATAAGTTGAAGGTAGAAACTACAGTGAGATAATAGAGGGAAAGAAAAGTAGATAATAAGGTAACTCACTAAATAGAGATCAAGAAGAAACCGAAGAGCAAAATAGAAAAGAAAGGAAAAGAAAATTAATTGAGAGATAATGAACACCGCATGCCATTGCTGTGTTGCATGAGAGTTTGGTTGTATTGAATGTGGCTTAAATTCAGAGGGTCATAAAGTAATGGCTGATGTGTCTGTACATGTATACATCTATATTATTGGAACAGGATTTACTCATAAAACAGAATATGGGAAATATCTGTTGGATTTTTATCTCTATATTTCCAGAACTTTTTCCGTCTCTGACACATCCTAGCAGTGTGATCCTGGATAAATCAATTAACCTCTTGGTACCCTACGCAAATCTCTAAGACTCCAACCTACAGAGAAGGTATTGATCTGAATTGGTAGATGGAGTTCCTCTTCTAGGAATTCTCTATGCCAATGAAATCGTAGATCCATTTCCCATCTCCATCCCTAACAATTAGCATAATGCCCATCGTAGAGTAGGTAAAACCAACATTGATAAGTGAATTAAATGCAAAAAGTTAAATGAGGTACACTTATCCAATATACTCCACATAAAATTTAGTAAAGAGTTAAACATAGTTAAGAGTAAAAACCAGAAAGGAAATCAGGGTAGGAGAAATAATTATTAAATCTTGGGGAGATACAGGTTTTGTTTTGTTTTTTTTTCCTTTCCTATCTTCTCATTCTTTATTGGGTCAAGTCAGCATCTGAAAGATATTTATGAAAAGGAGACTATTAACTATCTCCTCAATCTTGTTCACACCTCACCCATCTTTGAGAAGCCCATTGTGTTCTACTCAGCCTTGGGTTCAGGCATAGATGCTTTATCTAAATTGCCTAAGGCTGGGAGTGATATGGGATCAAATGTGATCACACCTTAGAATAGGTCTGCCTCTCATTATAATATTCATTCTTTCCATTAATTATTAGCCAATCAGAATTAATCACCACTTTCAGGTACACTTACTCTTCCAAGGGCTTTGAGTGGATTCCCGGGGGGGATCTTTGGTATTCAGGAGTACCACTGACCCCTTTTATTAATAATCTGTTAGCATAATTGATAAAATGATTTTGTCTTTTGAACTTTTTAAAATGTCACAAGGGCCCTCTTACTCTAGCAGTCAATAGTCTTTTTTTTTTCCCCCCCTAATATAATTGAGGTTAAGTGACTTGCTCAAAGTCACACAGCTAGGAAGTGTTAAGTATCTGAGGCCAGATTTGAACTCAGGTCCTCCTGACTTCAGGGCTGGTGCTCTATCCACTGCACCACCTAGCTGCCTCCAATAGTCTTAAAGTATTAGAGAAGCTTCAAAATCCAACCCAGTGATATTTTTAATCATCTACCCTACCTGCCTCTGCCCTCTCCAGATAACCTTACTATTAATCTTGTAACTTTTGGACTATCAGAGCTCCAGGGACTTTGCCTTAGTGGGAGTTAACCTTAATACCTCTGTAACTCCTGTTCTGGAGTCCATGATAGCCTGAGTGTCAGATGGTGCATCCTAGTTATATGATCATAGCCATGCTTCCATATCCCATCCGGGCCATCTCCTCCCTATGAATCAACCGCTAGCTTTTATCCTCCCCATACCTTTCCAGCTCTGGAACAATAACACATTAATTTTGCTATTGCTACTAGAAATGGACTTGTGTTAATACTCTCCAATGACTCCATTCACCGTCTCTTTTTGTATTGTGTCTACATATTGGGATCAAACTCCTTGAAGACAGATTATCTCACTTTTGTGTTTGTAACTTCAGTTACTACAGCTAACGGTAACTTTTTAGCACAGTAAGTAAACTTTTCTGTTCATTCATTCATTCATCACAATTTGGCAATTTCACTATGTTTTTTTCTGTCTGCACATGCCATTATACTTTTTTGGAGCCACAACTACTACCAGTTACTAAGCGGGTAAAAAGAACATTGCTGCCTTTGAATAAAGTTGAAATATATGAGAATCTCCCTGCCAAATATCCATGAGACGGAAATGTGAACAGATGGAGGAAGGTGTTCCACAGAGAACCTTTATTAACCTTACCATGATGTGAATGGAAGAACCAATAAAGAACAGCTTTTTCTTTAGCACTTGCAAAAGAAAAGTTATACAAATAACTGGAAGGGGCCTATGGGGAGAAAGGGGGAAGGAAGATTCCTTTTCTCTGAAGTCTTAGCTCTTTGAATTGCCAGCATAACCACTGTTCCTGTGAACATACAGGAATATTTGAAGGTATCATTAAAAAGGAAACCAGAGGGAGGAACAGAAGCATAGAAACAGTACCTTGCAAAAAGTGGACTGGATCTTTGGAACACAAGAAGTACATGTAAGAGAATTTTCATTTTTTTATCCAGGATTGTAGCCAACACTATAAGGACAACACTCATTAGAATCTAATGAATTTTCTTTATAGTAAAGGATGTGGAAAGAGGCCAGACATGGAGTCAGAAAACTTGAGTTTGAGTGGATTCATTGATATTTAAGTTCTTTAAGTTACTAGAACTAAGTGATTCTTCATTTGTCTGATTTGTCACTTGTTCACTTTGTGACAACTTCTGTGAACCTCAATTTCATCAGGACTAGGGTACAATTTTGGTAGGGCCTCTCAGAAAAAAATCTCTCTGGCTTAAGTTCTTATCTAAATTGCCTCTGGGAATTTTAACTAATTAATTTTAAAATTAAAATTAAAATTAAAAACTTAACTAACTTGTTTTGGTTCTGTCCTCCTATTCCCCTTCTCCATCAAAAAAGAGTCCTTAATTTCCCCATACTTAGCCTTGAATATAGAAATAATTTTATTTGCTAATTAGAAATACCCCCACAAAAGCCTCTTATCTGAGCACATAGTAGTCAATCAGTCAATAAGTTTTTATTCACTTCTTCCTATGTGTTAGGAAATACATTAAGTGCTTGGGGATACAAAGAAAGGTAAAAGACAACCTCTTCCCTGTAGGATCCCATCAGCAAGTATGTGTGCTACATGAATTAATGACCATCTCAAACTTTCCATTCTTCAACAGGTTTCTTGAATTATTACTCAATTCTCATCTTGAATTTAAAGGCAACTGGGAGAGGGGGTATATTTTGATGTTGTTTGAAAATAAATAAAAATATGCAATCTCTCTCTCTCTCTCTCTTTCTCTCTCTTTTTCTCTGTTTCTGTGTCTCTGATATACACATCTATCTATCAGTATCAAATAGACCTCAGCATCATTAGCTATGTAATTTAATAACAGTGTAATCAAAAATAGAAAGGCATATTCAGATTTTCCAACAATATATCACAGTGAGAGGTGATAGCCAAAATTCTTGGGCTACCAATTGCAACTGCAAACTTTTCAACTCTAAAAAAATAGTGCCATCATTCAGTTCTCTCACAATGGCAGTCAAAGTCCATTAAGAATTCTCTTTAGGCTTCCTTCCTAAAGAGCCATACCATGCTATAAGAGTGATACTTAGTTCTCCCTGGAAATGTAACTTTTTAGAGTTTCTCAGGAAAGAAGTTCTCTTAGTCCTTTCTCTTTGTACTTCACAGTTTCTCTCTAACCATGACATTTAATAATATCTACCAACTGACAGTTAAAGCAGTTAAGGCAGTTAAAGTAGGTACTGTGGAGCGCTTAGGACTTGGTCAGACATTGAAGATGTCAAGACCATCCACTGCATCCCAGACTATCACCAGTTAATTATCTTGGCTTTTGTCTTATGATTAGACTTCAATGTATCTGGAAGAAAGTGTGGAGCTAATGACTTTGTGCAACTCTGCCTCATTTAAATCTAATTCATTTATCATTCTGTGATGTCATTGGTCTTCTTCAAAAATGAAGAATGAACAACAACAAGAACAACAACTTTAGTCCTTACCCCCATCCCTCAAGCTGCTTTATCATTAGCCTTATTACAATGCTGCTGAATGGATGAATCTAGTGTTTTCCTCACTATTTCTGTGACTTTGAGGACCAAAGCACTCCTCTTGAACATCATTCCCTTCAATGTAGTTGTTTTCCTCATTATAACACAAACTCCTTATAGTCAGGAACTGGCTTGTTTTTGCCTTTGTGTCTGTATCCATAGCATTCAATATAGTGATTGGTGCATAACTAGCATTAAATACATGCTTTTTCTTTTATTTATTTTTTATTCACTATCCAGTCACCCCAATTATATTGATCATTCACTCTGTGGAATTTGCCATAATAGGAGAACTAAGGACAGTTTTGGTTTATTGTCCTGTAAGTCTTGAATTAATGGATCTCTTCTGGGAAGATGTCCAAAGGCTGTTTCACAGTAGTTTACATCCCACTTTATCCGCCACAAATTTTAAGAAGGGAGAGAAGAAGCATCTATTAACCAACTACTGTATACCAGGGCCTGTATTAAGTACTTTACAAATATTATCTCATTTGATCCTCACAACCCTGAGAGGTAAATGTTATTAACAGTTCTTTCAATAGTGGAGAAAACAATACTCTCCTATTCTTTTCTTCTGAGAATAAGAGACCTGAAAGTACAAACAATGGTGATCTTGCTCTTATAGCATGAGGATCAATGAACAAATCAATCAAAAACTCTTTACTGAATATTTGCTATATGTGGAACACTACTGAACACTGGGGCTGAGGTTGTAGCTTTTGATTTCAAGGAATTTAAAATGCAGTGGCAAAGGAAGGTGAAAAGATAAATAACCATCCACAAAGATACATGACATGTATTCAATGAATGAAATGTACAATGAATAACATGGGATTTCAGGATAAAGAAATTGCCTCTAACTATAATCAACTAGCAACACTTCCTGATGGAAATAGGATTTAAGGGGGGCCCTGAACACTAAGTAAGATTTAGATAAGTAAAGAAAAGGGAAATAGGAATGGGATGAATGAACATGGGGAGATGGGAAATCACAAATATGGTTGAAAAACCATGGAATAAACCAGTCTAGATGGAGTAGCAGGTTCATAAAAAAGTTGTTATTGTTTGTCTTTCATTATCAAATATAACATCAGCCTTAATCATTGAATAAGCAGTTGCCTCGTCAAATGAAGCCTTACAACTCATACAACAAAAACAGGTTAAGCTAGGGTTAAATATCTTAGCCAAGGTCTCCCCTGCATCTAGGGCCTTCTCCATCATTCTGATCTGTATCAGGCCACTGGACCCAGATGATTCTTGGGGAGAAAGTGAGGCTGGTGACTGCAGAGTTCTTCTTGACTCAAATCTAATTCACTTACATGTCATAGCATCACTTGATGTCATGGTCATGAAAAGGTAACCTGATATTATGAAAGCATATTGGATTTTGAGTCCCAAATCTGACATTAAGAATATAATTTTGAGAAAGTCACATGATCTTCCCAAAATTTGGGTTTCTTACATGCAAAATGGCCATCATTGTACTTCCAGTTCTCTTGTTCTCACATTGATCACTGTGTTGGGAAGAAAAGGATAGCATAACATTGTTATCTCCACTACTGAAAAAACTACTAATAACCTCTATTTCTCAGGGTTGTTGTGAGGACCAAATGAAATAATATTTGTAAAGCACTTAGCACATGATGAGGTACACAGAACTTGAACTATCTTTATCACAATACTTTCTAAATCTATGTAAGGAAGGAATTTTATAAACTAATGCTACACTAATGTCAGTTAGAACCATGTGAAGGAGTAGAAGAAGGAAAGATAGCAGATATAAGTTGGGATCAAATGATGGAGGTCTTTGAACATCAAGCAAAAGAGTTTGAACTTTATTCTGGAGATAAGAGGGTGTCATTGAGGTCAAGTGACTTGATCAAAGTAGTATTGAGATTAGGGTTTGAAAATTATCCCCAAAGTGAGTTTGTAGGTCACCAAGTCATAGAGGTTTTGCTCTTCAGTTACTATGTGCCATGGACTGTGATAGGCAATGGAGCTACAAAACTGATGTAAAATAGTCTGTGCCCTCAAGGAACTTATATTTTATCAGAGAATACCACACACACACACACACACACACACACACACACACACATATATATACACAAAATAAACTTTTTATACACACATACAGAGTAATATTAGGTAGGAAGACACTAGCAGTTGAAGAATCAAGGAAAGCTTTTGTGAAGAGGGTACCACTTGAGCCAATCTTTGAAGAAAACTGAGACTTCTAAAAGATGAAGGTAAAAAGGGAGTGCATTCTGACTGTAGGAATACCAGGGCACAAAGATAGAAGATGGAGTCTCAGGACAGGGACAATGAGGAAGCTAACTTGACTACAGCATGCATGGAGAAGAATAAAGTCCAATAAGTCTGAAAAGGTAAGCTGGACCCAGATTTAAATGACAGACAGAGGATTTTATATTTGATTCAAGTACTGAAGTTTACTAATTAAGGGAGTAACATAATCAGATCTGTGTTCAGGAAAATCATTTTGAAATATCTATCCTTCTGTGGATTGATTGTAGAGGTGAGACACTAAAAGCAGAGAGGCCAATAGAGGTCAGGTGAGAGATAATAAGGGCCTGAATGGGGTGGGATGGTTTGCAATGCAAGAGATGTGGATGTAGAATCAACATTAGTAGGCAACTGATGAGATATGTGGGGTGAGAGAATATGAAGAATCAAGGATGAGGTTGAAACCTTGGGTAATTGGCAAGATGGTGGTGGGTGACTTCTTTAGAAATGATGGATTTAGAGGAGTGGTGGGTTTGAGTGGTTTGAGAGAGATAATAAATTCCATTTTGAACACATTGAGTCTGATTTGCTTACTGGTTGCTTGTTTTGACATTTCCACTAGGCAGCTGGTGATATGTACTTGGAGCTCAGGAAAGAGACTGAAGTTCAATACATAGTTTAAAGAATAATCTGCATAATGATGATAATATTAAACTCTTTGGATCAGTCATCTGGATTAGGTGATTGATTTCATTTTATAAATAAAGAAAATGAGTATAATAGAGGATATATAACATGCTCAGGATCAGAAAAATAGGATTAGACCTAGATCTGGTTACCAAGTGAAAAGGTATATGTAGAAAGGAGGGCTCAGAACAGACCTTGATATATTACACCTACACTTTGAAGATCAGATATGGATGATGATTCAGCAAAGAGAACTTTTGAAAAAGCATTTATGATTCTTTTTTAAATACCAGGGGTTCTTCTCAACAAGTGCTAACAATTTTCATGTTGAGCTCAAACACATTTAGTCATAGAGTCACCCCAGTGATCACATGCTTTATTCAACAAGCCAGGGCTTTTGAGGATAACAGCAAGTCCCCTTTGGCTCTTTCTTTCCCAGGTCTCCATCACCTTTATCCATGGCACTGCTAGTCTTCTTAGTCAAAGAGTTTAATGCAGATTTATACACTCAAACTATCTGCCTCTATCTTCATGGAAAACGCCATGCTTTCCTCATGCTCATTGTTTCAGTGGAGTTGACATAAGCATAACATTGTTCTAATTAGTTATGAAATCATGATAGGCAAAGGAATAAACCAAAATACATTGAGAAAACCATCATGGGTGTGGGTCCACAGCTTCTCTCCAATCCTTGGACGCAACAACTATTTTGTCTGTCTCCACAAGCAAGAGTCAAACAGAAAGGAAAGCTCAGAGCCCTTCTCTGGGAAATCCCATCTTTTCTCCCCATTGGCTGCTCTGGTATTGTCCTAATGAATCTCTCACACTTGAGTATGAAAATTAATTCAAGACCCTTTTCTTTCTTGCCATGGAAGGTGGGTAGATAAACAAAGATTGACTTTTGGAGCAAAAGTGGTATGGAAAATGTTTATCAACTAGTTCTCCAAAAGAAAAAGAATACTATAATTTTTAAGTTTAATCTTCATTAGACAGAAACAGCTACACGCAAAGAAGGAACACTGGGAAACGAATGTGAACTATTTGCATTTTTGATTTTCTTCCCGAGTTATTTTTACCTTCTGAATCCAATTCTCCCTGTGCAACAGGAGAACTGTTTGGTTCTGCAAATATATATTATATCTAGGATATACTGCAACATATTTAACATATGTAGGACTGCTTGCCATCTTCGGGGGGTGGGGTGGAGGGAGGGAGGGGAAAAAACGAAACATAGGCGAGTGCAAGGGATAATGTTGTAGAAAATTACCCTGGCATGGATTCTGTCAATACAAAGTTATTATTAAATAAAATAAAATTTAAAAAAAAATTAAAAAAAAAGTTTAATCTTCATTATTAACATTTTCTGCACCATTTTCTAAACTCTAGACAATCAACAAAACAATAAATGAAGTCCTGTTTTATAGCATCTGCTGACACTCAATATTTAACAATTGGCTATCCAGATAGCCAGCACATTCCTGATATAGTAGGATATAATAAAAACTTTTTAGAGAGTTTGAGCATGCTAGGTTATCTAGGTTAACTTCTCTAAGACTTTGTCTTATTTGGAGACTTCTCACAAGGGCTGGATGAAAGATATGCTTCTGCAAGCTACATATCTGGCTCTAGCATTTATAGCCTTCAGGCTTGTTACGTGGATCAATGTCTGCCCTAACTTCCCTCCCTCCATCCATCCATCCATGGTAATAGGAAGCAGTCAAATTATATATATATATATATATGATTTTGAAAGTTTGCAAAGAAAATTTACAAATATTCTCTTTTCTGATTGTCATAACAATCCTATGGAATGGCGTAAGTACTAGAGGTTGTAACACTTATTTTATAAATAAAGAAAATAAATATAATAGAGGATATATAGCATGCTCAGGATCAGAAAAATAGCATCAGAGACTGGACTTGTCCTTGGGTTGTTTATGATTCCAGGTCCAGCAGCATTTCTAAACCATATTTCATAAAGCTCAGGTATCTCATGCAAAATGAATAGGGATCATGGGATTACAGATGTTGAAACCAGAAGAGACCTCAGATATCATCTTGTTCCAGCTCTCTGATTTTATAGATCAGGAAACTGAGGCCCAGGGAGGAGAAGTAATTGGAAAGTAAATTTCAGAGATAAGAATTAAACTGATGTCCCGATTCCAGAGTCAGTGAGAGAGTTTCAAAGCTAGAGGGAAATATATTTTTTTAAAAAAATATTTAACCTGAAATTTTGTGTCAATGAAAGATACTTAATACATGAAAAAAACATAAAAATAGGCTTTATTTTCTCTATTTTTTAATAAAATTCTATAAAATTAACCTAACTCTGCTTTATCCCATGGGATGTTAATTTCTTCAGACACTACAGAGTGGAAGTTATAGAGTCCAATAATATGTATCAAATGCCCAAGTGACCTATATCAAAACAGTTTAGAAAATACTGTTCTAAAACCTCTAAATTCTCTTCCAAGTTCAGATTGTCTGATTCTCTGTCTCTCAATGGATGGGGAAGCCTACCAAATGAGATGCTAAACACCTGCCAAAGCTGGTGGCTGGAAGCAGAGCAACCTCACTTTTCTCCTTCTTATTGCCTATGACACAGAATAGCAGGAGATGTGGTCAAATCTGAAATTCCAATGGGAGTCGATGGAAAGGGAGTATTTGTTTTTTCAAGAAATCCTTCAGGAAACACATCTAGCCCCTAAACCATAGTCCACCTGTCCAAACATTCAAATTAGACTAATGTAAAAGTGATCCTTAGATGCAAAAGCAAAGAAGTCATCAGATTTGATTTTTCACAGAATTTTAAAGCTAGAAGACAATTTAGAGATTATCCGTTCCAATTTCCCTCTCCCCCTACCCTTGTTTTTAAACATATGAGAAATTACAGGCCTAGCGAGATTAAGTAATTCACTCCCATAAGCATCAAAGTGAGGGCCAGGGTTGGGACATGAAACTGGATCTTATAATTAATAACTTTGCACAAATATCTGAAATTCTACTATGAAACACCCATTTCTTTGTGTTTAACAGTGACTATCCTTTCTTTGTGATCTTTATTTAACATTCTAGTCCCAAGAAGGAGGATGTCACAGAAAGTTTTGAGTGTCTGAATATAAATGATTTATTTAAACCCTTTTTTGACATCATTGACAGATAAGACAAATAGAGAAAGAAGATCCAACTGATGGGGGCTTGAGCTGATGACACTCGAGGAAAAATAGTCCAAAACCCCTTAAAGTACTTTGAGAATCCTGAGAGGCAAATGTAGCTTTCCTGGTTCTGGATTAGTGGGGTAGAGCATATTTGCTCTTTAGCAATCAACTACAAAGCATTTATGAAGTACCTACTGTATGTCAGGAACCATGTTAAAGGCTGGAAAAGAAAAAAAACAAAAAAGTTTCAGAGTCCTTAGCACCTTACAATTTAGCGAGGAAAGACAATATGCAATATGTAGATATATAAAAATATTTAACAACATAGATATGAGATAATTTTGGGGAGAAAGCACCAGCAGCTAATCAATCAATTAATTAATTAAGCAAGGGTTTAACATAAATTATGGCTCTTTGAACTCAGCCTTCAAGGAAGGTAGGGATTCTAAAAGGTGGAGGTAAGGTAGTATATTCCACACATGGCAGAAAACCAATGCAAAGACATAGAGATGGGACATGGACTTATTTGTGTGAGGAATGTTAAGAAAAAGTTTGATTGTACTGCAGTATTTGTGAAAGGGGGTGATGCGAAGTAAGACTAAAAGTAGATCGGAACCAAGTTCTGTAGGCTTTAAATGGTAGTCAATTAGTCAATTTATCAAGCATTTAACTATTTGTCAGACATTGCTCCAAGTGCTGAGGATACAAAGAAGGGCAAAAAAATTTACCTGCTCTCGAGAGACTCACAATCTAAAGGGGGTGACAAGATACAAACAACTATATACAAACAAGATACATGGAATAAATTGGGGGTAATCTCAGGAAAGGGACTAAAATAAAGAAGAACTGGGGAAGATTGCTTACAGAAAGTGGGTTTTAACTGAGATTTTAAGGAAACTAGGAAAGTTAGGTGGGAATGAGGATACAGACTGTTCCATAGTGGAGAATGGCCAGTGAAAATGCTTGGAGTTGGAAGAGAAATGAATCTGTATTTGAATCTAGAAATAAGAGGTCCCCTGAAGCTTATTGAGTAAGTAAATAACATAGTCAGATCTGTGCTTCAAGAGAAACAATTGGGCAATAATGTGGAAGACTAACTGGGGTGGGCAGGGGACTTGAAGTAAAGAGACAATTAGAGGCTATTGCAATAATTCAGGCAAGATGTTTTTGCCTAACCAAGGTTAACTAACCAAGGTAGTAATGCTGTAAATTAAGGATACAGGAAATGGGAAGGTGGAAATGACAAGAATCAGCAATTGATTGAATATGGAGGGTAAGAGGAAGGATTTAATAGTAATAATGAAGTTTCAAACAGGTTTTTAGAAGGGTGGCGATTCCTTTAATTGAGAAGGAAATTTGGAAGAGTGGTGGGGGAAAGGCAATGAATCTTGGGACATATTAAGCTTGAGATACATCTGGATATCAAGTTCAAAATATTTAATAGTTGATGATATAGACTTGGTGCTCAGCAAGGAACTTGGGAGTAAACACATAAATCAGACTCATCAGTAAAGGATACCACAAATTGTTCAGCCTTTCCTTGATTGATGGTCATCACTTTATTCCCAGTTTTTTTTTTTTTCTATTACAAAAAGTGTTATAAATATTTTGTATAAATGAGGTCTTTCTATCTTTGATGTCTTTGGGGTTTTATATGTGTATGTATACACATATATATGTATGTATATATAAATAAATCATATTGAGAGTATATATGATTAATCTAAAATATTATTTTAATTTAGATTTATTTATATATTTATAATACCTTATATTATGTTTATTACATTATATATTATATATAAATATATGACATGCACATATCTATACATACATACATATGTACATATTGCTTCCTGTGTGAGGGTATAAATTTATTGAAGATAGGGACTTTCACTTTTATCTTTTGAGTTTCCATTGCCTAGTATCTGTCATACCTGGCAGAAGGTGCTTAATGAATAAATATTGACTTGATTAATTATGCCTTCTTTGCTTAGCATAATTTTAAGTTTCATGCCAAAATGTTTGAACAGATTTCCAGCTCCACCAACAGTGCAATAGCATACCTATATTTCCATATCTTCAGTTGATATTTTTGTCTTCTTTGTCAAGTTTCTATGTCTGAAATAAAACCTCAGATTTTCTTTTGATTTTCTCTGAATAGTAATTTGGACTTTGAAAGGCAAGGACTCTAATCAAATAAAAGGACCAAACAAGATTCCAGAGGATTCATGAAGAAAGAGCTGATGAACTTGAGTGCAGATTTAGATATGTTCTTTTTTGGACCTGTCAATTCAGAGATTTGATTAAACCATACATGTATGTAATAGGTGTTTGTTTTGTTTTTCTTGATTATAAATACATACATACATATATATGTATATATATATAAATATATGCAAAAATCATTTTCAACATTCACCTTTGCAAAATGTTGTGTTCTGAATTTTTATCCCTCCCTTTCCCCACCTCTTTCCTTTAGATAGCAAGTAATCCAAAAGGTTAAACATGTACAATTCTTCTAAACATACTTCCACATTTAACATGCTGCATGAGACAAATCATATCAAAAAGTAAAAAAAAAAGTGAGAAAGAAAAAAACATGCAAACAACAACAAAAAGGTGAAAATAGTATGTTGTGATCCACATTCAGTCTGTACAATCCTCTTTCTTCAGGCAGTTTTCTCCATCACAAGTCTATTGAATTGACCTGGATTACCTTATTGTTGAAAAGTCACATCCATCACAGTTGAACATCATCTTGTTGTTGCTGTGTACAATGTTCTCTTACTTACTTCATTTAGCATCAGTTCATGCAAGTCTCTTCAGGCTTTTCTGAAATCATCCTGCTGTTTATTTCTTATAGAACAATAATATTCTATTACATCATATACTATAATTTATTCAGCCATTGTCCAAACTGATGGGCATCCCCTCAGTTTTCAAAAACTGATTTCTAATAAAAATTAAATCATAATGATTTGGAGCAACCTTTCATTTGGTTGTTATTAGCTATCAAGTCTTCCTTTTAGAATCCTCCCATATCCTTTAATCATTTATTAAATTAGGAATGATTCTTGATTTTAAATATTTATGTTAATTTTCTAAATATTTTATGTTAATTGGACATCAGACCATTATAAAATATATGTGCTACAAATTTTCTTTAATTTTTTCATTACATTATTTCTTCACAGCCTGATTTCTATAAAATCTAGTCTAATTTTTTGGGCACAGGTTTATAAACTCATGATGATGAAAATAGTACACTTTGTACCAGAAGAATCATTAAAAGCCAGATGTGATTGTGGTACTGAGGAGTCTAACTCTGGTGGATTGATTGAGATCAAGAGTTCTGAACTATAGTAGGCCAAGCCAATCAGGTGTCTGCATTAAGTCTAACACCAAGATGGTGAGTCTCCAGGAATGGGACTATTTAAGGAGGGGCAAAATAGACGAAGTTAGAAACAGAAGTCAAAACAATGCTGACCAATAATACAATGGAACTGTGAGGGGTTAATATCCTTAAACGCTGGATGAGATAGGGAGAACCAGTTTCCTAATTAATAAAAATTTAAACTGTTCCTTTTATTCCCATGATATGATATGTGCCTTTCTCTCTTCCATTTCCAGAAACCTGCATCCTTTAAATAGATTGAAAAGATATGGAGTATACTGTGTTTCTTTTGGTGGAAGATTATGCTGATCTCTCTTATTTATGATTTTCTTTGCCCTACCCTTGGTTACAGTCTTTCCAAACAAACAAACCAAAACCCCCCACTGTTCAACTCACACACACACACACATACACACACACACACACCTTGTGGCAACATTTCTCTCTCTCCTCCAGTTTTTTCCTTTTAGGATTTCAAAGGCAGGAAGCTGACCCACAATGCTTCAGCATGAAAAGATGTCCTTTTCAACTTCCCACCACAGTTTCTAGGTGTATCCTAAATTCCATCTGTGGCAAGATGAGAGGCTTTACAAACTTCTCTTTACCCCAGATGGGATGCATAAGAGGAGAGGTTAAAATAAAGTTTTGCATGTGAAGGGGATAGATGGGTGGTACCAAGTTAACTGGCCATCTGTGAAGGATTGTGGTTCTGACTGTGGCTAGAGTCAGTCAAAAACACTCTTCAAAAGATTGTTTAAGATGCTGGGATAATTCAGGTTCCTTAGGTTCCCAGACAAGACTGGTTGTTCTTTCTTTATAAAAAAACCCCGAGATTTTGATCAGTTTAGCCTCAAAAATCAGTTAGAAGTCCTTGACAGATACTTTCCTCTTTTAACCAAGAGACTCTGGATTCAGAATTACCCTAATAATTGGTCTGCTGATGTGCGGGCAAGTTAAGCACCCAACTTGCTCTTTACTAGCTCAATTGGCTCCCTGCTGCTGATGGGATGAAGAACCTGTTTGTATTCATGGAAAGACAGATACAGCTCTTAGAAACACCCTCAAGTAGAGAACATTCAGGTAAAAAAAAATTCTGACACTTGAAAGGATAATGGGTCCTCCTCTCTGTCAGCGACTATTGAAGCACTGGTTTCTTCAGAAGAAATCTGTTATTCCAGAGAGCAATAAAGACCTGAGATAAATTGACAGCCCAAGTGAAGAAGTGGATAAGCATAGGGCACTACTTACTGTGGAAGTACAAAGAGATTTACAATAGTTTAAGTATTCATTGGATTTTGAGCTGGAAAGGACCTTAGAATTCAGGCCAGAGATTCTTGCAATTTTTTTGGTATGTTGCTCACCCCTTTGATAGTCTAGTAAAGTCTATTGACTCTCATAATAATGCTTTTGAATGAATAAAATAAAATATATAAGATTATAAAGGACATCCAGGAGTGATAGCTGCAAGTAATAACCACTACCAAGGGAAGCATAGACTAGTGGTTCACTTGAGCTCAGGAGTTTCACATCTCAGTGCTTTTGAGATCAGTAGGCTTCTACTAAATCTAACCTCAATATGGTGAGACTACAAGACAGCATGGTGGTGGAGTACTACCAGGTTGCATAAGAAAGGATAGGAGAATCTTCGTGTTGGAAAATAGAGAAAATAAAAGTTCCCATATAATCAATTCACTTCTCGTCTGGGTAAGAGAGGGAGACCCAGTCTAAAAGGACAACATCATCATCATCATCATCATCATCATCATCCTCATCCTCATCCTCATCCTCATCATCATCATCAACAACAACAACAACAACAAACCAAAGAGAAAGAATGTTTCATCAAAATATTTATCAAAATAGTCTAGAAACAACAACTTTGGGGCAGCTAATTGGTACAGTGGTTAGAACACCAGCCCTGAAGTCAGGAGGACCTGAGTTCAAAATCTGGCCTCAGACATATAACATTTCTTGGCTGTGTGACCCTGGGCAAGTCACTTAATTCCAATGGTCTCAGCAAAATTAAAAAAATAACAACTTTACAGACCCTGGGTTGTCTGTAAGTTAGAACAACTCCTTTATTTAGTCCACCCCAAATGTTATTCATTGATGAAATCTCCCTTCTCAATAATCTTTGTATTTGTTTGTTTTCTTGGTATATTTCTCAATGGAATAGAAGCTCTTTGAAGACAGGTACTCATCAGAATTTTTACCTAGAATTATTACCTAGAATGATGCCTTTTGTAGATAATATGTTCTTAATAAAAGTTGTTAAATTTAATTGCTAAGTTATTTCATTTTATATATGGGAATACTGAAGCATTGAGAATTAAATGACTCATTCTAGGTCATAAAGGAATCCTGGCAGAACCAGGATTTGAATGCAAGTTCTCTGAATCTAAATACTTTCTAAAACAGCAAAATGGCTTACTATGAAGTGATCTTACAATTCTCAACAGAGTTAAAAGGGATGATTGGTGTAGAATTTATCATGCTTCGGTTAATACAAAAAAGGCAAGAAAAGCAATTATGATCTCAGACAAAATTATTGCTAGAATAAATTCACTAAAAGAGATAGGCAGGGTAACTATATTTTAGTCAAAAGTACCATGGACAATAAAGCAATATCAATACTGAATCTATATGAACCAAATACTATAGCATCTAAATTTTAAAAAGAAAAGTTAAATGAATTATAGATGAAGATAGTAGTATTATAGTTGGAGGGAACTTAAATCTTCCCCTCTGAGAACTAAAAAAGACTAACCAAAGAATGAATAAGGAAGAAGTCAAAAAAGTGAGTAGAATAATTAGATAATCTAGATATGATTAACTATATGAAGATAACTGAATGGAAATAGAAAAGAATTCGCCTTTTTTTCAGCAGTTTATGGTACCTTTACAAAGACTGACCATATATTAGGACATAAAAAGTTTATGGTTAAAAGCATAAATATTGAAATGAAAACAAAAATTGAAAATGCAATAAAATTATATTTAATAAAGGACAAAAACACAGATTAAAAACTAATCCGAGGTTAAACAACCTAATCTTAAAGTATGAATTGGTTTAAAGAACAAATCATAGAAATAATCACAATTTCATTAAAGAGAATGATAAAAGTGAAACAAAATATCAAAACCTATGGGATACAGCAAAAACAGTGATCAGAGGAAAATTTATATCTCTAAATGTTTACATCATAAAAATAAATAAAGAGCAGACTGATGATTTAGGTACACAATTTTAAAAAGCTTAGAAAAAAGAACAAACTAAAAATCTCCAATTAAACACCAAATTGGAAATTCTAAAAATTTAAAGTAAAATTAAGTGTAAAAAAGCCCCACTGAATTAATAAATAAATATAATAGTTTTATTTAAAAAATAAAACAGATAAACCATTGGTTAATTTGATTAAGAAATTTAAGTGATACAACTCAATTAGAACTCTCATTATTATGGCAGTTAGAGGAGTATATATAGAGGGCACAAGTGTGAGTTGAATAATCTTTCCAATAGCAGAAAACCATTTTAAAACATACACTAATATTTTTAATAAATTAAAGAGCAGCTAAGTAGTGCAGTGGATGAAAGTACTGGCCTTGAGTTAGGAAGGCTTATTTTCTGAAATTCAAAACTGGCCTCAAATATTTAGTAGCTGTGTGATCCTAGGCAGCCATTTAACTTTGTTTGCTCCAGTTCCTCATCTATAAAATGAACTGAAGAAGGAAATGGCAAACCACTCCAGTGTTTTTGCCAAAAAATTTCCATTCTGTGTCTTGAATGGTTGAACTTAACTGAATAACAACTGCCAACCATTTTCCCCCCTACTCCCTAGGACCAAGCAGAATAAGTCCAATCTCTTCTACTTGTTAATACTTCAAATACTTGAAGTCATGTGCTTTGTCTTCAAAATCTTCTCTACTCTAGAAGAATCATTCTTCTGCCAGTTATCACTTTTCATTATCTTGAGGTTCTTCTTCATTCTGGCTTTCCTTTCTCTGGGTATTCTTCAGTTTATCAATGTCCTTGCTAAAATGGAAAGTACCCCAAACTGAATACAGAGGAACTATCATCTCCCTCTTCCTAGAAGTTTTGCCTCCCTCAATTCGGCCCAAAGTGGTGTTAACTTTTTTCTCTGCCAAAATTTATATATTCAACTCATGTTTAACTTTAAATTCAATAAAACCCCCAGAAACTAAAGTTTTTCTAAAAGAATTTTAATATGATCATTTCTCCTTGATCTGTAATAAGGCTGTGATGCTAATTTTATTAGCCTAAGTATAAAACTATTTATCCCATGAAATTTCCTCATTTATATCAGCTCAGAATTCTAAAGACTCTGAAGATCTGACTCCTGATTGTCATGAGTCTATGAGCTCTCTCTCCAAGATCTGTGTCATCTATAATTTCCAAATATGACATCTCTACTTCTATCAGAGCTATTTATAACTATTTACTCTCTTCTAATGTTTGAAGACAGCAAACATGTCTGCCAAATATGTTCTCTTCTTCAGATTAAACATCTCTATCTTTTTAAACTATTTCTCATATGACATCATTTCCTGACTTTTTATCAGACTGAATAATCTTTTTGAATATATTACACTTTGTCAATTTAAAAATACAACCATCATATGACTTAGACCATAGAAAGGATCAGCCACAATAGTGAGATGATTTGTCAGCTAAAACAATAGTTTGAACTTTAAGCTAGATCAAACTTCAGAGTACATTTAATTTGATGGCTCCCCAAATGGATTTATCTGTGCTGGGACCTTAAGCATGAACTCTTTATAGATCATCTACCAGAACGTGTAGAGAAATGGGATTGAAGGGAATCAAAGTAGGCAGAAGTTTATAGTGGCAACTACCGGTATTGTGGTGGTTGCGGGAATTTCTTTGCAAGCCACTCTTGTCTGTTCCCTTTTTTAGATTGCTGCCACTTGTTAAGAATTATGCCAGACTGGTGGTTTTGCTTATAAAGAGGAACCTTAGGGTACAAATTCATTTAGATTACAGCCTCCCACAACTCTGTGATACCCGTTGCTCCTTCCTTGCCAAGATACCAAAACTTCCTTGTGGTCACCACGGCATCATGACACACAGTGGAAAGAACACTAGTTCTAGAGCAGATGGCTAAGATTTGAATTCTACTTCTGATGGTTTGTGGTCGTTCATTCTCAAGGAAGACAAAAATGGCATCACTATGGTGGAGTAGAAGTACAATGTGTCAGACAATGAGTCTGCCATTTAATGGCTCAGCTAAAAATTCTGTGACTCAGAAAGCTTTACCCACAGGTCAGGCACAAATAGTCCATATGAGCATTTGGAAAGGAGAAGCCTTTAGAAATATCTCATGTTCTTTTGAGCTACTACAATTCTGATTTGCTTATGGAGTATAGAAACTTCTTTAATATGGGTTCTGTGCCAATGATTCCAAAGCTCTTCAGAGAAAACTTGAGAGTGTCCTTGTATCAGTTTTTCTGATCACTCTGTGAGTGCTTGCCTTGTGCCAATTCTCCATAAAATAGTCTTTTAAGCAAGCCTACGTTTGGCATTCAAATAACATGACCAGCGTATCAAAATTGTGTTCTTTCTTCAGTAGAATTTGAATGCTTGGTAATTTAGATTGAGAAAAGACTTCAGGGTCTGTACCTTATCCTGTCGGAATCTTCCTAAGACAATACAAATAGAAGCCAGTTTCTTGGCATCGTGCTGGTATATTGTCCAGTTTTCATGAGTCTACAACAATGGGGTCAACACATTGACTCTGAAGATCCTCAGTTTTGTAGTCAGTCTAATACCTCTTCTCTCCCACACATTCCTTTGGAGCCTCCTAAACGCTGAGCTAGCTCTGGCAATGCATGTGGAAACCTCATCATCTATGTGGACATCCCTAGAAAGTATACTGCCAAGGTAAGTGACCTTATCCTCAATATTCAAATGCTACCTCTATTACTATTTGTGTGATGGTGGGCAAGTGACAACCTCCCCCCCACCCCCAGCTTCTGTTTTCTAATTTGGAAATTAAATGCTTCAATTTGGTAAACTCTGAAGCTTCTTTTAGATCCAGAGTTAAGATCTAATGATTTATAAAGAGATCTACATAAATCAAATAAGCAATTTGTCACCTTCTCTTTATTATTAATTATTATTATTAAATTAAATATTCTTCTTCTTCTCTTTATTATTAGCCTTCTCTTTATTTAAAAATCATGTATAAAATGAAAGATAGCAGTGTGTTTGTTACAGGTGTTGTGTGTATATATATATATATATATATATATATATATAGCCATATAGGCATTTCCTTTGTCACCTGGGGCCTATTAGCCAAATAAAATACTCTCCTTTGAACTGAGGCACCAGCTGCAGGTGCTTATATTTGCCTCTCCTACCTGATTTCCTTATTTACTTTTATCCTCTGGCTTAATTTGATGTCGCTGCCATGTAAGTGAATCTGAGGTGTTGGAAGAGAGTCACAAAGAGGAAGGTGCATTTGGTGTGAGGTTCATTTGTGTGCACATCTGAGCTGCTGATTTAATGAGATGACAACCAGGCCTGTGAATTGACTGTGGTGAGAGAAAGGCTTTTTACAAGCTGCCTATATAATTATAGATCTGTTTAGTTGTCTCTGGGATCCCATTTCAAAAAGGGAGGTTGCTTTTCCAATTAAAAATATTTTTAACTAGGTTAGGACACTGTATTTTAAGTGTTACCCAGAAACATATATTCATGATTGAATTATTGTCTAGAACTTTTGAAACAGGTTTACCAGGGAAATCATAAAATAGAGGTTTTATTACAAGGGCAAATTCATGGAGATTTATTAATATCCAAAAATTATTGTTTGCAAAGAACTATGGGGTAATCAGGTGGATGTGTTTTATGGTTATAAATCTTGAAACAATACAAGCGAAATATAAATCAAAATCCAACTGAGAAATGTTTACAATTTAGGTAACTGAACACAAAACCTAGAAATAAATATTTAAACTCTATTTTGACTATATTATAGAATCATAGATTTTCAGAGTTGGAAGGAACTTCAGGAGTCCAACCCTCCTCATTATAATGCACCCAATAAATGGTTTTTAAACCTTGGCCTGAACACCTATTGGGAGAACCCATCACCTTCTGAAACCGTTCGTTCAATTTATGGTTAACTCTAATTATTAGTTAAGTGAAATGGAGAGTACTAGATTTAGAGTCAGGAACATTCATCATCTGAGCTGAAATCTGGCCTCAGAGTTTACCAGCTATGAGATCCTGGGCAAGTCACTTGAACCTATTTGATTTAGTTTCTTCATCTATAAAATGAACTGAGAAGGAATACTCCAGTATCTCTGCCAAAAAAATCCTAAATGGGATCATGAAGAGTTGTATATGACTGAAAATGACTGAACAATAGCAACCTGTTATTTGAAGGTCTTTCTTGATATTCAGTCTAAATTTGTTCTTTCACATCTTCCACTCACTGCTTTGCATTCTGAACACCTCAATCAAATGGAGTAGGTTTAATCTTTCTTCTACACAACAATCTTTTGGGTACTTAAAAACAGCTCTCATGTTCTACATGAATTTTCTCTTCTCTAGGCTAAATATCACCAGTTTCTTCATCAAATCTTTATATCATGATCTTGAAGCCCTATAACTGCCTACTTGTCCTATTCTTTATGGTCTTCAGTTTATCAAAGGTCTTTCTAAATTGTGATGCTCAATTCTGGAGAGGTATATGGAAGGATGATCACATCCCAAATTCTGGCTCTATTCTTCTTAGTGAAATATAAGATCATATGAGCTTTATTTTTTTACTTTTGCCTTTTTATTTATCTATTATATTGTTGTTGTCATTTTTTATTCTTCTAGAATCAAATATCAATTACTCTATTCAAGATTTCAATGCACTTAAATAACTTTGATCTATTATGCTTTTAAACCTTATTATATATCATTCTCTTTTATAGCCTCATTGTTCTAACCAATTGGTTTTCTCGTTCTTCCTCTTACAGATATATCATTTCTTATTTCCATGACTCCATGTTCCCCATCCCTGAAGTGTACTCCCTTCTTACTTTGCCTCTTAGAAGTGTATGTATAATTGTTGGTAGAATTGTGAATACATCCAACCATTCTGGAGAGCAATTTGGAACTATGCTAAAAAAGTTATCAAATTGTGCATACCCTTTGATCCAGCAGTGTTCCTACTGTGCTTATATCCTAAAGAAATCTTAAAGAAGGGAAAAGGACCTGTATGTGCAAGAATGTTTGTGGCAGCCTTCTTTGTAGTGTCCAGAAAATGGAAACTGAGTGGATGCCCCTCAATTGGAGAATGGTTGAATAAATTGTGGTATGTGAATATTATGGAATATTATTGTTTGATAAGAAATGACCAACAGGATGATTTCAGAAAGGCCTGGAGAGACTTACAGAACTGATGCTTAGTGAAATGAGCAGGGCTAGGAGATCATTCTATACTTCAACAACAATATAATATGATGATCAATTCTGATGGACATGGCCATCTTCAGCAATGAGATGAACCAAATCAGTTGGATGGAGCAATAATGAACTGAATAAGCTACACTCAGCAAAAGAACTCTGGGAGATGACTAAGAACCATTACATTGAATTCCCAGTCCCTATATTTTCGCCTGCCTGCATTTTGGATTTCCTTCACAGGCCAATTGTACAATATTTCAGAGTCCAATTTTTTTTTTGTACAGCAAAATAATGGTTTGGTCGTGTATACTTATTGTGTATTTAATTTATACTTTAATATATTTAACATCTACTGGTCATCCTGCCATCTAGGGGAGGGGGTGGGAGGAAGGAGGGGAAAAATTGGAACAAAAGGTTCGGCACTTGTCAATGCTGTAAAATTACCCATGAATATAACTTGTAAAAAAAGCTATTAAGAAATTTAAAAAAAAAGTGTATGTATGTGTGTAAATGTATCTATTCATATGTCCATGCTGTCTCCACCACTAGAATATAAGTTCCTTGAATGCAAGTTTTACTTTTATTAATATCACCAATATGTCTTCAAAAACCCTAACCCTGTATTTCTTTTTATTTATATTCTTCAGTATGCCATTCTGTAAATATAATTTAGAATATTATTTTTAAAATGTGGAGACTGTTGATTTTCCTCCTACTTTCCATTAAAATATTGGCAAAAGTTTAAAAAAAACAAATCAAAACAAAAAAAAAGACATTGGTCATTTCTGCTGATTGAGGTTTGGCAGGGCTTTAGCAGAGGATGGTGACAGATGCCCACAGGTGTGTTATCAGGAACTGTTGTGGAACAGAAAAGAGCTTTGGTGACCTTTTTTGAAGTAACTGAAAAACTTTTTCTGCTTGGCAGTTTCTTCCTGAAATGTTCTATCTTTTCTTCCTGAAGATAACTATTGTGGCAAAGAAATCTGAAAGTCCATTAGTTCATCTCCTTACTTTTCCCTGGAGATCTATAAGTTTCCTCCTGCAATCAGCACCCTCTGAATGCTATGAGAATGAATATCCCAATTCATCCAACATTGCAGCTGTTAATGACTTATCCAAAAGATAATTAGGGCTTTTCATCTAACAATGAATCAGCCAAGTCACTTTGGAAAGATGTGACATTTTCGAGAACGTTTATCTTTCTTTTGCTAAAATATTATTTTAGAATTACACAGGAGAGCCCCCAATCTAATACTAAGCCCATCAAAATACCGCACTTCATGCAGGATCATATGTTTCATGAACTGCTGTGCTTTTGGAACGTCTGGGTTTGAACTGGAACAGAAAGGAACAAGGAGGCTCAATAAGTAAAAGCATAAAATGCATCTTCAATTCCATCATGTCTGGAGCACTAGAGTCATAATTTGAGAGGATTAGGTGATACAGGCTACTTGACTAGATGTATTACCCTGAGGCTAATACATGAATCCCTGAGGAAAGTCAAGAGGAAGAGACTCCCTCACCTGACAAGAGCATGTCTGAGGATCTCGGCCATGCAATGCACTGTCTCTAATCTGCCCTTGCTGACAGCTCATTATTCTCCTCTCTCTATATGCTACACGGTAGGCTGCCTTTTCTGGGGCTGGGGAAAAAATGAAATGAACTTTATGAAATATATATTACAACTCCCACTCTGGTAGAGGTCCAAAAACAAAATATCTATCTCTTCTGCATCTCTTACAGAGACAAGTGGAGACCAAATTCAGTAATGGAGACCACTGCCCCAAAGAGAACCACCCTTTGCATCTTAAGCCCCTCTCAGAATTTTCTCTTTCTTTTTGATTTTTGACTGTGATAAAGGTAACTGACAGAGGTGACCCAGAAATATCATCTTATTTGGGATGCACTTTTTTTTTTTTGCTATGTAGTAATATGTAGGTACCTCACTTCAAATAGATAATTCCTAAGGAATTGTATTTGGATCCAAAGTGGTGTATCCAATTTTAACCATGTATTATATAGATCCTTGTAGTAAGCTAGGATTTCTTTATTTTCAGTGGGTTGTAAAGTCATTGACTTGATGGATAAAGTTTCTTTTACAACCCATTTGTTTCTTACCATTTAGTGGAGTTTCAATGGGGTAGTTAAAGTAGTGTAACTCAAGTTCTATTCTTTTGTGGTAAAACTCAGGGTATAAGAAAGATTTGTTTTGGTTATCTTGAATCTATTTATAGAACAAGCTACAAAGTATACTTGAGACTATTTTTACCTGAAATATTAATAATTAAATCAATATATTCAGCTCCCCCCTTTTCATCTTTCCCTTGCCTATCCATCAAAACTTCTGGCAACAATATGGTATAACTAGTTTCATAGAGATCTTAGCTAGTTTTCTGAAAATTACCAAAGAAATAATGTTAAAATTCTTCATCTATCCCCTTTTCTCTTAGCTCAGTTCAGATAACTTCCTTTCATTTTGTCCACACCCATATTGTCTCTTGGGGGAAGCGAGAGCTAATTGAAGAAAATATTTGGACTCCAAAAGGCGTTCCTTTTTAAGCTATAATAGTTTCAAAGCTCTCTTGTCATTGGAAAAATTTATTTTGTTTTTTTTTTTTTCCTCTTACTTTTCTGTTTTTTCCCCTCCTTTCCTCTAAGCAATTCCAAGGTCAAAAATTAGTTTAAGGGTTAATTAAAAACAATACTTATTGTTTTCCTGAAACATAAAAATGACTCACTTGATGAAGTTAGTATAGGCCCTACAGTTATAATACCATAATGTCAAATAATTCAATTCATTTTAATCCAATTCAAATCACTTCAACTGTAACTTTTGATGTTTGGACTCCCCACCCACAAAGTGTTGCTATGGATTTGTCAGGCTACAGAAGGGGAGGATAAATTCTGCCCCAGAGTTCAACAATTTAATGGTAACTTTTTGAATTTGTCTTTGGAGCTTTCTGGGAAGTAGAAGCTAAGAGTTCATCTTCTAAGCAGAAGGAAGGAAAGCAGAAAGGGTGGAGATATGTAGCTAATCTCTGGGATTTTGGTATCTAATCTCTGTGGGTGTGTAGGATAGTGGTATCCTACTGATGGGTTGGGAGACTTGCTACTGAATCTACCTTAATTCTTGTTTGGTTAGAGGAGAAAGACAGAGCTCTAGGTTGCTGTCAGAAGTGACCAGTACTTGTTTATGTTGAAATTGCCTCCCCACTTCCCTCATATCACTCTGTACGTCCTGTATCCAAATTTACACAAAAAAGTCAGGCAGCCAACAAGAAGTGTGACCAATAATAGCAGTAGATAAAGTTGAGAAGAAATTCTGATCTTCTTGAGGAGATGAATGACACATCCCTATGTCAGTGTGGGCTGAAGCCCAGGAGTAGATACTCATCTCATATGGAAGTCTCACAAGCAAAAAAGACATAACAATGGCATTTTCAGGCAAATGCAAGGTTCCAATACAGAGACGAACGTGGAAACAGAAAGCTTTAATGGAGCAATATTTTGAAGGAAGTTTTGAAAGGTGGCTTGGTGCACTGGGCCTGGAGTTGGGAAGATGTGAGTTCAAATCCAGTCTCAGAAACTTGTTAGCTATGTGACCCTGGCCAAGTCACTTAATAATCTCTGTTTAATTTGGAGGCAGCTAGATGGCTCAGTAGATAGAATACTGGACCTGAAGTCAGAAAAACCTGAGTTCAAATCAGATACCTACTAACTGTGATATTCTCAGCAAGTAATTAATCCCATCCCCTTAATCCATTGGGAGACAAAAATAGTAAACCACTCCAGTAACTTTGCCAAGAAAACCCAATGGCCAGTATTGGTATGTGTGAGGTAATAATCATACATGATTGAACAGCAGAAAAGGGTTGCTGACTTTAGAGGTCTTCCCATAGATTCTGGATTCAGAATTATCTTATAAGCAAAAATTTTAGGCTACAAACAAGCAGTTCTCTACCTTACCCTGTCCAGAGATGCCACCTCATCTTCCAGGAGGCTGCATTGCTCCAGGATCCAAAGATTATAGATTTACAGCTGAAAGGGAATTTTAAAGTCATTAAGTCCAACTCATTCATCTTGCAGCTGAAGAAACTGAGGTCAAGAAAGGTTAAATGCCTTGTATGGCATCACACAAAGAGAAAATTGAGTCAATATTCAAACTCATATCTTCCTGACCAAAAGTGCAATGGCCCATGTACTTTCTATCAAATAGGATCTATTGGTCTACATTGATTTCTAGAAAATTAGGAGATGTATTTAATATAAAACAAGGGAATAAGACATTCTTGAGCTCATTGTCCTCCCATATCTTGTGAATGTTTTAGATGGTACATGCAATCTTCTTTTTTTATTGAAGCTTTTCATTTACAAAACATTTGCATGAGTAATTTTTCAACATTGACCCTTGAAAAGCCTTGTATTCTAAATTTTCCCTTCCTTTTCCCCACCCCTTCCCTTAGATGACAGGTTAAATATGTTAAATATATGTTAAATCCAATATGTGTATACATATTTATATAGTTATCTTGCTGCACAAGAAAAATCGGATCAAGAAGGGGAAAAAAATGAGAAAGAAAATAAAATATAAGCAAACAACAGAATGAAAATGCTATGTTGTGGTCTACATTAGTTCCCACAGTCCTCTCTTTGGGTATAGATGGCTCTCTTCATCACAAGATTATTGGAACTGATCTGAATCATCTCATTGTTGGAAAGAGCCATGTACATCAGAATTGACTATCATATAATATTGTTGTTGCCATGTACAATGATCTCCTGATTCTGCTCATTTAACTTAGCATCTATTCATGTAAGTCTCTCCAGGTCTCTCTAAAATCATCCTGCTGATTGTTCTTATACAACAACAATATTCCATAAACATTCATATACCATAACTTATTTAGCCATTCTCCAACTGATGGGCATCCATTCAGTTTCAAGTTTCTTGCCACTACAAAAAGGGCTGCCACGATTATTTTTTTACATGCAATCTTCTTAACACTCTTCTGTGGTTCCTCCAATGTTAGTCCTCCTTTCATGGTCCAATTGGTGGACACAGACTCTGGGATAGGGAATTGAGAGACAGCTATCACTCTGGTTTCTACTCTCACTTTTGGCTATAAGGGAAAATACTCTACCCAGGAGAGAAGAGAACAGAGCTAATGACTTCACTTTCACTACTTTTGAGGACTTGGAGACTCTAGGGTCAATAGGTATTTTTCTAGGGATCTGACCTTGTATGAACTTTACCTCAAACCGTTCTAGAAATAGTGAAGAAAAAGAATAGCAATCTTTGTTTCTGCCCAATTTAATATTTCTGAGACCATAGCACTTCATCTTTTTGGTATTATCAGTGGGTTTTGGACAAGTGCCTCACCTGTGATCACCAATGACCATAGTTGGATGCTCCCCAAGGCCTGGACAAAATGGAAAGAGTCTTGTATTGTTGGCAGCCTCAACTACATTGGGAGTCCTTTTGGTACTTGAAGAGGAAAGAAAGGGAAGATCAATCAGGATGCTGTGACTTTGAGAAGCAAGCCATTTGCTGTAGCCTCAGCAAGCCCTTTGCTGGGAAGATGAATGGCCAATTGGGAGACAGATTGATTTTCCATCAAATGGGAAGAAAGTATATGTCTTCCTCCCTTGGCCCTCCCCAAAGGTTCTTTCCTAGTATACAAGTGTATTTCTTTTCTATAAAACTGCAAGCTTTGATGTTTCTCCCAAGAATTAAAGTAACATTATTGTTCCCTAGAAATGAAAGAACAATTGGGTTAAGAGAGAAAAAGAGAATCCACTTATTGAAGTCCTGCTTGAAATATGGCAGGAAAAAAAGGACTTTGTATTGATGGCCATCTTTCACCCTAGCATCCCAAAGCACTTATTATAATTTCCTAGAGAGGATGACATTGATCTGTTTTCTCATTTGTAATTAGGAAGAACAGTGAGATTAAGTGACCTGTCCAAAGTCAATCAGTTGAAAGAATGGGAATTAGATTGAAAACTGTTAGGCAATATTCTTGTTTTTTCTGACCCCCTACTCTTCTTGGATGTTTACATATATGTGTACATATTTTAAAAGATACACTTTAGTATATATATATGTATATATGTGTGTGTGTGTGTATATATATATATATATATATATATACATAGATATAGATATAGATATAAAACCAACTAGTATCTTAGTATAGGCTGAGACTAAAGCCCCATCTGTCTTTGCTGGATTTATACATACAATATAAACAGGAATTTCTTTCTCCACCTTCCAGTGCCCAGTCTCTATACTTTCAGAGTCTTGCCTAAAACACTTTCATCTACAGCAGGAAGTTATTTCCCCCAAATTTTAGACAAAAACATAAAACAATATTTTTTTAAGTAGTTAATGTCCTAGTTAAATCTTTGTCTTGAGACCAATTATTTGGATCAAAGGCCCCTTGGGTGTTCTTATCAAACATCTTCCTTTGGCTTAAGGTAAACATCACATGGGCCTCACTTCTGGCCTCAAATGGCTAGATTACATTTAAGAAGCTGCCACAATAGTGGTTGTTTTTGTAGCAAACTGCTAAGGGCTCTGAAATTTGTGTTTTTATGTTTCTTTATTTCAAAACTTCTTCCATTCTTTCCTACAATTTAGTTGACTGTGGAAAAGGACAGAAGCACTTAATGAATGCTTAATGATTGACAGATCCTTAGTATATAGCACAGTGTCTGGCACACTTGACAAGAGGCTTTTCTTGATCTAATCAACATCTAGAGCCTTTCCCTCTGAGATTATTTTTGATCTACTATGTATGTATCTTATGAATGCCTATTTATACACATGACATCTCCCTTATTAAATTATAAGTTTCTTGAAGTCAGGGACTATTTTGGCTTTCTTTATGTTCTCACTACTTAGTATAGTGCATGAAACACAGTAAGCATGTAATGAATGCTTAGCATTCAATGAATGTTTAGCTAACTTACTATTCCTCAGACTTGGCATTCCCTCCCACACCTTTGTTCAGGCTGTAGTCTATATCTGAAATCCACTTTCTCTTCCCTTCTCTTCTTAAAATCCTTACTTTACTTCAAGACTCAATTTAGTCTTTCTAAGATATATTTTGCCTATTGCTCTGAGTTCTTAGCACTCTCTCCTCAAATTATCTTGCATTTAATTATGACTTTCCATTTTGTATCCTCCAGTAGACTGTCAGTTCCTTGAAGGAAATCACTATCAAATTTGCCTTGGTAGTTTAAATCTAGCACAGTGCTTTTAATATAGTATGTGCTTAATAAATATAATTGTACATGACTGAGTTTACTTTCTGATGCATAGTTTATGCAAAATTGAAAAAGCCATGCATGCCAATTTTGAAGATGAAAATTTTTGGCTAATTTGTTTGAAATATAGAGTCTGTGAAGAGTAATATAAAGTCAATCTGCCAAAGTAGGCTAGAATCATATTGTAAAAGACTTTAAATGACAAACTAAGGAATTTTTATTTCATACCAGGGTAATAGGGAGCCACTGAAAATTCTTGAGTAAGGCAGTAACATAGTCTTATAACAAAAATCACTTTCATCTATGAATATATCTTACACAAATTCAATTATGCCTACCAGGAAAATAAAAAAAAGAGATTAAAAAATTAAGTAATTTGATGATCCTGCCTACCATTCCCTTCAATTAATATGTATTCAAGAATGTATATGAGATGGGATGTTTACATTTCCTCTGTCATTCCCATTTTGTAGGCCTCTTCTAATGTGAGCAACTTTCCACCATGTGAGCATCTTTTCCATTTTGAGAAAAATTCTAGACTCTCTTCATCATACTCATTGGCTACTATTTTTCTTAGGCCAGTAGATCTAATGGGAAGGATATTCTTAGAATTGCTAGTCATTTGTGCTTTTTTCATGCACCTCTTTACCAGGAAGAAGAAACAATTACAAGATGATGTCGTCACCCTCTAAGACACATTTATGAAATCCTTTCAAGTGTATCTATTTAGCTAATCTTGAGTTTTCTTGCTAAATCTTTCCATGTTTTTTCTTTTTTAAATATTTGAGTAGAAGTCCCCTTATCATACCTTTCCTGATTCATAGTCCATTAGCTAAGTGTTGTAAAAAACAACAAACAAAAAAACAAAAAAACAAAATTAACATTCAGTTGTTTCCATAGCAGCCATTCCAACTCCAGCTGATCTTTGATATTGATTGTTTACATTTAAAGATAACTTAGCTTTTATTCACTATTTAGTGAAGGGAAAGGAAAGAGAAGAGGATAAACCTTTATTTAGTACATACTATGTGCCAGGCACTGTACAAAGTATTTTTAATTTTCTCATTTGATCTTCACAACAATATTGTGAGTAGGTGCCATTATTATCTCCATTGCACAGTTGAGGAAACTGAGGCAAACAGGCTAAATAATTTGCCCAAGACCACAAAGATAAGAATTTGAAGCCAGATTTGAATTCAGGTCTTCTTGACTCCAGGCTCAGTATTTTATATATTCTACCACCAACTTACTTTATGAATGACTTAAAGAATTTTCAAGAGTATATTTGAGTATGTGTTGATTTTAGAAATTAAAGTACATAACAACTTATGGTTTTTGGAGTGCTTTCTTAATTTTAAAGAGCTATATCTGTATTAGCTAATATTGGTGTTTAAGGTTTATTTTACAGCTTTAAGGTTTACTCCTACACAAGTATTAATTATTCTTTTTTTAACAGATGAGGAACCAACCTCCCAGAGGTGAAATGACTTGCTTTGAATCCCACTACCAGGACTGGGGCCTGAATCCTCAGAGACCCGATCAAGTGCATTATTATTGTAAGTTCAATAGTCTTCCTTTGCTACTAGATGGGAGTTTTTCCCATCTGCCAATTCTGTTTCAAAAAGCCCTCTTCTAGCAATTTGGAACTATACCCAAAAGGCTATTAAACTGTGCATACCCTTTGTTCCAACAGTGTTTTTTTCTGGGCCTATATCCCAAAGAGATCATAAAGGAGGGAAAGAGATGTGCAAAATTGTTTGTGGCAGCACTTTTTTTAGTGGCAAGAAACTGAAACTAAGTAAATGTCCATTAGTTGGAGAATGGCTGAATAAGTTATGCTATAAGAATGTTATGGAATATTATTGTTCTATAAAAATGATCAGCAGGGTGATTCTAGAGAAGTCTGGAGAGACTTACATGAACTGATGCTAAGTGAAATGAGGTAGAAGCAGGAGATCATTGTACATGGCAACAGCAAGATTATATGATGATCAGTTCTGATATACATGGTTCATTTCATTAATAAGATTTTCAGGCCAATTCCAATGGTCTTGTGATGGCGAGAGCCATCTGTATCCAGAGACTGGACTGTGGGGACTGAGTATGAATCACAACATAGGATTTTCACTTTTTGTTGTTGTTTGCTTGCATTTTCTTTTCTTTCTAATTTTTTCCCTTTTTGATCTGATTTTTCTTGTGTAGCATGATAATTGTGGAACTATGAATAGAAGAATATATGTTTAACATATATTAAATTACTTGTCATCTAGGGGAGATGGAAGGGGGAAAGAAGGGAGGGAAAAAGTTTAGAAAAGTTATGCAAGGGTGAATATCAAAAATTATCTATGCATATGTTTTGAAAATAAAAAGCTTTAATAATAATAATAATAATAATAATAATAATAAAGTCCTCTCCTTGGACTCAGTGATTATTTTTTCTTGTTTGGATGAGAATAGTAGTGTCCTTTTGTGTCCTGGAAGGGATACAAAATAGCCACCAAATGGACCCCCAAGACTGCCAGATGCCAATCCTATTCTTCTCATCTTCATGTTAAAGACAAACATGTTTCTTTATAGACAGACACACATATAGTTGTATGCATATGCATGAGTGCACATTCATACCCATAGTGACCCTCTTCTAGAACTCTATTTTAGTGGCTCAGAATAGCTAGCATATGTGTAACTCCTTGCTATCAAGACTTAGAATAAAAGAACTAAGAAGATTCTCCCTTCTTTCTTCTCATCCCTCTTTAAGTCATGGAGGACAATGAAACACACAGGCTGAGTGATTTCAGTTTTATGTCATGAGAGTAAGTGTAATGTAGTAGAAAGAACACTGGCATTTCAATCAGAAGACCTTAATCTGAGCTGTGACTGACACTAACTATAGATGTTTCATTCCTCTGAGCTTCAGTTACCTCTGTAAAATAGAGATAATATTCTAATGCATTGTGTTGTTTTGAGAAATGAACGATATAAAGTGAGCAATTTTTATTAGCTTAGCAGGCTGGCAAGTTTGGAAATGATTAGAAGGGAGATGAGCTGGAGTCATGAAGGCTGAGGATGAAAATTTAATAGCGATTACTATGTTGAATGATGATTGCTACTGTATTATGGCAATGTAACAGTAGTTATTGTACTGTAACAAAGCCTTGGAACAACTAGCTGGCACAGTGAATAAAATAGTGGGCTTAGAGGGAGGAGGTCTCATTTTCCTGAGTTCAAATCTGGACTCAGATATTAACTAGTTGTGTGATTTGGGGCAAGCCACTTAATCCTGTTTGCTTTAGTTTCTCATTTGTTAAATGAACTGGAGAAGGAAAATGGCAAACGACTCCAATGTCTTTGCCAAGAAACCTCAAATAAGGTCATGAAGAATTGGGCATAACTGAAATTAATGAAACAACAAACCCATGAGAGCAATGGGTTCTGGGTTAAAGAATGGGCAAAAGGTTTCAGCACCATGAAGCTGGAAGAAAGAGCTGAGTTTGGGAATAGACTGAATGTTGAAAGGGGAAGGAAAGTCAAGGCACCATGTTCTTTCATGAAGTCAAATCAGATAATTTTAAATATTAAATTGCTCTGTAGGACACTTACTCAGAAGTTTCTGTTGTTTCTAGAGAGGCTCATGTGATTCAGAACAAAAGGTTCCTTAGATAGGGTCCTATTTAATGATATGTATATAGAACTGCCTGAAGATAGTTCCAGAATTGTGAGTCTGAGAAATGGTGTTGCCTGTCTTTCTCTTCTATAGTGACATGGATCAATAAACATTTGCTGACTGAAGAAATGAATAACTGAATAATTACAGTTCAATCCACAGATTCATTTTCCAACTTTCCCATTTCTGTTGACTGATACCACTATCCTTATTGTTATGATTGGAGTTGTTCTCAATTATTCCCTCTCCTTCACTACTAAAATCAGTTGCTAAGATCTATCAATTCTACCTTTTCAACTCCTTTCCTATTTGACCCTTGCCTCTATTCTTACAGCCACCATCTTCATTTAGACCCTTTATCACTGCTCTCCTGGCTTACTACAATGGCACCTGAATTGTCCTCCCTATTTCCAGGCTCATCTTTATTTAGGAAACATACAATAAAGACAAGATTGTCACTTAATGGACAAAGAGATGAAGAAGACTTAAACAAGAAAAAAAAAAGGGCACACATCCACTAGGTTCAGGGGTCATGTAAAGTCTGAGGTAAAGGTGGGAAACTAGGCTCGATGTCTAAATTGCTACATTTTGGTCAAGATCCAGGAACATCAAGAAGTCACTCAGAGAGAATGAAGGGAACTAAAACACACACACAGAGTTCTTCATACAGAGAGAGAGAGAAAGAGAGAGGAGAGAGAGAGAGAAAGAGAGAGGAGAGAGAGGAGAGGAGGGGAGGGGAGGAGAAGAGAGGAGAGGAGAGGAGAGGAGGAGAGGAGAGGAGAGGAGAGGAGAGGAGAGGGGGGAGAGAGAGAGAGAGAGAGAGAGAGAGAGAGAGAGAGAGAGAGAGAGAGAGAGAGAGAGAGAGAGAGAGAATGATTGAAAAGGTTCATATAATTTTCTAACTTTCCTTGTTTATTTGTTATTGGAAGCATTGCTTTGGGACAGCAGGCCTCTAATGTGGCTAGAGAGTCACCTTTGGATTCAATGAAATCTGAATTCAAGTTTAGCTGGTGGACTCTTCTCCACATCACTGAACTCAAGTAACTCTAATTTCCAAACAATTTCCAAACAATTGCAGATCTGTAATAATGGAGAGATCTCTTTATCAGTAGTTCCTTGAACTAATGATAATACAGAAATAAACAAAAACCAAGAATCCTTTCCCACACTATTTTCCCTAGTACTAGGTAGAAATTAATGTTCTTTAAAATACATAAGAAATGAATTGAGTCCTGTTTTCAGGAGCAGGATAAGGCTTGTGCCCTTCCCAAACAGCTTTGAAATAGTTTTGCCAGAGAAGTGAAGTGATATCAGCTAGAAATCACTAAGAGGCACCAGTGGGTAAAGATTTGCGGCTTACACACAGGTGGCAGAAAACAGTGGTGTCACCAAAAGGGTTATGTGGAGTGCTTATAAGCACACCCACAGCCATATTTAGCTTGGGGCTGATCTAGATGGAAATGTCAGAGAGATAGGAAAAGATCAGGGATTGAATGACGGGCAGGAGATAAGGCCTGAAAGCACAAAACCTGTGAGTCTTCTCTGAGCCACAATGAGTGAAAAGGCGATTTGTTGAAAGACAATTTATCTATCACTGCTTCTTTCTGCAAGAGCTCATTGTGGGGGAGTGCTGTGACCTCCTCGAAGAAAGATTCTAGGTAAACACAAAATATAATTACTATTAACAAAGAGTTACTTCTGCATATAGAACAATGGGAAGTATTATTTTAGTGTTTTTCTTTTTTTTTTTTTTAAAGAAAAATATTTTTATCCTTTATGGAACATTATATTTATTTTCAGATTGGAAAAATCTCAAAGACTTCTCTGAACTAAAGTTGTTTATGTAGTAAAAACTGAGGTTCCTACAAAACATTTGGAACTTTATAATACTTTTGTACATATATATATATATATATATGTATATATATATATATATATACATACATACACACATACATATATATATATGAATTTTTGTCAAAAAAACAAAAAAACAAAACAGATGTCAGTTCTGAGCATGTTTTGAGACCCTGTTTAACATATGTTGATGTGAAATTACCACATTTCTTATTTGGAATAAATGAATAAATAAAAAAGTCATTTATTTTAAATTAATTTAGAGCTGATTTGAAAAAGAGGGCACACAAATGATGGCACAAATTATTCCATCAAGGCCGTCTCGGGCCTGGTTAACTATAAAGTGATTTTTATAGGTCAGGGTTTTTCATTTCCAGCTCCTGTCACTACATGAAAGATAAATATCTGACCACAGGAGAAGGGCATGTTTGACCAATGGAACTTCATGGCCTGCTCTTTTAATACTTAAAAATTTTTTTTCTTTCAACTCACTTTGGGGACATGTGGGAAACAGGCGCCTTGAGCAAAGGAGACACTCAAAGGTCTCCCTGTTCTTGGGGCCAAAAATATAAACAACCATGTTGGCTATTGGTGTTCAGAATTCCTTATTTACTCTGGTTAGGACAGCCAGTGTGGGTTCTCTTCAAGAGCCAGCTCCCTCTACTGCCTCAGGTAGCTTTCCAGAGCAGAGGCCCATGGGAAGAAAGGTCCAGCTCTCCTTTGTCAAAGACTGGCCAGATTGGCTGATCAAATCATTTCTTTCAGAAGCACTTGGTCCCTTAGGTCTCATGATATGTGAATTTTCTTCCTATCAAAAATTCCATACAGCAGCATTGAGGTGAAGAGGGACATCTATCTTTATGAGCTATGATGTGAACTTCCAAGGCTAAATTTTTCTCTATTTCAATCCTTTTTATTCATCCTTTCCACTTCCCAAGGGAAGTAACTAGTCTCTCTATGCTCCACTCCTTGTTCAACAAAGTAGTTGGCATGTGTAAGCAAACACAGTGTGGGGGAAAGGACTTTGCCTGATAAATAGCATAGGCTGTGTTATCTAAAAGCACATTCCTATGGTGCTTTAAGATTTTTCAAAACATTTTCCTTAAACCACTCCTATGAAATAGGTAATATAAAAATTGTTTTCTTTATGATACAGGTAAAGAAATGAGCTGAAATGAAGCTATTTGCTCTCTGATATAGCCAAACAAGGGCATTTTTAATGATATAATATTATGTTATTAGCTAACTTAGAGACTTATCTGTTATTAGTCAAATTTAATGTTTGAGTTGCTGCATTCATGAATGGTAATTCAGAGCTGTTACAATACTAGGGCAGGGCAATCAAGACTGTCTCAGGATAGTAATATTTAGAGGTATTGATAGCATCTTGGAGTACTTCAATATTATAGAAGTAACTTAGTTTTTTTATCTGGGTAGTAAGTATTAATTAAATAGGAAGCTACAGAACACTTTTCACTTTTTGGAATGAAGATCTCCCACTGAATATTGCAGCCAGTCCAGCAGGGAGGCATGATAAGCCAGGGATGTGGAATGCTAGCCTAGGGGGACTTTGGACTTGAATTTGGTGAGATTAATGTCATATAGGTATGGAATTAAGCTGTGAGCCTTCCCAGAAACCAAGGTAATTTGGGGGAGATTATATCCTAGGTGCTGGGGGAAATGTTTTTAATGTTTTTTTTCTTGCTATATCTTGGATTTCTTAGTAAGAATCTTTTATGTTAGTGAAATAGGACTGGCCTACATACATTTGGGCCCTAAAAATCCATGTATCCGGGCCACACAATCACAGTGGAGACCTCAGCTAATAAGAGAACAAAGATTCTCCAATTTCCTTAAGATGTTAGAGAATCTAGAGTATGGCCGAAGAAATATAACAGACATGGTCCTCAGACAATAGGGATAGAGCAGCCAATGTTGTACATATATTGCATCATTTATTCCTCACAATAGCTCTACAAGGTATACAAATATTACGCACATTTTACAGATGAATATACTCATAGAGGTTAAATAACAAACATAAGACCATAAGTGGCACAGCAATTATGAAAATCCAGAATTTCTGACTTCTATAATTTGGTCTTCACCACACTGGAATGAAGATGTAGCTACTGCTTTGTAAATGTGGGTAAAGTCCTTTGTACTCCCCCCACATTCCTTAATAATTCCTCTCTCCTGATTTAGGCCAGTTCCAGTGATCTTGGGATGAAAAGAGCCATCTCCACCCAGAGAGAGGACTGTGGGAACTGAGTATGGATCACAAAATAGCATTTTCACTCTTTTTGTTGTAGTTTGCTTCATTTTATTTTCTTTCTCATTTTTCTTTTTGATCTGATTTTTCTTGTGAGCAAGATAAATGTATAAATATGCATGCATGTTAAAGAACGAGATTATAAATAAATTAGAGGAACATAGGATAGTTTATCTCTCAGACTTGTGGAGGAGAAAGAAATTTGTAACCAAAGATGAACTAGAGACCATTACTGATCACAAAATAGAAAATTTTGATTATATCAAATTAAAAAGCTTTTGTGCAAATAAAACTAGTACAAACAAGATTAGAAGGGAAGCAACAAACTGGGAAAACATCTTTACAGTTAAAGGTTCTGTTAAAGGTCTCATTTCTAAAATATATAGAGAACTGACTCAAATTTATAAGAAATCAAGCCATTCTCCAATTGATAAATGGTCAAAGGATATGAACAGACAATTTTCAGATGATGAAATTGAAACTATTACCACTCACATGAAAGTGTTCCAAATCACTATTGATCAGAGAAATGCAAATTAAGACAACTCTGAGATACCACTACACACCTGTCAGGTTGGCTAAGATGACAGGAAAAAATAATGATGAATGTTGGAGGGGATGTGGGAAAACTGGGACACTAATGCATTGTTGGTGGAGTTGTGAACGAATCCAACCATTCTGGAGAGCAATCTGGAATTATGCCCAAAAAGTTATCAAACTGTGCATACCCTTGATCCAGCAGTGTTTCTATTGGGCTTATACCCCAAAGAGATACTAAAAAAGGGAAAGGGACCTGTATGTGCCAAAATGTTTGTAGCAGCCCTGTTTGTAGTGGCTAGAAGCTGGAAAATGAATGGATGCCCATCAATTGGAGAATGGCTGGGTAAATTGTGGTATATGAATGTTATGGAATATTATTGCTCTGTAAGGAATGACCAGCAGGATGAATACAGAGAGGCTTGGAGAGACCTACATGGACTGATGCTAAATGAGATGAGCAGAACCAGGAGATCATTATACACTTCGACAGCGATATTGTATGAGGACGTATTCTGATGGAAGTTGATTTCTATGACAAAGAGACCTAACTGAGTTTCAATGGATAAATGATGGACAGAAACAGCTACACCCAAAGAAGGAACACTGGGAAATGAATGTGAACTATTTGCATTTTTGTTTTTCTTCCCGAGTTATTTTTACCTTCTGAATCCAATTTTCCCTATGCAACAGGAGAACTGTTCGGTTCTGCAAATATGTATTGAATCTAGGATATACTGCAACATATTTAACATATATAGGACTGCTTGCCATCTTGGGGGGGGAGTGGAGGAAGGGAGGGGAAAAATTGAAACATAAGCGAGTGCAAGGGATAATGTTGTAAAAAATTACCCTGGCATGGATTCTGTCAATACAAAGTTATTATTAAATAAAATAAAATTTAAATTAAAAAATATGCATGCATATATTGGATTTAACATACATTTTTATCATGTTTAACATATATTGGATTACTTGTCATCTGGGGGGAATGAGAGGAAGGGGGGGAATTGGAATACAAGGTTTTGCAAGGGTAAATGTTGAAAAATTACCCATGCATATGTTTTGAAAATAAAAAGCTTTAATAAAAAATAAAATAATAGAGATTTAAGTGCCTTGAAAAAAATAGTTCCCCTCTCTACAACTTCTGAAAAACTCACCAGAAGTGGGGATTATACAGAGAATAAAAAGAAGGCTTCATAAACTGAAAATGTACTTTTTTCCAGTAACTATGGAGGCTGCTTAATTACCAGAGTATAATCCTGTAGCCAAGGGCTGTCAATCAAAATCAGAGAATCTCATAGTTAGAATAGACTTCAGAGGCAATTTAGATCAACTAATAACAGAACAGGAATATTCTCTACCACAGTAGTTCCAAATTTTTGTCATTCTGTGAACTCTCCCAACAGTGATAATGGTGATGATGACGACAACAACAACAAAATGTTCTGTGAACCTTGGTGATTTAACATATCATTCATAACAGTCTTCCACAATTATTATTGCTTAGGGTGTCATTAAAGAATTTTTTAGCCCTCTTGGGTCATCATTATGAATCCCAAGAAAACTGATGAATTACAAATGGAAATTACACAAACAACTAAGCTTTGCTTGAAGACCTCAGACTCACTCTCTTACAAAACTCTTTATTCCTTTTTTGAATAGTTATAATTGTTAGGACATTTGTTCTTACACTAAGCTAAAATTTGTCTTTCAAGACTTTATACCCTTTGCTTCTAATTCTGTCCTTTGAGGGCAAGAAGAGTAAATATAGTCCTTTCTCAAAATGATCAGTCTTTCAAAAATGTGAAGACAAAGTTCAGATACTTCCTATCTTTTCTTATTAAGCATCCTATGTGACATGAACACAACATTCATCACCATCCTGATTGTCCTCAATTGATTGTTGTAGTTTATTGTTGCTCTTTCTCAAATGAGGCACCACAGCCCACAGTGAAGGGGAAAAGTCCTTGTGCTGGTCACCTGCTAAGTAAGAACTTATAATCTAACCAAAGGTCATATCATTGTGGTGGGAACAGTAGCTCTTGTGTTGCTGGCTTTTTCTATTTTGCTTATATATTCAAATGCAATGCCATCAGCAAAGTTATCGTCAAAGACAAAAGAAAACAGTAGTGCATCCTTTCTGTCACTGTCTCTGTCTTTGTCTCTATCTCTGTCTCTGTCTTTCTCTTTCTCTCTGTCTCTCTGTGTGTATATTTCTCTTGTTCTCTGCCTCTTTGTCTCTATCTGCTGTCTTTCCCTTCTCCATCCTCCCCTCTTTTCCCTCTACCCCCTCTCTTCCCTCTCTGAGAAAGGGAACGAGAGGAGAGTTCTTTCCTTGATTCTGATTCAAGTCACTCTGTCTCTTACTCTTTCCAGTCTCCCTGCTCTATGTGAGCTTTCCATCCTCTCCTAAGACACCAGTTTGGCAAGGTGATGGATGGACTAGTTGCCATACAAAGCCAAGAGAGTAGAACGTGAAGGAACATCTTCCATATGTTCTAGCATCCAGGGCAACCCTAGTCTTTCTCTCTTACTCAATTTTTAAATCTGCAGCAGTGAGCACAGGCTAATTCTGTGAAGCTTGCACGATGACTTGACTTACTCAATTTATTTGTATAGAAAAGAAACATCAATGTAGCACGTAATGTCTTTTATCATTGAATAAAATTAAATCTACTCAGATGCTAGGAGTAGTGTGATATTGTGGAAAGCATACAGTATAGACATTCAAGTTAAATGCCTGCCTTTGATATTTATGACCATGGGTAAATCATCTGTAGTTCTAAGCCTTAGTGTTGTCATCTATAAAATGGGGATTATAATAATAATTGTAATGCCCAATTTATAGAATTTTGTGGGGAGTAAATAAGGTAATCTATATAAAACATTATGTAAATGTCAGCTTATTATTAGTTTGGATAAGTCATACTTGCATCAAATGTCTACACTCTTCTCAGTCTGATCCCTTGATAAGCCAGTTCAATTCTAAACTATCCTTTGCATGATTTTCTTATAATTGATCATGCCTTGCCAAGCCTCAGCCCTTCTGCTTCCTTTCCTTCTCATGTTCTTCTGAACAGAGTTGGAGCTTGTTGTGAAGCTATGTTGATGGCGTTTATAATTGGATTAGTATGAAAACTCACCACACAGGCTATTCTCAACATCCTTTTCTCTTCTTCACAGCTGGGAACCTTGTTTAATATTTCACACAAAAAAATGAGGTCATTTGTAATTACCTACTCTCTTCTTCCTATCTTCTATTTTCTTAATATTATTCCTTATATTTTCTTTTTACTTCAGTCTTTGATGAAAAGATACCTTCTTCTATCAAGAGATCATCTCTTGATATCTTCTTTTATGTTTCTTTCTCTCCATTTACACAACCACCACACTAATTTAGACCTTCATTGCCTCATATCTGGACCATTGAAATTCAAGCTTCCTAACTGTTTTCCATGCCTCAAGATTCTCCCTATAGCACTCTATCTTCCACATAGCCATCATGGTGATTTTTCCTAAACTATTTTCAGTTATTTCAGTCATGTCCAATTCTGCATGAAGCCATTTGGAGTTTTCTTGGCAAAGATAATGAATGGAGTGGTTTGCCATTTCCTTCTCCAGCTCATTTTTTTCTTTTCTTTTCTTTGTTTTTTTAACAGATGAGGAATTAAGGCAAATGGGATCAAATGACTTGTCCAAGGCCACATAACTAATATGTGCCTGAGGCCAGATATGAAGTCTGACAAATGAATCTTCTTGAGTTGAGGCCCAGCAAGCAATTTATCTACTGAAGCATTAGCCAGCTGAGCCTTCCTAAAATATAGTTATAACCATAACACTCCTCCCCCAAAACACATACTTAGTAAATTCTGGGGATTGCTTTTTATCTCTAGGATCAAATATAACCTCCTTTGACATTTATAGGTTTCCTGAACTTGGCTACTTCTTTTCTAGTATTTTTATACATTCCTCTCTTTTACCCAGTTTATTATTTCTCATCTTCATGTCTGGGGCACTTCTCATTCCTCACACCTGAAATTTTTCCTTCACTACCTTAGAATCCCTGGAATTTTTCAGAACTCTACTCAAATATCGCTTTATATAGTAGACTTTTCTTGGTCACCCTACTTCCTCTTTCCACTCGGATGTTAGAACTTTTTCCTTTAAGGCCACCTTATATGTACTTGTAGCTATTTATTCTATAACTATATATGTAAATGTTGCTCTCTCATTAGAATGTAAGTTCCTTAAGGGAAGCAAAGGCCTTTAATTTTTTCTTTGTGTTCTCAGCACTTAGTACAATGTCTATCATAAAATAATCACTTGTTAAATGCTTGTTGATTAATTGAGATATTCTGGATATCACATGAGATGCCTTTTTCATTTCTTGATATCAACAACAAACATTTTGAGAATTCCTGCTTGTGGGTTAAGAATTTGGAGAAATACAAAGATAAATAAGAATGAGGAAACAAAATTATCACTCTTTGCAAATAATATGATGATATATTGAGAGAATCCTAGAGGATCAATTAAAAAACTACTAGAAACAACTTCAGTAAAGTTGCAGGATATAAAATCAACCCACATAAATTATTGGCATTTCTATGTTTTACCAATGAAGACCAGCAAAAAGAGATAGAAAGAGAAATCACATTTAAAATAACTGTAGAGTATATAAAATATTTGGGAGCATACTGGACTAGAGAAAGCCAGGAGCTATATGAACACAATTATAAAACACTTTTCACACAAATAAAGTTAGATCTAAATAATTGGAAGAATATCATGTACTCATGGGCAGGTCAAGCTTACATAATAAAATGACAATTCTACTTAATCTACTTATCAATGCCACACCGATCAAATTGCCAAAAATTACTTTTAGAACTAGAAAAAAATCATAACAAAATTCATCTGGAAAACTAAGAATCAAGAATTTTAAGGGAATTAATGAAAAAAAAAATACTAAGGAAGGTGGCCTAGCTGTACCAAACTTAAAATCTATTACAAAATAGTGGTCATCAAAAACCCTTTGGTACTGGCTAAGAAATAAGGTTAAGTTGACAAAATATAATAGTCAATGACTATAGTAATCTAATGTTTGATAAACTCAAAGACTCCAACTTCTGAGATAAAAATTTACTATTTGACAAAAATTGCTAGGAAAACTTGAAAATAGTATGGAAAAAACTAGGCATTAATCAAAATCGAATACTTTATACCAAAATTAGATCAAAATGAGTTCATGATTTAGACATAAAGGATGATACTTGAAGCAAATTAGGAGTACATGGGATAGTATACCTCTCAGATATATGGAGAAAGGAGGAATTTGTGGCCAAAGAACCAGAGAATATTATGAAATATAAAAAGGATAATGTTGATTAAATTAAAAAAGGTTTTATACAAACAAAATCAATGCAGTCAAGATTAGAAGAGAAGCAGACATTTGGGGAAAAAATTTATAGCTAATGTTTTTGATAAAGGCTTCATTTCTAAAATATAAAGAAATGCCTCACATTTATGAGAATATAAGCCATTTCCCAATTGATAAAATGGTCAAAGGATATGAATAGACAATTTTCAGATGAAGAAATTAAAGCCATTTCTAGTCATATGGAAAAATGCTCTAAATAATTATTGATTAGAGAAATGCAAATTAAGACAAGTTTAATATTCTACTTTACATAAAACCTCTCAGGTTGGCTAAGATGACAGGAAAAAATAATGATGAATGTTGAAGGGGATATGGGAAAACTGGGACACTAATGCATTGTTGGTGGAGTTGAGGAATGATCCAACTATTCTGCAGAGCAATTTGTAACTATGCTCAAAACTGTGCATTTGATTCAGCAGTATCTCTAAATGGCCTCTTTCCCAAAGAGGTAATAAAAAAGGGAAAAGGACTTACATGTGCAAATATGTTTGTAGCAGCCCTTTTTTGTAGTGGCAAACAATTGCCACTACAAAAGAATGTAGGGGCTGGGAATTGAGTGGATGGGCATCAGTTAGGGAATGGCCAGATAAGTTATGGTATATGAATGTAATGGAATATTATTGTTCTATAAGAAATTATGAGCATGCTGATTTTAGAAAAGCCTGGAAAGACTTACGTAGACTGATACTAAGTGAAGTGAGGTAAGCAAAACTAGGAGAACATTGTATACAGTAACAACAAGATCATGTGATGATCCATTGTGATGGACTTGAATCTTTTCAACAATGAGGTGATAAAAGGCAATTTCAATAGACTTGTGGTGGAAAGTGCCATCCACATCCAGAGAGAGAAATATGAAGACTAAATGTATATTAAAGCACAGTATATTCACCTTTTTTTGTTTGCTTGTGTTTTTTTTCCTTCTTGATATGTTTATTGTGTTTGTTTTGGTTTTTTTGCAGAGCATGACAAATATGGAAATATATTTAGAAGTATTGCACACATTTAACCTTGTTTGCTGTTTTGGGGAACAAGGAAGAGCAGAAGAGGAAGAAAAATCAGGAACGCAAAATTTTGCTAAGGTGAATGCTGAAAGCTATCTTTGCATGTATTTGGAAAAATATAGTATGATCAAAAATAAGGAAGATACAGCTTTGCCCTCAATGAGATTTGCAATGAGGAGGCAACAAATGCACCAAAAGTGAAATATGAACTCTTGTTCGCAGGAAGGAAAGATTTTCTTAGGCAGTTACATTCCAACCAACTTCAGTAAAAAAAGTGCTCAGGAGAATAAAGTACCAAGGAAACACTATCTGGTGGCTTGTACTTTCTCTTTATTTCTTCTTTAAACCAAGAAAGTCAGACATGTGTTCTTTATATTCTTATTTTTCTAAGGTGCAATATTCACTTTCATTAGAATGAAACCCTCTGCCATCTAAGCCACTATATCATTGATACCTACCTCATTTCCCAGACAGACAAAAGCCACTTACTCCACATTACATTTCCTGCCCCTTCCTCCAAACCCTTTATTTTTCTTACTTGGGTATTTACCTCTTTAGGAGGGTTGTCTGAATATATATATATATGCTAAAAATAAGGTTAAGATAGTTTTAACTGCTCACACATGAAAAACCCTGACTCTTAATACCAGGTGAACCCAAAGGTGACAGGATTTTCCCCAATTTATTTATTTGTTTTACCTATTTATTTTAGCTGGATCAAAGTCAGCTGTATTTCACTTTTGATGAGGTGCCCTAAACTAACAGTTAGTCTAAGCAGTGGACTACTCAGAGACCAAGACTTTTTAAAAACTCCTTTTTATTTAAAACTTTTCATTTTTAAAAAAGTTAACAAGCAATTGATTTTTCTTGTTTATACCTCTCCTCTCCTTGTGTGTGTGTGTATATGTGTGTGTGTGTGTGTGTGTGTGTATAGAAACCCAAACCTTGTTACAAATATATATGTATGTATGTATGTATATACACACACACACACACTTATAAATCAAATTCCCTCTTTGGCCATGCCCAAAAATGTATTTTTCATTTTTTATTTTGAGTTTAACAGCCCCCTGTGTTGAAAATGGATAAGTTGTTTCATCATTGAACCTCTTTAATTATGTCTGGTCACTGGATCAATCAGAATTCTTAAATTTTTCAAAGTTATATGTCTTTATTCTATTATTATTATACAAATTTTTCTTTAGGTTCAATTCATTCAGAATCAAACAAATCTTTCTAGTTTTCTCTGTACCTATTCCTTTCATCATTTTTATGTGTTCATATAATATAACTATATATATATCAACTGTATATATATATATATATATATAATATACATATATATAACTAGTATAACATATAGTATAAGTATCCTCTTAGAGCCCCATTCTTTACTACCCCAGAAAGACCTACTTTAAGTGTTTTTATATATAAAAACCCATTCAGGGAGCTAGATGGTACAGTGGATAAAGTACCAGCCCTAAAGTTAGGATAACCTGAGTTCAAATCTGACCTCAGACACTTAACAATTCCTACCTGTATGACTCTATGCAAGTCACTGAACCTCAAATGCTGGCTAAAAAACCAAAAACAACAACAAAAAAATCCCTTTCTTCTTTCTTTGATCACATTGGACCATGAAACATCCACACTTAACTGGGAGCCTAAAACTGACACCCAAACTGAAACTGAAGGAGTAAATTTAGCCTCAGGCTAAACCATTTTAGTCTCATATTTAAGCTCATTGATTACAATTTCCATTTCATTCTGAGAGGTAGGATGATATGGTGTGTAGAGAACCAGATTCAGGGTTAGGAAGATGTGCTCAAATCGTTAACTCTGACATATAGTGTCTATATGATCTCAGTAAAGTGACAAATTCTCATTGTCTGAGGCAATTCTCTGAATTGCAGAGAAAGCAGAAGTTCCTGCTATCATAATTTTATACATAATGATCATTCAGTAAGCTAAGAATTGAAATTGAACCTCTGATGCGGGTCAGTATCCTTTCAACAACTTAGAGTGCCTTCAGCACTGAAAGACTAAGAAGCTTCCCTAGAATAACATCCTATATGTGTCAGAAGTGTTCCTTGCTTCAAGGCCATCTCTAGAGCCATTATCCCATGATACCTCTTGGAAAAGGTTATTAATTGATTGACTATAGAAGAAAGATATCTGAAGCCTGAAGACCAGGTTTCTTTCTATTATTTCCCTAGCTTCCTGACTTTAAAGGGAACTGGCAAGGTTTTAAACTCTCTTTGTGTCCCATCATAAAGATTATTCTATTATTCTGCTGCCAGTCTAGGCAGAAAAAATGCTTTGGTGCCTACAATTCTAATTCATAGCCAATTAAATTTATATGGAGTTCAGGTACAGGTGAACACAGAATTCACTGGCTATGCAGGTACACTCTAGGCAATGGTGAGTAAAACCGCTGGCTTTTTCACAAGGGGAATTTCAAAATAGTGTTGAAGGATACATGTTCTATATCTAATTTCACTGATACTGTCTGGAGGAACAGGAAAAGTATTGGGTCAACAAAATGCCAAAATATGGTTAAAGAATACAAATTCCTTCAGTGTTGACAGACCTTTGTTGATCTTTAGACTTTGTTGGGTTCGGCAATCTCCTAGAGAAACTGGGCATGTAAACTGGAGACCTATTCATTTTTTTACTCTTTTATAGTGGGATGAGGGAATGAAACACAAGAGAGAACAGTAAGGTAGTATATATACCTGACTAGTACAAGACCATTTGACTCTCTTGCATGCCTAAAGACATAACTTTAATCAGGATAGGGCAACTGATGCTCTGACCCAGGTCATGAAATTTAGAGGATGATGACTTTAGAAAACTGCTACTTTCCAAAGGCAGCAGAGCAAAAACAGTTGAGCACTTAGTACCAAGGAGATTCTATCTAATGACCTTAATTCATAGGAATTCTAGCCTGGAGTTTAGTTATCTAATGGATGCTAAAAGAAGATTGATAGATAGCCCCATCCTACTCTGAGTAAATTACTCGACTTTTGCTACATTGGATGAACCTGAAATTCAGTTCTTTATACAAAAAGAAGGGGAAAAAAGGTACTTTCCAAATGGGTCTGAGTACTAAGCCATTATCCTTCAGGCTACTTATGTTGTAATATTGGCATATAATCATTTCTGCCCGAGTTCCCTTAAAGCCAGCTCAACAACTGTGCTCATATTATTAGTTTTATCCAGAATAATTTCCACAACATTTTGTATTCTCAAGGTGCTTCATAATCATGTCTTAGTTATCTCTTCATCAGCTAGGTTAAGCTTATTTTTCCCTTTATACATCTGAAGAAAAAACAATGCAAATAGAGAGATAGTGCTTTGCCAGTCAAGGCAGAAAAAAATGCTTTGGTACCTATAGTTCTAGTTCATAGCCAATGGAAGCCCAGGTACAGGTGAACACATAGTTCATAGGCTATGCACTTATTCTCTAAGCAATGGTAAGTAAAACCACTGGCTTTTCTACAAGGGAAAAGAAAAATGGTAATATTTGCCCAGGATGTACCTCTCACACATATTCTATATGCACCTGTGATCTCAGGTAGTTGTACCAAGCATGTCAGTTCTCTTTAATACATCAGTATTATGGGTAAGGCCCATAGAAGCAATATTTTCCCCCCTTTTTGGTCCCAGATCTAGTATATTTTGGCAAGACATCCAGTGGAGTCACTTACATCTCCACAGTGAATTGTTAAATGAGACCTTAGTTGTGGAGATCTGCAGTGATTTCTCACTACTTGTTTGTCTTTATTGGTCTTTTGAGTGCTAGGAGGAAGCATCTTAAATTTAGTTTTGCTATAAGATTGATTTTAAGATTAAATGAAATCTTTTCCAATCCTCCTTAATACTAGTATCTTCCTTCTGAGATTATTTCCCATGTATTTTGTATATATCTCTTGCTTGGACATAACTGTTTATACATTGCCTCACTCATTAGACTGGGAGCTCCTTGAAAACAGGGGCTGTTTTTCCTTCCTCTCTTTTCTCAACACTTAGCATTACTGTCTGGCATATAGAAGGTATTTCATAAATGTCTGTTGACTTGAACTGTTGAGTAGTATTCCTCTACTTTTTTCTCATATCTTTGGGAACTTCTGCTCTGTATCCAAATTGGCATTTTACTGAGACATTGGGGCTCTTCTCTTTTAAAAAACAACATTTATTTATAACAACTTTTTTTTTTTTTAGAAAATTTGAGTTCCAAATTCTCTTCTTCCTTCTAGCTTCTTCTCCAACTACTGAAAAAGCAAGTGATACCTATAATACTCATAAGAAGTCATAAAAACACATTTATTATTATTATGTTGCAAAAAAGGCAACAAAAATAAAGTAAAATTGTGTCCAATCTACACTCAGAGTTCATAAGTTTTCTCTCTGGAGATGGATTGCATTTTTCATCACGAATCCTTTGGAACAGTGTTATATCATTATATTGATAAGAGCAGCTAAGTTTTGCACAGTTGGTTATTCTTATAATAATAATATTATTATTATTATTATTGTGTAGATTGTTCTTCTGGTTCTTTGTAATATTCTCTCTAAAATGTAATGTTCTCTGTTGAGGTTTTCTTGGGGTCTCTGGGAGCAGCCTTCTCCCAGGTTCAGTAATCACCACAAGTGCAGCCAGGGATTAAAGTCCAAATCCTTTATTGTCTCTTTCCAAGTTTTGTCTCCTTTCCTGGGGCCCGGTTAGCTTTCTTAGAGGCCTATCTCTTTCCTTGGTTCTGAGAGCTTGTGCTCCTGGTGCCAGTCCTTTGGTGCCAGCTTCTTGAGATTCTCCTAAATGTGTCTTGGTTTCTGTGGGGGAGGCAGGAGGATCACCATGGTCTCTGTCTTCCCTAATTCTGATTCTGGCTGAGTTTGTCCAAACTTATATGCTCTCTTATCATAGGTGTGAATCTTGTGGAACTATAGTAAATACTGAATGTACTGAACTAAAGCACTGTTAAGCACTGTGCTAAACAACCATTGTCTCTATCAATTCCACTGACTTAGCACCTTGTTTCAAGTTCTGGCCCATAACAGTTCTTCTCACTTCACTTTGCATCCAGTTCATATAAAACTCTCCTGGTTTTTCTAAAATGATTCCCTCTTCTTTTCTTACAGAAAAATAGTATTCCATCACAATCATATCTCATTATTTGTTTAGCCTGTTCCCAATTAATGGCAATCCCTTAGTTTCTAAATCTTTGCCACTACAAAAAGAGCTTCTATAAATATTTTTGTACGATAGCTTCTTTTCCCCTTTGAACTCTGGGAGCTCTTCTAAATTTAGATTTATTTACCCCTCGCTTGATTGTCAATGAAAGATAGTGTGATATGGGAGCAACTAAATGGTACACTGGGTAGAGCACTGGCCCTGAAGTCAAGAGGATCTGAGTTCAAATATGACCTCAGACACTTAGTACTTCTTAGCTGTGTGACCCTGGGCAAGTAACATAGCCCCAATTGTCTCAGGGGAAAAAAAAGATAGTGTGATGTAGAAGAAAGTGTGCTGAATTTGGAGACCAAGGATTAAGGGTAGTCTGACTACTGTTTACTAATTGAATGACATTGGACAATTCCTCTAAACCCCAGGGGCCTCAGTTCTTCAACTACAGAATTAGAAAGAGTTGGATCAGGTATTCTGAAATCCCTTTTAGCTCAATGTATATAGTTATTTGCATGTTATCTCTCCCATTAATTAGAATGTAAACTTCTTGAGAGCAGGGACCATGCTTTCCTTTTTTTTTTTTTTTTTTTTGTTATCTCCAGCATTAAGTAGAGCACCTGGCACATTGCTTAAATAATATTTATAGCAATAAGGATGCGGTTGAGAATTAAGTTCCTATGGTCAGAAATGATGCATCTTTTTATTTTTTATGATAGTTTTTTTTATTTCTCCAAATACATGCAAAGATAGTTTTCAATATTCACTTTTGCAAAACCTTATGTTCCAAGTTTTTCTCTCCCCTCTCTTTCTCTCTCTTTCCTAGACAGCAATCAATACAATATAGGTTAAATACATACACTTTTTAAAAACATGTTTCCATATTTGTCCTTCTGTGCTAGAAAAATCATAGCAAAAGTGAAGAAAAACCCAAGCTCATAAAACTCATTTCATTACAGGAGGGTGAGCCATCAATGAGCATTTGATTTGCTATGGTCACTGGATTTCAAGAGAACATTTTATGGCACCTTATAGTTGACAGAATCATTTGATTCTCCCCCAAATAATTGCTCACTCATCTTGTGGAGGGGACTATGTCAATATGTAACATTTAAAATGTTTGAGAGATATAATTTCTGTGTAATCAATTTATTAATAATGCTAGTATTTTAATAAAAGGTCAGTGTTACTCTTGACTAACAAAGACAATCAAGGGAGTGATGGAGGTGGAACTCCAGATCTTTGATAGCTTAGCAAGATAGCAGGGAATGGCATTATCAGGAGAAGGTTTGAATTTTACAGCCTAAACTTCTCTCTGAGGTAGGTTGGGGAGCACTGATTGCTTGACCTTTTGATCTTAATTAGGTCTTTCTGTTCTTTATTTGGATCTTAAAGTCTTAAAGTCCCATATTTTTGATTGAAATCTTTAGTAGAATTCTTAACTGAATTCTTTGCTTTGACAAAACCATCACAAGTCCATCATTATTGTATTCAATCAGAAAGCCAAGGTATGATACCAATCCCATCCCCATGTTATATTTCCCCTATAAAAGGATTTAACTGTGCTTCACTAATTTCCCCACTCTTAGGATGCTTTTAGGATCCCTTTTAGAGCTAGCATACCAGTCGGTGGAATCCCACCTCATGGTTTCTTCCCTTCAATGGGGTCTTCCTTCTGATAACTGCCAGGGAATTTGATTTTCTCCTTGTTAATTACTAAAAAAATATAGAAGTGTAGAGGACAGATTTGGTGCCAGATCATTCTTTAAGGACCATCTTAACTACCTTCAGAGCTAACTTCATTTATGGAAGATTAGCCATTGATGGAGGATTTTTTTTTAATCACACCTACTTGTTAAACCATTTTCTAAGGAATGGAAGGGTTGTGATCATCACTTGTGGAGGGAATACCCACAATGATGAAATCATTGAAGGGCATTCCACCTCATGGTTTCTTCTCTTCAATGGGGTCTTCCTTCTGATAACTGCCAGGGAATTTGATTTTCTCCTTGTTAATTACTAAAAAAATATAGAAGTGTAGAGGACAGATTTGGTGCCAGATCATTCTTTAAGGACCATCTTAACTACCTTCAGAGCTAACTTCATTTATGGAAGATTAGCCATTGATGGAGGATTTTTTTTTAATCACACCTACTTGTTAAACCATTTTCTAAGGAATGGAAGAGTTGTGATCATCACTTGTGGAGGGAATACCCACAATGATGAAATCATTGAAGGGCATCGAGATAGCGTGGTAGATACAGTGCTGACCTTAGAGTCAGGAAGATATGAGTTGAAATTTGATCTTAATCTTTTACTAGTGATGTCACCTTAGGAAAGTCATTTAATTCCTGCGTGCTTCACTTTACTCATTTGTCAAAAAAAAAAAAAAAGCATCTACCCATTGGGATTGCTGTAAAGATAAAATCAGACAATATTCATAAAGCAATTTATAAATTTTGAAATGCTACATAAATGCTATTATTATTTTGGAATACAGAAATGTATAATTTGATCTTCATAATAATTTAATGAAGCAGTTTATACAAGTATCACTACTTCTATTTTACAGATGAGGAAACCAGATGAGGGATTAAAAGGGAATTTAAGGGATTTGCTCCAGGTTATCCTCACAGTGAACTGTAGAGTTAGAGCTTAAATCCTCATCTTCTATATTCTATTTCAGTGTAGTTTTTCTCTCTCACACACTGGCCAAATATATTTTATTTAGATATAGCAAGGGATCAGTGATTTTTTCTTTCCTTTTCTCTCCCTCCTTCCTTCCTGTTTTCTTTCCCTTCTTCCTCCCTACTTCCCCCTTTCTATCTCTCCCTCCCTCCCTTTTTCTATCTTTCCTTCCTTCCTTCCTTCCTTCCTCCCTCCCTTCTTTTTTTCCTTTCTTCCTCCCTCCCTCCCTTCTTTCCTTCCTTTCTTCCTTCTTTCCTCCCTCCCTCCCCTCTCTTCCTCCCTCCCCTCTCTCCCTTCCTTCCTTTCCTCCTTCCCTACCCTCTTTCCCTCCCTCCCTTCCTTCCTCCCTCCCTTCCTTCCTCCCTCCCTCCCTCCCTTCCTTCCTTCCTTCCTCCTTCCTTCCTTCCTTCCTTCCTTCCTTCCTTCCTTCCTTCCTTCCTTCCTTCCTTCCTTCCTTCCTTTCTTCCTTCCTTCTTTTATGTTTCAGTTTGTTGACATACACAAATTTCTGCCTGGTTAGTTAATGTGAAAGAACCCAAGATTAGGTGTTTCTTTAGACATTGTGGATCAAGCAGAAAACTCTCAAAGCCTAAGATCCTCTGGGTAACATGGTGAGCATTAGAATCTACATCAAAGGCAAGGCTTTATCAAGTACAAACACAAAGGAGAGAAACATAAACATATACCATAGAGAAAACTACCCAGGAACAAAAGTCCCCTAGAGCTGTCTAGTTTCTTTAGGAAAAGATATTACCATGTTCACTCTCCTTCCTTCTATGACAAATCATTCTACAATAATTTAAAAATTGGTCAACCTAACAAAACAGCAGCTGAGAGGGCCAATGCTCCATGCTTTTTAAATAAACAAAATATAAATTGTTAGAATATAAATTCCTTGAGAATAGAGACCATTTCGTTATTCATCTTTATATACTTTTGGAAAGCTAGGTGACACAGTGGATAGAATGTAGAGCATGGAGTCAGAAAGATTCAGCTTTCTGAGTTCAAATCTGGCTTCAGATATTTACAAGCTGTAGGATCCTGAACAAATCACTTAACCCTGTTTACCTCAGTTTTCTCATCTGTAAAATGAACTGGAGAAGGAAATGTAAACCACTCCAGTATCTTTGCCAAGAAAATGACAAACAGGATCATAGTTAGACACAACTGAATAAATCTAATCTGATAAAGTGTATTGAATCTTTCAAAGATTTGACTTGTCTTGAGTTCATTTGGTTTCCTGATTTCCTCACTCCTAATTTATCTTTAACCCTCTTTTCTTTTTTTTTTTCAGTCTGCTTTGCAGTTTGGTGCTCTCATTCAATACCCTGATTTCAATGAACATCTCTATGATCATGGCTACTAAATCTCTATCTTTAGTCCCAGCTTCCTTTTGGAGAACCTACCTGTATTCACAACATTCTTTTCTCCTGTCTCCAGGCCTTTGCATTCATGATGCCACAAGCCTGGATTATTCCTTCCTTTCTCCTCATAGATTCCTCACTACCTTTCAGATTCAATTTCATGCAGAAGTTTCATTCCCTTCACGTAGAAGCACCATAATGTGAAGTCTTTTCTGATCTCCTAATCACTAATTCCTCTCTTTTCAAAATACTTTGTTTTTAACTACTTCACATATATTTATATTTATTCACTTGATATTTATTCTGGATATGTTTTTACATGTTCTTTGTGTCTCCTCCCTCAGAATATAAATTCATTGTGAGTAGGGATCATTTCATTCTATGTACGCCTGCCTATCTTCAGGACTAGCACAGCTCTTGGCCTTATACTTAACAGTTGCTTGCTGATTAGTTAAAAGATGAAGAGATTGCTAAATTCCTTAGTCTGAAACTATTGTTTTCTGTCCTTATTACTGATAACCTGACTTTTTAAATATGGTAACAATATAGAAAATGCTGGGAAACGACTGAAGCTGTTTAAACTTGATTATTCTATAAATTTCTCAAGAGTATAAAAAATGGCAATTGATCTCACTTCATTTCTTCTCTTTGCACTCAAATTCTAATGGATTCCCCACTGGTATGTTTCAAGAAATTCCACGGGATGCTTGATAGAAGTGATCTCCCAACTTCAGTTGAAGGCAGGCTTTAAAAAAAAAAGACATGTTTCTGGGCTTGGTGGCACATACCTATAATACCTGCCATTGGATTTCTGAGCTTGGCAGATTGCCTGAATTCAAAAATTTTGAGCTGCTGCAGGTTATGCTTATCAGGTGTCCACACTAAATCCAGCCCAATATGTTGAGCTTCAGGAAGATAGGGATAGCTATTTGCTTAAGGTAGCTATTTGCTCAACAGATTCAGTTCAGAAAGTGAGCAAATCAAAGCTCTCGTGCAGATCAACAATACAATATAGCTCTGAGTGGCTGCAATACTTCCAGCCTGGGTGAGATAGGAAGAATCAGTCTCAAATATACAAACACACACCGGGGATATTATTTAGGAAACTCTCGGAAAATAGCAATGAAACTCCCATTAAGTTTAACCTGAAGATGCTTCATTTTGCTGGAGAAACTCACTTCTGGGATAGAGAGTATTCAACCTACTGCCCCAGCTTCCATTCTTGAGATTATTAAATGGAGTTTGTGAATAAGTATATATTTTTTGTTTTTCCTTGTCTCCCTAGAACATAGTCCAGTGTTTATAGCACATAGTAAGTATTTAATAGATGGTTTTTAACTGACTGACTGATGCTCATCTCCAGGAATGCTTTGAAAGAAAGTTTGATGAATTCTCTTTAAGGATTAAAGTAATTTCAACTCCAGCAAAATAATGATTTGGAAATTTAGGTCCTTAATTGAGGGATTAGAGGAGGATGTAATTGGGAATCTCCGAGTAACTTATCAAGAATGTAGGATTGAATGCTGCTGTGGAGGTTGTAAAGAAGTATTCTGAGCTCCTATCTAAAGAGAATCTTCCTAACAACCAGAATTATTAAAAAAAAAGTCAAATGGACTCTCTTAAGACAGGGTGTGCTCCTCCTCATTGGAAGACTTTACATAAATGCTGGCTAACCATTTGTTTCATAAGTTGAAGTGTAGAGTCTTTTCAAACATAATTTGGATTTAAATTAATTGGACTTAAAATTCTGTGACCATGGATTTAGAGGTGGAAGAATTCTTTGAAAGTGTTTAACAGCCATCTTGTCTAACCTCTTTATTTTACAGATGAGGAAATTAAGGCTCAAAAAATAAGTTTTTTGCCTGATATTCCACAAGTGATAAGTGACTGAACTCAGATCATCTGTTGCCTTCGATGAGAATGAACAGCCTTGATGCTCAGGAAAAGGGAGGAGCTTGAATGCCTGGGATAATAAAGGAATTCTCTGGGAAAGAAAAAAATGGAGTGGAACGAAAGAAAGAGAAATATAATGATGAAGGGAAGCCTCTAACAATAACAGAAGCAAAAATAGTTCCATTTTATACAAGTGACCCTTTGTTCAGCCTTTTTGCTAACATAGTTCTCTCAAACACTAGGCTATTATAACATAAACCTCCCTAATGGCACATACCATCCAAGGCTGCCAAGATTAGTCATATAGCGCCAACCTCTTCTGAACTGTGGTCTGGCCAGTTCCCAGCTCATCTGTAGGTTAGATACTCAGGGGAGGAGCAGTGGAATAGAGGGTGGGGATTAGGGAGGGTGGGTCTTGAAGTAGTAACCAAATAAATATCTTAAAAAATAGATTTTGAGAAAAAAGTTGTTCTTGAAGGCAAAGTATGAATTCAAATTATGATTGCTTCTCATCTCATGCATAGTACTGAAAAAAAAGGAGGGGGGTCAGTTGAAAAATTAGGAAAGGTTTCACATAAGATAATTCATCTTAAATAATATTTCTTCTAGAACAAAGTCAACAGCTTGCCCAGTAAATTTTTGAACACTGAAAATTAATCATGTGATTAAAATCTTTGCATAATTAAAGTCCTCAATGGAAATAAAAATAGTCTTTGTAGGAAAGGCAGGAAAGGCACCAAAACCTTTGATGCATATTCTATAGACTGTACAGACAAATTAAACATGTGTTGTTTTTATACAGACTTAGTTTCTCTTTAGCCCACTAAAGAAAAGAAAGATCAGACCAGGTAATTACTGTTTTTTTGTCCCCAGAAGTGTTTCAGGATTCCACTGAGCAGGGAATAGAAGGATGTTCTCCCACCTTCTTTCAAGATACAAGATTAGGAACCCCCACCAGGAGAGGGCTCTCTTTCCCTGCCAGAATAGCCAAAGTCTTAAAAATGCATGGAAGCCCTAGCTGTTTCCACTGCTGTGTTCACCAAGTCCCCAGGACTGAGTAGTGTCTATTTAAAATAGGAAAAAAAATAATAATTAGGTCAGTCCCAGCTTGGTGGGTTGGGGAAGTGGAGGGAGAAAAAGAAGGATGGTTTTGAGACTTCACTGATATTTAACTGTCTCCACTATGGCATCTCTTTTTCAGCCAGTTCCCCAAATCCCATGTTTCCTAAAAGCTTCTTGGTTTCTAGCATTCATTGTTGATTCCTGGGTGGCCCAGAGATACCTGTGGGGATGACTCACTCATACTTAACCTTCAAAGCATTTCTCTTTGGGTCTCCTTTCTCCCTCCTTTTTCCTCCCCATCTCCTCTTTTAGCCTTCTGCTGCCACAATTCTGTTTTAATTCAGGATGGGTCTCTCTGTCAAAATTGCAAAGTTGAAAATGTTTGTCTTAGATGTCCTTAGCCACCTCTTCTTGGTTTTTTTCAGCCTAACTCTTCCTTCACTTTAGGGATCCAGAGACTTTTCCCCAATTTTTCCTTCACTCAATCCCTTCCTGATGGAAGGAACATTGGCTTTAGGTTTGAATACTACCCTTGACAATTCTTGTGCATCCCTAAACAAGTCACTCTCCTTAAGTTTTAGTCTTTTCATCTGTAAAATGAAGGGGTTGACTACATGGCCTCTCAGATCTCTTCTAGTTCTCAACCTATGATTTCATGACCTAACCCAAATCATTGATGCCTCAATGTGATTAAGTCTCCATTCTCCTGAGCAGATTCTATAGTCTGTGTCTTGTGATTGTGAAAGGAAAGGTTTTGTCTCTGCTGAAGAAATTTTAAGCTGCAAACAAGGAGGTAATTTGAATGGCAAGGAAACTTTCAAACAAATCCTTTGATCTTATTGAGTATCCCCTAAAACCATATGAAAAGTTTTTGTTATTGTTTTTCAGCCATGTCCAATTTTTTGTGACTTCTTTTGGAGTTTTCTTGGCAAATATACTAGAGTGGTTTGCCATTTTCTTCTCTGGCTCATTTTATAGATAAAAAAACTGAGGCAAATTGGATTAAGTGAGTTGCCCTGGGTAACACAACTAAGTATCTGAGGCCAGATTTGAACTCAGCAAGATGAGTTTTCCCAACTCATAGGGATAGGTCTGGCACTCTATCCACTAAATCACCCAGGTGCCCTTAAGTGAGAAGGTGATAGTTTATTAAACAGTAAGTATGGACAACCATGAAGGAAGGGATTAGGGGATTCTTGTGATTTGACTTATAGTAGGAGTTATATAGTCAAGTTTTTCTGTTTGAGAGATTAATATGCAGATTTACTATTAGGTCAAGATTTTAAGTGTAGTAAAGTTCTATGAATAGATAGTTGGCGTCGACGTCAGGAAAGCCTGGTTTCTGACACTTACCATCTCCTAAGCAAGTGCCATCAACCAATTCTCTAAGACTAAAAGTTGAAGAAAACTTACTGATGTGCTTGGGAGATGGGGCTTCCTACTCCAAGGGGATCACAGATGTGTTTTTTAAAAAAATCAATCCAATTAATCCAATACAACAAATATTTGCAAAGCACTTCTCCATGCCTAAAGGTAGCTAGGTGACATTGTAGATAGAGCCTGGAAGATTTGACCTCAGACTAGCATCAGCTGTGCGACTAGAGGCAGGTCACTAATTTCTGTCTGTCTCAAATTCCTGGAAGTAACGGAAATAATAATTAATTCCATTCCAAAAAAAATGGAAATAATAAAAGCACCTACCTACCTCACAGATATGTTGTGAGAATCATGAAATAATATTTATAAAGTGCTTTGAAAACCTCAAAGCTTTCTGTAAGTGCTATTATTAACAACAATATAAAATTTATTAATCGTGTAAAAGATACTTTTTATGCGCTGATTGCTACTCCCAGGGCTTTATTAAGGAATTTATTGTCAAAGAAAAATTGGCTGGCCTGTGGCTCATTATATAAATCTTACAATCCACACAGAACATTTCTTTCTATTTTCTCTTCCTTTTTTGGCTTTCTATCTACCCTTGCTCTATCTCAGTGACCTTAATTGGGTTTCATAGCCAGATAAGAGATGGCTCTGAGGGAGAGGGAAGAGACTGAGGGAAGAGGAGGGGGTTGCCGAGTAAGGAATAAATGTGTTAGGAATGAATCGATTTGGTTTCTCTGAGCTGACATCTATGGACCTCAAGCCACCTATAGAGAGGTCATGTTAAAGGGTGAGAGTTCTTATTCAAGGCTATGCAACTGAAAATCATTCTTTCTGCCTTCAGTTCATTCCTCAAAATTGGGGAGAAAAGTTCTATGCTGAAGGACACATGCTAATTCTTCCCTGTGGCTAAGGAACTCCCTGATAGTAAGTTAGTCTTTTCATTATTCTTTTAAAATCACAACCCTGGACACCCTAGTGTGATTCACCATTTTATGTTACCATTAAATACAAACTTCTCTCCTTAGGAAGGAAGGAAACAAATATTTATCAAATGCTTATTATGTGCCAGGCCTTGTACTAAGTTCTAGGAATATATTGTATTTACAAGCACAAAAGAAGATCGTTCTGTCCTCAAGGAGCTTATATTCTAATGGGGGAAGACAACACGCTGAGAAATGGCTGAGAAGGGTGAAGGTAGTAAGTTACCTGGCAGGGTGTCATAGTTTTGAACTCCAAAAGTCAAAATCAGGACCAGAAAGAGAGTTAAGGTAGCCTAGCTTGGACCCTTCTGCAGAACAGAGCCTTTAGGAGGAACAATAATATCGCTGAGAGGAGAGATGGGTCTTGTGGAGAAATATTCTAGACTGAGCAGGTTTCAGGCATGGCAAACTGTTCCAGGACAAGCAGGTCTCAGATGGTGAGGGAAGTTGAGTAAAGAAGGCATGGTTTCAGCATCCAAAAACAGGGCTGAGGAGAAGATGGTATGGCAAGCTCTCTGTCAACTGAGTCCTTGACACCTCTGATTCATTCATTTCATTCTGAAACATAGTGCTTGGTGGTACTGAGAACTTAAGGCATTCATCAATATATGTGTTAGAGATAGCACTTGACCTAAGTCTTTCTGACTCAGACTGGCTTGGTCCATTATGCCTTAAAGTTATATGTCATCATATATGTCTGCATAGGGGAATGTGATGATATAAAGGTTATTCTGTTGGCAGTCATGACCTTCTGAGTCTTAGACACAATGAGAACCAAAGAAGACATGAACTTAAAGTGCAGTAAAGGAAATTGAGGTTAGGTATCAATGTGAACTCTTTTTTTTTTCTTGATTGATTCAAAGGAATGAGACTCTGGAATGAGATTTGGAGCATGGATAAAGATCCTAGACATCTGCTTAGAAGCAGGGAAATTATGAAAGAGAAGTCCTTAACAACAAAGGCCCCGAGAGGTAAAAACTGCCTTTACTATGGTCACAGATAGCAAATGGCTGGGCTGGAATTTTAATCAAGAGCCTCCCAATTTCAAGTTTACCATCCTTTCTACTTTGCAATGCTGCCTTCTTTCTGTAGACAAAACCTGCATTTATCATTGTTAAAGTCTCCCTGAGACCTGTATTGCCAAAATGTTTGTGGCAGCCCTTTTTGTAGTGGCTAGAAACTGGAGATTGAATGGATGCTCATCAATTGGAGAATGACTAAATAAATTGTGGTATATGAATGTTATGGAATATTATTGTTCTGTAAGAAATGACCAGCAGGATGAATACAGAGATCCCTGGAGAGACTTACATGAAATGATGCTGAGTGAAATGAGCAGAATCAGGAAATCATTATAAATGGCAACAAGACTATATGATGATCAATTCTGATGGACATGGTTCTCTTCAACAATGAGAGGATTTAACTCATTCCAATTAATCAAGGATGGACAGTCCCAGAGAAGGACCACTGGGGAATGAATGTGTACTACATGCATCTTTGTTTTTCTTCCCAGGTTATTTTTACCTTCTGAATCTGATTTTTCTTGTGCAACAAGAGAATTGTATGGATCTGCACACATATATTATATCTAAGCTATACTTTAATATGTTTAATATGTATAAGACTGCCTGCCATCTAGGGGAGGGGGTGGAGGGAGGAAAGGGAAAAGTTGGAACAAAAGTGAGTGCAAGGGACAGTGTTGAAAATTACCCATGCACATGTTCTGTCAATAAAAAGCTATAATTAATTTTTAAAAATAAAGTCTCTCTGAACTCCTGGAATCTGTAGAATCATTGCTGGGGGCTATCTTTTTCATTTAAAAAAGCTCTTTTTTTCTTTTTTCTTCTTAACCTGGGCCTAATTGAATGATCTCATTAGCATTTGCACTCTGGAGTTCACACTAATTAATCAGACCAATGTGCACACATCACTCATCCCCTCACTACACATACTTTCACACTGTGTATTCAAAATGTAGTCAGCCCTTTAGTTATTCAAGGCAGTGGGAATTACTGACAATAGAACAGATAATTGAACTCAGTCAATCAACAAGTATTTATTAAGTGCCTGCTCTGTGCCCATCCTTCCACAGAAGTCTTACTCTGATGCCTCATAGAACTCTATGTTCTCAAAGTCCATGCCAATAGAATTCAAGACTTGGCAGGTTTTTATCATAGCTAGAAGGATTTTGAGTGTAGTCTTGGTGATGGATAGACTGTATGTCTGTCATCCAAGGACCAATGCAGTGGAGTTCAGAGATTCGTTAACTAGAAGGTTGGCCAAGAGGTGAGCCTTTTTTTCTTTCTTTCTTTTAGTCACATCAACTTATGAAGACCAAAATGCAGGGCCTTTTACCTTCTACTCAGTAAACTTGTTTTAAAAATATTCTGATGACTGCATTTCAATACAATTGATTTCTGTTAAAATTCTGTATTTTATGCATTTAAAGCATTATTCTAAAAATGGATTCACAAACTTCCCTAGACTTCCAAAGGGAGCCATGACATAGAAACGTTAAGAATCCCCGGAGAAAAATTCCAGGAGAATACATCTAAAAGTAGAAGGGACCTCAGAACAGAGGTCATCTGCTCTTACCTCTTGATTTTTACATTTAAAGAGACTGAGACCACACGAAATTGTCATCTGTCCAAGAAATTATAATATTTAATGATAGAGGCAGTATCTTATATGGATCAAAAATTATGGACCCTTTAGGTATTGGAATTAAATCTGTAATTAGCATCATTGACCTCATTATGGTCATTAGTTTTCTTCTTCTTCTTTTTCTTTTTTTCTTCTTTCTTCTTCTTCTTCTTCTTCTTCTTCTTCTTCTTCTTCTTCTTCTTTTTTGATGTGATTCTTTTTTTGGAGGGGGATTCTTTTTTATTACAATATTTTTTCAAATGCATGCAAGGTAGCCCCCAACATTTTTTCTTTGCAAAACTTTGTCTTCAAAACTTTCTTTCCCCCTTCATCCTGTCCAAGACAACAGGCATCTCAATATAAATCAAACATGCACAGTTTTTCAAAAGATACTTTCATATTCATCATACCGCAAAAAAAAAAAAGTTCAAAAATGAAAAAAAAAAGAGAAAAAAACCCAAGCAAACAAACAATAAGAAAAAAAGGTGAAAATACTATGCCTCAATCCACATTCAGTTTCCATAGTTCTCTCTCTGGATGCAGATGACACTTTCCATCAGGAGCCTTGAATCAACTCGTTGTTGAAAAGAGCCATGTTCACCACAGTTGATTTGATAATCTTGTTTTTGCTGTGTACAATGTTCTCTTAGTTCTGCTCACCTTACCCAGTATCAGTTCATATAAATCTTTCGGGCCTTTCCTGAAATCAGCCTGCCTGTCACTTTACATGGAACAATAATATTCTATCACATCCACATACCATAACTCACCCAGCCACTCCCCAAGTGATGGGCATCCATTCAACTCCAGTTCCCTGCGACCAAAAAAGGGCTGCCACAAATACCCCTGCACATGTGAGTCCCCTTCCCTTCCCTATGATCTTCCTGAGATATAGACCCAGCAGAGACACCACGGAGTTAAAGGGCATGCACAGTTCCATAGTGTGTCTCCCAGCACCCCCTCCCAGCATAGCTCCTCACTGCCCTTCACAATGCCATGGTCTTTATCTTCCAATCTCTCTTACTAAATTTCCCAGTGCTCTAACAATTTGCAAAATAATCTAATTCAAGATTACTTTCCTAGATTCTTCTTATTCCCTCTTAGGGCTACTAAGAAGTTAAGAAGACAGGATGTCACAGTGCATCAGAAATTCAGAAGTAGGAAAAGGTAAGGATTTTGATAATCCACATATCAAGTGGTCAAATATGTAATAATCCAGAGAAAAGTGCCATAAGAGAGAGCTAATCTTATCAGCATATTTTTTGTGATTTAGATGGACACCTTGACTTCTATGCTATTTTATTGGCATATATATATATGCCATATATATATATATATATAAACTATATATATATGAGCTATATATATATATATATATGTGTGTGTATATATATATATATATATATAGCTATAGGAACTTTCTTTCTGACTGAAATTCTTGATCATCCCCTCCAGCCTTCCTGCTCCATACCAAAGCTCTGCAGAAATTTCAGAGAAGCTAAGACATTGAAAACTAAACTCTCTGGCACCCATACTTCCCCCATTTCCCTATTTGTTTTCTTTTCTGCACTGACATTGAATTTCATGAGTTTGAATTCTACCTCTATAAGCAAATAATTTAATCTTGTTGGGAGTTAATTTCTCTATCTATAAGATAAGAGCATTGAACCAGATAGTCTTTGGGAACCCTTTTCGTTTCAAATAGATGAATCTATGATTTATTGCCACTTTTTTCTTTGAGATTCTAAAAGTTTTGTTCCTTCTAATAAATTTTATTATTTTTTCCAATTCCATAAAATACTTCTTTGGTAATTAGATTTGTATGGCACTAAATCTATAGATTAACTTAGATATGAACATTTTATTTACATTGGGGTAGACCAGTCCTTCCAATTCCAAATTAGAGGATCTGATTTGAAATTTGGATTTTTTACTAATTGCCATCTGCTACACTTGAACTTGATGGTCCTAAGTTTCCTCATCAATGATTTCTAAGATTCTATCCAATTTTAAATCTACTATCCTAAAATTTGTTATTCTCAATTTTTATTCTAACTCTTTAAATGAGTGGCTCTGTGATTAGTAAGTGGTTTTCATGACTTGCTATGGTCAAGAAAAATGTCATTATCTATTATGATAGTACATCCTTCATTTGAAGAGCAGTCTAGTAAGCTCCTGTAGCTGTAAAAAAGATTTTTAAAAGAATGGGGTGTGAGTTATAGAAATTGGAAAGTCAAAAATAGTATGAAGTTATTAAATCATCAAATTACAATTAAAAGAGACTTTAGAGATTATTGAATCCAATCTCATCATTTTACAGATGAGGAAACTGAGAATGAGAGAACTTAATTGTCCAGGTTCATACATTTATGTCTGAAATGGCTTTGAATTCAGGTTTTTCTGCTCTAAGTTTACCTAAATTAATGATTAATTAATTATTTTCATAGTTCATAGATTTTTAGAGTTGGAAAGAATTAAATCTCTTTGATAGCCTGAGTTTCCTCTGTGCCACAATGAGACATTAACGTACTCCTTTAGGAAAGAACACAAATAATAGAGAACAAAATGATAAATGATAAGTCCACAAGAGAAGAACTTTATAGTTCTTCTATATATATGAGCTTCAAGGGAGAGAAGCAATATTAACTAATGTGATGAGTTATTATAATCATGTCCCAATTCTACAAGTTGATATGTGTGAATGATTTCATCATATTCTTCCCTGAGACTATGTTGGGGGTAGGGAGCAGGAAGTTAAGAGGAGTGGAACATGAAGTGGGAGAAAGTAGAAGTTCATTAGAAGGTGATCACAGAGAGCATAAGCTAGGAATAAAAAGAAATATTTGCCTACTTCAATTTTTTTCTCCATTCGGGTTCTCCCTATTTAGCCTTATTGAATCAGATTTTGTGTTCCCCCTAACAGTCAATCAGCAAGAAAACAATGGCTGGTGTGATTAAGTGTTAAATATTTCTCAGTTAGATAAAAAGTTTCAGAGTTGGGGAGAGGCATATGGATAACTTGCTAGGGAATGGGCATTTTCTCTTGTTGCCTAGCAGAGGCTTCCTTAGAGATACATGATCATCACTATGTGGCTGGATGACTGGTTTGAGAGTTGAGAAAATCTGGAAGGGTTTGTGATTGGCAGCAGTGTAAAGTGTATTCACACCTGTCAAATTAGCAATGTTTTGAATTACTGAAGTAGATCAGGGCTTCTTAAATTTTTTCTACAATAGGTATACAAATCAAACATTTCAATTCAATCAAATGTGATGATAATTCACAATTTTCAGGGACTTGTCCAAATTTTGTGTAATGGTATACTTTACAAATTATGCATTTCTCTCCAGGCTGTACTCTGAACTTTCTTTACATTGCTACAGAAAACTCTTTATCCTGAAAGCTTATTCTAGTACTGGAATTTTACATCTCTGCCTTTGTGGCCCTTCCCTCTGAATGGATGACTCTTACCAAAAATCTCTGTTTAACAGGATACCCAAGACTGCCACATCTTTATTTCTCTTCAGGTAGTACTCTGGACTTTCACCCTTATTCCTGAGTGGTGTACCTTGGTCTCTCTTTCCCTCTTCTTTCAGCTTTTCCCATTAGAATGTAAATTCTTTTAAGGCAGAAACTGTCCTTGTTTCTCTTTGTATTTGTATTCCCAACATTTATCACACCTTAGCACATAAAAAATATAAATATCTGCTAACTGATAAAATGACATATTTTACAAAGCAAAATATTAGTTGAGGCTCGTGGAAAATGAATAGGAAAGCAAGATGGTTGGGGGAGGTTTAGTAGCTACAACTAGGTAAAGCGAAGTATCAGTGAAAGATTAGAACTGCTGCTGGAGTGAATAGAATGATGAATATGATAAGTCACCGAAAAGGCAGAATTATTAAACAATAATTTGACTTCTGTTTTCTCTGGCAAGTGAAACACATTTTGGAATGGGGAGGAAAGAACAAAAATGTTGATTAGGGAATTGAAATACAAGCAAAGTAGGGAAAGTGTAAGAGAAAGTTCCTAGCTGTCCATGATGACTTCAAATCACCATATCCACATGAGATACATCCTGTGAAATTAATAGAACTGGAAGATGTGATGATTAAGCTACTATAAGTAATTTCTGAAAGATCATGGACATAAAGCAAGATACTGCATGATTAGAGAAAGACAAATATCCCTACTGCCAAAAATAAAAAAGGAAATAGAGTCTTTAAGTTGTATGTTAGAGAGCTTGACACAGCTGCCAAACTCCTAGATTCATTTATTAAGGAGATTGTAAACATGTAGAAAACAGAGTAGAAATCATAGAGGGCTGTTGGGGTTTATAAGAAAAGTCATGTCAAACTAACTTTATTTCCTTTTTTTTTTTTAAACAAAGATGGCAAATTAAGGAAATTTATATTTTAGAAATGCGATTTACCTATTTTTTAACAAAGCATTTGACAAATTGTTTTATTTGACAAATGTGTCATTCTTATAAAGATGGAGAAATATGATTTAGGCAATAGTATAACTAAGTATAATCAGAAATTATGGAAAGATGGAGTACAAAGATAGTCATTAATGGTCCAATATCATCATCCAAAAAGAAGATGATCTCCAATGGAATATTCTAAGAAGCTGTTCTTGGCCAGGACTGTTTAATACTTTTTATCAGTGACTTGGATAAAAACAAAGAGGGCATACTTATCAAATTTGAAGATAACAAAAATCTGGGAGGACTTGTTGACAGGCTGGATCAGGATCCAGAAAGATCTTCACAGACTAGAATGTTGGCCTGAATATATAAGAAGGAATTTTATACAGAAATGTGAAGATATAGAATTGGGAAGCATGAAGAGGAAAGAATGATTTATATGATATGTAACAATTTATTTGCAAAGGACTTCAGGGATTTTTTATTGAGTTGTTTTTCAGTCATGTCTGACTCCTTCTAACCCTATTTGGAGTTTTCTTGGCTAAGATACTAGAGTGGTTTGCCATTTCCTTCTCTTGCTCATTTTATAGATGAGGAACTGAGACAAATAGCGACTTTAAGTGACTTGCCTAGGATCACACAGATACTATCTGAGGCCAGATTTGAAATCAGGAAGATACAATTTTCTGACTTCAACCTGGCACTGTCTTTTACTTAAACAGACATATTTTAAGACAGCTCATTTTATTCAATACATTGGAGTTGTAAACAAAAGTCCTTGGACCAATCTCATAAAAAATTTTTAAAAATAACAAATCATGCTTTTTAGATGCCTTTATTCTTTTCAACTGGCAGTTTGTTTTTCTTTTGCTTATGCTGTTTTCACCTAAGTATTTCAATTCATCCTTCTTGTTCTACATATGTTTGGAGTTTTTAAATGAGAAACACATTCCCTTTACAGGTGGGTTTCTTTAACAAACAGGGACACTGTGGTCATGTCTCCATAAAGTACTGTTTGTAATTTTCTGTTCCCAACTTTATATGCCCAACAGCTATGATGGTTAACAAAGTTATCAGCCAGAGGAAACAAATGGTAATGTGGGTGGTCCTACTCATCCACTCAAGCCTCACTAATCACTTAAGTGGGTTTTGCTTCTCTTTATACAAATCAGCAGGCCTTGACCAGATAAGCCCCTCTGTTTCCTTAAAATCCAAAGAAAGTTGAGCCAGCTTTTAGGGAGAAGCATCTGGACATCAGTCATGGGTGGACCAATCAGGGAGCAAAACAGCAGACTGAAATGTTCAGGAGATGGGATGTGGGAGGGGGAGAAAAAGGAAAAAAAATCATTTCTCTTAATAGACCAAAATCAAAATGCCTCTGGGACAACACTTGAATTTACAGTCTGAGCAGAAGTTGAAATCAATAGAATCTGTTGACTCTGTCCTATAGCAAGCTAGTCCAACTTGGTCATTCCCCTCCTCTCTAAGCCATTAGTATAGTATCACATAAAATATGGATTATGTGTACTCCTCTCTTCAGGGGATATTCTTCTCACACAAATGGAATAAAATTCTGCCTGGAGTCAACAAGTATGTTTTATTGGAGAAATAATTTGGCACTCCTTCAATTTGGGCTGGGATCATGGAATAGTAACACCTTCAAAAGAATCTCTGAGGACAATGGTGTGGAGGGTTCTGCAATGAATTGAATCTAATAATGAGAAACGTATGTCCTATACTTGGTTAATAAAAAAAAATAATCCATTGCATAAATATAGGATGTGGGAGGCCTTGCTAGACAGCAATTCATCTGAATAGGCCTGGGGATTTTAGCCAACCACAAACTTAATATGAATCGACTGTAATATGCCAACCCAAAGCTCTAATGGGAGCTCTGGCTGTAATTGAAGCATAGTGTAAATATTTCTGCAATTAATATGTAATTATGATATACATAATGCTAATAATAATAATGATAATGATAAAATGATGATGATGAAGATGATGATAATAATAATGATAATGATGTTGATAAAAATAATAAAACTCACCCTGGAGCCCAGAAGACTTGGGTTTGTGACTGTAGACAAACATCTAACTTTTTAGTGCTCTAGGCAACTCTCTAAAACTCTAAATTGGATAGAAAATACCAACTCGTCTTAGTAAATGGAGCTTCCTTATCTAGGAGTTCCTTATACCAAAGAAATTACATATTCAGTCCTTATCTCTAATAATAATAACATATATGATATGATATGTAATATACTATGTATGTGTATTGCTTTAAGTAAAAAAAGAAAAAAAGTTCTTGCTCTTAGGAAATATTATAGTTTATCATGGCAACAATATCTCTATAAAAAAGAAAAAAATATAAAATAAAGACAAAGTAGTTTAAGGAGAGTGGGCACTAGAAACTTAGGGGATCAGAAAAGGTTGCACTTAGAAGGTAATGCTTCTATTGAGTCTTGAAGAAATTAACATATTTTTATGATACAGCCCATGGTAGGGGTGAAAATAACTTAGGTATGGGGGAGGGCCAGTACAATACACTGGAGCCAGGGGATGAATTTCTATATGAAGAGGAGCAAAAAGAACAATTTATCTAGACCACAGGGTGTATGTAGGAAAAGGAGTAATGTATAATGAGGACTGAAAGATAGGTTGGAAGCTACATTGTGAAAGACTTTAGAAACATAGCATTGGACTTTAGCCTTTATCATAGAGTCAATAAGAATCATTGGAGTTTATTGAGTGGGGGACTGGTATGGTCAGATTTTTATTTTAGGAAATTACTGTTGGTAGTGTTAAGAATGGATTGGAGTGGGAAGAGACTTGGGATTGATTAGAGAGGCCAAATAAGAAGTCATTATAATAGTCCAAAGGAGAGGAGATGAGGTCTTGAACTAAGATGGTAGCATCTTATATACTTACATATAAGATTGTATACTTTTCAATCAGTATAAAAAAGACAGACTGAAAGATATCAATCAACAGGTAATTCAATAGCACCTTTATAAAGTACTTACAATGTGTCCAGCACTGTTCTAAGAGTTGGACATATACAAAGACACGCAAAAATAGTTCCTTCCTTGAAGGACCTCAATATAAGGAGAAAGAAAGCATATAAACAATTATATAAAAATAAAATCTTCACAGAGTAAAAGAGAGAATCTCTGAAGGAAGGAAGTAGCATTAAGGGGGACAAGGATTGTGTTCATGATGGCAGTTAGATTTTAACTAAAACTTGAAGGAGGCCAAGGAGACCAGGAGGTAGAGATGAGGAGGGAAAGAAGTCCAGGCAGGGAGAATAAACAATGAAGATGAAGAATTAGAAAATAGAGTGTGTTGTGAAAACAACATCGCAGAAGATTGTTTCACTGGATTATAGAAGTGTGTGGAGAAGAGTAAAGAATAAGTAGACTGAAGTGGTAGGAAGAGGCCAGATTACAGGGGGCTTTAAAAGGATTTGGGGTCTAACAGGATTTTATATTTGATGTTGGAGGTAAAAGGAAGCCACTGGAGTTTATTGAATTGGGAGGAGTAACATGGTCAGATTTGGGGTTTAAGAAGATCTTTCTTTGACAGTTGAGAAGAAGATAATTGAAATTGGGGGGAGATTTGAGGCAAGGAGACCGATCAGAAGACTATTTCAATACTCCAGACATGAGGTTAAGAGGTCCTTCACTAGTATAGTATCAGTGTCACAGGGGAGAGGAAGATGCTTATAAGAGATATTGAGATGATCAATAGGTAGTTGTTGAAGTAGGATTGGTCTTCAAGAAATAAACAGCATTATGTAGAGTAGATTGAAGTGGAGAAAAGAGTGAGGAAGTAGGAGGGAATGAGGACACCAGTGAAGAAGCAGACAGTAATTGAGATGAGAAGTGGGTGAGGACCTAAACTGTGAGTTGAGAAAAGAGATCAGAAGTGAGAGATGATGTGGGGATAGAAACAGCAACAGTTGGCAATTAATTGCATAAGTGAGATGAGGGAGAGTGAAGAGTAGGGTAATGCTGAAATTATGAACTTGAGACATTGGGTATTGAAAGTGATACTTTGATAAAAATAGGGATGTTTGGAAAAGGGCAGAATTTGAGGGGGAAAATAAGTTTAGGTAAGTTGTTTGATATTTCCAAGATAGTTTGAAATGTCCAAAAGGCAATTGATGATGAAGGATTGAGGGCAGAGATTGGGGCTGGTGACCTCTGTTTCTCTCAGTCTCTTCTCCCTGCTTCTGTTCCTATCTTCTGTCTCTGTCTTTTTCTCTGTGTCTCTTTTTTCTTATAAAAACTTTAAAGTTATATTTCATCCTCTTTGTCATTCTCTCTCTTGTTTGACCCTTAAATGCTTTTTGTAGTCATTTTGCCCAGCCACTTTGCTTTAAATTATTTTTGTTCTTCACTTTTGGGGAGGTTTTTTTTTTTTTTTGAGAAGATATGGCTCAAAAATACTCTCCTTCACAAATTTTATAAGCATTTTATATTCTAAATTGGTTTCCCCTTTGGCTGCCATTTCAAAAAACTTGTCAGATAAGTATCATTTTAGTTGATTAAAGTGCTTTTTAGAGTCTTTTGGTTCCCTCCATATGGCAAGTGATTTATATTAGTTACTTTTCTGTATAAAATTGTTGTAATTGGTATCTAGGTCTTTTCCTCCATCCATATCCCATTTTCATTGTTTATAATTTGTTTTATAGTTTAGATTGTGTTTGTTTTAATTGTATAAAACACTCATTCCCATTTTTTGTTCTTACTTAATAACCATTTTTATCTTTTCTCTAACAAGTAAGCAGTGTAATAGTCAAAGGTATCAGGCAGGTTCCAGACCATTTGGAGCTCAGTGTAGTCAAAACCAGATTAAAATGTAATTGGGAAATATTTAATAAAATAAATGTTTAATAAAAAATAAATAAAATAAAAAAATAATATAATACAATATAAATAATGTTAATTTTTGGTATTCTAAGTTAATATGTGGCAGGAATCTGTTTCCATTTGAAATTAACACTACAGGTCATAACAGAATAACTCCTACATCAATACCAAGTACATTTTCCTGTCCTATAAGCAACACCATTTTTGGTAATGTTATTTAGTATTCACTATCTTCAGTGCCTTCTGATTCATCTCTCAAAGAAAAAAATTTTTGTGAACAAAGATAAGTTTTTGACCTTTCCCATTTCTTAGTCTAAGTTCTTATTCACATGTTTTTTACTCTCTTCACCTGTATTTGTTTGCATTTAAATCATTGGATATCAAAGTAGATACTGAATTGAGACATAAGCTACATCTATTTTCCTGGTGATCTTTTTTATAATACTTAACAGAAGCATGGTGATATAATTCCTTGCACCCTCTGCCCTCTTTGCTTTGTCATCATTAGTACAGAAGAAGAAAGAGATCTCAGAATTCTGGAGGCTGTTCTGTGTTTTCCTATTTCATGGATTGTTTGGCCAAGGAATTCCTCACCAAGTAGCTAACTGACTAGGCTAGCTTCTCCTCATCTTACCAGGCTGGTCTTTGTAAAGTAGATGTAATCTGTCACTTCTAGAGACAGCCTAGAAGCTAATCCACATGGTAGAACCTTCCAGGGGCTGTGCTCTGCTGACATAAGCCATTGAGAGACCAAAGGCACTTCAATATCATGACAAGAGGTGAGACAGACAGACAGAGACAGAGGAGGAGAGAAAGTCAGAGATAAAGATGATGAAGATAATATAACTAGCATGTATATAGAAAAAACATTTTATAAAGTGTCAGTCATTGTGCTAAGCAGTTTACAAATATTATTAGCTCATTTGATCTTCATAACAACCCTGCAAAGTAGACGTGTGATAATCTCCACTTTATAGTTGAGGAAAAGAGGTTGAGACTTGCTCAGGATCATAAGCCAAAAAAGTATCCAAGGCTGGATTTGAATTCAGGTCTCCCTGACTCTGGAGGAAGGATTGAAGTCATTACTCTATCTACTGTGCCACCTACTTGCCCAAGAGAAAGTCAGAGAGAAAAAAATATATATACAGAGAGATGGATAGAAATAGAAGTAGAAAGAGCCAGGGAGAGCAAAACAAGAAGGGATTGCTTAGAAAACCAAGTAGAAAAGAATTTTGTGAGAGTTGACTCATTCCAATATTCAAATATTCAGTGGGATGTGTGGCTTCCATGATTTCCTGCAGTAGTCACTATGGCTAAATCCTACATAAGTGCCATAATATTAAAAATCTCTGACACTACCTACCAACTCTCACATTGGGAAGGAAAAAATAATCGCTGAAGATCTGTAATAAATACTCTTATGTCTACATTATTCTGTCAGGCTTCCCTTTGCTTTATGAACAGAGGCATAGAAGTGGAAAAAAAGTATTTTGCCAGACTGGCCCTTGAGTCAGAATAATGTGTGTTCCTGTCAGGTGCTAATTCTGCTCTGTAAATCCTGGAAGGAGAGAATCTTTACCTCCTGGTTAGTTCCACTAAATGTCAGTTCAGTTAAGCGCGAGAGAAAGAAGGTGACTGTTTTCAGATAATGTTTCTGACTTCCCAAACATTGCACTTCACTGGGAGTAGGGAGATAAGATTACATTGATATTTCTCACTGTTGGCAGGGACAAAATGAATAACATAGCACTTTTAAGTTCACACTCCACATTTTGCAGGGCTGATTCAGAGAGTGGCCAAAAGGAAAAAAAAAGTGGTAGTAGTGCTATGATTGGTAGAAAATCTAACATAGTTTCACCTCAGTTTAATCTGTAATTGAAAGAAGCCAGGATGGGAGAACATTCCAGACATGGAGGAAAGCCAGAGAAAATGCCTGGAGGTAAATGATGAAATGTCTTGTTGGAAGATTAGCCAGGAGGGCAGTGTCACTGGATCAATGTGAGGGATGTAAGATCTAAGAAGATTGTAAAAATACGGTGAGGGAGGGGAGCAGGTTATGAAGGGCTTTAAAGACCAATCAGATTGGATCCTGGAGATGATAGGAAGCCACATTTTACAAGAAGCCTTTTCTGATTCCTCTTAATTCTAGTGACTTTCCTCTGTTGGTTATCTTCAATTTAAATTATATAAAGCTTATTTGTATCTAATTATTCTCATGTTGCTGCCTCTCCTACAGAGCAGAGACTATCTTTTGCCTTTCTCTTCTATAAACTTTTCTGGATTCTTGTAAATCCCAATTAAGATCCTGTTTTCTATAATGTCAGCCTTTCCTAATATTTCTTAATTCTAGGGCTCTTTCCCTATTAATCCTACATATTTTAGATATTGTTTATTTGTATGTTTATTTTAGAATTTTTTTTTTTATTTTAAATAACTTTTTATTGACAGAACTCATGCCAGGGTAATTTTTTTACAGCAATTTATCCCTTGCACTCACTTCTGTTCCAATTTTTACCTTCACTCCTTCCACCCCCTCCCCCAGATGGCAAGCAGTCCTTTACATGTTAAATAGGTTACAATATATCCTAGATACAATATATGTGTGAAGAACCAAACAATTCTCTTGTTGCACAGGGAGAATTGGATTCAGAGGGTATAAATAACCCGGAAAGAAAAACAAAAATGCAAGTAGTTTATATTCATTTCCCAGTGTTCTTTCTTTGGGTGTAGCTGCTTCTGTCCATCCTTGATCAATTGAAACTGAATTAGCTCTCTTTATCGAAGAGATCCACTTCCATCAGAATACATCCTCCTACAGTATCATTGTTGAGATGTATAATGGTCTCCTGGTTCTGCTCATTTCACTCAGCATCAGTTCATGTAAGTCTTGCCAGTCCTTTCTGTATTCATCCTGCTGGTCATTTCTTACAGAGCAATAATATTCCATAACATTCATATGCCACAATTTACTCAACCATTCTCCAATCGATGGGCATCCATTCATTTTCCAGCTTCTGGCCACTACTGTATGTTTTTTGTTGTTTCCCTCATTAGATCATGAGCTCTTTGAAGGTAGAAATTGTCTTTTGGCTCTTTTTGTATCCCCAGCACTTAGCACAGTGTCTAGAATAGAGTTGGTATTCTTCCTTCTCAGAGATGACCAAGTGATATCACTATGTTGTGTTTGACCATGGCTGATCAGAACAATAGGAACTCAAAAAGTTTTATACATATCAGACACAAATTATCCACATGAACATTTGGAATAGAGATTTGTACATTTCAGATTTCTTTTGGTCTACTGCAATTCTGCTTTGCTCATAGAGCATAACACCCTTTTTAATGTGGGCAGGTAAAGTTGGATGATGCTTTGCCAGTGTCTCCCATATCACATGATTTTTGGTAATTCCAAAGTTCTTCACAGAGACCTTGTGAATGTCCTATTACTTCTTCTGACTATCATGCAAGCACCAGTCTTGCATGAGTTTACTATGAAATAGTCTTTTAGGCAAACATAGTTTTGGCATTCAAACAATGTGGCCAGCCTATTGTAGTTGCACTCTTAGCAGGAGAGTTTGAATGCCTGGTAGTTCAGTTCAAGAGAAATATGAGTGTTGTGTACCTTATCTTGCCAAGTGATCTTCAGAATCTTCCTAAGACAATTCAGATAAAAACAATTTCATTTCCTAAATGGCACTCTTAGACTATCTAGGTTTCACAGCAACAACAATGAGGTCAGCATAATGACTCTAAAGACCTTCAATTTGAAAGTCAGTCTAATATCTCTTCTCTCCCCCACTTTCCTTCAGAGCCTCCCAAACACTGAGCTAGCCCTGTCAGTACATCTGTCAATCTCATTTTTTGTGTGTACATCCCTTTTAAGTAAACTACGAAAGTAAGTGACCTTTTGCACAGTAATCAAAATTTCTCCATTTGCTGTAACCAATGGCTGCACATATGAATGGTATCATGCTGGCTGATACATAACCTGTGTTTTCTTGGAGTTAATTGTTTGGCCAAAGTTAGCAAAAGCAGCAGACTGGCATATAGTAAGAACTTAATAAATGTTTATTGACTGATTGATTCATTCATTCAATTTATGCCAAAAGCACTGAATTTGTGAACATGATAATGGATGTAGAGAACAAGTAGGTGGCCCAGTGGATAGAATACCAGGCTTGGAGTCAGGAAGACTTATTTTCTTGAGTTCAAATCTGGCCTCAGACACTTAGTAGCTGTGTGACTCTGAGCAAGTCACTTAAGCCTGTATTCCTCAGTTTCCTTATTTGTAATATGAGCTGGAGAGGGAAATAACAAACTAATCCATTATCTTTGCCAAGAAAACTCCAGATAAAGCCATGAAGAGTTGAACACAACTGAAAAATGACTGAATAGCAATGAACTTAGAGCTGAAAAGGAGTCAGAGGACATCAGTTCAAACCCTAGTCAACTACTATCTGTGTGACAATGGGCAAGTCATTTCAATTCCCTGGATTTCATTTTCCTCATGTGTAAAATGTGGAAATTTGACTATATTATTTCTAAGTTCTTTAACTAGAAAACTGTAACTGATGTTTTTTTATACCTGTTTCTGTTTCCTTGACTCTAAATTAAACCAATGAGTATGGGGAAAAACATGCCAGACGAACATGAACAATTAGCATGTCCATTTATCAGTGGCTCTGCAGGAGACCATATAGAATCAGTATAGAGGGGATTTAGCCCAACACCCTCATATTACACATAAGGAAAGTGGAATCCAGGAAGTTTAAATAATTCACTCCAAGTCCCACAAATAGCATTTTATGGAGAGAGGATTCAAATGTACTTTCTCTGGTTCTAGAAGCCATACACTTTTGACTGTGTCTTATATGCCTTTCCCTTTAGGTAGGGGAAACAAAATTAATGAACATGATTTGTAATAAAAAGTTTACACACCTGTGAAGTGGCTATTCATCATGGAGTCTAATAAAAAGATCCAAAGAAAGGTAGGGTTGTATTTTCAGATGGTCTAGAGAGGAGAAACAAAAGAATTGTTATTATATGGCCCAGAATGAGAGACAGAGACAGAGACAAGAAGAGAAACAGAGAGGCAGAGAGATGGAGACAGAGAAATAGATAGAGACACAGAGAGAGATACACAGAGACAAGACAGAAAGACAGAGAGACACACAGAGAGAAACAGAAAGACAGAGAGAGAGAGAGAGAGAGAGAGAGAGAGAGAGAGAGAGAGAGAGAGAGAGAGAGAGAGAGAGAGAGAGAGAGAGAGAGGTTAAGGGCAAAAGGAGAAACCTATTCAGTCAAAGAAATAAACAATATTTTAAAATCCAGAGGAAAATAAGTAGAAGGCTAAATTATTGTTGGCTGAAATTGTGGTTGGAACCACTGAAAGGAGTTGAGAGGGCAAGATTGAAAATCATTCATGGGAATTAATCAGCTGCCTCTTTCAACACTAAAATTTATACTGACCCACACAAACCAAAAAGACCAATGGGAGAAGTCAGCCAAGCTATCCTGAGAACTGGAGATCTCTATAGACTCTGGTGGAAACATAAAAAATGACAGACTGCTGTGGAATAAGCAAAGGGGACACAGTCAAATGGGGAGAGAAGGTTACTCTAGACTTTGGAACTCAATTTACTCTTATGAATGAAAAGCTTTTCATGGGAGTAAAGTCACTGCCCCATCACAGGCTCGGCTGCTGGCAGGTAAGCTGTTTTATTTGGCTCAAAGAGCTCCTGCCAAGTGGAGCTCTATGGGTAGATAGAAGACCATGTACCTTCCAATGGCAAAAACAGGCTGACCTAGCCAAGAGAGACCATAACTTCAAAGGCTAAACACCAACTTTTAAGAAATATAACACTAAAAATGTCTTCTTCCATATGCTGTACAGAAGTTAAAGTTTCTCTCTCTCTCTCTCTCTCTCTCTCTCTCTCTCTCTCTCTCTCTCTCTCTCTCTCTCTCTCTCACTCTTTTATAACTGAAGTCTCTTGCAACTTACCAACCCTTCACCAGAAGTGACTTCAGCATGTTCTGGCTTTCTCTGTGGGTGGTTGTCTACTTGGTCATCACAGCCCAGACCTGCTCCTTTCTTATGGTGTCTGCAGTGACTGATGGGAGAACAGGGCTGTTCCCCATCTGGTATTTGCCTAGACAGTCCAGAATCCATATTTCTGTCTGGTGTCTAGAGAAACCTTGCCAGAGCTAGGCATGGGACTTGAATGTCTATTTTGGCTGCTCATACCTTACTAGAGTTTCCTGACTATTTGGGTGGGCAACTTGGACAGTAGTGTAATGTAGGTAGGCACTGGGTGGGCGGGGGGGGGACTTTTATTATATTTCTGATGCTATAGAATATAGGAGAGTTGTTTCTTCCTCCTCCCCACCAGCTGAATAAAGCTTTTTTTGACATCCTAAAAATCCTTGATACCAGTCCACTCCTGACAAGGCAAGAGTCAGACAAATTTTCTGGTTAGTGATGTAGACAAAAGAATATAGAATCATAGATTTAGACCAGCTAGTCTACTTGATGTTCCTTGAACATGACATTTTATTTCTAGACAACAAGCTTTTGTATTGGCTATTTCTCATGACTGGAATGCCTCCTCATTTCTGCTTCCTGGCTTCCCTGACCTTCTTTATAAATTCAAATTTAACCTGCAAGAAGTCTTTCCCAGTTCCCACTACCTCCTCAACTCCCATCTTTCTCTGAATCCCTTCCTTCTGAAATTACTTTTCATAATTATTATATATATATATATATCATATATATACATACACACACACACAAATACACATGCACATATGTGTATATGTAAATAACAGAGAAAGAGGAAGGGCAGAGGAGGGGAAAGAGAAATGGAGGGAGAATGTGAGAGAAGAAAGGGAGACAAAAAGATGAGGATGCACATGTGTGCATGTGCACACACACACACACACACACACACACACACACAGAACCACCATATTTTCCCCCTCATTAGAATATGACCACTGTGAGGGTAGAAACCTTATTTTTACCTTTCTTTATCCTCAAGAACTTAGCGCAGCACCTGGCTTAATAATACAGGCTTAATAAATGTTTCTTGTCTGACCAACTCTATTATTTTAAAGATGAAGAAATAAAAGAATTCAAATGGCTTCCCCAAAGTGACATGGTTAGAAATTGTCTGAGGTGGAATTTGAACTGAGTTCTTCCTGATTCCAAATTTGTGGCATTAGTTGATACAGTAAACATACTAAATAGACATATGTAGACAAATGAAAATATTAATTCCCCTACAAATAAATCTATATTTATGTGTGCTTATACATACATATACCACACACACACACACATATGCATATACATAAACATGTATAAAATCAACAACTAGCTATCTGGAGGAAAACATAGGTACAACACACTTGATTTTAATTGACATTATAACATTTTCTTCATCATTTTCTTAAATTTGGATAATTAATCAGCAAAACAATAAAAGAAATTCCAATTCTTAGCATTTGTTGATTTCCTAAGTGTGAATGCTAATACTGAATATTTAACAACCACTTCTCCTGAGCTGGTAAGAACTGGCTCTAGCACACTCTTGCTTTTACCCCACATTGAGTCCTGCAAAAATTCTTTCTGAGATAGAGGCATGTTTTTCATGTGTTTGAATTCTTTGAATTGAATTCTTTCATATATGAATTTGCTCCTTAGTTTTGAATCTTGCAATGTCTCTTTTGCGTGAGATTTCTGCAAGGATATTAGATGAAAACTCTTCTTTTCTCCAGTAATTAACTTTTTTTCCTTGGTGATTAACTAAAAACTCCATTCTGTAGGAGGAGCAGAAGCATTTCCAATGCCTGTATCCCTCAGATCTGAGAAATCAGACTTTAGTGAGTTATGTTCAACAGTTACAAAAAGAAATAGTTTTTATTTCCCAATGTTTCAGAATTTCACAAGACAACAAGCAGTTGATGCACCAAATACATAAAACCTCACTCAAAGCAGAGGGAGAAAAACAAGGCCCAGGTCTTTTCAGAATTTTGGGCCAAATGGAATTTCTTTTAGTGGTCATTTGACCAGAATTTGGTCGGTTTGCTGTTTTATGTTCCAGTTATGGATTTTCCCTTTGGCTTATAATTCAAGAACCACAAACATTTACCATTCTAAGGGAGTATTTATTTACTATATTTGATTGTTAGTTTTGGGGCACATCTACAATGGTAATGTTGGAAAGAGTCTCTAGTCTTACATCATTCAACTTTATAAACAACCTAAAAACATGTTAGGAACTCCTCCCTAAATAATTGTATGGGCATCTCTCCCCTCCCAACCACTTTCATGTTTTCTTCCCATAGAAGTGAGCTCCTTGAGAGCACAGACCATTCTTTCTAGTTGCATCTCCAACTTTGCATATATTAAGTATTTAAGAAATGCTTCATTCATTCATTCATTCATTCTCTCTCTCACAATACACTTTCAGATTTCAGAGAATTCTCTATCTTTTGCATTTAAGATAAAATATAAAATCTTTAGCCTGGCATCTAAAGATCTTCACAATCTAATTTTATATTATTTCCCTTCATGCCATCCCCATTCCAATCAAACTACTCTGGTGATGGTTCACTACATGTGATGTTCCATTTGTCACCTCCTTTCTTTGGACATGTAGCCCCATGCCCCACTCTTCTGTCTCAAGGACAAGAAAATATGGTGTCTCTCAAGGCTTTCCTGCAAAGCCCTGGCCTTTCCCATCCCCATTAGTCCTTCCCCATCCCAGCTATTTGTATTCTTTTCCTCTTGAAATTACTTTATATTATTTTAAAACTATCAATCAATGAATCAGTTAACAAGTTACTATGTATCTTACTTACTTACTATGTATCAAACATTGTTCTAGACCTTGGGTATATAACTATAAAGAATAAAACAGTTCTTAATAGCAAACTTCCATTCTAATGAGGAAGACACCCAGTATATATGGTATACACACACACACACACACACACACACATATGTTTATATGTGTATATGTATATAAATTATTATATATTATATACACACCAGTATATTATATTCTCACACACACGAGAATATACATATATGTATATTTTGTAGCAGTAGATGTTTTGTATGCATATATATACACACATACATATATATATACACACACATTATGAATCAGCTACAAGGTTCAGTGGATAGAGTTCTGGTTCCAGGATAGGAATACCCGAATCCAATTCTAAGTTCAGACAATAGCTGTGTAACCCAGGCACATCACTTAACTTCAATTTATGTAATCTGCTGGAGAAGTAAATGGCAAACCACTTTAGTGTCTTTCTCAGCGTCATGAAGAGTTGGATATGACTGAATAATTAAAAAACAGCAAATATAGATATATGTTATGTATATATATTCATACATGTAGTATATATATACATACATACATATGTGCAGAATAAGTTTAAATGCAAATATATTTGAAATAGTTATTCAAAGTGGTTTGGAAAGGAGGGCATTAGAAATTAGAGAAATTAGTAAAGATTTTATGTGGAAGGTGGTATATGAGCTTTGTCTTAAAGAGAGGGATTCTCCAACACAGAAATCAGCAGCCACCACATTGCAGGCATGAGGGCAATCAGTGCAAAAGTAGAGATGGGAAGAGTGTCCCATGTGGGCAATAGAGAGAAATTCATTTAGCCTGGATCATAGAGCATGCATGTAGTTGGAAAAAATAATTTGGGAACAAGTTGAAAGAGCTTTAAAAATTAGAGGAATTTCTATTTTTCCTACAAACAATAATAAGGAGTTATAGAAATTGATTAAGAAAGAAACTCACCTGATCAGGTTGGCAACAGTGTGTAGGATTGACTGGAGTGGTAGGAAATTTGCATGCATATTATTTCCCTCCAAGGAAATGTAAACTACTTGAAAGCAGTTTTGTCTTTATATGCCCTGTGCCTAGTATAGTGCCTTGAACTAGACGATACTTAATAAATGTTTGTTGAATTAAGTTGTTTTGAATTCTAAATGTACATACAATGTTGGCCATTGCAAAGATCTAAGCATAGGAAATCTAGAGTAGGTTTGGATTAATCTAGAAGAAGGAACAAAGTAATCTCCAAGAATGTAGCTTTAGATAATGTTAGACCATTCATTACTAGTAGCTATAGCAGGCTGGGCTATTTCTGTTATGGGCCAGAGCTCTGTACTTGAAACAAGGATTCTTACAAGGTGCTAATTCAGTGAAATTGATAAGACCATGGTTATCTAGTTTAGCATGGTGATTAATAATTCTCTAGTTCAGTACATGTACTTAGTACTTAATATAGTTCTACAAGATTCACACCTATGGTGTTGTAATTAAAATAGAGCAAAATAAAGTGGTTCAAACTCAGACTCATAGAAGACAGGGGACTTGAGCGGGAGCTCAAGCTCTCAGAGCCAAGGAGAGACATTCACTCCATCTCACACCACCATGGTGGCTGACCTGGCCTCCTGCATTTCTCCACCAAGACCAAGGACTGTCTGAAGGACCTCCAGAAAGCTAGCCAAAGCCCCAGGCAAGGAGAAAAGACTTTGAAGGAGAAAATAAAGAATTTGGACTTTAATATCTGGCTATTCTTGTTGTGATTAATCTGCTGAAAAGAAGGCTGTCCCAGACGCCTCCAGAAAACCAACCAGAACATTACATATTTCTGTACCTGGGACAGCTAGAAATGGGGAGATGGATTTATGGGTAGTTGGAAATAATGCCATTTGGAGAATACATCTAGTCTCATGCACAAGAATAAGGATGGAGATTGTGGAAGAAACAGAAGAATTTATCATGATGACTGAAATTATGCTTCAAATACTAGATGAATCCTTGCCTTAATGGTGCCATACCATCCCACTCATATGTGAGAAAATAGTTTAAAATAAAATGTGTAATCATATTTGTAAAGCACTTAGCACAAGTGTCTGTTAAACTGTAAGTGCTTAATGAATGCTTGTTTCTCTGCTTTCCTCCTTTCAGCCATATTGGAAGTAGAAACAGGAGACCCTATAATTCTGTTCTAGAGTTATTACTATGTTTATCCATTCTAGCTGCCATGGGGATTTCTTTTTGTGCATGAAGATCACACTTAAATTGCTTTTATGTAGAATGTGATGCTGAAATGTTACAGTACTGTGTGTAGGATTCTGCACAAATAACCAGCTAAGAGGAGAAAGAACTAGTCTTATTCAGCTGAACCATGTGTTTTCTTGATAATTATGTGGAAACAAATGTTCTAAATGTCTTGTCTAAACTAAGTGGAATTTTCACTCAACTTGGTTGATTTTAGGCCTATTAAGCTTGGTGGTCCATTTGAATTAAATCTCCCTTACCTGGATGCCTATGTACGCTATTTCCCCACTTAGGAACTGATATTCATGTAACCAGGGCTTGTCTAAACCAGACCTTTGCACCTTATGAAAGGTGATTTTTGGCACCTACAGGATGTGCTGACAGATCAGAGATGTGAGACCAAGACTTGCAAATAAATCAATCAGTTCCAGCTATTTAATTTAATTTATTCTGTTCAATTAATTTAATTATTTTATTCTATTAATTTAACCTTCCATTCCCTTTCCTTTACATAGGATTCTCCCAAACCTGTAATGCTCTCTTTCGAAGTACCTCAATAGAATTATGTTCATTGTTTAGTCATTTTTCAGTCATGTCCAACTTCTTGTGACCTCATTTTGGGTTCTTTTGTTTTTTGTTCTGGGATTTTTTGTCAAAGATACTGAATTGATTTTCTGATTATTTCTCCAGCTCATTTGACAAATGAACAAACTGAGGCAAATAAGATTAAATCACTTGTCCAGGATCATACAGTTTGTAAATATCTGAGGCTGGATTTAAACTCATGAAGATCAATCTTTCTGGTTCCAAGCCCAGTGCTCTATCCACTATACATGTATGTAAATATGTAAATATGTGTATAGACATAGATCGATACATAGATAGTAGATAGGTAGTTCTGTGCCACCTAGTGGTCCCTACATAGAATCATAGATTCATAAATTTCCTAGCATCACCTTCTATGGGATCCTTCAAGTTGCTAATACTCTTTCTATCCCCTCTGCAATGTTTTGTATATAAAATATTTGTACTTAAAATTGTGGCTACAAAATATTAGTGCATTTTGTTTATTAATCTCTTTGTATATAATCTCTATTTACTTATGAGTATACATATTGTTTCCCAATTTGAATGTAAACTCTTAGGTCTGAGCACCTAGCTCAATGCCTAGTACATATTAAGCACTTTATGAATGAATGAATGAATGAATGAATAAATGAATGGAGTTAAGCAGTTATTCAGTTTCTTTAGCTTGTCTAGTTGTTTATTGCTCAGAACATCAATACAAATAGCAATAAGGATTTCAACCAACCAATGGTAACTAACCTATGAAAAAAATAGTGTGGTTACATGTTTAATTTATATTGGATTATTTGCTGTGTAGGGGAGGGGTGTGGGGGGAAGGGACAGAGAAAAATTTGGAAAATGAAGTTTTGCAAGGGTGAGTATTAAAAACTATCTTTGCATGTATTTTAAAAAATAAAAAGCTATTATTAAAAATTAGTGTGGTTAGTATTGTTGTAGAGATGTGATTATTATAAAATAATTTGATATTATTTTTGTTGTTCTTCCAAGTGTATGATTTCATCAATATAAGGAGCACACAGTTTGGAAACTACTTTCATTGTGACTGCAATTCATATGTAATTTAGCAGCTCTAAATGTTGCCTGGCTACTAAGACATTAAATGACTTGCTGTAGTCTCAAAACCAGAATGTGTCAGAGGCAGAAATGAAACTCAGTTCTTCCTGATTACAAAGCCAAGTCTTTCTTCAAGAAACCACATTCTACCATGATTGTCTGGCCTCACAATAGCTAAGGAAAAAGCTATACCAGAAAAATAATATAGCTACTGTTTGTACCATTGCAAGATGTAATCAGGGGCAGCTAGGTGGTACAATGGATAGAGTGACAGGTTTGAAGTCAAGAAGATTCATCTTCAATTCAGATGCAGTTTCAGATGTACTGGGCAAGTCACTTAACCTTGTTTACCTGTTTCCTCATCTATAAAATGAGCTGGAGAAGGAAATGGCAGTCTTTGCCAAGAAAATCAAATGGGATCACAAAGGCTTCCAACAAGACTTAAAAATGACTGAATTACAAAGAATATAATCAATCTACTATCAATAAGTATCTTTGGTATATTAAGTGTTGTGCTAAATATGAGGTTTACAAGAATGAAAAAAAGAAATATTCTAATGTAAAGAGAGACAAGTACAGACATACACAAAGTGAATAAACACAAAGTAGTTAAAAAGTATAATTTAGGAAAGATGGCACTGATCATGGCAGGCCAGGAAAGGCTTCATAAAGAAAGTAAATTTAAAAGAAGAGAAGGAATCTGAGTCAGAAGTGAGGTAAATGATGAAAAAAAGAGCCTAGACATTATCTTTCAGGAAATCATGAAGGAAAACTGCCCTGATGTCCTAGAATCAGAAGGTAAAATAGCCATTGAAAAAATTCACCAATCACCTCCTGAAAGAGACCTGAAAATGAAAACTCCAAGGAATATCATGGCTAAATTTCAGAACTATCAGACCAAGGAAAAAATATTGCAAGCATCCAGAAAGAAACAATTCAAATAACAAGGAGCCACAATCATGATTACTCAGGACTTAGCAGCTTCTACGTTAAAGGATCGAAGGGCTTGGAATCTGATATTCTGAAGGGCAAAGGAAATTGGATTACAGCCAAGAATAAACTATCCAGCTAAAATGAGCATTATCTTCAGGGAAGAAGATAGATATTCAATGATACAAGTGAATTTAATTTATTTCTGATGAACCAAAGTGAGGCAAGAGGAATCACCCCTGCTAAATTTTTTGATATGACTCCTGCATTTCTCTTAGATGATCTTCATATCTCTTATTGAATCCTGGAAGATCTTCCTATCTATTGATTTCAAAACAACCATTCATATATAGGGGCTACATATAATAAATATTTGAGAAGGAAAGAAGATGATGGCTGTCAATTGATTTCTAAACTGTCCATAAACCAGTTGCCTTTGGGGGAATGTGACTATTTGTGTGATAAAGAAGAACCCTGACTAAGCCAGGGGGCACTGCATTGTCTTGGTTTTTCCTCCAGGACTTTTTCTTGACTAGGGATGTCTTTATGGACTTCTCTCAATGCAATGAACCATGAAAAGCATGAGGAAGCAGGGAAATGGTATGTAAAATCCATTTTTCTCCTCCCTAGTTCCCCAGAGTATATATATATGTCAATTGTGTTGTGGCTGTGTGTAGGCTATAGTGGTGCTTGGTAACTTCCCTTGTGGTAGAGGGCCAACTCTCCAGTAAGATCATGATTACGGAGACAATATGATTTTTCACACATGACCTAGGCCTTCTGAAACAGTCATTTTTACCAAAACTCTGTTCCTTTGCCGTAATTCCATGTTTGAAAGCTAAAAGAAAATATTATTATCTATTGTCACCACTCTTTTACTTCCACAGGAATACAGTACAATGCAGGGGGCAATGCCCTGAAAGAAACTAAATTTCCAAATGTAGCTACTGTTGACACAAAAAAATTGGTCCCTGTAGTTATTTTTCAGTCATATCTGTTTGTGATCCTTTTGGGGTTTTCTCGGCAGAAATACTGGGATGGTTGCCATCTATTTCTCCAGCTCATTTTGCAGATGAGGAAATTGAGGCAAACAAGGTTGATTGATTTGCCCAGGGTCATAAAACTAATAAGTTCTGAGGCTAGATTTGAACTCAGGAAGATGAGGTTTTACTGACTCCCCACCCCCCCAATCTATTTTCTTCCCTCCTTTCCTCTTTTTCCTCCTTTTTTCTCCCTCCCTCTCTCCTTCCTTCCCTTCCCTACTTTCTTCCTTTCTTCCTTTCCTCCTTTTCCCTTACTTCCTTCCTTTCTCCCTCCCTCCCTCCCTCCCTTCCTTTCTTTCTTCCTTCCTTCCTTCCTTCCTTCCTTCCTTCCTTCCTCCTTCCTTCCTTCCTTCCTTCCTTCCTTCCTTCCTGCCTTCCTGCCTTCCTTCCTGCCTTCCTCCCTTCCTCCCTCTCTTCTTTCCTCCGTCCCTTCCTTCCTCCCTTCCTTCCTTCCTTCTTCCCCTTCCTTAGGGGCCAAGGCATTACTTGTTTGTAAGAAAGCTTTACATTGTGACAATTAAAGCTAAAGAAGCTGAGTTTGAATTGTCAGAGAGAGAGGACCCAGAGGCAGAGGGAAGTTCTGAGGAATGAATCTGTGGGTTCAGGTATTAAGGGATCTTCCAGTATAAAGTTTTCTGGGGTGTGATAGACAAATTCAGAGGAGTATAGCCTGGTGGAAAATGAAGAGATAAATGGCCTAGTGCCTTCAAATGGAGATTTTACATATAGAAAAAAAAATAAAGGGTACAATTAGATGGCCTCTGATATCCCTTTCAGCTACAAATCATAGGATCATAGTGGTCACAGGTCTAACTATTGAGTATATGTTCCCTTCAGCGTACTGCTAAGGGATATGTCTTTTTCTAATATTATTGACTTGATCAGTTATGTTTCTTACTTCTCCCTTCACTAAAAATGTCTTTAATTTATTCCCCATTTAATATCAATTAGTTTTTAAAATTTATTTTATTTTTAATTTATGAAATAAAACAAGCATTTCTATTATATAATATAATTTTTAAAAAGAGGGAGAGAGAGTGCTTGCAGCAAAAGAATGTTTTTTGCAAAGATCAGCAGGAACAGAAGTATAAATATTAACACCTGGGGATTCACTGTACTTTATTCCACCTTGATCTCCGGGAAGCATGGGCTTACACTTACAATAGCAGGGACATGCACTTTTAACTTTATTATGGCTTCAGGTGAGAGAAGACCTGAGGCCCTTCCATAATTTGGAAATCCAGATTAGATCATCCTCCTCAAAGGTGAGCCAGTATAGAAAGAGCCAGACTAAGAGATTCCCTTTTGTTGGTTAATGCCTTTTAAATAAACCCCAGTTTTAGTTCCAGATCCAATTCTGGACTGGCTCATCAGAACCTGGCAGAAAATATTTCCCCTGGCTCATGCTCACCAGCATCTGATGATAATAGGTATATCAAATTATAGCTAATTAAAAAAAAACTTTTTGATCAAATTTAATAGTTTTTTTTTTTTAACCTCTAGATCCCATGATCCTATGACTTTCTTGGGAGACAATTGTAATTGTGACTTCATATAAATCATAGAAAACCAAATATTATTTTGGGATGTTGTTTTCAGCTATTTCAGGACCAGAGGCCTCACAGAATGATAATAACCAGCATCCAGGCCTCAAATTGTTTGAAAGCTAAGTATCCGCTTATATCATGGAGAAAGAAGTACTTGGTCTTGAACAAATAGAAAATGATTCTGGGAGAGACACTTTATGGTAATAACAGACACATCAAGTTCATAGCTTGCTATTATAAGACTAAATTACTTAGGGACCAAGTTTGAAGAGATTCAGGATTGGTCTTTATCTTCAATTACTGTCAGACGAGGCTTCATCAAGCTCCAGGTGCCACACTTTAAGTTGTCCAATGAAAAAAGATCACACTGTAGAAATAAAACAGTGAATTTCTGAATTCCATTGGAAATTAAATATGACCATCTAAAAAGCTGGAATAGGTTGCTGGGAATTGAGAGAAAAAACCACTATCCTGGGGACTATTTCCCAACATCATCTTCATAAGCTTGTTTATATCCCACCAAGGATCCTTGAAAACACAAATCAATAGCCTGAGTCTTGTTCAGACTCATCATCCCAATGCAGTTAATTGCAGAACACTTCACCTTATTGCAATCACAGGTGGCACAAACAGTAAAATGCATTTCAAAGATGACAGGGCTAAATGTGGCTCCCATACCAGAAAAACCATCACTTAACTGTTTTGACATTGAAAACTAGTTTGCCTATGACAAAAGACAAGATGAGTTTTATATGTTGGAGAAAAGAAAGGATTTTTAAAGTTTTACAAATGATTTAAAATCAAAACTGCCACATCTCAACTTCAAAGAATTATAGAGTTGGTGGTGCTTTAGATATCACCTAACTTATATATTGTTATCAGATAATAATATATATGACAAAAGACTTAAATTGAAAGAAAGCTCAGTGACCATCAAGTCTAATCCAGACCTACAAAGGAACCCTCTCAATAACATCCCCCAAAAAGTTATAGAGAAGAATGAGAACATCTAAATCTGTACTTGAAGTGTAGCCTCTACTTGAACATTGCCTGAAAGAAATATCATCACTTCCATTTGTGACCCATTCCACTTTTGGGCAACTCTAAATTTTACTAATCATTCTATATGTAGAGCTGAAATTCACCTATGTACTTTCTGTCATTTGCTTCTAGTTTTACTCTCCAGGACCATCCCTTTCCACATGATAGCCCTTCAAATACCTGAAGATGAATAGTATATCCCTTCTAAGAATTATTTTCTCCAACACTATCAGCAAGATTATGTGATGATTAACTGTGATGGACTTAACTCTTCTCAGTAATGCATGATTAAGACAGTTCCAATATGGCACGGGAAATGCCATTTGCATCCAAAGAGAGAACTATGGAACCTGAATATGAATCTAAGCTAGTATTTCCACCTCTTGTTTGTTTGTTTGCTTTTTTTCCTTATGGTTTTCTTCTTTTTAGTCTTACACAAAATGACAAATATGAAAATATGTTTAAAAGGATTCATATATTTAAACTATATCAGAATGATTGTTGTGTTGGGGTGAGGATAGAGAGGGAGAAAAATTTGGAACACAAAGCCTTATGAAAATAAATGTTAGAAAAAAAATAAATGTTAGAAACTATCTTTACATATATTTTAGGGAAAAATACTATTGAGAAAAAAGAATTCTCTTCTCCAGACTAAATATTTCCAATCACTTCAATTTTTTTTTCCCATGGCATGGTTTGGGAGCCTTCAACAACCTTATTGAGCAACTTTGGTCATGCTCCAGCTTGATAATATCTTTCCTAAAATACAGTGGACAGAATTAGGCAAGGCAACAAGCATTTATTAAGCACTTATTATACTTCAGGCACTTGGTTAAGTGCTGAGGATAGAAATAAAACCAAAAAAAAGTACTTCCTCTCAAGGAGTTTAAATTCCAAGGTGGAAGACAACCTAGAAAAGGGAGCTGAAAAGGGCAAAATTGGGGAGAGATAGTAGATATCCACACATGTGGATAAAGTTCAGAAAGTTAGGAACTCACTGATATGAGAAGGTTAGAATGACAGATGGAGGAAGTAATGGTAGATAAAGTCTGTGAAATCAAATCCATTCTCCAACACTAAAATTTTAAGTCAGAAACAGTCTTATTTAAACTTTCTATTTCTCCCAGTGGCTAGAGGAAAACAGTGGGAGCTGAATAAATGCTTAATAAATGTTGAATGCTGAAAATAACATTCCGGGTGTACTCTGGCAAGGGCAGAGCTCAGGAAGAAAATCATTCCTCATCTTGTGCTCCCCCCTAAGTGTGGTTGTCCCCAAAAGCTCTGTCATGGGCTTTTTTTCTCTCTCTGCTTTCTCTTCTTTGATGATCTCATCCACTCTCTACAAATCACACTTAGGTGAATAACTCCTATCAAGTGACACCTCCAACCCTCCAAATCTTCCCAGAACTCCAGCTGGGCATCCTCAGATACTTGTTTGACATCTCTGCTTATTAGTCTTACTATCTCTTAAAATTGAATTCACCTTGCTTCTCAAAACAAAGGGCAGTATTATGCTTCCCATTCATTAAGGAGGATCAAAATATTGGTGACATCTTTTATTCCTCCTTTTTCCTCAACTCCCATAGAATATCAGTGCCAAATTTCATTGATTCTTCCTTCATATCATATTTCTCATCAATTTCTGTTCTCTTAACTTTATTTGGCTACTGGCCTAATCCAGCCTCTCACCTCTCTCTTGAACCCAATTACTTTACTTGGATCTACTTCTCCCATTTCGATCCATTTTTTTTTCTCACATTGTATTCCACCAAAATACAGATTAGATAAAGCGCTGCACTTGGAGTAAGAGTCTGGTTCAAATCCCTACTTAGTCACTTACTAACCATGTGACCCTGGGCAAGTCATGCAACCTCTTTCTGCCTCAGTTTCCTCATCTGTAAAAATGGGGATAATAATAAAAATAAATTGTTATTAGGATGAAATTAGATAATATATGTAAAGTGCTTTGCAACCTTTAAAGCTCTATATAAATAATAGCCATTATTCTTCAGTCACAGATATAATCATAGCTCAGCAACCTTTAATGTCTCCATATTGCCTTGGTTGAGGAGTGGGGAATAAGATCCAACCTTTTTAATTTTTACAATGTTTCCTAGGCGAGTTTCCAGTCTTACTTCAAATTACTCCCTTTCACATACTCTATCTATGTACACATCAAGTTGGACCACCAGATGGTGGTCTCCTACCTCCATGCATTCACATATCTGGGATACACTTCTTTATTATTTTGATCTCTCAGAATCTTTACCTTTCTTCATGGATGTTAGTAAATATAACTGTGAATGTAAATGAGATGAACTCTACCATAAAATGCAAGTGGATAGCAGAGTGGATTAAAAATCAGAATCCTGTAATATGTTGTTTTGAAGCATAGAGATACACACTCAGAGTAAAGGTAAAAGGTTGGAGCAGAATATATTATGATTAATCTGAAGTTTTAAAAGAAAAGTAGACATAGCAATCTTAATTGAAGACAAAGCAAAAGCAAAAATATATCTAATTAAAATAGATAAGGAAGGAAATTACATCTTGCTAAAAAGACAGCATAGACCATGAAATAATATCAATATTAAACATATTTGTAGCAAATAACATAGCATTCAAATTCTTAGAGGAAAAGTTAAAGTGAGTTATAGCAAAATTATACTTGGGGAAACTTCAATATTCCCCTCTCAGAAGTAGATAAATATAATCACAAAATAAACAAGAAAGAAGTTAAGGAGAAGTTAGATATGATAGCCCTCACTGACTATGCATTAAGGCTTAAAAAACTCACAATCAAATGTAGAAAGGCAGAAATATTAAATGCATTCTTTTTAGATCATGATGTAATAAAATTTGCATATAACCATGGGTCATGGAAAGATAGATTAAAAATTAAATGGAAAATAATTAGTTTAATCCTAAAGAATGAGTGCGTCAAACAATTAATTTCATTAAAAAGAATTACAATAGTGAGACGATATACCAAAATTTATGGGATACAGCCAAAGCAGTACTTGGGAGAATCTTTATATCTTTAAATGCTTACTTGAATAAAATAGAGAAAAAGCAGATCAATGAATTAGGCATGAAACAAAAAAAAGCTAGAAAAAGAACAAAAAATTTAAAATCTCCAATTAAACACCAAATTAGAAATTCTGAAAATCAAAGAAGAGATTAATAAAAATTGAAAGAAAAATGTTGAATTAATTAATAAAACTAAGAACTGGTTTTATGACAAAACCAATAAATAAATCTTTGTCCATTTTGATATAATAAAAAAGAAAGATAAAAACCAAATTACCAGTATCAAAAATGAAAAGGGTGAATTCATTACCAGTGAAAAGAAATTAAAGCAAAAATTAGGAGCCCAACTCTATGTCAATAAATCTAACAACCTAAGTAAAATGGATGAATATTTGCAAAAAATACAAATTGCTTAGATTAACAGAAGGGGAACTAAACATATTTAAATGATCCCACTTTAGAAAAAGAAATTGAACAAGCCATCAATGAACTTCTCAAGAAAAAAAATCTCTAGGTCCAGATGGATTTATAACTGAATTCTACCAAACATTTAAAGAATAATTAATTATAATATTATATAAACTATTTGGAGAAATAAAGAAATCCTAGAAAACTGCTTTTATGACACTAATTTGATGCTGATACCTAAACCAGGAAGATCCAAAATAGAGAAAGAAAATTATAGAACAATTTCCATTATAAATATTGATGCAAAATTTTAAAATAAAATATTAGCAAAGAGATTGCAGCAATTTATCATACACTATGAGTAGATAGGATTTATACTAGAAATATAGGCTGGCTTAACATTATTTCAATGAAAACTTTATTCAAGAATCTTCTCAAGTATCACTTCTTCCCTGTAAATTCTTTCCTCATAATTGCTAAGTACTGTTCATCCTCAAAGAATTTTCACTTTGCCTCTATGGTTTCCTACCACATGTTGTAAGATATATCCTCAGGCAAAATGTAAGCTTTTTGAGAGCATTTTTTAATAGTATTTTTTAATTTTTGTGCCTCGAAGGCCAACAATTGTATGCTTTACACATATTATATGCTTATTAAATGTTTTTGAATTGTGGAGCTGTGGTAGACAGATGTGTCAGAAGGTTGCTCCCAAGGCAGCATGATGGAACCATATGGCAGCCAGACCAAACCAAATGCTGGTTCCTTGAACCATTTATTGCTGTTGTTTGTGTCTTATTTTGTAATGTCCTTTCAGACTATTAGGGCTCAACAACAACAATAATAATGCTAGCTAACATTTATTTAATACCTATTATATATGGCAGGCATTATGCTAAGCATTTTATAAATGTTTTCTCATTACTCACAACAACCCTGCAAGGTAGAGGCTATTATTAAGAAATTATTTTATTTTAGAAATGAGAAAACTGAGGCCTACAGAGATTTAATGATTTGTCCAGGATCACAAAGACAGCAAATATATAAGGCTGGATTTGAATCCAGGTCTTCCAGGCTCCAGCAAAGATCTCAATCCATCGTACCACTTCTCCTAGGGAAAATGTTTGAAAATTGTGTTTTCTGAAATAAGTGGGCATTTGACATAAACCTCATCACACTGACTAAAAGCCTTTAGGGTTCAGTTAACTGTCTAGAATTTTCAGCAGCTCATTTAGCACAATGCCCTTCATGCAATAGATACCTAATAAGCATATTAACAATTGAACAAGTGCTTTGCCTGAATTTTGTGCAAAATCTATAGAATCCAGACATTACCATAGGATGGTCTCTGCACAGAATATATGTGCCTTTAGTTGTCTATGTTGATGATCTTGGTCTCAAGCTAATAATTTATTTAAATATCCTTATTAGTGGCTGTCATTGCAGCTGAAGGAAGGTTTAAAAAATTAGTTGTGGGAAAAGAGATGCTAACACCAGTATAATTTCTATCACTGTCAGGCTCAACAAGTTTAATTTTTCTATGATTTTGTTGTTCAGTCATGTCTAACTATTTTGGCACAGCATGCCAATACTGGACATGGAGATTTTTTGGCAAAGATACTGTAATGGTTTGCCATTTCCTTCTCTGGTGGATCAAGAAAAACAGAAGTTAAATAATTTGCCAATGGTCACACACCTACAAAGTGGTTGAGGCTGGATTTGAACTCAGGTTTTCCTGACCCCAAGCCCAGTGATACATCCTCTAAACTACCTAGTTGTCTCTTTTATATGATGATACCTATTAAATACAGCAGCTATCAATTAAATAGATAACAAATGCTAGCATAGGTATCCTCTTTTACTTTTATTGAACTTTGATGATAACTAAACCAGGAAGAGCCAATACAGAGAAAGAAAATTATAGACCAATTTCCATAGTGAATATTGATGCAAAAATTTTAAATAAAATATTAGCAAGAAGATTGCAGAATACTTATTTCACTTAGCCTCGGGAGACATTCAAGTTAAAAGAACAGAGAGCTTTGGGAGAAATTAAATCATTGGGTAAATCTGCAAATTCCTTGAGTTAAAGAATAGGATTACATTTGTTTGATGTTGGTAATTAAACTCAGGCACAGGAGATAACAATGGAAAAAGTACTGAATTTGGACTCTGATGCAACATCTGAATAGGTTGGTTATAATCTCTGACCAGTCTCTAGTCAGAGGAAATTGAGAGAAAATAATAAGTGAAGGTGAGAAGAAACAAATGGCCTCTGAGCTTGGGATGTGAACTTGATGGCTTTGAAAGTAGATTTAGGAATAATATTAGTCCAGTGGTAGAATTTATCCCTATCCTATCAACTTTCTCTTATTTGTCTAGGTGATAACATATGGTACTAATCTGCTACCAGGATTCTCAGCAAACTAAAGAAGAGAACAAGGGTCTTTTCCAACCTTTTCCATAACCATTGGTATGATCAGAACTCATCTTTAGTCTTTTTAAATGATTATATCAATATTTCCCATGAGTCAATAATCTATCTGGCTCTAATTTTTCTTCTTTAGATAGCCAAGGAGTCGTGCCCTCTAATATATTTAAGATCCTAGTGATCTGCTTCCAAGTTACCAACAAACCTTGCTTCTTTATTAACCTATGCATTCTGCATATTTCCCTTGGGGTGGAGAGGCTCTTTTCTTAGTATTTGCCCCATTTCAGCTAAAAAACGAAAGTGACTAGCTTAGCCCTTACCAAAGTTTCCTGCTTGTCTATTTTTATACTCACCCTATTTCTGGGTCACAAGGACTTCTCCACTGAACTCACAATCATGTCAGTTGAACTGCTGAGTGTGGACCCTTATGTTCACATTCGGACTCCAAAATGTAATGTTTGGACTAGCTTTCTGTCTTAGTCTGACCTAGTCTCAGTCTGACCCAGTCTCCTCCAGCAGTCTGACAGTCTGCCAGTCTCAGCCAGTCTCCCTTCAAGTCTGACTTTGTCCCCAATTTAAATATCCTATTATAATTACATCATTGCAATATACTGAATATGTGTGAACTAGAGAACCATTACATCACCATACTAAGTACTAAGTATATATGTGAACTAGAGATGAACTAGAGAACCATCATCTCATCAATTCCACTGAGATAACACCTTGTTTCAAGTATACTTCTCCAGAATTCCGACTCTACAATAATCAATGGCCCAACAGAGTCAGATAGCAAGAATAGAAGGGATGTCCACAAATTCTCTTCATCGGTTTTATTTAGAAGTTTGATAACAATGGGATGTCAAGATGTCCCCTGAAGAGAGTGAGTTGATGTGGTATGACCTCAAACAAGGAAGAAAAAGATTCTGTAGGAACACAGAGAAGTGTATTCAAGAGTACACCAATGAGAAATTGGAGCACGTGTTTTTGTTATTACACAATATTCAAGGCAATTTCTTTCACATACTTTTATCTTATGTAATCTTCACAACAACCCAGACACTATTTTTCCATTTCACATATAAAGAAGCTTTAATTTATGCCCAGATCACTTAAGGATGGAGACACCCACATAAGAGACTCCAGGAACCTCCTTCTGGGAAAAGATGTTCTATATTTCCTTATCACATGATTACCTTCAAGAAGCATCTTCTTTCTATTGGTTGTATAGTTATTAGAGCTGACTACCTTAAATTTAACAGGAAACAAGATCTTTTTTTTTTTTTTCTGGTGTCATCCAAGAGTGGAGGTCTTGTTCACCAACAGCATGAGCACCAGACAATAAGCTGGGGAAGTACCTGAGGGTTACCATCCTATTATTTTTAAGATTCCAAGAAAAGGGCTTAGGGTTTTGGTCTATTTTGTCAGTCCTTTCCAGTTCTAGATGTGGAAGGTGGGGTCTTGGACACAGGAACTCAAGTTTTGGAGCCAGGATTCCTGGTCAGATGTTGCAACCAGTTCAGCAGGAAACCCTGAGAAACTGAATGGAAGTCAGCCCAGGGAGGCTTTGGATTTAGAATTTGTAGGACCAGTGCAATATAGAAAATTAGTTGAACAGTGAATCTAAACTGTAGAAACTGAGCAGGTATAGGGAATAATATTTTCCCCCCTTCTTCCTCAAGCATTGGAAGGAAATGTTTACATGTTCATTTCTGCTATATCTTTAAAGTAAATATTCCTTTGTAAAAGTTAATATAACTGAGGACTAAAATTCCCTAAAAAAATGAGGGAACATCATAGATTGGGGCTTGAAACAATGTAAGAGACTAAATTCTTCCCAGATCTTTTGGTGTGTCAGAGAACACTGAGGAAGAAGTGAAAGATAGCTAGTCTTCAGACAATGGAGGCCAGAAAGACACTGCTATCTAAGAAATGAGGAAAGATACTCTTAAAGAAATCAGATGACTTTCCTATTGTCAAAAAACTTAGGTCATTGCACTCCTTATGATAATGGTTCATAGTAGTTTTCTATTCTGCAACAGTTTAGAGAGATAGCCATTAGGGATCTCCAAATGCTGCTTGGCCATGCTTTAGTCCATTTTCCTAGCAGCATGTAGACAAGAATTCAATGTAAACAGAATTCAGACTTAATTCTAAGTAATAATAATCAACAGGCACTTATTAAGCCTCTACTATGTGACAGGAACTGGGCTACATGCCAGGAATACAAAGACAAAAATGAAATAATCGCTGCACTCAAGGAGCACACATTCTATGGAGGAAGCAATATATACACATGTAGGTATATGTAGCACCTGTATGATATGAATTGATATGTGTGTAAAGGGTGGGATAGAATCTACATATAAAAAATATTTCCATCTCCAGTAGGGGAGATGAAGATAGAGAACATCCCCAACACATAATTAATGGACAGAGACCTCACTTAAATGTGATCTTTCCCTGGTTCAGTTTGCATTTGTCTTACTGGTTTATTTCTATGTTATATATGGACCTGTATACATCATATACAGATGTATTTTTATAAACCCCCATATTTGTATATTCCCATGGAGTTTTATATATCATATGTATATATCACACATATATATGCATATATTATATTATTTATATATTACAACATATTATATATGTGTATATACATATGTAATTATATTCATATCACATATTTTATATTTCCTTTCATTATGTTATATCTTATCCTATGTTTATGTATACAAATATATATACTATAATGTTATAAGTGATATATAATATACACACAGAAATATATGTCTATATATGTATATATACAAAGTATATAATATGCCATATATGCGTATATACATACATATACACAATACTGTTTACAGATTTTTGTTTCTGGGGATCTTACATTTTCCATGGAAGCATGACCTTGATATGCCATGCTTGTTTGTGGGAATTCCAACAGAATCAATATTCACTCATCCAAGTATCTCAGCTAGAACTGCTCAAATAATACCTCTTTACCACACACATGTATATAAAATATATGTATGTGTGTTTTTTTTATTTTTCCCAAATTACATGTTAAGACAATTTTTAAACTTTAAAAATTTTTTTGAGTTCCAAAATCTATTCCTCTCTTTTTTCTTCCTTCTCCCTCAAGTAGTAAGCAATCAAATATAATTTCATCTCCCATCTCTTTAAAAGGATCACAATCTTTCCCTCAGTTTCTACTCACTGGGATCATTAATCATCCCAGATAAAGATTTTAGTGGTCACTTGATTGTCTTTTGGTGTTGTAACTGTTTATTATTGGACACAGAATATCCATAATAATGGGAGTGAGGGGGTAGTGTGTGTGTGGAATTTGAGTGGAAAGTAACCAACATAAACCAACACTGTGTTGCTTATGACTGCAGCCTGTGGTTCGACCTCTGTTTTTCCTTCTTCTAGCCAAGTACAAGTAGGGTGGGGTCATAAACTAACATCCCTTCATTTCCAAGTACCACCATTTTGCAGCTTTAGCCTCAGTCTGTGGGAAAGAGGGAATAATGGTGATAGGGAAAGAAGGATTTGGAAATCACATGCCTTCTCCATCCTGCCCATTGTACTTCCTCCTTTGTGGAATCCAAGATGGAAGACTAGCTCTTGGCTTTCTCTTCCCAGATACCTTTCAAAGCCATGTTCAAAAACTGCTGAACTTGGGGGCAAAATCTATTCTTTACTCCGACATTTCTTTAGCAACACTTTCTGGGAGGGAAGCCACAGAGTAAAGGTTCTGCATCTACAAATTAGATAGAGGGTCTATTTTTGGGAAAACCTGTGTGTATGTGTGTATATGTGTGTGTGTATGTGTGTGTGTGTGTGTGTGTGTGTGAGAGAGAGAGAGAGAGAGAGAAGAGAGAGAGAGAGAGAAGAGAGAGAGAGAGAGCAGACAGAGACAGAGAAGAAGAGACAAAGACAGATGGAGATGGAGAGAGGAGAGAGAGAAGAGAGACAGAGAAAAGGAGACCAAGACAGAGACAGAAAGAGGAGGAGTGAGAGTGAAGAAAGAGAAGGAAAGAGAGAGACAAATAGAGAGACAAAGAGAAACAAAGAGAAAAGAGAGACAGACAGTGATAGAGAGAGGAGAGAGACAGACAGACAAAGAGGAGAGCGACAGAAAGAAAGAGGCAGAGAGAGACAGAGAGAATACCTATCTATTTATCTACCTCTTGCTACTGGGAAAATCAGAAAAAGCTTTGGGCTAAGCTTTGAAAGAAACTGGGGATTTTTATAAATTGGGGGTAAGAAGAGAGTATATTTCAAGTAAATAGCTCAAAATTATGTAATGTATGCAAAACATTTTACACACAGACTCACTTGATTTTTACAAAAGCTGGTGATGGATGTAGATGCCATTTTAATTCTCTTTTCACAAACTAGGATTTGAATTCTCACTATTGCCTACAGTCACATAGCTAACAAATGTCTAAGACAACATTTGAACCCAAATCTTTTGTTAACCCTAAACTAAGAAGATGAAATCAGCATTTAGCCACTAAGTCTGGAAGGAGGGGATTACACTTTCTAACAGCCACCAGAGCAATTTGGTGTAGAAGGAACAGGGAGATGTCACTTAGAAACAGCTTTTTGAGAAAGAGATGGAAAAAAATTCAGGAAACTACAAATAGTTTACAAGTAAGGCCTCCTTTTCTGCCTTCATACAAACAAACCAGGTGTCTCAGTTCCATAACTCTGCATAGCATACTTGCAATGGGATAATGAAATCTTATTTTGCTTGCTTGGCTAATACTTGCTTTCCTAAAATCCTCCACTTGAACTTCTATTATGATCCAAGATGCATTTTTGTCATGTAATTCAGTTATTTATATCTTATTGACCCAAGGGATTACTAAAGACTGTGAGCCATAATGGTAAATTCAACTTTGAATCAGAAATGTCTGAGTTCAAATCTCATGTTTGAAGCTTACTAGTTTTAGGGTCCTGGGCATTAACTTAATCTCTATGTAGTTCAAGTAACTCCCCAGAACTTTTCAGCGTGGTACAATGGAAAGGGCAGTTAAGTGGGGTAGTGGTTAGGGCAAAGATTCTTAAACTATGGTTCACAATTTATGGAATTATGTAACAATGTGAAGATCATGAAAAATTAGGCAGCAGTAAAAGATTTCTGAACACATTGACCAATAATTAATTCAAAATCAACCAGATAATGAATCCAAGGTGTTTCTAATAGTGCTTGCCCTTCTTGTATCATGCAATTTCATTGCAGTCTTGGTTCTCAACACACAATATGGGCACTTTGCACTGCACATGCATGAATGTCTGTTTCTTCATCTGTAAAATGAGTGGGAGAAAAAAATGGCAGAACACTCCAGGATGTTTTCCAAGAAAACCCCAAAGCAACCATGAAGGATAAAATATAACTCAACAATAGAGAAAATGGCATATGGGATTTGAAGCCAGTGAATGTGGGTTCAAATCTCATCATTACCATTTACACCCACATACTCTGTTTAAAAACTCCTCACAGCTCTGAACCTATGAATTATAATTATGTACCTACTGGTCATCATAAACAAGTAATTTAAGCTTTCTGAGATTTGATTTCCCTGGCTACAAAATAAGGATGCTTACATACTCCTTATTTCAGAGACTTGAGAGAAAAAAGGACTTTGTAATCTTTAAAGAAAGGGTAGTTGATGGTGTTTGATTTCCACAACAATGCAGTGAAGTATATAGAACACAAATTAGCCATTTTGTGAGTTCTCATCCTGAGAAGAAATCAGATTCTTTGAATTTAGGGATATTGGATTGTAAGCTCCTGAGGGCAGGAACTATGGCTCTGTATCTCTTGGTGCACTGTCTTATACATAATAAATAGATAAACATTTAAAAAAATGCTTTCTTTGTGCTTGGTGGGCAACTTGGTTGCACAATGAATAGTGGAAGCAGGAAGACTCAATTTTCCCTCCCTTCCTTTATTTTTTTTTATTACAGCTTTTTATATAAAAACATATGCATGGGTAATTTTTCAACGTTGACCCTTGCAAAAACTTCTGTTTCAACTTTTCCCTTCCTTCCCTCCACCCCCTCCTCTAGATGGCACATAGTCCCATACATGTTAAATATGTTAAAATATATGTTAAATATAATATATGTATACATATTTATATAGTTATCTTGTTGCACAAGAAAGATCGGATTTAGAAAGAAGGTAAAAATAACCTGAGAAGAAAAAACAAAAATGCAAGCAAACAATAACAGAAAGAGTGAAAATGTTGTATTGTGGTCCACACTCATTTCCCAGCGTTCTTTCTCTGGGTATAGCTGGTTCTGTTCATTACAGATCAATTGGAACTGATTTGAGTTCTCTCATTGTTGAAGAGAGCCACATCCATCAGAATTGATCATCATATAATATTGTTGTTGAAGTGTATAATCGTCTCCTGGTTCTGCTCATTTAACTCAGCATCAGTTCATGTAAGTCTCTCCAAGCTTCTCTCTATTCATCTTGCTGGTCATTTCTTATAAAACAATAATATTCTATAATATTCATATACCACAATTTATTCAGCCATTCTCGAATTGATGGCATCCATTCAATTTCCAATTTCTTGTCACTACAAAGGGCTGCCACAGACATTTTTGCACATACAGGTCCCTTTCCCTTCTTTAATATCTTTTTAGGATACAAGCCCAGTAGTAACACTGCTGGATCAAAGGGTATACACAGTTTGATAACTTTTTGAGCATAGATCCAAATTGCTCTCCAGAATGGTTGAATCACAACTCCAGCAACAATGCATCAGTGTCCCACTGTTTTCCCACATCCCTTCCAACATTTGTCATTATCTTTTCCTGTCATCTTAGCCAATCTGACAGGTGTGTAATGGTATTTTAGAGTTGTCTTAATTTGAATTTCTCTGATCAATAATGATTTGGAATACCTTTTCATATGACTAGAAATAATTTCAATTTCTTCATCTGAAAATTGTTTTATCAATTGGAGAATGGCTTGATTTCTTATAAATTAGAGTCAATTCTCTATATATTTTGGAGATGAGGCCTTTATCAGAACCTTTAGTTGTAAAAAATGTTTTCCCAGTTTATTGCTTCCCTTCTAATCTTGTCCACATTAGTTTTATTTGTACAAGAGCTTTTTAACTTAATATAATCAAAATTTTCTATTTTGTGATCAATAATGATCTCTAGTTTTTCTTTGGTCACAAATTCCTTCCTCCCCCACTGGTCTGAGAGGTAAACTATCCTATGTTCTTCCAATTTATTTATAATCTCATTCTTTATGCCTAGATCATGAACCCATTTTGACCTTATCCTGGTGTATAGTGTTAAGTATGGGTCAACACCTAGTTTCTGCCATACTAATTTTCAATTTTCCCAGCAATTTTTGTCAAATAATGAATTCTTGTCTCCAAAGCTGGGGTCTTTGGGTTTGCCAAATACGAGATTGCTATAGTTATTGACTATTTTGTCCTGTGGACCTAACCTATTCCACTGATCAACTATTCTATTTCTTAGCCAGTACCAAATGGTTTTGATGACCACTGCTTTATAATATAGTTTTAGATCAGGTACAGCTAGGCCACTTTCATTTGATTTTTTTTTTCATTAGTTCTCTTGAAATTCTTGACCTTTTGTTCAGGAAGACTCAATTTCATGAGTATAAATCCATCTTCGGGCACTTATTAATTGTATGACCCTGGGCAAATCATTTAATCTTGTTTACTTCAGCTTCCTTGTTTGCAAAATGGGCTGAAGAGGGAAAAGGCAAACTATTCCAGTAGCCAAGAAAATGCCAAAAGGATCAAAAAAGTTGTACATTCTGAAAACAACAACAACAACAACATAAAAGAAGTCAAGCATTGTGCTAAGTACTGAAGATACAAATTAAAGGAAAGTAAAATAGTCCATTCTCTCAAATAGCTTAGATTCTAATGAGGAAAGGTAATGCATATGGGATGGTAATGTGGTATATTATTAAATGTTCAACAACCAGCTCTCCACTTAAGAAAGCCATATGCTGAGCACACTCTTTAGTTTAATCTGCAATATTAACATTCCTCCCATCACTTTCTAAGTCTAGACAACCAACAAAACAATAAATCAAGCCTTGATTGTAGCATTTTCTAATCTTCTGGTGTAAATGCTCTCACTGAAAACAAAATGATGGCTCCCACAAACTGGTTAGAGACAGCTCTGGCATTGCCCCAGGATGTCAGGATAAGACTAAAAATAGTTGTTTGGGAACAATGCATCCAGAAATGAGAAGGAGGTGAAGTCCAAAGAAAGTGGAGAAGAAAGTATAGTGAAACATGGCAAAGATTCAACAACTATTTGTTGAATGAATTTTCCTTTTACCAATTCCAATATTTATCTGTGTAATTATTGTAGAAATTTGTGATATGTTTCTCCAATTTAATCCTTTGTATCATACATGAGATCTTTGACTACATGTAACGGGCACTGAAAAACACTTAGCAAATCTCTAAGCATTGTGGAAACTATAATACATTATTATTATTGTAAATGAGATTTATTTGGCCTAAAAAGGAATGATGACTTTGGGGTCAGAGGACCTGGGTTCAAATCCTATCTCTCTGACATCGGGCAGGTAAATCACATACTTTTCTAGGTCTCAGTTATAATTATTTTTAATATAAAAAGAAGGATTTTTAGATTAGGGTCTCTTAAACTTTTTCCACACATGACCCCTTTTCACCTGTAAAATTTTTATGTGACCAAGATCATATAAGAATATAAAACAGGTATATAACTCAAACATTAATTGATAAATCATAATTTCATGACCCTCGCATTCAGTTATGTGACTCTACAGTTTAAGAAGCCGGGGTCTATGTAACTCCTTAGATTACTTATACTTCTAAATCTATAATCCTTCTACATAAGGGCCAAAAGATATGAGAAATCACCCATGATATTTTGAAAGAGAAGATTTTGCTATAAATACAGACATTTCAAGTTCCCAAATGTGTTCTATTATAAGCACTGATAACTATAGAGCAACACTCGTCTATGAGCTAAGATGTTGGTTCCATAGAGAGAAAAAAGTAGGAACTAAGGACAATTTTGTATCTCTATGTATCATATATATTCAAAATAATCACATATGATTAAAAGAGAATTGAAACAAAAGCCATTCTCTGACTTAAACTGAGGACCACATAGCCAGAGTATATGCTTTGCAATGAGAATTATCCTTGATCTCTTGAACCACTATTCCTGGCTTCTTCAATTTAAGAAGTCAAGAGAAAAGAGAATGATTTCCCCAGAGCAGATTTTGACTGCATCAATTCCATTAAGTATGATCTCTATTTAAGTGGTATCGGCTGTGACTCTTCTTTTAGGAGAAAAAAAAAGACTATAAGGGTTGGTCCAGTCAAGATAATCCCTCCAAAATTCTCATCAAATTGAATTTTAAATAGTTTATATAGTTTCCTTTCTAACTTGGCTTATATCAACATTTTTTTTGGTCTTGAAAATCATAATAGCTAATATTTCCATAGCATTTTAAGCTATATAAAACATTTTACCTATGTTGTATTATTTAATCCCCACAACCACCACGTGAGGTAGGGTCTATTATTATTATTATTATTACCATTTTATGGCTGAGGAAACTGAGGCAAATAGAGATTAAATGTTTTACCCAAATTCCTATATCTATGTTATCTTAGGAAGAATTTTAACTCAAGTCTTCCAGATTCCACATCCATCATTCTATCTACTGCATCATTTAGTAGACTCTCTATGCAGTAGAAAGTAGCATACTATAAAGCTGTAATAAAATAAAATAAAATCTATTATTACCACCATTCTACTTAGAATAACCCAACAATGCAGTGGGCTGGCCTTATGCAGATCCAAAGGCAATGTTTCAAGAGAATGATTGGAAGTTCCCCTTATTTGAATACATATACATGTGCATGCATGTATATACATTCAAACATATGTAAACATGTATGTATATGTATGTATCTATCTACCCATGTCTCCATCATTGTGTATCATGTTGTCTGAACTCTGGCACTATTAGAAAGTTATTTGGTTGGATTTAATAAAGCATGGATATCCAACTAGATTATAAGCTACTGGAGGGTTGGAACTACCTTTTTCTTCTTTTGCATTCTTCTTATTACTGAGTATGATGATTCATAGACTAGGCATTTATAAACACTTTTAAAATGAATGATTTAATCTATTATCAATTATTAACATCTCTACAAGGATCCATTTATTAAATTGTTTTCCAACTGTTACAACTGAAAGTAATGATAATCATACCTTATGTTTGGATATCATTCCACAGTTGAGAAGTTTATGTTTTCTTTTGATGTGCAAAAAAGAGTTCTGAACTCAAGTTAGGAGTACTGGGTTTGAGTTTTGTCTTGCTGCTGCTTACTAGCTTTGGATCTTGAATAAGCCATTTAAGCTTTCTAGGAGCCAGTTTCCTCATCTATAAAACAGAGGTGTTTATATTAAATATACTTTGCTCACAGGGTTGTGGGAGGAAAGTTTTGTGATCCTTAAAACATTTTAGGAAGGGGAGTTGCTGATAATTTGATGCTTTCAACAACTCAGTGAATTAAGTAGATCACAGATTAGCCATATTTCACATACTGAGAAGTATAGCCTTAAAAAGGTCAAGCAATATGCTTAAAATTACAGGTTCAGAGATAAAATTTTGACTAGGCTGTGGGCTGATGGAAGATAGGGCTTTGTCACTATAAGGAGTCTTAAGTGATGTCAAGAGCTCGAGCTAAAGCCTTACTTATACTCAAGAGCTTCATCCAGAGGAAGGTCAGGAGCTGAATACAGCATTTTCCAACAGAAAATTGGGGAGGTGGAGTCAAGGTGATCAAATAAAGCTCAAAATAAATGAGAATAATAAAAGTCAGTCAGCAGAAGTTGTGTGATCATTATCCTAAGGCTTGCAATGGCAATAAAACTAACAAAAGTGCCTACCTTTTAGAGGTTACCAGACTAGGCAGGAGTGGAGATTCAAGGCTTAGGTAGATAAATAGATGATAGAAATATAGATAGAGGGATTATAGAGATAGATTATAAAGAGACAGAAAAAGATATATGACGAGATAAAAGATAGAAATGACAGATAGGGATAAATTATAGATTACATGGACAGTGGATGGATGGATAGATGCATGGAGAGATGGAAGGATGGATGAATGAATCAATAGATCAGTCGAGTGATAGATAAATAAATAATATTGAGATAGACTGAGATAGATGATAGAGATACAGGATAGATAGAAATAACAAAATATGATAGATACAGATGATAAATTAGGTAGATGACAAATGGGTGGATAGACTGAGAGAGATGATAGAGATGACAAATATAGATGATAAAGCTAGATCTAGATGGTCAATTAGATAGATGAGAAAGATATAAGTAGATGGATGAATAAATGAGTTGATAGGTAGAGAGGCAGAATTGCAGGTCTTATTAAATGTACTTTACAGCTAAGGAAACTGAAAAACTTCCAAGTTTATTATTTGTATGACCTCCTATGGGCAAGTCTTTTACCTTCCCTGGGCCTCAGGTCAACTAATTAGTTCTATACACAAAAAAGTAGGTCAAGACATACTTTTAAATTTTAATTTGCATTTTAACACTTTCTCCATCATTTCTGAGGTGAAAATACCTACACTAAAGATTTAAAAATTGTTTCTCACTAGACAGTTCAAGCTGGCTTTAGCACACCACTGATAGACACTATCTTGCTTACTTGTATTTGTATTCCTAGCACTTAGCACATTGCCAGACTCATAAATTAGTGAATGTTGCAGCTATCAGTCTCTCTATCCAATCTCATTTTCATATATTCATAGCTATCTCTATTACCTCTCATTACTTTCAATTATTTCTTTCATCTCTCTCTCTCCCCTATGAATCCATCCATCCATTTGAATATCTACCTATCATCTATCTCTCTATCATCTCCATCATCTATCTTTCTCTATCATCTATCTCTTCCTATCTAAACTTCTCATTTTCCAGATGAGGAAACTGAGGCCCAAGGAAGGTAAATGACTTGCCCATAGATGGTCATAAAAATTATCAGCTTTGGAAGTGGTATTTGGACCCAAGTCCTCTGACTTCATTCAGGACATTGCTCCATATTATACTGCCTCCAATGGAGTCAGTGATTTGAACTGTCCAGCTTCAGTTTCTTCAGCTGCAAAGTACACTTTAAAAAGCCTATATCACTACCTCAGTGGTTTATTATGAATCTCAAACAGATAATGTAAGGAAAGGACTTTGAAAATTTGAAAGGACTAAATAAAATTTTCAATTATTATTCTTTTATTAGCTGTGGATCAACTCAAGTCACTTCATCCCTTGAGTCTTTGGTTTCCTTCTCTGAACCAGAAGGAGAATGGTTGTGGGGTCTTTCTCTAAAATTACATAACCTTTTGTTTTTAATGCTCAAGACATTTGATCTATTAGTATAGGCCAGTGATTCTCAAACTTTTTGATCTCAAGATTTCCCAACTTTCTTTAAACTTAGAAGACTTCTCAAAGAATTTTTGTTGACATCTATCAATATTTCTGTTGTTAGAAATGAAAATAGCATTATTATGAAAATAGCTTTGATTTCCTGGATTCTCTGAAAGGGTCTTAGGGACTCCCAAGACCACACTTTGAGAACTGTTGGTACAGGCATACCTCAGAGATATTGTGGGTTTGGTTCCAGACCACTGCAATAAAGCAAATGCAGCAATAAAGAGTCACATGAATTTTTTGGTTTCCTAGCGCAAACAAAAGTTATGTTTATACTATGGTGTAGGCTATAAAATGTATAATAGTATTATCTTTAAAAAATGTACAACTCTTAATTAAAAAATACTTTATTATTTAAAATGCTAACCATCACCTGATCCTTCAGCAAATTATAATTTTTTTTTTTTGCTGGAAAAGGATTTTGTCTCAATGTTGATGACAGCTTACTGATCAGGGTGGTAGCTGTTGAAGTTTGGAGTTGTGGCAATTTCTTAAAATAAGACAATAATGAAATTTTTCTCATTTTCCTTTTACTTGAATATTTAAAGGTCATTTTTAGGATTACTAATTGGCCTAATTTCAGTATTACTTTGTCTCAGGGAGACTCTAGGAGGAGAGAGATGGGAAATGTCTAGTCAGTGGAATAAGCAGAAAACACAACATTTATCAATTAAATTCAGTATCTTATATGGGCACAGTTCATGGAGCCCTAAAATAATTATAATAGTAACATCAAATTATCACCATAACAGATATAATAATAATGAAAAAGTTTATTATAATTACCAAAATGTGACACAGACATGATGTGAGCACATTCTGTTAGAAAAATGAAGATAGACTTGCTCAACACATCGTTGCCATAAAGCTTCAATTTGTAAAAAAACATGATTTTTTCAAAGTGTCATAAAGAGAAGTGCAATTAAAGGAGGTATCCCTATAAAGGGATTGATGAGGAAGCAAACATCTTCTAAACATGAACACTATAAAGTGTTAGGTAGTTGGGGAGAAGCCACCAGGAAGTTAAGGGACTAGGCTATCAAATCATCATGCTCTACTGCCTCTCTTGGCTCCTGTAGAAGACAATTCAAGTATACAAGATGATTCATACCAATGAAGCTTCTGACCTATGAACTATAGAAGCTTTATGGAATTTTTAAAGAACTCCATAATAACTCCTGAGTGGACCAATGTGAAAGTCAGTGCAAAAAATGTCTGTGTGTAGCTGAATAGAATTGAGCAGAGAAGAGAGGAGCCCTGGGATTTTTTTGTGTGCTAATTAGACATGGCTGCAGCTATGATTTTTACTTACCTCTTTAGGAGATGGAGAGATTTGATCTGCGGCACATCCCGGATGATGGTGCTTAACTGTCAGTGGACATTGAAACAGATACACACACACTTCAGAGGTAATCCAGTCCAACTCTTTCATTTCATTCTTTTACAAATAAGGAAACTGAGGTTTAGAGAAAAAAAAGTGAATTGTCTGAGTTTTTACAGAGCCAGAATTTGAACCTTCTTCCATTCTAACCTGAAAATATCGTATTTTCAAGAGGGAAGAAGCCACATGTACAAACATAGGCTCTTGGTAACAAAGCACTCATTGTTGGTACAGGGTTGACAGCACTGAAGTCTGAGCAGCTCAGGAGAAAATGTAAATGAAATGTACATTAATAGCCCGTGATGTTTTGATGGCAGCAGGCAAAAATACAACAAGCAAGAGAGTGGAAAGAGGCAGCTGGGAGGTTTTTTTTTTTTAAATTGGTACCAACATAACTGAATTATGAGAGCTTGCCAAGCACTGAAGGAGTTCTTGGTGCTGTACAGGAGATGACAGGGAGTTCTCAGTTTTGAGCCAGACCCAATAACCGAAACAGAAACACACCAAGAGAGAAAGTGACTCCAACTCAGAGGTGTGAGGTCACTGGTTAGCTCCTGGCTTTTCCTACACCCCTTCCCCTCATATTCTACTACAATGAAAACCAGATCTCTGGCATTGGAAAAAGCTGGATTTGGTACTGGTCCTGTATCTGTTTCCAGTACAAGTCCTTCCACCCCCAATCAATGCAATGGAAATGATACCAAAGAGCAAGAAGGAATGCAGCAAGGGAGAATTTAGAAGGACAGAACCAAAATGACTGTATGTATCTATAAATCAATGTTCAGCCACAGTAGACAAAACCTCAGCATATCCTGCAGCCAAACTGCCCAATTCAGCAGAAGGGAATTAAAGAGAGTATAAGCCAAATTGTCTACCATTGAATCAGTGACCCAGGCAAGAGTGCCAAAATCATAGAATCCAATAAGACAAAAAGCAGAGCTTGTTGCACAGGGCAAAGAAGTGGAATGCAGGCCTGGAAAGGCTTCATTTGGTACCTAGGAGGGCATGGACCATGACTTGAGAACCAAAAGCTTAATTAACTTAATGTGTTCATTACAGAGTCTCCTTTTTCTTTTGTCAAAGAGGAAATGGAATAAAAGTAGAAGGAATCGTTACTGAATGGACTGAAACAGGAAAAAAGGAAGATGCTATCTGCAAAACTATTCATCTTCTTTCTGTGTTTGTCTCCCCTGTTCCAGAGTTTCTTATTCATCTATAACAGGGCTTTTTAAACTTTTTTCACTCACAATCTCTTTTTGCCCAAGAAGTTTTTATGCAACCCTGAGTATATAGATATATAAAATAAATATACAAAACAAACATTATTGATAATAGATCAGAAAGAAATTTATTTTAAAACAATGTTACTATACATACAATTTTACCATTTGTTAAAGAAGAAAGCAAATTTACATATTAATAAGATGAATGTGCTTATTTATTTTTAGAAAAAGAATTAAATCTTGGAAGAATATTAGATTAGATTGTATTCCATTGTTGGCAAATTTTTCATGACCCCCACATTCAGTTACATGATCCTATATGGGATCTTGACCCAGAATTTAAGAAGTTTTGATCTATAGACTCCAGGAGAGCCCCTAGTACTTAAGATAAATCAGTTTTTTAAGGGGATTCATTTTGCATACATCCTGTATTCACTAATCTGTAGAGACATTGTAGTCCTCTGGATGAGAGTAAGTATCTTGAAGACAGAGAATTTCTCATTTTATATTTCAATATAGAGCCTACCATAGTATTTGATACTAGAAAGTACTCAGTAACTAAATTTATTATTGGATTGCCCTCCTTGAGGGCAGGGACTGTTTCCTTCCCCCCTTTCTCTCCTCCCCATCCTCTCCCCACCCTGTTTTTTGTATTCTTAGCACTAAGGTGCCGGGAACCTTAAACACTTTTATTTACTGATTAATTAGCTGTTGCATGATTAACAAGTAGATTTGTGTTTGAGTAATAACAGGAGCTTCTAGGTCAAAATGAGACACTTTTAAGAAGAAAGGCCAGGTGTGCCTCACTTTTTATAATTCATGTGGTCTTTTATTCCTTTCCTGGCCCTTTTCCTGAATCTTAGGATTTCAAACCTATGCCTACTTTACTGCTGACTTATTCTGAAATTTCTCTCAGTGCTCAATGCTTGGGGCCATTTTTCATTGAAACCCTGAAATATCCTTCCACACACTCCCAATTTTTCCCATTAATGAATTACTTGTAGAGTTACCTCCTACAGAGGTTTTAGCACCTAGAAAGGTGCTAAAACCAAGAGCTGATTGTTAAATTTTCAGTGTGAGCATTTAGATTTTATTTGTTGTTGTTTGGTCTTGCCTGGCTCTTAATTGCCCCATCTGGAGTTTTCTTGGCAAAGATAGTAGAATGATTTGCCATTTCCTTGTTCACCTCATTTTACAGATGAGGAAACTGAGGCGAACAGTGTTACATGACTAGTCCAGAATAACAGAGGTAGTTAAGTGTCTGAAGCCAAATATGAACTCAAGAAGATGAGTGTTCCTGATTCCAAGCCCAGTACTCTATCCACTGCAGCCACCTAGCAGTCCTCGTCCAAAGAAACAAATGTGCAAAATAGCAGAGTAGGAACAGCTGGATGGTGCAGTGGATAGAGCACCAGTCCTGGGGGCAGGAGGACCTGAGGGATCAAATGGGATTAGATCACAGGAAATAAAGCTGGAAAAGTACTCTAGAGATCATTTAGTTTAATACCACCTCTGATTTTCCAGAAAAGGAAGCCAAGACACAGAGGAGAGAAAGAATTTATTCAACATCACATGTCCAGAGTAAATATCAGAACCAGGATTTGAACCTCTAACCTCTGAATTCCAAATCCAATCTTCTTTCCAGTATATCCTTTTATTTTTAAATTTAATTTAAATTTAAGTGAGGGACAATGGCATCTTAAAGGAACTTTTACAACTACACTTCTAATAGCATGAAGAGATCCTTTATCACATCATTTATCATCTCCAAATTTGCTTTTTCTGTTTTTGGGTAAACTCAGATTCACAATCCTAAACTGAGCTGAAACATTTTTGTCTCTTGCAAAGGTCTTTTCTTTTATAGAAATTATTATTGTTCAACTCTTTCCAGCCACATCTAACTCTGACTTCATTTCGAGTTTTGTTGGAAAAGATAGTGGAATAGCTTGATATTTCTTTCTCCAGCTCATTTTATAGTTGAGGAAATTGAAGCAAACAGAGTTAAGTAAACTTGCCTAGAATCACAGCGTCTGATACTAAATTTGAACTCAGTTCTTCCTGACTTCAGGCCTTATACTCTATCCACTATACCACCCAGCTTTGGGGATTATATGTAAACATATAATTAAACCATTTCCTTTAGGTGAGCCTTAAAATCCCGTTCCAATCCAATTAGAACACATTTTTTTATTAAAGCTTTTTATTTTCAAAACATATGCATAGATAATTTTCAACATTCACCCTTGCAAAAAAAATCCACATTTCTTCCCTCCTTTCCCACTACCCCCTTTCTTAGGTAGCAAGTAATCCGATAGATGTTAAACATGTGCAATTCTTCTATACATATTTCCACAACTATCATGCTGCACACACACACAAATCAGATCAAAAGGAAAAAATGAGAAAGAAAACAAAGTGCAAGCAAACAACAACAAAAGAGTGAAAATACTATGTCGTGATCCACAATCATTCCCCACAGTTCTCCCTCTGGGTGTAGATGGCTCTCTCCATCACAAGATCATTGGAAATGGCCTGAATCATCTCATTGTTGAAAAAAGCTATGTCCATCAGAACTGATCATCATATAATCTTGCTGTTGCCATGTATAATGATCTCCTGGTTCTCTTTACTTCACTCAGCATCAGTTCATATAAGTCTCTCCAGGACTCTCTGAAATGATCCTGCTGATTGTTTCTTATAGAACAATAATATAGAATACATTTCTTAAACGCCTAGTATGTGCAACGCACTAGAAAGATACCAAGTAAAGGATTAATGATTTTATCAGGATCAAACAGCGTAACTACCTCCACCAATGCTGGTCACAACCATCTATAATTTAGTGGATAAGTTCTAGGGAACTTCTTGAGATGCATAAAGTGACACACTATGATTATTTAGGGTCTCAAATTTAGTGTCAGAAGTAGATTTTGAAGTCAGGATTTACTAATTCCAAAGTCCAAAATTTTTTCACTCTGTCAATGTTTTGGATACTGGGGATAAAAAAAAATATGAAAAAGAAGCTTACAGGGTGGGGTAATAATAGGATTTGTAGAATTATAGGCTTTCTAAGATCTTCTCTCAAGCAAGTGGTGTGAGGTTCAATGAGATAAAGTTAAAAGAGAAGTTCAATCCAAGTATATGAAATTTTCAGTAAGAGTGAGGTTAGGAAAGTTTTCATAAAGAAAGTGACACCTAAGTTTGGTATTAAGAACAAGCAGAGGAGGAGATTCAGAAAAAAAACAATTCCTGTAAGGCGCTTTTCATATCAGCCCATTCACTCACCTACTAATCAAAGAACTCAGTGGTGAAAATCGGGCTTGACGATGACTTCTTATCTTAAAGTCTTCAAATGATAACTATGGCCTAAAAGTTTGCTTGACTTTCTAATTCTCCAGGCCCCTACAGTGAACTGAAATTCCACCTGAAATCCAACACAGCCAGACCCAAGATTTGCTATGAAGGCACATTCATTATGTTTACTCATCTGCTTTATTTAAACAATGACCAGTCAGCCTCAGCTCATTCATTGGCTTTCAACTTGTGGCTAACAAAACTCCACAAAGTCTTCCCAGATGGAGGGAGAAGAGGAATTTACCATGTACAGACAGAATAGGATTTATGTTAAATCACTTGCCAGAAGATAGACAACCAGAACTTCCTTGAGGACAGTTGGTGGGAGAGGCGCAAGCTTTGCCCTATGACATTCCCTTCCCAGAAAGCTGCATTAGGATTATTTAGGGTTGAATTAATGCAGGATTTTTTTTTTTTTTATCCAGAGGATTAAATCAAGCCATCCATTAAAGAAATAATCTGTGTACTTGATTTCCATTAATAGGACTTTGGTCCCCCTCCCCCTTTGTCCTTGTTTCCCCTTATTTAAATATCCTTTCCTGGGATTAGTGATATCACTGTGACATTTAGGCTCAAGCTTGGAGGAGTGGGTGGGATCTGCTCCCTATGTAAACCTTGCTGATTCATCTCTGTGAATCATTTATTAGGGGTGCCACTACTGGGCCCGCTTGTTTGCTTGAGTGAGTAAATGATAGAACTTGTAAATTCTCTTTTTTCTTTCCCACTCTCTCCTCCCCTCCAATCTCTTCCTTTCTGTTCTTCCTCTCTCTTCTTTCCCCTTCCTTCCTCAATCTCTTTCCTTTCTTTCATGCCCATCCCTTCTTTTTTTCCCCTCCCTTACCTCTTTTTTCTTTCCTTTTCTTCCCTCCTCCCTCTCTTCCTGCACCCACGTTCCATCTTCTCCAATGTTTAACACTTCGTGTGTGTCAGGAAGAGAGATCTTGGGGTCACACCAGCTGCCCAAGAGCCTGGGAACGTCAGCTGTTTCCCAAATGCTGGTTGCTTGTGGGCCCAGAGTCCCTGCCTTCTCACCATTCCAGGACTGATCTCACCCACACCATGCTTCCCACTAGGTAATTTATGGATTCAAATATCTAAACTGTGACCAACCCAGTACATTCATGAAAGCCAGACGCTGAGGAGTCATGCTTCCCAGACCAAATTGGACTCTCTGTTGCTTGAGGTCAATTATTATAAACTATCAATTTTGCAGGAATGCTATTAATTCAACTGTTGTATAAACCATGTCCCTGTTTCTCAACAATTACATCTTGTGAGATTTTAAACAGCAGTGATCTCTAATCTTTATTCCCTCCTCTTCTCCCTCCCATCTTCCTAGTGCCCCCACCCCAAATGGAAGTTTCCAGCTGTGTATTATTTGGATATGATTCCATCCAAGCTTTTTCCATAATATGCTGTCGGACCAATTCCAGGTCCCAGATGTGCTATTTATTTACTCTGAAGCATCTGGGCCTCAACACAATCCTGTCCCTGCAACGTGGCAAACTTGTGAAAAATCAGGGTGGCAGCCAGATAGCAAACAAACTGAACTCTCTTGGCAAGCAGGGGAAAACATTTCAAAGGAGGATGAATGGGGAGGGTAGGGGAGAAGGGGGAGGAAACCTCAGAGCAAGCAAGGAGGGAAGGGCATGAGGGAAGATGGAGATGCAAGCTGGGCTGGCAACTGACATTTTTCCATCCTCTGCCTTCTAATGTTACAGATGAACAGATTAACATTGGAAGCTGTGGATTTTGTTTCTGGAGTGGGGCAACTTCTAAGACTAAACAAATCAGCCTAGACTCCTTCCAGAAAACTTAACATTATGTGGACACTCAGGGAAAGCTAAAAATCTCTACTAAGTAATAGAGCTGGGAGGGTAGTGGTCCAGGTACCCAAGAGAACACACAAGCATATTATTCTAAGAAAAGAGCTGTTTGATTTTGTTTTTAGCAAAATAGGGTCAATCCAACAAAGTTTTAGATGAGATATGATTGGTCATAACCCTGGAACATCATGCTGGGAAAACAGTTCTATGCTCAAAGATGGCACAGTGGGAAAACAAAATGAAATGAAAAAAAAAAAACTGCATTTGGGGTCAGTGGCTGAGAATTTAAAAAAAAAAAAACTGTTCTGTGATTTACTAGCTGTAGGACAAACCACAACCTTTCTGGATAAAACAATTACAAGCCTCAGTTTCCTTGTCTACAAAGTGAGGATGTGGGATTCCCTTCCAATACTAAATCAATCATCTTCTCATACGAATTGTTGAACCTTACAATAAATTCTCAGAGAAGGGAATTTTACAGATTAAAATCCTAGAAATATACAAGATAGAAAGGAAACTTTTAAGATCCTCAAAAACGTAAAAATTATGAGACCTCAAGAATGCATCTATTTCAGAGGTTTCTAACTTGAGATCTATGAACTTACTTTTAAAAATATTTGGATAACTATTTCAGAATAATCGATTTGCTTTGTAATTATATGGATTTTCTTCTCTGCATTTAAAAACATTATTCTGAGCAGGAATCCTTAGACTTCACCAAACCACCAGAGGAGTCCATAAGACATAATAGTTAAGAACACCTTATATATTTTAACTCATTCCTAGGAATCATTCACCTTCCAACAACTCTACTAAGTGGTAATAATGTTGTTCAATCATTCTAGTCATATCTGACTCTTCATGACCCCATTTGGGATTTTTCTTGGCAAAGATACTGGAATGGTTTGATATTTCTTTCTTCATCTCATTTTACAGAGGAGGAAGCTGAGGCAAATAGGGTGAAGTCACTTGCCCAGGGTTACACTGCTAGTAAGTGTCTGAGGTCAGATTTGAACTTGGGAAGATGAATCCATCCACTATACCACTTGGCTGCCTCTAAGTCTCCAAGGCCTTCTGGGATGGGAAATCTTACTATCACAACTTTTGAATAACTCCATTTATTGAGAAATTTTTCTTTATGTTGAGACAAAAATCTCCTTCTCTATGTATCTTCTATTTGTTGTCCAATATAGTAGAAGTTTCTTAAGGACAATCTTTGTACTTTGAGTAAGATGCCCAGCAAATAAATATCAGATGCTTAATAAATGCTATTTGAATGACTGCCTAGCGCATTGCTTAGTATGTATTAGGGACTTAATAATGACCTTTGTATTGGCAATGAAAAAGCAAAATTGATTAATAGGTAGTTGGTACTCCGAAACCCAGCTGGGTTCACTTTGTAGTGAGAAGGATCCATCTCTACCCTGTTTATCTGCCCTTCATATCCTTGCTAGGCCATCCAGTTACATCTAGCTACTTAACTGCTAATGAGATGGGAGTTACCAACTCTTCCTTTTCATGAGATGGAAAAACATCAAGCCTTACTATATACCCTTAAAGTTTATCCTAAGGACCTTAATACACTACACATATCTGGAACTGGCATCTGACCTAAAGACTCTTAACTTCCCTATACACCTTTCAGATTAAGTTCATTTTATGTATTATCTTCTTTAATTAGAATGTAAGCTTAAGGGCAAGGATGTTTAATTTTTCCATTCATGTCCCCAGAGTTTAGCACAGTTTTTGGCACATCATACATTCTTAATAAATGCTTTTTAATTCATTTACTCAAGATAACTAAGAAAATAATAAGAGAGCATCTAGTTGTCTTTTTGACTTCAAATCACCTGAATCAGATGAACCCAACTCTTGGTCCTATGAGATGAAGAGATGCGATTTCTGAACCACTTTTAGGTAAATATGAAAGATGTGGGAAATGGGAGAGATACTACAAATTAGAGAGAGGCAAATATGCCAACTTTCTAAAAATGCAAGAGAACAGAGTCTGCAAACTATAGGCAAGTGCGCCTAACTCTGATTTCTGGGAAATTTTTAGAACGGATCATTAAAGAAATGTTTGGCTAGCATCTGGACAGGGAATTGGTGATTACAAAGTCAGCATGGCTTCATCAAAAACAAGTCATGCCCAACTAACCTCATTTCCTTTCTTTTTAGGCAGGATTATTGAACTTGTATGTGAGGAAGGCAATACATATGATTTCCCTTGTTCTTAGAAACTTAAAGTTTTTGATAAAGTATCTTAAACTATTGTAGAGAAGATGAAAAAATATGATTAAGAAGATTATATGCTTATATTAATTCAGGACTGGTTTAATGATTGGACTCATAGTAGAGTTGTGAATGTGAACATGGCAGCAGGTTTTCAGGTTGGGTACTCTTTGGAACTGTATTTTTCCTGTGCTATTTAACATTTTAATCAATGATTTACATAAAAGGATAGATAGCATCCTTATCAAATTTAGAGATGACAAAAATGGAAAGGGATAGTACTGGTTCAATGGTTGAACTCATAGTAGAATTGTCCATGTGAACATGACAAAATGACACAATGACAAAAATGGGAAGGGATAGTTAGCACACTTGTCAATAATTAAGTTCCAAGAGGATTTTGGAAGTCAAATATTAGACTGAATCAAATAATATGTAATTCAATAAAGATAAATATAAAGTCCTATACTTGGGCACAAAACAAAGCCATTCTCACAAATACAAATTAGGGGAGACAAGGTTAGATGGAAATTTCTAAAAACAGATCTATGAATCTACATTGTTGTGGTAGCAAAAAAAGTGATATCAATCATGAGATGCATTGAAGGGCATAGTTTTCAAGAATAAGGTAGTGACCATCCTATTGTACTCTACCTTAGTAAAATATCATTTGTAATACTGTGTTCATTTCTGGGAACCACAAAGATTAGCATTCTGGAGAACATACACAAGAGTGAAAAGCCTTGAGTTTGTGCCATATGGGAACTAGATGAAGAAACTAGGAATGCTTAGCGTGGATAGAGAATGCATGCACATGCGTACATGTGTATGAGTGTGTGTGTGTGTGTGTGTGTGTGTGTGTGTGTGTGAGAGAGAGAGAGAGAGAGAGAGAGAGAGACAAAGAGACACAGAGAGAGAGAGAGCGCTATATTCAAGTATGTGAATGGTTTATATATGGCAAATAAATTAGATTTGTTCTGTTTGGTTCCAAAAGGCAGAAATGGTAGAAATGAGCAGATGATACAAAGAGGCTAATCAAGAAAATATTTCCTAGCAATTAAAGTTGTTTAAAAGTAGAAAGGGCTATTTTGAGAGGTGGTGAACTCCCCATTTTGTAGGAGTCTTCAAATAGATGGAGATGACTACTTATTGAATACATTATGGTGGGGATTCCTTTTGTGTATTGGTTCAGACTAGAGCACCCCAGAGATCCCATCTACCATTTAAATTTTGTGATTCCACAAATGCTTCTTCTTTGTTCTGCTTTCAGGGTCCAAACTAACCAAGTGCAATTCTCTTCCATCCTGCCTTGTGGAGTGGGATGAAGAACATATCTACTTGAAAAAAAGAATCAGACTATTTTATAAGACCACCAAAAAACAAAGAGCTCCAATTTTAAACTCCTGATGTCCATCAGTTATGACCCTGACATGGGTCAATAAGGTACCAGGCTTGAATAAATTTGGGAAATCAGTGAGCCTTCTGGTACTCTATAGTTCTCAAACTTTTTTGTTGTTGTGGCTTCAGTCACATTATTAATATCTACAATGCTTGCAGAGAGTCAGGATATTGGCATGTGTATGGGAAATTGTTAGGATAAATTTCATAAAATTTATGTGAAACTCTCATACAGCTCCAGTCTATACAATTCTCCTGGCAGCTAAATCCATCTTCTGCTGTGGATGGAGACCTAGTCTACTTGTATATAAGGCCAATCTTGAGCAGGATATTTTGTAAGGAGGGTCTTAAGTCAACCTAATTTGCATGAAATGATCCTATTTGTAGAGAAACCAAGCCAAATCACTTCCTTCTCCTCCTGGGAGGACAGATAATCATGGCAGAACATTCTGATTCCTTTAGGCTTTGGGGCACCAAGGACCCAAAAGATTCTCTCTACCCCATCTTCTTCTATTTGATTCAACTAGTACAGAGGACCAATAATTGAAATTTGTTTAGTCTTAAGAATTTTTTTTTCTTTTTTATTGTAGTAATTTTATTTATTTTTAATACACATTGCTTTATGAGTCATGTTGGAAGAGAAAAATCAGAGCAAAAGGGAAAAACCATGGGAGAGATTAAAACACACACACACAAAAAAAAAAAAAAAAAAAAAAAAAAGAAGTGAACTGATTTCCATTCAGTTTCCTTAGTTCTTTTTTCTGGTTGCTGTTGGCACTTTCTGTCCAAAGTCTATTGGGATTGCTTTGGATCACGGAACCACTGAGAAGAATCAAGCCTTTCATAGTGGATCATCACATATTCTTTTTGTTATGTTATGTTAATATATACCTGGTTCTACTTGTTTTGCTTAGCATCTGTTCATGTAAATTTTTCTACCTTTCTATAATCAACTTGTTCATCATTTTAAAAAGAACAATAATATTCCATTACTCTTATATACTGTAACTTGTTCAGTCATTCCCTAATTGATAGATATCCTCTCCTTTTCCAATTCTTTGCTACCACAAAAAGAGCTGTTACAAACATTTTTGCACATGTGAGGCCTTTTCCCTCCTTTATGATTTCCTTGGGATACAGACCCAGTAATGGCACTGCTGGGTCAAAGGATATGTACAGTTTTATAGCCCTTTGGGCATAGTTCCAGATTGCTCTCCAGAATGATTAGAACTTTTCACAATTCCACCAATAATGCATTAGTATCCCAGTTTTCTCACACCTCCTCCAACATATATCTTTATCTTTTCCTGTCATCTTAGCCAATCTGAGAGGTGTGACCCTGGGCAAGTCACTTAACTTTGCTTACCTTAACTGGAAAATGAAATAGAGAAGGAAATGGCAAACTACTCGAGTATCTTTGCCAAGGAAATTACAAAGGGAATAACAGAATGAAATGATTGAACAAACTTATGTCTTATTTTCTAGTGAAATGATTTTTATTTGGAATCAGACATCCTTGATGGGAGTAAGAGAGGAGTGAGGAAGGGAAAGAGAAAAAGATTCTTTCCTTCTCATGGACACTTTGGTTTCATTTCTTCTCTATGAGGTGTAGACCCCCAGAATTAGCTCATTCTTCAAGTACGGAACCCTGTAAATATTCTATGGAATCTAGTCTTTGGCTTCTACATTATCTTTACTGATAATTGTCCTTGGTGTTCTAAAACGTTCTTTTCTTCCCAGGTATAAGAGATTCTGGTCATGTAGTGGAGACACTGTGCCATATAGGCTCGCCTCAATCTCTCAAGCTACAAATTTTAGCTAGTTATACAATAAGAACAAAGAATACTTTCTTATGCCTGGAGAAAAGGAACTCACCTTTCAAAATGATTTTTTTTGTGTGCTGTTCCTTGCTACATACAGGATCTCAGATTCCACATAGGATTATACAACCCTTTCTATAAATGTCCTGGAATATATTTTGCAGTTAGTTTGCTTTAAATCATGACAATAGAGTTGTAGCCTGAATTGAACCTCCTTATAGTTCCAGTTCCCAAGAAGTTTATTCTTTGTTCAGGACCACATTCAGGAATTTTGTGATATACCAAGCTTGGAAAAGGGAATGAAGATGGAATAACCTGTCAGAGCTCACATACAGTATCTACAAACAGGAAAATGCCTTCAGATGCTTTGCTTATTGATGCCCTTTATAGCCCTTTAATTTATGATTTACTTCTTTCTATCTTCCTGATATTCTTGAGCTTTATAATCGACATTCCCTTCCATGCACTCTGTTATCTAGCTAGATTGGCCTATTTGATATACCTTATACGTGATTCCATCTTCTGTCTCCTGGGTTTTGCACAGGCTCTCCCCCCTGTCCGTAGAATAACCTATCTACTCATATTCCATAGTCAGTTAGTTTCTCTAGCTTCTTTCAAGAATATCTCTGAAATATCTCTTAGAGGAAGCTTTTCTTCTTTCTTTCTTGCCTCATTCCAGATGTTAAAGTATCTGCCTCTAAAGTTATCCTTGATTCTCTATGCATCATGTATATATCTTTTTATGTTATCTCTAATTGATGGGAATTTTTTTGCCTTTCTTTGCTTCAACAACACATAACACAGCACCTGGCAAATAGTAAGCACTAATAATAATCCATAAATGCTTATGGACTGACCGACTATGCTATTCAATTCCTTAGGATTTAAGATCTAAAAGATTCTAAAAGTCAATTAATCCTATCTCCTCATTTTACAGATGAAAAAACTAAGGCCTGAAGACAGTGAGTATATTAGAGAAGGTTACCTGTGTAACAGGAGCTGGGATTCAAACTCAGGTGTATTTCTTCCAAATCTAATGCTTTTTCCATGGTACCATATTGCCTATGGACAATTTGCCCCACTGTCTACTGGAAACTTTTTTTTTTTTTTTTTTTTTTGCCACCTAAGACTTGGCCACATATCCAGGTAAGCGTCACACCACATTCAGAGGTTAAATTTTTAGGCAAGAAATAAACCACCACAGCAAGAACCAGACATCTACTCTAATAAGAAAATCATTTCAAAGACCAATGTCTCTCCAGTGGCTGGAATCCTTGTCTCATGCAATTTTATGGAGCTTATGTCAGTTTACACAGATGCTAGGTTTTTAGTCTCACATCTGTAGTCCAGATTACCCATTTAGGGGCAGACAAGGACAGACAAATCAGCAATTCTGCAGGAATAGAATTTGTTGTTTAGCATTTTGCCTTCAAGAGGTTGTATCTACTTCTAGCTACATTAGGTATGGATTAAGTATCTCTGTATTATTATTGGTTTCTGACATAATTTGTCAGCTTTAAGGAAGACAACAACACTAATCTTGTCTTCACTTGTGGATCTTTTCAAGTGTTGCATCACAGTAAATTTTCCCTCCACTGATTCAGAGTTGATGCATGGTTTAATAAATTAATCTGCTGTGGGAAAAAAAAAAGTAAGTTAGCATGTAGTCACCAACCTTATGATAATGAGTCTTTATGAACACAATCTCAGGCAGAATTGTAACAAGGGTAAATGAACTTTGCATTGTTTCAGAATGCTGAATTTAGAGGGTGCTCACCATACTTTCAGTTTTTTAGCACATAGAAAGAGCAGCACTTAGAACCTAATTAGAACAAATGCTATAGCTTATTGAAGCCACAGATGACTACTGCATCCTTAGCCAGTCTTCTTAATTTTTGTGCTACACTGGATTTGGATTTTGAGGACTTTGAAGATAGAGTGAGCCTGAGCAATTCTGCCTTTCTTAAAACCAATTTACATTTAAGTCATTCATGATGTCATTTGGTCCTCTTCAAAAACAAAAGACAAAAAGGAACAATTACTTAAAATAGCAAGCTATCAGATTATAGGTTTAGAGCTGAAAAGATCTTTTAAATTGGCCATTAAGTACAACCCCCTCATTTTACAGATAAGGAAATTAATATGAGAGGGATTAGTGACTTGTTTAGGGTCACATATCTAGTAAATATAGAGGCAGAATTTGAATTTAGCTCTTAATCCAAATTCAGATGCTAGACATTGTGCCATTAAGTTGCTGAAATGATGCTGGACTGTAGTGAGAACTTTCCCCAGAAAACCCTACAATCCCTAAAGGAGGTGAAATGTTTGTCTAGCCCTAGTTACTTTGTCCTTAAAGCAACAGCCTGTGGCTCATCACTGGGCTCATACAAAAGCCTTTTAAGCTTGGGAGGACTTGCTCTGCACTGCAAAACAACAGGGTGAGCAATGACTTATCTGGTGATGCAATTGTTCTAATAAGTGAATTAAAACAACCACTCAGAAGTCCTGATTAATTATAAGAAATAGATTGAGACAACTGGAAAAAATGAATTAACCACTTTTAATTCCCCTATCTTCCTTTCCTGTTCCACTTGTCTTATTTGAGCCCTTTTAGATGGAACTATGTGTAATTCTGATTTTAGCTGCTTAACAAAACACCATGTAAGCTAGATTTTATTTTTAAAACAATGGGATATAAACTATAGCTATGGAAAAATCAAGTCATACAGTGTCCCATAAAAGGGAAACTAAAACCTATTAAAAATAATGATCTTCAAAGGGTTCATTGGTTTTAGAACTGCAAGAGACCATAGAGATCATCTGGTACATCCCTCTTATTTTACGGATTAGGAAACTACATTGAGTTCAAAATTAAAAAGGAAGGGGAAAGCAACAACACTGTTTAGCAAAAATGTGAACCTTGATTGTCCTGCTTTTACAAAAGCTGCCTTTTCGTTCTTTCATTCATAGAACATTCATTTCTCATACTGTCTTATGGTAGCCTTAGATGTATTCCTCGATTTTATGTCTGATTTAGCTCACTTAAATCCTTACTGAGAAAAGGAAAACAAATCTTCTTCTGATCATTCTTTAGATGATACAAAAATAATTTGCAGCCATCTTCTTATTAAGCTACCCACCATCTCTGTGAAATAAAAACATATCGAAACTGACATAAGACAGAAATTAAGACACAGAGAGAGTTCTTAGTGAGAAGTGTGACACCCTGTTATGAAAATTAGTTCCTTTTAAGCCACAGAGCCATATAATGGTCCATCCCTCAGGTCTCTCCTCTGCTGTTTTAGGGAATTTATATTAAATGAAAAGTTTGGAGTACATTTACAATTGTTCTGAGACTCCAATTGGGAGCCTCTTAATATTTAGGCAGAGGTTTGGCCCTCTGCCTTCATTTACATTGGTATTTATCTCTAGCAAATCTCAGACTCTTTGTGGTTTTAGCAAAATTCAGGTTACTGGAAATATTTCAGTAAAACAGCAGAATATATTACAATGTCTATTAATAGACCTCCAGGAAGGAAAGTTGGGGAAAGAGCAAAATTCTATTATAACTTCCCTCTTTCCTTAAGGAGTTGGTGACTGCCCAACCCTTCTGCTTTGATATACTGGCAGAGGACAATAGTTCTCCTCAATCTTTACCTTCTATGCTTCAGCCCAGTCCAACTTTCTGTTTCTCTTTTTGCTGGTTGCTCCTAGGCTGCTTATTCTTTTTGGCTCAGTATTTGATATCCCCAGCCTTCCTCTCCTCCAGAACCTAGTAATCTCTGGTATTGAATAGATCTCTCATTTTATTTAAGTTTCTCAGGCTGCGAGTAAGTTCTTCATCCAATAGAAGCAAGCTTTTTGCTACACTTAATTGAAATATCTGTGATTCAGAAAGGTATCCATTTAGTTATGATGGAATGATTCAATCAAAAATATTTCTCATCCAATAAACACAATTATTTTTAGTAGAGATGGGATAATAACTAGACCATACCCTTACAGAAGTTGAAACTGTATCCTAGTTTACTACTTCAGCACATAGACTGGGATCCATGATGGAAACAAAGAAACAATAATTATTCCTTTCTATATTCTTCTCATGCTCTCTTCTCTCATTATTTTGGACTTTGGGTAAAAGAGAGAAAGTAGCATATAGAAATTAGGACCAAAGAACCATACATTAAGAGTTGGAAGGATTTCAGAGATTATTTAACCCACCCCTCATTTTGCAGATGAAAAAACTGAGGCAAAAATAGTTATATTATTTGTTCAAGATCATACAGGTAGAGATAGTAAGTGGTAGAGATAGGATAGAATTTAACTCTTCTGTTCCAATTTGAGCAGAAAAAATTAAAAAGGTAGGAAGAAGGGGTAGAAAAGGAAGGCTAAAAGCATCCCCAGAGTGTTTATTATGCATCTAAAAACAGGGAAGACAATTAAAATTACCAATTAATCATATGGCCTTTTGGAGACAAAAGCATTAAGATAGTTCAGGCAGCCTTCACTTTACAATTTGTATTCTAAAATTTCTCTTGAAGTTGGAGTACGGAAACAATATTGTAAACAGGGGATGATTAGAGTTCCAGGTAAGCCTTTTCATTTTTACAATGAAAGTAGGAAATAATGTTATTGACAAACTAGAATTAAACAGCAAAAAAAGAAAATAATAAAATTGAATAATAAATAATGTTTTGTTTTCTTTTTTTTATTAAAGCTTTTAATTTACAGAGCATATGCATGGGTAATTTTTCCAACATTGACCCTTGCATAACCTTTTGTTGCAAATTTTCCCCTTTTCCCCCAACCGTTCCCATTTGTCAAGCAGTCCAATACATGCTCAATATGTTGAAATACATGTTAGATCCAATACGTGTATACACACACACACATACACACACACACACACACACACACAGTTATCTGTGCAAGAAAAATCAGATCAAGAAGGAAGAAAAAGAAAAACTGAGAAAAGAAAAATAAAAACAAAATGCAAGCAAATAACAAGAGAGAGTGAGAATTCTATCTTGTGTTCCACCCTCTGTTCCCATGATTCTCTTTCTGGGTGTATCTGACTCTTTTCATTACAGCACAAGTGGAACTGATTTGAATCATCTCAATGTTGAAGAGAGCCTCGTCCATCAGAATTGATCATCATATAGTATTGTTGTTGAAATATATAATGATCTCCTGGTCCTGCTCATTTCACTCAGCATCAGTTCATGTAAGTCTCTCCTGGCCTTTCTGAAATCATCCTGCTGGTCATTTCTTACTGAACAATAATATTCCATAACATTCATATACCACAATTTATTCAGCCATTCTCCAATTGATGGGCATCCATTCAGTTTCCAGTTTCTGACCACTACTGCCACAAACATTCTTGCACATGCAGGTCTCTTTCCCTTCTTTAAAATCTCTTTTGGATATAAGCCCAGTAGTAACACTGCTGGGGGTCAAAGGGTATGCACTTTTTGGTAACTTTTTGAGCATAGTTCCAAATAGCTCTCCAGAATTCCACCAGCAATGTATTAGTATCCAGTTCTCCCACATCCCCTCCAATATTTGTCATCTTTTCCTGTCATCTTAACCTGTCTGAGAGGTGTGTAATGGTATTTTAGAATTGTCTTAATTTGCATTTCTCTGATCAATAGTGATTTGGATACCTTTTCATGTGACTACAAATAGTTTCAATTTCTTCATCTGAAAATTGACTTCATATTCTTTGACCATTTATCAATTGGAGATAATGTTTTGTTTTCAATCTTGAATCTTGGTACTTTAAAGGGAAAGCAGGTTTAATCAAAAGAGAAAGACAAAGTATTGGAATCTTTGGGGAGATCGTCAAAGGGACTTGAGGGTATTTTCAAGGTTTTAGGAGTTGACAGCATACATGCTTTACTGTATCTAATTTCACTTCAAAACTTATTTTGTTTTTCTTGATACAGGTATATCACTAACACATATCAGCTATGATTAGGGTAAATTGTTGGCTCATAAATGAAGCAAAGACAGAAAGGGAGAAGAGGAGAAAAATATTTCTTTGAGGTAATTTACAAAGATTAAGAAAAAGCAAAAAGGATAGAAGTTAAAGATAGAAGTTACATGTGAGTCCTTGACTAAGGTTTATGAGCTTGCCTGAATTGTGTGAAAGACATTGTGAAAGGAAGGTAGCATGGTGTGTTGATGATACTCCTGAGAGGAAAGGCGGGGTAGGGAAGAGACATTGAGTTAAACAATTCCTTGAATGGGCCACCATGTATTGCCACTGGTTCAGGACCTCTTGGTTACTATACATAGAAAATAGACTGATAAACAGAATGGTATGGTAGGATGATTGAAAGGAAAAGGGAATGTACAACTCATTATTTTTATATATAGACAGTAGCTATTTGACTATTAATAGCTTGGGAAGTTCATAAAATGCAGCCTTTGACTTTAAGGAACTTCAAATATTATTTGAGAAACTCTACAGTTTCCTCAATTTGGAGCTCCTTATCATGAGAAATATATAGGACAAGACAAAACAAATGAACAAAAACTAGATTCTTGGTCTTATTTGTAAATAAAGTTACCTCCCCAATCTAGGTGGTCATTGTCAACTAGTTCATATTTCTGAAAATCAGAGATGATTTGAACAATTCTATTCAATTACCTGAGGGGAATAATTGGGTTATAACTGAAGGGCTCTGTCATTGTGAAGATTTGGAAAGGGACATGGCATTCTAATGATGAGAAGTGCCAAGAACTTAAAGTTTAATGGAACTAGAAATGTTTAGTCTACAGAAGAGAAGATGGGGGTGAGGGAAAGGGAAGGATTGTAATAGCTATCTTCAAGTATATGTTTGATTATTATATTGAAGAGGGATTAGACTTAAATTATTGGACCCCAGAGAACAGAACTAGAAGATACAAAAAAGCAAATTTAGTTTGATGTATGAAGATATTTTATAATAAGTAGAGTTGTTCCAAAGTAGAATGGATTGCTTTGGAAGGTTATGGTCCTTTGAGGTCTTTGAGAAACTAGATGACCACTTGTCAAGTAATAGAGATATTTTTTTGGGGGTATTGATTGAACTAGGTAGTTGCTGAAGTCCTTTTCAACTCAAATTCTGTGATTCTGTTGGAATTGAGTTTTAATTATCTTATATAATAAGAAAAAAATCTGTATTGGTGACTTTCTGTGATTCTGTTGGAATCGAGTTTTGGTTACCTTATATAATAAGAAAAATCTGCGTTAGTGACTTTCATGTCAATCAGATGCTTGTATCTTGCTGCTTCCCTGTGCTTGTAGATTTACCTAATCCTAATGCCTCAAGACCAATCAGATACTGGAGATATAAATTGGCCCCTTTAGAATGAATAAATAAATAAGTTTTTATCAAGTGATTTTTGTTGTCATTTTTCAAATATATCTGACTTTTCATGACCTTATTTGAGGTTTTCTTGAGGCAGAGATACTAGAGTGATTTGCCATTTCCTTCTTCAGCTTATTTTCCAGATAAAGAATTGAGGCAAACAAATTTGAGTGACTTAGCTACCACCACATTAATAAGTATCTGAAGCTGGATTTGAACTCAGAAAGATGAGGCCTTCTGACTCCAAATCTAGAACTCTATCCACTGGGTTACCTACTTGCCCTTGTTAAGTATTTACTATTGACAAAGAAACTGTTTAGCCAATGTTTACTATAGGTAATAGCTTTCACCAAGGATACATATAGAAAAGTAAGACAATCCCTGTTTCAAAGAACTCACATTAGGATGGGGAAAACAACTTATCTATAAGATTTCAGGTACAAATGGAAAGCTTCTATGGTCCTGTCACAAAGCAGATGGTGATGAATCCTTATTCATTCATTTCCATGACAAAATTGCCTAAGTTTCTGAAGTTAAACTACTTGACAGTTAAAAATAACAAGAATTATTATTATAATTGAATAAATTGAAAGTAAAATATAACATAAAATGTTATTATATTTTATTTTCAATTTCAAATTGTCTCTCACTCCCTCTTCCTCCTCACTGAGCTGAGAAAAACAAAACTTACTATGTATATGCATAATTATATAAAGCAAGTTCCCACATTAGTCACATCCAAAATTTTTTTTAAAAGTTTATTATCATTTGTTTTTGTAAGGAAAGCTAGAAAACCAGTGAGAATGTGAAAGAGAGAAGAAAGAGAGAAGAGAGAGGAAAGAGGAGAGAGAGAGAAAAAATTGGCATTCTGAGTGTATTACTTTGTCTAAAGGTAGACAGCATATTTCATCATAAATCCTTTGGAATTGTGGTTGGCCATTGTGTTGATCAGAGATATTCAGTCTTTAACAATTGATAATTTTTGAACTGTTGCTGTTACTGTAAAAATTGTTTTCCTTATTTGGTTTACCTAAGTTTGCATCAGTTCATAGAGACTTTTCCAGGTTTTACTGAAACTATCTCCTTCTTCATTTCATACAGCACAAAAATATTCCATCAAATTAATAAACAGTAACTGATTTAGTCATTCCCCAATTGATGGGCCTTCCCCAGTTTCCAATTCTTTGCCAACAAAAAAAAACGAATTGTATACCTACATACATATACATATATGTGAAATATATATTTTATAATATGCATATTATTGTATTTTAATATTAATCTTTATACTTTCTTTGCTTTCTTTGGGTTAGAGACAGTACAGTATCACTGCTAATAAAAATATTCATAAATTACTGGCTTTGGGGACATAGTTCCCAATTGCTTTACAAAATGGTTGGACCAGTTCATAGCCTCACCAACAGTTCATTAAAGTATTTATTTTCCCATAGCCCCCTCTAATATTTGTCATTTTTCTTTGTCACTTTAGTCGATCTGATGCATATGAGATGGTACCCAGAGTTGTTTTAATTTTCATTTCTCTAATTAAGATTTGGATTATTTTGCATGTGGCTACTGATAACTTAGATTTATTCCTCTGAAAGTTGCCTGGTCATATCTTTTGACCATTAATCAATTAAGGAATAGGTCTTATTCTTGTAAACTTGACTCACTTCCATACATATACATACAGACCCATACATACATACATAGATATGCATATATATATGAAATATGTATATCAGAGAAACTTGCTGCAAAATTTTTTTCTCCCAATGTCTTGCTTTTCTTCTAATTTTAGTTGCATTCGTTTTGATTTTGTGAAAACTTAGTAATTTTATGTAATCAAAATTAGTTATTCTACCTTCTATAAATTTCCCTGCCTTTTGTTTTGTCATGAACTCTCCCCCTATGGATCTGGCAGGTAATTTCTATGTCTCACTGATTTGCTTTTGATATTGATCTTTATTTCTAAATCATGAACCCAATTTCAATTTATATTGATATATGGTGCTGAGTGTTGGTTTATATCTGGTTTCTGCCAGATTACTTTTTAGTTTTCCCAAGTTTTTTGATGAATAATGAATTTTTGTCTTTAATAACTTGGGTCCTTAGGTTAATCAAACATTAAGTTATTATGTTCATTTGCTCCTATATATTTTGCTTCTAATCTGTTCTCTATATCTTATCTAGTACCAAATTGTTTTTGATCATTATAGTCATATAATTACAATGTGAGACTTGATACTGCTAGGTCTCCATTCTTCTTATTGATTCCCTTGATATTTTTGACTTTTTGTCATTTCTCCCCCCACCCCCAACTTTATAAAGTAATCTTTGGCAATTTGATCTTTATGGCACTGAGTAAATAAATTAATTTACGTAGTAGTATCATTTTTAGTCCATAGTATTATCAATTTTAGTATTACTTGGTCTGTCCATAAATAATTGTCTAAATATTTAGTTCTGTCTTTATTTGCTTGAAAAGTATTTTGTAGTATTGCTCATAGAGTTTTTTATGTCTTGGAAGATAGATTCTCAAGTAATTTATATTGCCTGCATTTATTTTTTAATGAAATTTATCTATTTCTTTCTGCTGAATTTTATTGGTAATATAAAAAATGCTGGTGATTTATATGGTTTTATTTCATATCCTGTGACTTTGCTGAAGTGGTTGTTTCAGCGTCATTTTTTCTGGTTTATTTTATTTTAATTTTTTATTAAAGCTTTTTATTTACAAAACATATACTTGGGCAATTTTTCAACATTGACTCTTGCAAAACCTTCTGTTCCAAATTTTCCCCTTCTTCCCCCTACCCCATCCCCTAGATGCCAGGTAGTCTAATACATGTTAAATATGTTAAAATATATGTTAAATCATACACACACACACACACACACACACACACTTATAATTGGATCAAGAAGGAAAAAAAACTGAGAAAGAAAACAAAATGCAAGCAAATAACAACAGAAAGAATGAAAATGCTATGTTATGATCCACACTCAGTTCCCATAGTCCTCTCTCTGGGTGTAAATAGCTCTCTTCATCACTGAACAATTGGAACTGGTTTGAATCATCTCATTGTTGAAGAGAGCTACGTCCATCAGAATTGATCATCATATAGGCTTGTTCTTGCCATGTATAATGAACTCCTGGTTCTGTTCATTTCACTTAGCATCAGTTCATGTAAATCTCTTTAAGTCTCTGAAATCATCCTATTGGTCGTTTCTTACAGAACAATAATATTCCATAAATTCATATGCCAAAACTTAATTCAGCTATTTTCCACTTGATGGGTATCCATTCAGTTTCCAGTTTCTGGAAATGTGGGTCTCTTTCCCTCTTTTAAGATTTCTTTGGGATATAAGTCCAATAGAAACACTGCTGCGGGTCAAAGGGTATGCACAGTTTGATAACTTTTTGAGCATAATTCCAAATTGCTCTCCAGAATGGTTGGATGCATTCACAGTTCCTAGGTTATTCTTAGAGTACTCTAGGTAAAGAATTATACCCTCTGAAAAAGTGACAGTTTCATTCTCTTTGCCTATGTTTATTCTTCATTTTTTCTCTTATTGCTATCATTTGCATATTTAATAAAATATTGAATAATAACAATCATTATAGACATCTTTTTTACCCCTGATCTAACTGGAAAAACTTTACTTTAACCCTTGCAGACTATTGGTCTGCATCTTGCAGTATCTATTGGTAATAGATACTACTTATCATTTTAAGGAAACCTCCACTTATTCCTATGATTTCTAGGAAAAGATGTTTTTTTTTTTTTAAAACAGTTTTTAGTAGGGTGTTATTATGGTCAAAAGCTTTTATGAAATCTAGTGAAATAATCATGTTATTTTCATTGTTTTTGTTATTTATATGATCAGTTATGCTTATTTGTTTTCAGCCCTGAAATCCTGATAAAAAAAAATCCAGTCTAGTCATAGTATATGGATATTTTCTTTATCTGTCTTTTTCCTCAAAACAGTTTATATGGTATTAAAATTAATTGTTCTTTAAATGTCTGATAGAATTTGCTTGTAAATCTCTCTGGTCCTAGGTTTTGTTTTTCTTTTCCTTAAGAAACTCATTTATGGCTTATTCTATTTCTTTTTCTAAGATATGATTATTTAAGTATTCTATTTCCTGTTCTGTTAATCTGGGAAGTTTATATTTCTGTAGATTTTCATCTGTTACATTTAGATTGTCAGTTGTATGTAAAGTTGGATAAAATAGTTTCTAAAATTGCTTTTATCTTGGTTGTGAATATACATTTTTCATTTTCAATATCAGTGATGTGATTTTCCTCTTTCTTTTTTAAACTTAAATTAGCCAATGGCTTATTCATTTTATTGAGTTTTTTTTAAAAAAAGTCCATCATTTATTTATTCATTTTTTTGTTTGAATTTTTTTTTAAATTTTTCTATTGATTATCATGTTTCTATTTTGGCATCTAATTAAAGGTATTAATTTTGCTAGTTTTCTAGGTTTTTTTAGATGTAAGCTCAACTTGTTAACCTGTTCTTTTCTTTTATTGATTTAAGTATTTAGAGATAGAAAATTCCTCCTGAATACTTTATTGACTGCATACTGCAAATTTTGGTGTATTATCCTATTATTGTCATTATCTTTAATGAAGAAATTGATAATTTCTATGATTTGTTCTTTCATCCATTCATTCTTTAAGATTAAATCATTTAGTTTCAATTAATTTTTATTCTATGCTTTATAGCCCTTTATTAAATACAATTTTGATTACATTTGATTAGTAGAAATGTCTGCACCTAATATTTCTGCTTTTCTCTTTTGTTTGTGAGGTTTTTATGCCTCACAAAGACAACTTTTGTGAAAGTGCTATGCATAGTTGAGACTAGGTATACTCCTTTCTATTACTATTGTATATTTTTCAGAGGTCTACCATGTATAACTTTTTTCCCCCTGAGGCAATTGGAGTTAAGTGACTTGCCCAGGATCACACAGCTAGGAAGTATTAAATGTCTGAGATCAGATTTGAACTCAGGTCTTTCTGAGTTAAGGGCTGGTGCTCTGTCCACTGCACCACCTAAGCTGCCCCTTTTCCAATATTCTATTTATCTTCTTAATTTCTTCCTATTTTGTTTTATAGTTGGACTTATATAAGCCTGGGGTGGGGGTTAGTAAATGAGGTTCTCCCTTAATCCAGTTTTATTTCCTCCTATAATTTATTTTGCTTTTTCTTCAAGAATTTTGATGTGATGTCATTTGTTGCATATATATATTAAGTATCGATATTAATTCATTGCTTATGGTACTTTTGAAGCTTTGCTTAATACAACTCACTATATTTTTCTGTCCCTTTATGGTTAGCTTCTTCTTTTGTTTACTCATTCTTCTAGTCTTCTTCTTGGACTCTGTTCTTTATGTTAATTCTGGGAATGTCTGGTCTGAACTTCTATACAAGACATTCTGTGATCTTTTGCTGCTTTCACAACTTAATCTGGATGTTCTATATGTTTTCAGTGCTCCCAAATTTGTGGGGTCCAGGACAAAGTCTGTTCACTGTCCTCCTAGTCTAAATTCTGCAAGTTCTTGGCCTAGGTTTGGATCTTCTGTATTATGCATGCTTGAATTATGGTAGACAACTGCTGGACTCACATGCTGCTAGCCCTCTGGGACATTCTGCAGGTTCAGGGTTATCATACTTCTGCCTCCCCTTTAGTCTGGAACATGTGCCTTGGTTATTCCAGTGCAGTCTTTAGTTGGCTTTTAGCTGGGACAAAGACTAGAACTGAATTACTGTCCTTCTGTACTCAGTCATACAGCTATATTTCTAGAGCTTGTTTCTTGACCAATATTCAGTCAGGGCCCCATTTGCTTGTGACTGCTGACCCTCATTCTGTGTTTGGCACTTGCTAATCAGAAGGATTTGAACTTGTCCTTTTTACTACAAGACTGATAGTCTATCCACTTTGCCAAACTACTTCTCTCTCTTTTTTTAAATAGCTTTTTATTTACAAGTTATATGCATGGGTAATTTTATAGCATTGACAATTGCCAAACTTTTTGTTCCAAATTTTCCCCTCCTTCCCCCCACCCCCTCCCCTAGATGGCAGAATGACCAATACATGTTAAATATATTAGAGTATAAATTAAATACAAAATAAGTATACATGTCCAAACCATTATTTTTCTGTACAAAAAGAATCAGACTCTGAAATATCATACAGTTAGCCTGTGAAGGAAATAAAAAATGCAAGCGGGCAAAAATAGAGGGATTGGGAATTCGATGTAATGGTTCTTAGTCATCTCCCAGAGTTCTTTCGCTGGGCATAGCTGGTTCAATTCATTCCTGCTCCATTGGAACTGATTTGGTTCATCTCATTGCTGAAGATGGCCAGGTCCATCAGAATTGATCATCATATAGTATTGTTGTTGAAGTATATAATGATCTCCTGATTCTGCTTGTTTCACTCAGCATCAGTTCGTGTAAGTCTCTCCAGGCCTTTCTGAAATTATCCTGTTGGTCGTTTCTTACCAAACAATAATATTCCATAATATTCATATATCACAATTTATTCAGCCATACTCCCACTGATGGGCATCCATTCAGTTTCCAGTTTCTGGCCACTACCAAGAGGGCTGCCACAAACATTTTGGTACATACAGGTCCCTTTCCCTTCTTTAGTATCTCTTTGGGATATAAGCCCAGTAGTAACACTGCTGGGTCAAAGGGTATGCAGTTTGACAACTTTTTGAGCATAGTTCCAAATTGCTCTCCAGAATGGCTGGATGTGTTCACAATTCCACAAATAATGTATCAGTGTCCTTGTTTTCCCACATCCCCTCCAACATTCTGCATTATTTTCCCCTGTCATTCTAGCCAGACTGATAGGTGTGTAGTGGTATCTCAGAGTTGTCTTAATTTGCATTTCTCTGCAAATTATTTCTCTTGTGCCAAAAACTTTGTTGTAAATAACTTTCTTTTGTGGGTCTTTTATATTGCATTTCTAGAAGCAGTTATTTGAATAAAAGAATCTCAGTGTGAATCCCCTATATTTTTCACCTGATTCTCTGATCTGGATCCATGATTTCTGCCACTGAACATCCTTGGCATTCATTTTTTATCTGAATGCCCTATATTCTCCTTGGTAGATTCAATCCTGACTTCTTCCCAATCTCGATTCCCCTTCCCAAGAGAATTCCTGCTTTGATGTGACCCTTCAGAAGAGGCTGCTTTTTTTCTGTGGTAATGACTGTACCTTAGCTTCTTAACTATCACAAGCAGGTCAGGATTTAAATTCCAATGTAAACCTGTTTGTGGGTAACAAAACAGAACTCCCAAGCAGAAGGAACTTGACTAATCTGAGCAGTCCTGACAATTCAATCGTGTAGACACGAGTTAAAATCCAGCTTTAGACATTTACTAGCTAACTATGTGACCATTGGCAAGTTGTTTAATCTTTTTGCTCTGAGGCTGTTGTCCAGATCAAATGAGATAATAATTATAAAGTGCTTATTATATATATATAAAGTGCCTAGTACATAGTGTTGTATAAGTATTATTATTATCATTATTATTAGTAGTAGTATTCAGTAGTATCAGTCAAGAGGATAGGGGTTGTCAGTGGAGATAAAAGGAGTACAACTGAGACCCAGCTGACCAAAGCAGGCAACAGTAGGTTGCCCCAGTATTCCCTCTGGCCAGTCCTTATGGTAGCAATATATCAGGTTCTAAGTATCAGTAACATTGCAGAAAAATCAGTTGGAACATTGGGAACCTTAGGGGATATTCTAATTAACTTATAGATTACAGTATTTAATATTTTTGATTCTCTTCTTTTAATAAAATTCTCTTTGGCTCTGTAAGAGTCAATGTATTTAGAACCAACCTTCTGAGCTGTCTAAAGGTGAGATAACATGAGGTGTAATGGGAAAAACCCTGGATTTCAAATTAGAAGATCTAAATACCAATTTTGATTCTCATTTACTATGTGACCTTCAGCAAGTCATTTTCACCTCCATATTTACCTCAGTCTCCTCATCTGTAAACTGTAGCTTGTGATTTAAAAATTTTGAGAGACATAGTTTCTGGATAATTTAATCATTTTGCTAAGAAAGCCAGAACAATATTTATAAAAAGATGATCATCTTATCATCTCTCTTATACCACAGATAATCATGGTGTCAATTAAAGTTTATATATCTTTCAACCTGTAGGTGTTCTTGAGGGGTGGCAATCAGCTCTGATTGGAAACACAATGGGAGATGGGCTATATTAAAAGGACTGTGCTGACAGTGACATCATGTCCACTTTGGACAGACTGTCTCCATTCCCAGACCATTACCCAGCCTTGGGCAATCTATTTAAAGAATGAATGCTCTACCCAGGCTTGAGCTATTCTACCAGAGTTGGGGATTGAACAAAAAAGTTCAATCTCATTGTCAGTAATGTTCTTCATGAGATTGAACTTTTTTCTCTTTTTATTATTGATTTTTATTTACAAGATATATGCATGGGTAATTTTTTAGCATTGACCCTTGCAAAACCTTCTCTTCCAACTTTTCCTCTTCTTCCCCTCCCTCCCTCCCTTAGACGGCAGGTTGACCAATACATGTTAAATATGTTAAAATATATGTTAACTACAACATATGTATACATATTTATACATATTATTTTGCTGCACAAGAAAAATCAGATTTAGAAATATGGTAAAAATAGCCTGAGAAGGAAAACAAAAATGCAAGTAGACAATAAGAGAAAGAGTGGAAATGCTATGTTGTGATCCACACTCATTTCCAGAGTTTTTTCTCTGGGTGTAGCTGGTTCTCTTCATTACTGAACAATTGGAACTGATTTGGTTCATCTCATTGTTGAAGAGAGCCACGTCCATCAGAACTGATTATCATATAATAATGCTGTTGCCACGTACAACATTCTGCTCATTTCACTCAGCATCAGTTCATGTAAGTCTCTCCAGGCCTTTCTGAAATCATCCTGTTGGTCATTTCTTACAGAACAATAATATTCCATAACGTTCATATACCATAATTTATTCAGCCATTCTCCAATTGATGGGCATCCATTCAATTTCCAGTTTCTAGCCATTACAAACAGGGCTGCCACAAACATTTTTGCACACGTGGGTCCCTTTCCCTTCTTTAAGATCTCTTTGGGATATAAGCCCAGTAATAACACTGCTGGATCAAAGGGTATGCACAGTTTGATAACTTTTTGAGCATAGTTCCAAATCACTCTCCAAAATGGTTGGATGCATTCACAATTCCACCAACAATGCATCAGTATCCCTGTTTTCCCACATCCCCTCCAACATTCATCATTATATTTTCCTGTCATCCTAGCCAATCTGAGAAGTATGTAGTGTATCTCAGAGATCTCTTAATTTGTATTTAAGAGAATGAACTTTTTAAAAATTGGGACCTGAGAAGAATGGGAGAACACTGGATCCTCCCAAATTATTGGTTATTAATAATCATTTCTTTCAGACTGTAGTTCCTGTTTCACAAAATGTTATAGAGTTTAAATAAGATAATATGTAAAAAAGCTTTTTCTGAACTAAAAAGTTTGCATTTTACTATTAATTCTCTAAATTTCACTGGGACTCATTTTCTAACTTTTTAAATGGTAACTGTTCTTTAAAGACTCTCAACTTTAAAGTTTGTGACTTTTCCAGATTTCTGGATGGAGTTTAAGCACAATGAACTACAATATTTTCCTCTAGAATATAACCCTTACCCTTCAAGATCTGACTGTATCTGGAACAAAGATAATATTACAGTAATAAAAATCTCATCTCCAATATCTCCATTGTCACCTTCACTTCCATACTCCCACCAAAATTTTATTCCTAAAACAAAAGTCTGAACCAGATGCTCCTGGTTCTAGGAGCATCACTGGCTTCTAAGACAAAATAATCTCCTCTGTTTGGCATTTAAAGTCCCTTCAAAGACACCTGATGCCCTTTCGAGGTAAATACCACATACTTCTCCTGAAGCACTCTGTGTTACAGCTACATAGGCATATTTGCTATTCCCCATAAGTGACATTCCATCTCCCATCTCTGTGCATTTGCATAGGCTTTCTCCCATGCCTGGACTGCTCTTCCTTCTCACTTCTGTCTCTTGATTTCCTCTAAAGCTCAGCTCAAGTGCACTTCTTTTAAGATACTTAATTACTATGTAGTCATTGGTACTCATTCTGTGCTAGACATTGTGCAAAGTGTCGGGGGACACTAATGCAAAAACTCCCCCAAGAAGTTTACATTCCATTGGGGAAGGGGGAAAGACAAACATTAAAGAGGTATTATCAGGAATGGATAATTTGGTTTGGAAATTTAAATGTTTAGAGAGAGAAGTGTTGGGGCAAAGGGGGAGGAGATAGATTTGCACTCCCTTTCTAGGAGCAATGATGTAGTTAATTTGATAATTGCTTGAGAACTAGAAAAGGAACAGGGGTTAGAAAGTGAAGAAAGATGGAGAGAAGAGTGGAGAATGGAGATATTCGAGATGGCTAGGTAATAGAGTATGGTCCAATTACTATTTAGCCTCATGTGCTTGGGACCTCAGTGCATCAACTCAAGCCTCAGCCCATTACATCTCCCGCTTTCTTTTGTTTTAGAACACAGGTGATCATGCCATCCCTGACTCTTCAGGGAGGTCAGAGCCCCCAAGGGGAGGTGATCACACCCTCCCTGATTTCTCAGGAAAGGAGATGAAAGCACCGAAAAGGAGGTGATCACGACCCCCCTGACTTCTCAGGAAGGGAGGTGAAAGCACTAAAAAGGAGATAATCACGCCCTCCCTGACATCTCAGGGAGGGAGATGAAAAGCACCAAAGGGAAGTGGGGGTTGCTAGCAGGTTTCTGGGCTCAAGGGTCTTATTATGCACAAACCCATCAGCATGGGAACACATAGCACATAGCACATAGCAACAACGCAGAGGCTATTAGTGATGACTCTCTCCACAGTCAGTGCAGGCTTGATGTGGTATAACAAACATGAATTATACACCCAAGTAACGGTATAACAAACAATATAAATCAACATTGTGTTGTAAAAGATTGCCAAAAGTCCTAGAAGGAGAGTATGTAAACAGCAGTCACACATACACCTCTATGGCAGCCAAGAGATAGTCCAAAACCAGTCTATTGTCCATTGCTTCACATATCAGGGAATCCAATGATCCCCCCAAGTTTTTGAAGTCCAGCAAAAGTCTTTTTATGTCTTAGGGAATCCAATGATTCCAGCAGATTTTGAAGTCCTGTAACAGTCATCATTTCTCAGAAAATCCAATGATTCCTGAGGGCTTTCAAGTCTTATGTCTCAAAGAATCCAATGATTCCTGAGGGATTCAAAGTCCTACAACAATCTTATGTCTCAGAGAATCCAATGATTTCTGAGGGTTTTGAAGTCCAATGATTTTCTATGTCCATGAGTCAAACGCCATAACTGCCGCACTCTTTCAATGGTGAGCACAATCAGCAACAGAACCACCCGATGTTTCTTGGGTCTTCTCCTTCGTTTCAAGGGTCTGCTCTGTCTCTCTGCGGTGGACAAGGCGAATACGGCTCGTTGGCACCCATCTGATTCCTTCTCCACCTGTAGAGATACAAGCAAACCCTCTCCCCCAAGCTGTTAGCCTATCTGGTCCCTTCCATTCACCACTTTCTGGGTCTCTCCACATCACCTGGCGATTATCTAAAGATAGTGGAGCTGCTCGCACTGGACACTGCCCTTCCGGTGGGTTATAAAACCTGTCTGCCGGAGCCAGTGCATCTTTGTCAAAAATCAAGAAGTTAATAGTATAAAGTGCTAGATTTAGAAGCTCTCTAGGGTTACCCGTGGCTCCCCCTTTCTTTTGTTTTTGGAGCAGCGTCTTAATATCTCTGTTTCTCCTCTCTACTATTGCCTGTCCTTGAGGATTAAAGGGTATGCCAGTGGTGTGTAAAATCTTATACTGTGCACAAAAGTGTGCAAAATGTTTGGAGGCGTATGCAGGACCATTGTCTATTTTTATTGCTTGTGGCACACCCATAATGGCAAATGCTTGCATGAAGAATTCAGTGACCACTCGGGCTGTCTCTTTTGCTGCTGGTGTGGCAAAAGTGAATCCTGAAAAGGTGTCTACCACAACATGGATAAAAGACAGACGACCGAAAGATTTATAATGGGTCACATCCATTTGCCAGATTTCATTGGGTCTCAAACCACGAGGGTTCTTCCCTGGAGGCAGTGTAGGAGCATGGAAAGGAAGGCAAGCTGTACAGCTTTTTACTATGCTCCTAGCTTCCTCTTTTGTAATCCCAAATTGTAAACGTAAAGCTCGAGCAGCCTGATGTACTTAGAATGGGATTCCTGGGCCTCCTGAAATAGAGGTGTACTGGCTAACATAGTTAAAAGGCTATCTGCCTTTGAATTCGCATCAAAAATAGGGCTTGGGAGTCCACTATGTGAGTGGACATGCAAGATATAAATCTTACCTGGATGTTTTCTCACTTGCTCCTGAAGCAGGGGAGGAGATGGCTCAGTGGGTAGAGCACCAGCCCTGAAGTCAAGAGGACCTGAGTTCAAATCCAGCCTCAGACACTTAACAATTCCTGGTTGTATGACCATAGGCAAGCCACTTAACCCCAATTGCCTCAGCAAAAAGAAGAAGAGAAAATAAACAGAAAGGTCGTGGCAATGGCAATCCCAAAAGTCTCTCCTTCCCCTTCCTTTTCCACTCCCCTGCCTCCACCCACCAAAATCGTCATTTCCTATACAACACATCAGGACTTGCACAAAGAGTGGGTGGGGGCCATTCTTTCTCCAAGCTTACATATTAATAGAGTATGGTCCAATTACTATTTAGCCTCATGTGCTTGGGACCTCAGTGCATCAACTCAAGCCTCAGCCCATTACAGCTAGGGATTATAACGTATGTTGGTCAAAGCCTGTGGTCAACTGAGATAATCCCCAATCAGAAACATGGGGTCTTATTGCTGGAATTCTGGGAACAAAGGAGTTAAGTCCTCTAGGACTAGGTTGCTGGTCTGGGCAACATGGCAGTTTGGCAGCTATTGAGGAGACTGATTGACTGGTTGATTGATTGACATTAAGAACAATTAAAATTATGTAGGCCATCTGTTACAAAGTTTTCCTTTTTGATAAGGACCTCTAAGAGGGCATATTTCTCAAACTGTTAAGGGCCATTGAAAGTGCTCAAGAGTTTTACAGCAAGAAACAAATTTAATCTGTTTTTACCTACTCTCCTACTTCTCCTTCCCCCTACCCCCCACTCCAGAGCTGTAAACAGGCTCCCCCTGGAACTGCATTTGCTGCCATCCCCTCTCTCCAGGACATTGGAAGGACTTATTACAGCCCTGGCATCATTCCACTTCATTAGCAACACTCCCTGTCATCTAACAGAAGAGAACCATGTCTTTTGGGAAGGAAAGGAAAGCCCCTTGGCTGGAGAAATTATTTGGGGCCAATAAAACACTGAAAGATAAAGTTTAGGACATATTTTGTTCCCAGAGCTGTGGAATGAGCTGGATGACTTAGCTGACTCCCTTCCCACCCCCAGTTTGTTAATTTCTATGATTTGCAGCAAATAGACCTTAATAGGAAAGGAAGAAGCATAATTTTCTGAGAACAAAAGTAGAGACTCTGTCTGCTTAACAGATTTTGAACACTGTCCAGCCCAGAGCTCTCTCCATATGGTATTTAATAAGTGTTTTCTAATGGGGAGAAATAGTGTTTAAAAACAATTAACTGAAAGCTTTTATTATCATCGTCCTGATAACAGCTCCCTGGATTGTATGAATGGGGGGGGGGGCGGGGAGTGATGATATTGGGGGAAGGAAGTATGGAGGGTGAAAACATCCCCAGATCTTTCTAAGTTTACTTTAATTAGCATTGGCACACTTTCATATGAACAGAAGAGTCCTTAAGACAGGTGCAAGACAAATAAGGATTTTAGTCTGCTTTCTCTTTCAGGAGATAGAATGCTGAACCTGGGGTTAGAGACCTGATTTCAAATCCAGGCTCAAACACTAGCTATAAGAATCTGGATGACTCACTTAATTTCTCTCTCTACCTTACTGTACTCAACTGTTGAACGGGAACAACGATAGCCCTTACCTCCCAAAATGTTGCAAGAATCAAATGAGATAATATTTGTAAAGCACTGGCACATAGTAGGCACTTAATAAATGCTTGTTCCCATTTCTTCTCCCCTTTAATTATGTCTTAAATGTAACATACTTTAAAAATATAGCTTTATGGAGACCAGTTTGCATGACACAATTAGAAATTAAAGGTGCACATGCAGCCCATAGTCATAGAACAGAGAGCAGGAATGTGGATGATGGTAGAAGATTGTTCTTTAGAGCTTGCCAAAGTTCCAGATCACAAGGCTGAACACGATTTGGATCACAGGTTGGCTAAATATGCCCAACAATGGTGATGTGTTGAACTCCATAGAAGCCTGTGCCCAGACTATATAATATATATAACTCTCCAGACCCAACACACTTTTAACTCCCTTTGTTCCCAATCTAGGTAGATCCCATGGGGAGACTGGGTCTCAGACCTCAATCTCTGTGCATCATTTATCTTGATATATGGGTTTGTGGGCATCCTTGCTGTTGTTGTCTAGTAAAAGTAGGTGAGGGTTTTGTTTGTTTGATTTTGCATCTGTATCTTTGATTTGATCTCTCCAAATCTAGTCTTTGGACACGGCCTGAAATAGACATAGAACTAACTTCTCGAAAACTTAAATGAGTTTGTAATGTTATCAATTCTGGAGTTCTCCAAGGTTGCAGATTACAATCCATCTTCTGAGTCTCCCTTCTGTGTCCTTCCCAAAGTTTGCCACAGGAGGTCCACCGACATGCTATATACCTTCCTCACTTTCTTCAGACATTAAAAGGGTACTGGTAGAATAGTTTGGCCAGAATCCATTATCCCTTTTCCTAAAATGACTATCTTCTCTTTCTGTCATACATCTGTTTGATAGCATCCTTTGCACCTGTTCATTTTTGGAACCCCTCCACAAAAGTCCCATTCTGATGCCTCACTGTGCCATGAAAAGAACCCTGAGTTCTCAGGGCTCCACCATTGGATCACAACTTCTGGCAGCTAATAACATGCTGGAATGGCTTCAAGTATTGCCCAGAAACAAACTAAGTATGTTTTTTGAGGACTAGCCCATCTAATTACCAGTAAGATGGTTATTTTGCTGATGAACTTTTTTGACCATGACAACTTATGTAGACTGATAGGGGGATGTTTTCTGGGGAGTCCATATATGACAAATATTATGTAGAAAAGAAATACAACATAGTATCAGCTCTGAAAAAGGTTACAATATTCTGAGAGAAGGGAATGACTTATGATATATACATAAATAAGGCTGATGGTACATAAAAGATATTATGAATAAAGAGAAATCCAGACAAAAAGCTCTAGGAAAAAATGGGAAGGCAAAATTACTTTGGCAGGAGGTGGGGGGAAATAGGGTGGAATCAGAGAAGGCTGATCAAAACACATGAAATTTGGAGGTATTTGAAGTAAAAAAAAAGTTGATGGGATTCTGGACAGTGACATGCCCAGTTATCTAAAAATATATGTTCCAGACATCCTGAAGGATCCATTGAATTTAAAAGACAAGCAAAAAAAATCAGTTTACAGCAAATGCAATCTCTTTCTCTCTCTTTTAAAAGATGATATGGCAGAAAAGGAAATGGGACAAGAGATTAAGTTCTGCAGAATGGAATAGAGCTCAGATTTGGGGGGAAAATCACTTTCAGTTATAGAGTAAATAGTCTAAATTGCAGCTGGATTATGAGGAAAATATGGCCATCAGAACCCTCTGACTGATTTGCTTGGTGATAATGCATCAGATACCTCAAGTGAATTTTAAAATCATTTAGAAAAGGGAGAGAAAAAGAGGTTGGATGCAGTCTTTAAAGAAGTCCTATGTTATAAGAAAATGGTGGAATAACTATTCAAATGATCATTACATGGAATAATGAAGAGATGTTATCCTGGGGAAGAAAAGACTTTAGTTGATGAGATTAGCAGTCTTTAAGTACTGGAATAGCTGTCTTGAGGAAAAAGGTCTTTTCCTGTTTGATCCCAGAGAAGAAAGCAAGTGTTGTAGGTTACAGGGAAGCAGGAAAATAAATTCAATAATTAGAGCTATTCCAATGTGGAATGGATTATCTCAGATGATAATAGGTTTCCCTTGTCTAGATGTATTTAAAAAATAAAAAGAAGGAGCAGGTGGGCAGAGTTAACCCTCTGATGCACTAAAGCAGCTCTTTAAGCAAAACAGCCTGGCTCTGGGTAATGGTGACCAAGCTGGCATTCAGTAGTTAGAGATGATGGTAAGAGACTGTTGGATTTAAGGCATAAATAGGTGTTGAGAAGAATACAAGTCATAGACAGCAGTAGATCCAGCAAGTGAAAACTGGGGAAGATGTTTATATGTTTATACTGTGGAAAGAACTAGTCAGGAAGCCACACCCACAGGCAGAGACAGCATTCACATCAGACATAGGGTCTGTGGGCATGGATGATAGCTATTTATTGATTTTGCTTGGAGACCAAACTTTCCTTTCACACTATGTTACCTCAATCCCTCAATACACACAGGACCTTTCTCTTAAAGATTGTACAGGGTCCACATGGCCTAATTCTAATTAATCACGGGCAAACTGTAGCATGTCATGTTTCATAGGATCATGTGAATTCCTTATCTTCTATAAAATTTCCATTTTCCCCCAAATTCCTTAAGTCTAGGGAGCAATCTGATTCTTCCAGTTCACCTAGAAATGGAACCTGGGCCATCCTTGTCTCCACTTGCTCATCCTTTATACCTAATCAGTTGCCAAATGTGGCTCATTCTACCTCTATATCTTCTCTCTTATTCATACTTTCTTCTCCAATCACAATGCCATTGTTAGAGTTTATGCTCTCATCATATCTTTATTCCTAAAGCACTTGTCTGATGGTATCTTCTCCTGATTAAATAATCTTAATGATTCCCTGCTGCTTAAAGGGAAAGAATATAAACTCTTTAAAATGGCATTTAAAGCCTTCCACAATCTGGCTACCAACTACCTATCTGGATTTACTATTACTCTATATTTTATGTAAACTGGATTGTTTACTACTCCCAGAATTTGAATTTCTATATTCTTTCTCCATGATGCTGCACAGGATGTCTCCATGCCTGGAAAGAATTCCTTTTAAAATATTTAGCTTCCTTCAAGGTTCAACTGCCAAAACTGATTCCCCTCATTAGTAGTCAGTCCCTCCTTCTCAAATTATCTCATATTCGCCTAATTTGTATAACATGTATCCTCAGTAGAAGGTAAGTTCTTTGAGAACAAAGATTTCCATTTTTGTCTATCTCCAGGGCCCAACACAATACCTTGCACATAATAGGTACTTCATAGTAGTTTATTGAATTAAGAGATGGAAAAAGACCTTAGTGATCATCCAGTCCAATTTTATTATTTGACAACTGAGGTAACTGAGTCATAAGATGTTGTATCTATGATCACAGTCATCAGAGAGGCAGAAAAATCACCCTACCTGAAGCAGCAATACACTCTGAGGGAGAGACAGGAAGTAAATGTACCAGGAGGAGCAAACCATCACAACCTCTTTGACCAATATCTTCACTCAGACCTTGATGAAGATAGCCTAATACTCTGAGCCCAAGGGTCATGGAATAGCAATGTTTCCAGCCTGATGCCCTCAGCCTTCATCCTGGGACACAACCCTACAAGATGCAACAGGGAAACTGTTCCTGCAGGTGTTACAGACATAGCTACTAAAGACTCAGGAAAAGAAAATTCTTACCACCAAAGTCCTTGGCATTGTTAAATAGATTAATATTAGAAACTGATAAGATTTTATAAATGGAAATGACATCAAAGATGACGCATTAACGTCTATTTTGCCACTGCATCCCTCCTCCCCAAATCAGTGGATCTTTCCATTTGACTTGTAACTGAAACCTTCCATATGTATTGTCTCCTCCATGAGAATGTGAGCTTTTTAGTGTAGGGATTGTCATTGTTTTCTATTTGTGTATCCTTAGCACTTAGCACAGCTCGCTACATATTATAAGCACTTAATAAATGCTTTATTTATTCATTTATCTATAGTGTTTAATATCTGTGAAAGAAACATTTATTTCATTCATCCATTTAAGTTCAAATTTTTATGAAGAAATAACTCAGCAAATAAATCCAAATTTTTAATACCATGAAACATTCCTCAACAAAGACACATTAATACATTCTTGAAGGAGGTATGAATTGTTCCAACTAGGCTGGAAAACAATTTGGAATTATTTAAGAATGATAAGGAAATTGTTTAACTCCATTGTAATGGGCTGAGGGTTGAGCTGATGCACTGAGGTCCCAAGCACGTGAGGCTAAATAGTAATTGGACCATACTCTATTAATATATAAGCTTGGAGAAAGAATGACCCCCACCTACTCTTTGTGCAAGTCCTGATGTGTTGTATAGGAAATGACAATTTTGGTGGGTGGAGGCAGGGGAGTGGAGAGGAAAGTGGAAGGAGAGACTGCTGGCTGGTTTCTTGACACAGCTGCTCGCATTGCTATCGTGACTGCCCTTGCCTCCAATTCCCCTCTGCTAGCTGGCTTCCTGTCTGCCCATATTGCTATCGCGATCCTTCTTCACCTCTTCACTTCAATAAAGATTGAAGATTTTTCCCTTAACCTGAATTCCTGACTCTGGCTGATTTTAAATACGCGGTCATCACAGTCCATCACTGGGCAAAAACAGAGGGAAAGTTCTCATATATATCAAAATACTTACAATAAGGGTTTGGTTTGATTTGGCAGCAAGAATCTGGAAACTAAGTGGGTATTCATAGAAGGAGGAATGGCTAAATAAATTATAGTTATATAAATGTAATGGCACATGATTTCATTGTAAAAAGTGATGAATTTGGAATACCCAGGGAAATGTAGGAACACTGTAGGAACTAATATAGAGGAAAGAAAGAATTAAAGGAACAATGCAGTTGGTAAACATAACAAAGAAAACACCCAAACAGTGGAATTAATTTTGATTTAGGACTAATGATAAGACCACTTTCCTTCTTCCTGTTAGGTGACAAACCATGAATAATGCTGGGTTGGGGAGTTTGTCATTGGTGAATATTCTGACAAAGAATACATTTTGAAATTTGTTTGAGTTCTCTTGGTCTTAGCCCAGGATGGATAGAAATTGAATTGTGAAGATCTTTCCATTCCATTTAGTTCTTTAAAGGTTTGGGATTTCTTTTTTATTCAGTAGGTTTTGTGATTTTTCTTCCAAGGAAAATGTCTTCATTCTCTAATGAATTCATTTTGATCATGAAGTTATTTGAAAAGTTAAATACAGTCTGTGAGACTCTTGGGAGAAAGGGTGGTGTTTCAGCAAATGATCCACTCTTGTGAAAAATTCAAGTATCATTCTTCATGATATTCAATATTGTGATTGATTCATTCCTCCATGATATCTCTTTGCGCTCCTGGCTCCCCCAAGGATGCAGGACAATCTAGAAGTGAACTATTATACCTTATCCAAAGATTAAGCATGAACATTTACTCTTTAAACATGTGCAAATCACTTGGCAAAAAGTTATCTCTGGGGTCTTTGCCTGGCTCTGATTAAAAACAATTTTTCTGTCCCATATAACAATTTGGCTCCCATCTTCCCTCAAGGCAGTCCATGTGCAGATTAAACCCACCAATCCACTTAATCCAAAATTGTGTATTGTTTCAATAATAAATTGCTCAGAAGCAATTGTCATCATTTGAAATCCAAATCCCATCATGGCCAACCAAAATGTGGGCTCTCGTTTTTCTGGATGTCAAGCAGGAGGAGTTTTTCCATCTCCTAGTAACTATGCTAAAAACAACATTTTCAGACCCCACTTACCCTCCTTAACTTTTTTTGTCATGCAGTCATTTCAGAAAGGTTTGTTTTTTCTTAGTCTTTTCTTCAGGGTGTATTTTCTGACAGGGTTTGGGCATGTGCATTTGTAAGATGCCTCTTTCCAGTGACTGCTCTGATCCAAGCTCAGCATAAGCATTTTGCTGTATGTATAGCAGCACACTGTTAAGTAATTAAAATGCTCCTAAGCTCCAGCAAGCCTGGAACCGTGCTGAGCCAAATTTATCTAAAAATAGAGGGCTCTGCCAAACACTCATCAGTGGTCAAATCCCTTGGCCTTCAAGTTCTCCTGTGGCTTTAGGGAGGACAAGCAATTGAGGGAAAGGTTGTGAATCCCTTGACTCAAGGCAAAATGTCATAATGAAGCTCACATATACTCTAGCTTTATAAAAACCAGTTTTGCTCCTGCTTATAAAAAGTCTTGGCCTTCAAACCACTGATTACAGCTCCAGCTGGAACCAAGAAGGAACAATTGGTACAGAGCTCTTTGGTTTCAGCAAAGCTAGCTTTAGTCACTGGCCTTGGGTGCTCCTTTGCATTGCCAGAAATTGTAGGCTAATTGACTGCCAAAGGTTTACCAAAATCATGTCAGAAGTCTAGTGATTGAGGGGAAATGGGATTATAAGAACACACACAGATCCTAACGTTCCTTGTAGGATGATGGAGATATGTTTCTGCTCTCTCCCATCTGCCCCCAAATTATGTCACTAACAACCATAAACTATGAAATTTTTTTCCCTTGACCCACACATCCTGAAGTTATTTGTAATTATCATGTAAAGAAAATTAGAACACCAAAATTCTTTCCTTTGGATTTCCTAGGCATTTCTTCCTTTTCCTCCTTGTCTCCTAAAATCCCTGGGAGTCCCTATAGACCTCACCCCTCACACTTCCACTTCTTTTTGGGGCAATAGATTTTGGAGAGGTAATAGATTTATCAGATTACATTAAAGAGATTGGGTTGGGAGATAGACTTCAGAAGGCCTTCCCTCATGTCTTTATTACTTTAACCCAAAGAAAGTTTAGGTCTGAATATGTAACTCTCTTCATTATGTTTAGAAACTCTCATAAGCTATGATGGCTTATTTTATTTATTGTTTTTATTCTCTGTGGGTTTTTTGCATTTTGCCCTACTGACTTTCTTTTGGGTAATGGATACCCATAAGGAAGATTGCCATCTATAGACCTTCAAAAGTCATGCACAAGATTTTGTTGTGGTTGTGAAGTTATTTTTCATCATGTCTAATTCTTTGTGACCCCATTTGGGGTTTTCTTGGCAAAGATACTACAGTGGTTTACCATTTCCTTTTCTAGCTCATTTTATAGATGAGGAAACTGAGGCAAGTCTTTTAAGTGCCTTGCCCAGGATCACATAGCTGGTAAATATCTGTGACCATATTTGAACTCAGGAAAATTAGTCTTCCTGACTCCAGGCTCAGGGTACTCTACACATTATGCCACTTAGCTGCACTAGAAAGTGAGGCTTAATTAAATCCGTGCAACTAGAACACTGGGCCTGGAGTCAGTTAAAAAACAAAAACAAAAAACAAACCCAGTTCAAATCTAGCCTCAGCCACTTACTATCTGTGTGATCCCTGGAAATTCATTAAAACTCTGCCTCAGTTTTCTCAGTTGTAAAGTGGGACTAGTAATATCACCTATGCATAGAATTGTTGTAAAGTTCAAATGAGATGGTATTTATAAAGTATATAACACAGTGCCTGGGATATAGTAAATGCAAATAAATGCTTGTTTTCTTGCTTTCTCCCTATAAATTGATTTTCCTTAAGTGATGTTCTAAACTTGTCTCTCTCTTACTTGGCTCTATTGTCCTTGGGATAAAATAGAAGTCTTCTTATTTAATTTTCAAAGCCCTTCACAAATTATCTTCAGCCTATTTTTCACAGATTAATTGGACATTATTTCTCCCCCTATGATCTTTGATCCAGCCAAATTACCTTTCTCTATTTTTTACATTCAGACTCCATTTCCCATCTCTGTACCCTTGCATTAAAGGATACCTAATATCTAGAATCCAATCCCTCTTCATCCCCACCTAATAAATTCCCTCTCTTTCTTAAAGGAATTTTGTGATTCTGCCCCCTCCCCAAAAGAGGGCAATAACTCCCCTGCCCCCAGCTTAACTATCATTGTCCATGACTTTTTATCTATTTTTGTTTTTTCTCTCCATATGTATGATATACATATATTTATATATGTAAATACAATATATGTTTAATGTACTTTCACATCTACATTTTGTCTCTCACCTATTCAAGTGTAGTTTCCTTGAGAGCAAAGATTGTTTCATTCTTTGTATTTGTATTTTGTATTTTTTGCCTTGTTCTTGGCAAAGTCCCTGACACATAGTACTGGCTTAATGCTCATTGACTGATAATGATTGGGAGTCTTTCACTGCAATTTGTAGAGCTGGCTGTGACTGTGATTCCACACTTTATATTTCATGCTGGTCCAAAGCCCTTGCTCAAAAAGTGCTCTCTCATTCCTTAGAGCTGCTCCATGAACTATGAATATTTTCCCCAGCTACTTCTAGGTGTAATGTGATATACTGGGAAAAAAATTTCTGCATCTGTAGTCAGAGCTTCTGTGATGAAATCCCAACTCTCTCTATAACATTGGCTACCTGTATGATCTTGGTTAAGTCATCTAATTTCTCTCAGATTTCTCAGTGATAAATTGGGATGGACTAGATGGCCTCTAAGGTCCCTCTCCACATGAGAGAATCCTTTAAGCATTTCTATAATCGCTGTTTGGCTGCTACTATCTACACTCCCCCATCCACTCTGGCACAATTGTATTGCTACTATGAGTATTTCAACATTTCATTGCTCACAGCAGAACAGAGACTTTCTAGCTTTTAGGGACCTCAAAAGTCTCACCATTTTAGAGATAAGGAAGCTGAGGTAGAGAGAGGTCAAGTTCTTACTAACCATCACATAATCAATAACTATTAGAACTACTTGTGTGACTCCAAACTCAATGCCCTTTTTTGTGGTACCATGTGGGAGTATTTTCCAAGGTCTTTTTGTGATGGGCTGGCAGATAAAATGCCTACAATCTGATTGTCAGTCATAGGATACAATCTACATCAGAGAAATGGCTATGAGACCATTTTCATGAGCAAGGGTATCAATATCAGCCTTACTTGAACTTAAGTGTGTGTTTTCTCCCAAACTGCCAAAGGATATTGTGATAGGACAAGAATCTCCCCTTTCCCTACAACAGGGATTGGTTCTTCTAAGAGAAGAGTAGAGCTCTCTCTGGGAACCAGATTGGCCCCTGCCTCCCTTGATATAGCTACCTGATAACCTAAGGGCATAAAAGGTGATGTGATGGTATTAGGAGACTAAATGATGTAATCTAGGAGAGCAATTCCTGATCACCAAATGTGAGATTGATGTAGGCACCAAATGCTGGGGTTCGGTCATATGAAGAATTCACCGTGGCCATTCTCTTTGGCAAAAGGCAAGTTTTTTTAGGAGAAGAGGTTATAGATAAAATGAAGGCATACAATAGATACCAGGAATAGTAAAAATGAAATACAGTTGGGAGAGCATATAGTTAGTATGAAAAGAGGTTTTTTAACAATTAATGATAGAAAAGACAAGTTTCTTAGTGGAACTCACAATTTACTAAGAGAAAGGAACACCGCATGGGGCTGGAATATGCCCTTTGCTGACAGGCTAAATAGCAAAAGAGATTTAGCACTCTAAAAGAGTTAGCAATAAGGAGAAAGTCACTGTAAGGCATGGTGGGGGATTGAGAACAGAGATACCACATGGCTTGGGGTAGGGGTGAAAAGAAAGCCCACAAGGCAGACTGGCATGATGGGCTATAACCCTAAGTGGGATTCAGCAAAGATAGCTGTGGACAGATTTATAGGGAAGGTTTAACCTCAGGGGTTTGATATAACTTGGCTTTCTGGAGAGGCTATCCATGATCTCCACAGAGGGTAAGACCACAAGGTTAAACTCATCTCCATCACCGATCTTCCCTGCCTGCCCCAGCAAGCAATTTTACCAGTGCTCCAGTCCCTCTCTGTCAACTGTACCCAGTTACTGAAGACTTCATCAAAGGTACCCCATTTTATCACCAAATCAAACCTGAACAGGCTAATAGGGTTGGGTCCACTCCTAATAGAAACACTGAGCTTCCTTTAGGAGTTTTCAGGTTTTACACACCATTGGAAAGTGGACTGCCTTGCCTTGTAAAGTGTCCCATGGAGTTTCTGAGCCCCTGATGTTTCTCCTAGCCTGGAGATTCCTTAGGGCAGCTAAGAGGCACAGCAGATAGAGCCCTGGGCTGGCAGTTAGGGAAATTCATCTTTTTGAGTTCAAATCTAGCCTCAGATACTTGATGTGACCCTGGGCAAGTCACTTAACCCTGTTTGCCTCAGTTTCCTTATCTGTAAAATGAGCTGGAGAAGGAGATGGCAAGAAAACCTGAAATAAACTCCCAAAGCATCAACACAATTTAAAAGACTGAACTACAGAAACAAACAACAGGGAATTTTTGAATGCAGCACACCAATTCAAAATGCTGTTTTCCTCTCCCGGGGCATGTCTCCTATGATCAGGGAAAACCTCAGAGAGACTCTCAGGCCCAGACCTAAGCAGCAAAGCTTTCAGAAAGTATTACAAACACTGGAGGGTGGAGCAGAGGATCCCGATTCAAAACCCAACTCACCAGCTCAGTGATCTGGGATAAATTAATTCACCTGACTGGGACTTCTTCTAGAAGATAAAGTTGGAACTCAATAGCTTCTTTATCTTTTTTATCCAGACCTGTGATTTCATTGATTTAGGAAGATTCTAGAGAAGAACTCCCCATGTGATCTGGGACAAGTCACTTTAAGTTGCTGAATCTCATTGACTTCATCTGTTGTGGGGGGACTTTATCCTTTTTTAAATCAGATCTCTGATTTCATTGAGATAGGGCTCCTGCTGAAATACTCCCTCTTGCCAATGGGGCTAATTCTTTACCTTTTTTCATGGCAAAAACCTCTTTGGCAGCCTGATGAAGTATATAGAACCCTTCTTCCCCGAGAATAATGTTTTTTAAATGCATAAAATAAAATATACAAGGTAACAAAGGAAATTTATGATACTAAAATAAAGAAAATTCCCCTTCCCCCCAATCTAAGCACAGGGATTCCTTGAAATCTATTCAGGGTTTTTGGTGGAGGGAGGGAGGAATAACTTCCTCAGATTGAAAAAACCCATGTCTGGAGGGATGCCTGAGGATGCCATTGTCAGTGAGAGGCAGAATTTCCACTCTGATTTTACTGATTTCAAGAACAGCTCTCTATTTAGTATATCATGTGGTGCCTTCGACTTATTGATTTCTGAGGTCCCTGCTAGCCCTAAATCTATGATCTCACCAAGAGCTAATCCCATTTGTAATATGACAATCCCAGTCTATGGTTTCTTTCTACTATAAAAACTACTATATTCTCCCTCCAAATATTTTCATTTTCATAGAAACGTGCTATCAGGACAATTCCTCTGGGGATTGTATCCTATAGAAATAAACCCTAGCAAGATAATACAAATTCAATAATTATAGAGCAAACCAATAGCAACCCCAAACCAGGAAGTGCTGGTAAATCTTTAACAATCAGCTCAGAAAATGCAAGCAGAACACACATAATTTTAATCTATATTATTAAAATTTTTGTCAATTTCTTAAAATCTAGGCCAATTAACAAAACAATAAATAAATTAGAATTGGGTTTGCTTCCAAAGTATAAAGGCTTACAGTGAAAATTTCTGAAGAACCTCCTTCCCCAAACTATTGTGCATTTAAGAATTCCTCAGGGTCTGTTGCCCTAAGTAAGTCTGCCACATATAAACTATACTTTAACAACATTGCTGAATGCCTAGATCTAGGTCTCATCAAAACAACAGGTTAGATTCAGCAAAACACTAACATTGAAAACCTTCAAAAGCTATTTGCATGCTTCTAAATGATTTTCCTGATACAGCAACTAAATGCAGCCTCATCCAGCTGCTCACCTACGTGTTCTTGATGCAAATGTACTTATTCTCTGTATTGACTGTTCCCTATATAATAATTACTGCCTGCTGACTAGGAAGGTGGATCATTAGTTCCCTCTGCAGGGCTTTGCTTACTCAGAATTTGTATCTTCAGAGCAGTACTGCTATTAGATGACCTTTTAGCATTTTTCTTCAATTTATCTTATCTTTTTAAAATTTCTTAATTTTATTACAATTTGTGCATTCACATTTTAGTAACTAAGTTACCAGTAGATTTTAAGCCTTTTGAAGGCAGACAGTTTCATTTCTGTCTTTGTAATCTCTAATTTCACTGCACTTATTATATAATAGGTGTTTAATAGATGCTAGTTGAGTTTGACTTTTGGCTGAAGCATAAGTATGGAATATGAGATAGGAAGTAGAAGACTGAATAAAACAACAAATATTTAAGTAGCATATTCTGAAAAGTCTTTTACACATATTTATTTGAGTATCAAAATTACCTCTGATATAGTCTCAATTTCACAGAAAAAGAGATTGAGTTTCAGAGAGGTGACTTATCAATGGTCACAGAGTTAATGAGTGTCAGAGAAAGGATTTTTAACTTATTTCTCCATAGTCTTAAGTCCAGCAGACTATTCACTATACCACAAAAGGATGAGATTTTGAAGAAGCCTCTTGGGAGTTCTGATCAATTTTGCGAGGTTTCTGGAAGGATGCATCTGTATGTGACACTTTCAGTGTCTTTCCTTTGTCAAGTTCTCTCCCTTTGCTCCAATCCTAAAACTCTCCGGGTCACACTTCTCATTCAGCTTCACAACTCATGGATCTACAGTTTCTTACTGAGGTTCCTTAAAAAAAATCCAGACTAATACAGAACAGAACCTGCTGGCTGGCTTGTGCTCCAGTGAATTTGGATAATGAAGGGAGCACAGGTGAATGTCTCTCCCTGATGCATGCACTATTCACTATGGGATGAAATATTAAAATGCCCCCAAACAACAGCTGGGGAAAATTACTCCATCCATTGCTCATTATGGAGCACTTGCCTCTGGTTAGTGTTTGCATTTTCTGAGGCTCTGAAAAGTGAAATGACTAGTCATTGGATATATAGCAGGGCATAGTGACAAAGGCAAAGGCAAAATGAGAAAGAATTCAAAGCATGAGAGTTTAAAACTACACTACCACCTGGAATTTTTATTATATGTGCAAAAAATGAACACTATCCCTTTGCCATCGAAACACATTGCATCCTCTTGTAAAAATGAAATGGGAAAGACATCCTGGAGACTGGGCTTCATGTGGGAACATATCACAAATGCAGTTATAACTACCACCCTCTTATTGCCAAATATGATTAGAGATCAACAGAGGAACTTCAGAAAATGGGCCAAAAATGTGTTGAAATGGATATGTAGGCTTTTTGTCTTTGTCTGGCCTGTGATTTCTTTGGCATAGAGAACTCACAGGGTGGAAACATTTCCCCATTGTAAATTGGCAACTCATCAGGATCTTAGATTCTTTTACAAATGTTTGAGAACATTGAGAACATTAAGTGACTTGTGTCAAGTATGTATCAGAAGCAGAACTTGAATCTAGGTTTTCTTTTTATTTTTTGCTTTCCTTCTTTCTTTCTTTCTTTTTTTTTTTTTTTGAGAGGCAATTGGGGTTAAGTGACTTGCCCAGGGTCACACAGCTGGTAAGAGTTATGTCTGAGGTTGAATTTGAACTCAGATCTTCCTGACTCAAGGACCAGTGTTCTATCCACTATGCCATTTAGCTGCTCAAAATCCAGTGATTTCTGACCTCAAGGCAGGTCATTACTATACTTTCTTTGTAGCCTTTTAGATATAGAATATTTCTTCTAGCCTTTGGGGGTGTGTGGAATCCTGCTCTAAGACTATAGATCAAAATATTATGACTCTATACTTTAGGAGACAGTATGGAGGCAGCTAGAGAGTGCCATAGTCTATCAAGCATCAGTAACACTCATCTTTCAGAATCAAATCTGGTCTCAGACACTTACTAGCTAGGTGACCCTGGGAAAGTCATTTAATGCTGTTTGCCTCAGTTTCCTCATCTGTAAAATTAACTGGAGAAAGAAACAGTAAACCACTCTAGTATCTTTGCTGAGTATCACCTCAAAAGGGGTGATGAAGAGTTAAACATGACCAAAAAAGGGAAAAAACAATAAGAAGGAGACAGTATATTACAACAGGGCTCTGAAGTTAGAGGATGTGGTTCAAACATTGCCCCTATTACCAACTGTGTGATCTCAATCAAAAGATTGGTCTCACTCAGTTTCCTCATCTATAAAATAAGATACTGGAAGGAGGGGGACCAGAAGGACTCTAAAATCCCCAGCTCTGGTCTATGGTCCTAGGACATTTTCTGTCCAGAAGTTTTTTTATGGTTACCACAGCACAGAAAAACATTTCAAACAACAAAGATTAAGGGGAAGTTCTTCATGCTGGAGAGTCCAAATCAATGAAAGGAAAATTAAAAACTGGCTTCCAAGATTACACCATTTGAAAAGGCACAAAGCAGAATAAACCCTGAAAGAGGTTTCAGTAGTAAAAATAAAGGGTTCTCAGGGAAAGTTTGGCATTCACTTTTTGCTCTACAGTCTGGGTTATGAGCTGCAATGCAACTTGGCCCATCAGATGAGTGTTTTTCCATGGTGCAAATAGAACAGCTGCATTTCTTCCTGACTGTGGTCTCAACAATTCCAGAATCATTTGCTCTGTCTTTTTGTTTTTGTGTGTCTCTGTATATTCTTGAGGACTCTGTTCTCCCAAGCTGATGAATGGCTCATTGTAAATCAGTCCTGTATATATTATACCAAGTTTCTTTCTTAGGGTGGGGAGGAGTCTTTTGCTTTCAGTAGATGAGGTCAATTCTCTGGCTCTCCTATTTCAGAATAGGTTGGGGCTGTGGGATGGTGAGGGGAAAGAAGAGAGAGCTCTGCCAAAGTTCATTTATCATCAATCTCACCTTGTATCTGAATAAATTCCCAGTCATCTTCTTTGGTCTGGGAATATTTAGTTTTCCACTTCTTGATTGGAATTGATCCTTTGGTCCTACTAGCTGGAACCAGAGATAGTTACTAATTCTATCCAGGGAGGTCATTCTTAATGTTTTTCCATGTCATAGATCCCTTTGGTAGTCTGATAAAATCCATAACCCTTTTAAAAATGTTTTTAAAACCAGAAGATAGAATATACAGAATTGCAAAGGAAACCATTTACATTGAAATACAATTATTAAACTATTTACAAAAAATCAAGTTCATGGACCTTTTGAAATCAGGATCCATAGTACCCAGACTATGGAAAACTTGAAATGAGCTTCTCCCTGCCTTTGTCTCCACACACACAGGAGGACTGCTGAGGATGCTGTTGGTAGTATTTGAACTACTGTAGGAGAGGTCTCTTTCTCAGTAGAGGCAGTGATGACTGCAGGGGCAGGAAATTGTGTGTGTGTGTGTGTGTGTGTGTGTGTGTGTGTGTGTGTATGTGTATGTGTGTGTACACATATATGTGAGATCCGATGTAGGATAAGGGGAAAAGATAACAAAAAAGGGATGTTTAAAAAAGCGAGAGTTGAATCCTTCTAGAGGGGCCAAGGTGGTTGGTCTTAAGTCTTGTGGCCACGAGGCTCAGTCTGGATAAGCTGGAAGCAGGGAGATGGGTAGCAGGTCACTCACTCAAAGAGATGCTCATGGATGGGCTTGAAAGTAACTCTCAGAGTGAGATAAGTGAGGAAAAGAGATGGTGCTCTTTACTGCTATAGAGCCTGAGCATGAGTTTTGGAGCAAGGAAGATGCAAACCTCAGATGTATTTCTGGGCTTCAGAGCATCCTTACAACATTTCTTTTCCCCTTGACTTTCCCTAGTGTTTACTTTCATTGCGTTTTAATCAGAGACCAGCTTGTTCTGAATCCAGATGACAATTTAATGTGAAACATCTGAGTAAAAAGGGAGAGGATGAGCGATTCCATAAACTATAGCCAAAACAATCTGCCTGTGGGGGCTTCCCAGTTGCCACTCATGGCTGTCCAGGGTTTAATCCCTTGGGAGAAAGCTGCTGTGAGGACTTCATGACCTTGGTAATACAATTCACGTCTATGGGTCTTACTTTCTCATCTGTAAAATTGTGGGGTTGACAAGATGACCTCTAAGGTTCCTTGCAGTGCTAAATCTCTAATGCTATGAGCATGGGCAAATTACGCTATCTCTCTCTGCCACATTTTCCTTGGTTATGAAATTATAAAATGACTAAATAAATTTCTCTTCTATCCCTCAATCTATGATCCTATGATACTATGACCTACTTTAGAACCCAGGGAAGCATCAATCCATATCTTCAGAGTCCTTTAAGATTTTAAAAGCAATTACCATCCTCACAATAACTTTTTGAGAGAGGTATTTGGACATATTATTATATCTATTGTACAGATGCTAAAATTGACACAGAGAAGCTAAATGGATTGTTCAGAGTCACACAGCTAGTGTTGGAGACAGCATTTGAACTCAATTTCTTTAACTTCAAGAGCAGTATTTGCATGCTTCCAAATGGAGGGGTAATTGCTAATTCAATCAACTGACAAGGACCATAGAGGATACTCTGGGTAGATTCCATTAAAAGCAACCTTTCACAGCTTTTAAAGACAAATTTAGTTGAAGGTGAGTGGGCCTCTAGGAAAAATCTAAGAAGTCAGTAACATGATTCTGTTGGGGGAGACAGTATACCATGCCATATGGTGGAGAAGATCAGAACATCAGGGTGCACAGGCCACTGCTATTAAGGAAGCAACAATAGAGCAAATACAATGAGGACTGACATTGGAAGAATTTACCTGGGTTTCAAAGAAGGATCAAGCTTCAGAAAATTAGCTAGTAATTCTTGCTAGCTAAGTGCAAGAAAGCAGCTAGAATGGTTGAGGCAATCTTGGAGTCAAGAAAACCTGGGCCAGAAGTCTCACCTTTGACACATACTGGTTGTGTGTTCATGGACTTAATCAGTTAATCATGAACCCAAGTCACTTAATCACTCACTGTCACCATAGGCTATAAATTACAGGGCATATCAATCATCATTGATAAGGAGGGAGTTTCCTCACTGGAAGTTTCTTACAAGTACCACAGATCTGGGATCTCCTTCAAAACCTCCTTCTTCATCCTCAAAATCTAGGTGCTAAGTGCATTTATTTCTACCTGTTAAAAAGTATGAGTGTTATCAGTTCCTTCTAAATTTCTATGCCCAGTTGCCCATTATTAGCATCCCCAGCACCACCCCCACTTAAAACTTTGATTCTGATACCTAGATAATATTATTCAGAACAGTTTTTGCTTTATATAGATTTCACAGATAGAAATGCATGCTTTTAATGAGTATTTTCTTGGGAAGGATGGGGTAGTGTGACAAACACAGGAGATAAATTCATATCTCAGTTCCATATCTGTGCAACAAGGACCATCACTTTTCTTCCTTACAGGTTTGTTGTCAGGGTCTATAAAGCAGTTGACAAACTGAAAAGTGTCATATAAATGTAATCCATTATTGTTATTATCCTCTGGAAAGAGGACTGGCCTTACCTATAGCTTTCCTATAGATACATATAGATTTCCTACGTATAAATTTCACAAATCCCTTCCTTCCCTGTTCCCTTTCCTTCCTCTTTCTTCACCCCAATTGCTCTATTACCTGTTCTTGTTATTTGAAATTCCTTTCATGGAAGTTTGTGTCTTTCATTATACAATTAGAAAACTTAAAACAAAAATGATCCCATGAAAGGACTGAAAGAAACTACATTAAGAGGTAAATTAAAGGAATTGATTTACACTAAGGTATAGATCACTACAAAGACCTTTCCTGGGAGTATACTTAAAGCATCATGGAACAAGAAGTCATAGTGGAGTGGTCACAAGGGGTCATTGGGACTAAGGGAGACTGATGCAGAAAAAAAGTACATTTCATTCCTCAACTTTTACCTTCAGCTAAGCCTCCACAGAAACTGTACCACACTAGGACAATGGCATCTTATATATGTTGCTGAATAGTGTATGGCTCTGGGAACCTGTGGGCCATAGCATGCTAATACTGTCAATGAAGTTTTCTTGGTAAGGACATTGGACTCAGGGTCACTTAGCTAGTAAGAGTCTGAGGCTGGATGTGAACTCAGCTTTCCTGATTACAGAATCAGTGACTTAGCCACTGAGGCACCTGGCTTCTTATTTCCAGAACGTGGAGTGTCAAATAGAATGTTGGTGCTCTAGCAGTGAGAAAAAAAATAATATACCTGTGACTAGCATCCTTCTCAAGTCTACACTTTTCTTGGGTTCCTCTTTCTTTACTCATACTCTACTTCATACAAAGGCCCATTATTGTTTTGAGTAGTAACCTACTCTAGCAAGAAAAATGATACACTAACCAGAGGAGTAATAAGAGTAGCTAGCTATTGGTATCACAAATTTTGGTTACATTCAATACCATCTACACTCTGGGGACAACTCAGGATTGCAAAGAAGATGATATCTCTGTCCAATGGGATCTATCCCTGTCAAAATCCAGTCAGGTGTTTCAGAATATGTTTTGAAAACTCAAATTTGTTCCAACACATTTGAAACATTAGGGGAAATTTTGAACATCACTTGAATTTCCAATTTGCCTTTGTGTGATTTCTTTCTCTGAAAACAATGAGAATGCAGAAAACAGCACTATTTTACAATAACTCACAAGCTGCAACTCTTTGGATGCCCACTTTCTTGGGCAAACTTAAGATCTTTTCCTAATGTCATATTTATCATATAATCAACCCTTCCCACATCATGACTTTCCCCACCTCAGTTTAAATATCAATATCAATATGAAAAGTTGGCATAAGAAATTAAATGGGAATTTTGGGGAAGTTTTGTGGAAGCCACAGGCAACACAGAAAAGGTTTAGAAATTCCAAAATGCAATACCTACATACTTACCTACCTACCTAAATACACACACACACACACACACACACACACACACACACAAATTGTATAATATTGACTTTTTTTTATCTTTTAGTATCAGAAATGAAAAAGAAAAACATTCAGACTTCTTCTCTGACATGAAGGAAAATCCAAAAAAATTAAGTAGATTTTCTAAAATCCTGGGTGTGCTAAGCTCCTAACTCTAGCAATGTGAAAGGGATAATTGTATATCTTCTAGTTCAATAAAGGCTGGGATCATAGATGTCCTGGTCCATACCACTCACATCTCTTTCAGGCCCTGGAATTATATCCTGCCTTTTTTGTCTTTGCAGCCCTGGAACAGGTCAAGCAACAGCCTTTGGCCACTGACATAACTACCATTGATTGTGGCATTTATGTTTTTATAATATGTAAAAGACAATGCTACTGCTTTTTAATTGATTCCTATCATTTTTTAAAGAATTTATTACTTGTGAAATTTTTGAACATTGTATCCCTAACCCCATTTTCCTCTAAGCTCTGTATTTTTGTTGCATGATTGTGCATACCTCAGTGCCTCGGGGGAGCACATGTTGAGTAATGGCAGAACTGCCTGCATAAGCAAGGTGAAATCAATGCACATAAATTAATTTTGTTTCTCTCCCATCTGGAGATCCTGGATCTTCATCAGTATCCTGGACTCCTGGGTTTCATTGTCTCTTTTCTTTGAAGTGGAGTCAGGAATACTTGAGTTCAAATCCAGCTTTAGATACTTACTAGCTATGTCACCCTGGCACTTAACCCTGCTTGCCTCAGTTTCTTCATCTGTAAAATCAGCTGCAGAAGGAAATAGCAAATCACGCCAGTATCTTTGTCAAGAAATCCCCAAATGGGGATCATGGAGTGTCATGATATAATCCAACCTCTTCATTTTACAAATGAAAAAGCTGGGGACTAGAGAGTTTAAGTGGCTTTTATAAGGTCACACTGGAAACAAGTGTCAGTGTCAGTATTGGAATACTGGGGAAAGCAGTATCATACAATAGAAATATTTTGAGTCTGGGTTCAAATCCTAACCCCACCAATTATCACCTGTGTGACACTAAGCAGATCACCCGATCTCTCCAGACCTCAGCTTTCTCAATTTCCTGAGGAAACTCAGTTTCTTCACTTGTAAAATGATAGTTTTGGACTAGATGACTTCTGGGGTCTTTTGTAGCTTGAAATCTGTCACCCAATATTTTTCTAATTCCACCTTTAGGTCTCTTTTCAATTATATCATATTATATACTCACTCTAAGAAAGAAGAGGGATGAGGTAGAGTTTTGAAGTTCTAGTTTGTGGAGTTTTTCCTGGACCACCTAAGCCCAGCATAAATCTTTGTGGTTCACTAGTCTGAATGATTTCCACAAAATTATAAACTGCTTGAGGAGAGTACAAATAGAAGCATTGTACCTCTATAACATGGCATAGTGCCCGGTCCATGATGAGCATTTAATAAATTGCTTGCTGACTTGGCTGGACTAAATTAAAAAAATTTTTTTTTAAAATAATATCAGTCATTAGGCTGGGAGACTTTTTAAAAAAAACAATGACCTGTCCAGGTCCTCCTGTTTCCTAATTATGCTAAGCAGGTCCTTGGAACAGGTGTTGGGTCTCAGCTAGATTAGGAAACATCGTTTATTAGGAGTCTCATGAGCATCTTCTCTTACTAGCTATCATTTACAAATTTTGGAGGTCTTCTTTACTGTAACAATCTCTTTCTTGAGAAATGTCATCAATAAACTTAATGCTTTGTTGTTTTAAGGGAAGAAAGCATAAGTCAAGGTTGTGAGGGACAGATCTTTGCTGTCAGCTTTTCTGCATCACTTTGCCATTCATCTTGCTGAGTGCTGAGGTTCTGGCCACTACACTGTGTTTCCCTAGCTGACAGAAATAATTAACCAATGCAATTTTGTTTTTAAAAGAATTCTAACAGAAAAGCTTTGCTCCTGGAGATGCTTTAAAGCTGACCAAATAATGGAAGTGCTTTCCTAAAATAGACACAGAGAATTGAATGACCTACCGGCATTAATCCTCCCTTATAAATTTCAGAACACTCTAGATGGTGGGTCTTTAGTTAGTGTTTCCTTAGGGTTAACCTTATGAGAATTCATCTCTGAAAAACACAGCTTTGATAGAAATTCAAATCATAGATTTATATACATCTACATTTATCCTATTGCCCCTTTAATCATGAGCTTTTCAGAGTCAGAACAGATATGAGAGACCATCTAGTACCATCCATGGACTAGGTCCCACTCTAAACATTCCAGACAAGAGGTCATATAACCTTTGACTGAAACTTCCAATAAGGGAAAGCCTACTACATCTGAATGTTATAGTTAAAAAACAATATGAGATCATTTAATCAATTTTTTTAGCATTTTAATATCTCAGGCAACTATAGCCTACAGGAGTGAAATGATTTTCAAGACCAACTTGCTAAAAACATACAAAAAACAATACTTGCAAATGTGACAGAGACCTAGGTGATAATAGTGTCAAATGTTTTAGTTCCTAACAAGTCATATAGCTTTTGCTTGAAGAGGGTTAAGAAACTCACCTTCTTGTTAAGCAGTTTCTTTTTAATTTGGGACAGCTCTATTCAGTGGTATGCTGGTAAATATTTAATAATAATAAACATTTAACCATGTTTTATTATTATTATTTTTTTATTGTGTATTATTGTATGTACATGCATGTATGTATATGTATTAATATGTATTATTATTAACCAGTTCTCAAAAAAAATCCCAATACTAGTGATATGTTTTTGTTTAACAGGCAATTATTAACATTTTCTTCATTACCTTTTCAAGTCTAGACAGACAGCAAAAAATATAAACCAAGTCCTGATTTGTAGTAGTTGCCAACTTCTGAGTTGTAAATCACACTGAAAATTTAACAGTCCTGGGAAGCACAATTTTAATTATAAGCACTTTCCCTTATTATTCTTTTAGCATTCTATTATTCCTGGTAGTTTCCTTATTCAAGAACTAATTAATTGTGATACAAGAATTAATAAGCAGGATGGTGTCAGAAAAACCTGGGAAGACTTATATGAACTATTGCAAAATGAAGTGAGCAGAACTAGTACACATAATAGTAGCAAAACTGTAAAATGATCAGCTGTGAATGATTTTGCTATTCTGATCAATAAAATGATCCAAGACAATTCTAAAGACTCCATGATGAAAAATTTTACCTATCTCCAGAGAGAGAACTGATAAGAGTCTGAGTAGAAGCATCATTTTGAAACTTTAAAAAGTTCTTACTTTGTTTTTGTTCTTTTTTTTTTTTTTTTTTGCATGATGGCATGATTTCACATGTAATTGATATTGTATTTCCTGCTTTCTCAATAGATGGGGGATGGGCAGGAAGGAGGGAAAGAATTCAGAACTTATCATGTTTTAAAGATGCTAAAAATAAATGATTTTTTAAAAAAAGAATTAACTAAGTTTAACTCATCATCACTTCAAAGAGCAGACAAAAACTCATGGTTATATGGCCATGAAAACAGTTATTTAGTTTAATATTGTGTAGTTAGCTCATTAACTGGTACACAGCAGATGCTTAATAAACATTTATGGATTGATGGAGAGTAGTAGGCCCAGGTTTCTAGCTCCCTGTTCAGTGTTTATTTTCCATTCAACTCAATAGAATCAGATTGATAACTCTGTGGTATTGCTTGAAAGCAATCACACTAGATGGAGGCAGTCAGGGTAACAACATTTGGAGGAGCCCTGCCTGTATTCTGAGTTTTAGTTATAATAGGAAGCTATAAAGATGATTTCTTTCTTCTCCCCAGATGCTGGATAAAGCTGCCTCCTATGGCTGTTCCAGTCTCAGCCTGCTTCCACAGTATTCCCCCCCCCCCCCAAGCAACAGTGGACAGCAGGCATCCCAAGGTTTCTGCTGATCCTCTCTTTCCATCAGAATTGCTTGTGTGATACACAGTAATTGCAGGTTACTCTGACTCTAACTACAGTGAGAATTCAGAGGAGGCATCTGTCAGCAGAGCCCAGAAAAGAATTGTGGAAGAAAGACATGAATCATGATATTTTTATATTGGAGTTCAGTGGTGCTGATTTGAGGCCATTTCACAATTAAATGGTTCCAAGCTTAGAGTGCTAGGCTTGGAATCAAGAAGACACTTATTAGCTGTATGATCCTGGGCAAGTCACTTTATGGCTTCCCTCATTATAAAACAGACACAAACTCCCCACTATTCTTATGTCATTATCATAAAGATTGATTGACATAATATATGTGTATATTTATATCTATATACCAATCACTGGGCAACCTTAAAATGCTGTATAAAGTTTAGTTATATTGTTGTGATTAAATTTCTGCTTACTTTTCATTTCTAATAGACCTCCTCTCCATTGTTCACTTCTCCGGCCCTGAGCCTAACCACCTACAAGTCCAGACCTTCAGAAGCCCTCTTTCCTCCCACCAGAGCCATCACACCAAAGCATTACATGTGACCACGGCAACAATCTAATTTTCTGAAATATGAGTCTGAAAAGCTTAGCACACTTAATAGGAGCAGAGATAGATAAGCAGTCTTAAAACCCTTCAATATGCCATTTCCAAAAATCCATCTCTAACGAGGCGTAGCTAACAAAATGTGTACGGTGATTATTTATTCTGCCAGAGATTCCCAAGGTGATAGAATCGGTTGCTTGTGAAATTTGTTGTGACAAACCATCCCTGATTATGTAAACCCTCTGCTGCGCCCAGACCAGGGAGACGCTGATATCGACTGAAGTTTCTGATCAACTATTTCTGCAAATGGTAGAATATAGATTGAAGTCAATGTCGAGTTATTAGTCACGAGTCATTACCTGGGACTGTGATCAGAGATGCTGGCTGCTGAGTCGTGGAAATGTTAAGTAGGAAAAGAGATAAAAATCCTACTGTTCACAGTGGAAAAGCAGGTGGTTGCTTCTACAGAAATGCCAAACACTAGCACCAAGGAGCTGGGTATATATGTAAAGGTGAAAACTGAGCTTTGTTGGGCAATGTATTCCCCGTACCTCCATGCTTTTGCTTGCTATTTCCTATATCTGAATATGTTCCTTACCTTCTTTGAACTGTTAAATTCCCAAATTCATCTTTTAGAACCAACAATAGAGTCTACTATCTCTTCAATTAAATATAAAATTCTCTATTTAGCATTTAAAGCTCTTTAAATCTGGTTCCTTCCTACTTTTTTTTTTTTTTGCATTAAGCTTATATTGTTCTACCTTTGATATCCTCTGCTTCAGCTCAACTAGTCAATTCAATCCCAAATTTTCCCTCTTACAAAATGAGAGTACTCAAAAATTCCTCTTATTCTGGATTTTGATCTGAACATCATGTGTTTGCATTCAGGAAATACTACATGTTTTTGAAATCATTGATGGTATATTTTTCCTTATTTCCTCTGTGGGAATGATATGAGTATGATTCCCATTTGAGTGGGAAACCAGTGAAGAGAGCTATTGGTTTTTAAAGATGGGCCATATTGGACTTGCTTAGTGCTTTAGTGTTACCTAAAACTGACTTGCTTGTCTTCAGACCTTAGTCCTTCCTCTAAACCTCTAAACCACCTAATCTCAGTGAAGGTGTTTGGAAAATTTTAATTGGCAGCTGAATTTCAGAAAACACTTTAGCAACTTTCTTCATCACATGCATGCATATCCTTTTAAATATCAAAGATAGTTCCTCTGATCAGAGAAAAGTCCTCCATATACCCCAGACACTTCCTGTTATTCAGGATTGCTGCTCAGAACATTTTTTTCAGCAATGCTCCAATTAGGGTCAACAGCCCTCTTAATTATGTTTCTTTTCCTTGAGCAATGAGGTAATGCTTCATTCATCAGGATTTTATCTCCTGGTTATGCTGCTAGCAATCCCTTTGGAGTACTCCACTCACATTATCAACAAGAATAAATCGGAGAATTCAATATTACTGCAGAGTTAGCCATTTGTTAGGGCTTATTTTATTAGTCTCCTGCAGTTTGCAGCCATCAGGAAGTGGGCATAGTAACTGCCACCTGCTGACCAGGCTGACAGCCAAAAAGTTCTGAAGCATCTCAAATAATCTCTAGGTGAATGGCAGCTAAGCAGTTAGCATTGCCTGAGGAATTCAAAAGTAGGAGCAGACCAGGGAAGTCCAAGGGTGGGTCACGATTCCTTGGAGGAATTGGTGTGGTAAAGATAGTATTCTTCTCCTTCAATCTTTTCTATCAGAGAAGACCATCATTTTCTTGGAGGATTTGGTTCTGGAAGCTAGACTCTGTTCTATGTCTTATACAACTCAGTATTAGGGAAAATGAGAACTCTAAAAAGAGGCTATTGAGTTAATTCCTTAGCTTCTAGTAAGAGAGCTGGATTGCTACTTTTCACCTAAAAATCTCTGGAGAGATAATATCTCTACTTCTTTTGAAGTCTTATTCCTCCTTTCCTTCTTCATGACAATGATGATGATATACAATAATAATAACTAACTCTTGAAGTTTGCAAAGCATTTTACATATTGTACCATTTTAACCTCACAACAACCCTATTTGTAATTATTATAAGAAGGAATGGGCTGATATTATTTCCTTAATCTGGGATTTAGATTAGATTAAAGGAAGAAATTTCTGATTGAAAAGATTGGGCAATTCAGAAATGTGTTATCAAATGAAGTAAAGGTTCTTCTCTAAGAACTTTGAAGAAAGTCTATGTGGCATTATGCTTAGAATTGACAGGAATTGACATTTTGACTCCTTGAGATACCTCCAGCCCTATGATATTGTAAAAATGCTGCCAATTTATCCTTGGGCCAAATTCACAATTCTAGTTAAAAGACCACAACCTTTTAGGCCTTCTAGTATTACTGAAATGACACTTTATAAACAGTCAGAGGGCTGGGCCCATTTAGATTCCTTCTGCTAAGCAGCTGAAATGTGTACCTTGGCCAATGAAAGAAAAGCACATTGCAAACTGAGCCTTTCCATTGACCACAATTCCAAAATCTTTTAATAAGCAAAAGAGAAATTTTACTTTGGTTGGCTGGATGGTATGATGGATGCTGAGAGCCAGATAATACTCAGGGTCTTAGATCTACCCTGACCAAAATGCACCCTTGCTTCCCAAACCCACTCATTTTCACAGTTAAAAAAAAAAGAAAAAGAAAAAAAAAAAAAAAAAGCACTACTTCAGTGCAGATAATGTTTGCCAAGGAAAAGAATGGTATGTCTTCTGTAAATGGGGTGGAGCAAAATCTCAACCTCCAGGAATGGGAACGGTGTGGAACCAGCCACAAGGATTCAGCCTGCTCAAATTCCAAAACCTTCCTGAAAGTTGGGCTTCTCCTTTATGTCTGGAGTAAAATTAGGCCTGGGGAGCCAGACAGACCCGCCTGTGGCTTTGTGAGGAAGTCTTTGGTACTAGAGCGGGGACAGGGTTGAATGAGAGTTATATAAAAGATGACGAACCTTCCACAAAGTGAACTAGGTAAAATCTCATAATATCTCACATCTAGATAGAAAGGGGACTCTTCTTTTCACCCACTCCTACATCCACTTGTCTGATTTCAAGTGCAGAAAATTCTATTTTTTGTTGTTGTTGTTTTTTAAGACCAGGCTCCCAAGAATTGAAGTTGAAGGTCACTCAAAAGATAATGGAGAGGCATATGGCAGACATGAGCAGACCTCAATCTAATACCAACAAAGAATTATATTGGAAAAAGATATAAAATGGATGTTAACTGAGAAATGACTGAAGGAAAAAAGATGTGGGTAAATCTTGAAGAATTTAATGATATCCAAACAATAATGAGAAATTTTAGAGGACAGCTCCCCATATGTTGGATCTATCTCTGTGAAAGTTTTATGAAAGGACATGGATAAGAGTCATACAGGAGGAGGAGTGGTTGTGACTAAGCTGACATCTCGCTGTTATAAAAGGTACCCAAATCAGTGATTTCACAGAACCATCAAAATATTGAAGTATACATAGGTGGCTAAGTGGATAGAACATTAGACCTGGAGTCGAGAAGACTCATCTTCCTGAGTTCAACTCTAGCCTCAGACACTCATTAGCTGTGAGCCTAGTCAAGTCACTTAATGCTGTTTGCCTCAGTTTCCTAATTTGTAAAATGAGCTTAGAGAAGAAAATGATGCCAGGAAAACTCCAAATGGAGTCACAAAGAATCAGACATGACTAGAATGACTGAACAACAAACATAGACCAATATGCATTTCAATGAAGTGATGAATAGGAGGTAGTGCATTATATTAGAAAGATTACTGAATTTAAAGTTAGAGGAGTATGTTTAGGGTCTTGATCTAGGACTGCAATGGCACAAGGAGATCTCCTTTGAAGGTACTGGCTGCTAATGCATTTTCCCTGAAACACAGATAGGAAAGAGTATCACCAAGACTATTCATTATAATTAATCATTATAATTTAGTATTTTTATTATCGGTATTCTTATAGTCATGTATTATCATTTCTTTACTTCATATCACTTTATACAAATTAATTTTTCTTAGAACTTGTCATATTTATTGCTTTTTACCATGCAGTAATATTCCATTATATCTGTATATTAAAATTTATCTAAGTATTCCATAATCTAAGGATACCTCTTTTGTTTCCAGTTTTTTTGTTTGTTTGTTTTGGGGAATCATGTTTTAGGAATCATTAAGGGGTTCATGCTGAGAATATTTTGTTGCATAGCAAACCTTTCCACTATTGACCCTTTTGTGATATTTGCCCTACTCTACCAATACATGCTAGTGTATTCATTTTCATTTTCTACTACATAATAGGTGCCACATAAATGTTACCTATTATTACTATTAGTCATGACCAATAAAGAAAAAAGAATAAGACCAAATTTATAATATATACCTATATGCATATATATAATATGCAATATATTGCATACATACAATGTACATAAAACTTAGATGAATAAGTTTATGTGTGCTTGCACACAAAAATGTATACACATATATTTTTATACACACACACATATATAATTTATGTTTATAAATAAATGCACTGGCAATGTATCCACAGTTTCCCCCAGTCTACAGACAAGCTCAAGCCTAGGGGGGGTTAAAAGGAGTGGCCAGATGGGAAAAAGATGTAAACATACACCCTTTGAAGATCAATTATAAAAACTAGGGATGTTTTCTTTGAAGGAAAAAAAAGACTTCCAGAGGACATCATATGAAGAGGTACTGAACCTATGATTTCACTTGAATAGGGAATACCCAGGTGAGAAAACTCTAGTACTAATGCAGCTCAACATGTTCTCTGCTACTTTCAATCTGAGAATTGCTTAGAGCACTGAGAGGCTGGGTGATTTGCTCAGAGTCACACAGCATGTACACATCAGAGGCATAGCTGGTGCAAAACCAGCTCTCTAACCATTTTACCACACTGTTTCTATTTTTAAGGTTTAGAGTGTGAGAATCTGGATTCAAATCTGGGATCTACCACTCACTGCATATATGATCTTGGACATTTAATTTTTGTGGGGGGAGGTCAGTGTTGAAGGATATAAACTGTTGTCCTGGGATTTCTGGGCTTGGATTATTTGGAGACTGGGAAAAACTGTGGGTACATTGCCAGTGCGTTTATTTATAAATATAAATTATATACATGTATGTATACATTTATGTTTATGTATACAATTACACAATATATATCCATATTTGTGTATGCTGTATGCATTTAATATGTTATATAGTACATACATACATATGTATATGTCTATATGTAATATATTTGGTTTTGTTATTTTTTCTTTATTGGTCATGTAATAATAGCTAACATTTACATGGCACCTATTATGTAGTAAGCACTATATTAAATGTTTTGAATCTAAAGATTTTGAATCTACGCTTCTCTCTACTGTGCCACCTTGCTGCCTAAAGAACTGCATACAAAACATGATTATGGGGTTGACATCATTATCACCGATGCTCATGCTCCATTAAAATGCAGCAGGGAAAGAAAAAGAGCAGAACTGACCATTAGTTGGGGTGGAAGCCAAGAGAGAAATAGGATAAATGGACATGGATCACACCCCCTAGATTAAGCTACATCTACCTAGAAAGAAGCAAACCTAAGGATGGAGATAGACAGAATGTGACATTTCTTCTAAGTGCCCTCTAGTGTTGGGTAAAACTCATAACCACCAGGGTAAGCAAGTGGTAGCCAGATCCTGACTCTTAGCTATAAATAACATCCAGGTAAATGGGAATCTGAATACTCTAGTGGTTAGATTAATAATTACCAAACACTTTTAGAATAACTACCAAGGATATTGCTGAGATACAAAGAAGGGGAAGGTTGATACAGTTTCACAGATAAGTAAATATGAAACAATTTGGAATAAGGGAGACCACTAACATATATGTCGAACAGAAAAGACTTCCTTCCCATTGAAGATGACACAAGAGTTGGGCATAGAAAAAGCCTGGGATCCTAAGAGGCAAAAGTTATTTAAAGCATTGAGAATCAATTGTGAGAAGATACGGTGATGAAAGATGAAATGTCAACTTCACAAGTATGGCTAGAACATAGAATATTTATATAAGAAAATGATATGAAAAGTCTTAAAAGGTAGACTAGCATCAAATTGTGAAAAACTTTAAATTCATAGCTGAGGAATATGTATATTATCCTAGAAGCAACATCCAAGAAGATTTTTAATGGTATTTTATTTTTTCCAATTATATGTAGAGACAATTTTTAGCTTTCATTTTTACAAGATTTTGAGTTCCAAAATTGTCTTCCCCCTCTTTCTTTTCCTCTTTCTACCATTTGGTAAGCAATTTGATATAAGTTATATATGTGCATTCATGTAAAACGTATTTCCATATTAGAAACAGTTGTGAAAGAAAAAACAGACCAAAATGAAAAGGACAAAAAAACATGAAAAAAGTATATTTCGATCTGCACTTAGATTCCATCAGATGTAGACAGATAGCATTTTACATCATGAGCTCTTTGTAATTATCTTGGATCATAATACAATCTTGTTGTTATTGTGTTATAATGCTTTCCTGGTTCTGCTCATTTCACTTTGTATCAGTTCATACAAGTCTTTCCTGGAAGATTCTTAAGGGAATTACATTATCACAATTGTTCTATGACTTGTGACTTTGACAACCATGTAGATAGCTTAGAAAGAAAGGAGACTAAAAGCAGAGTGACCAGTTAGGAAATTTCAATAGGCAATAAATAGTCTAAATAGGCTAAAGGAGATAAGCCCCAATGGAAAAATGACTATGTGAATGAAAATGAGAAAAATTGGAGAGATATTGCTTAGGTAGAATGAAAAAGACTTGGCAATGGAGTAGATTTGGAGGAATGGAAAGAGAAAGTAGGCCTCTGAATTTGAAAATCTGGTAGACTGGAAGGTTGATATTATACTATACAGACCAAGGGAAATTAGGAAAAAACATGAATAGGGGAAGAGCAGGGGAGATAATGTGTTCTATATTGGAAATATTAAATTAGAATTACTAATGGGATATCCAACTAGAAATGTCCATCATGTAGCTGATTTTGTAGGACTAAAGTTCAGCAGAGATATTCAGGCTGAATGTATAGATTTAAGAATCATCTATTTAAGGTAAAAACTGATACCACAATAGCAGACTAGATCATTGGAAGAGAGAAAGTATACATAGAAGAAAAGTTAATCTGGGATAGATCCTTGGAGGACATCCATATTTAGGGGCCAGGAGATGAATGATATCCAACAAAAGAAATTGAACAATGGTCAAACAAGGTAGCAGAAGAACTAGGAGAGTGAAGAGTCACATGCTTAAAGAAGAGAAAGCATGGTGAGAAAAGGTGATTAACAACATTAAAATTTGTAGGTAAGTGATAAAAAATTAGGACAAAGAAAAGGCCACTGGATTTAATACTTTAAAAATTGTTGGTAACCTTGAATGTAGAAATTTCAGTTAAGAAGTTGGACCAGAAGCCAAAATGAAAAAAAAAAAATGAAAAAGCTTATAAGAAGGTGAAGTCAGAGTTTAAAAATACATAAATACTCTACAGAAAAAAAGTTGTCCTGCTGTAGATTACATAATGGCTTGTGTATTTTTATTTGATGAATAGAATACAAAGTTCTCAGGTTGGTATTTAAAACCCTTCATAATCTAGCTCCAATTCACATCAACAGTCTTATTTCTCTTATTCCCTCTCAAGAACTGGACATTCCAGTCAAGTTGGACTGATAGCTCTTTTCTGAACTCAATATTTCGTCTCTAGCCTTGCATTCAAATATATCATTTCCCATCCCTAGAATCTACTCCCTGCTCTTTTCATGGAAATGCAAAGTGCTATAGCGGGAAGAGTCGGGGGAACCATACCATCTCTAATACTTAATAATTATTAACTTTACCTTTCTCAATCTTATTTTCCTAATATGTAAAATAGAGATAACAATGTTACCAAACTTCAAATGACTGTAGTACGGATCAAATTATATAAACTATGGAAAACACTTCTTGAAACTTAAAATGCTATATAAATGTCATTATGATCTTTGCCTTTCATAATCTTATCTTCCTAGAAGGCCCAGCTCAGGTGCTCCCTCTTCTGGGGAGACTTTTCTAATGTATCTCGTTATTATTACTCCTTCCTTTAATACTTGCTTTTACTTCTAGGGATTTGCTCAAGCCAACTTTAATCAGCTTATGAGAGTCCATCTTTAAATTTTCAGTATGAGCATTTACACCTGTAAACTAGCAAATACTGCAGATCAGATCTTGACTCATTAATTTCTTGCTTGTCTGAACTAAAGAAAATGAAAAAGAAAATATAAATAATGCAGTTTAATTTTAAAAGTGTATTTTGCATACATTTTTCTCCTGTAGAGCCAACTGTTAAAACATTTACCAATACCCTTCTATTTACTCCTAGATGTCTATGTTGTCTTTCTTCAGTAGAATATAAGCTCCTTAAGGGCAAAGACTAAGAGTTGGGGTTGATTGGGGGAGGGGGCATCTACTTTAGTAGTTTTGTAAAAAACAAACAAACAAAACCTCCAAATGGGGTCAGGAAGAGACGGATGCAAATGAAACAAGAGAACAAAAACAAAAGAGTTCCTAGTCAAATAAATTAGGGAGTCACTGTAGAAATGTAGACTATATACAGGACAGTATGGTAGACAGACTAGATTTAAGTTCTATCTTTGACCATATTGGTTGTATGACTATGGGCAAATCACACTTAACATCTCAGTGCTATAGGCAATTCTGTTTTTCCAAGTGCAGAGAGAATCCCCCTCAGACACTGGTATGAAACAGTCTTTACTTATCTTTCTACATGTTGCACTCCCCTTCCCCAATAAAACATAATTTCCTTAAGGGCAGGAGCCATTTAAGTGTTTGTCTTTGTATATATAGTGTCTAGCATATCATAAGTGCTTAATGTTTGTTGATGGCTCGATTGGTTTATGGAACTGGTGCCTTCTCTTTCCACATAATTATCTCCACATAATCATCAATTGTCCTAATGTTTTACATGACCCAACCATGATTCCTTGGGAAAAAAATCAACCACAACACAACCCAAACAATTTCTTATCCAGCACACACACACACACACACACACACACACACACACACAAATAAATTCCACAGAGTTCAAAATGGCACACTGTGGACCAGACCAAGCTTCTAATGTTGGCTCGGCAGCCAAGTGATTTCATCCTCTGGTGGAGACCTTTTAACTTCCCTTCTCTTTCCTACTCCAATACACATGAGGCTCTTTTGTTGTGAAAGTCAGCTGTTGCTAAAGAGAAATACCCCTAGGGTAAAATCCACCCTTAGCTGACAGTTGACTCTCACTTTGGAGCCTTGCTGAAAGGACTTCAGTTGTGTCCTTATATGGGAGTTGAATTCTCTGAGCAAGGCTGATGTCAGGAGATGAGAGAGCCTGTCAACAATGACAGTAGTTCTTAGTCTGCTTCCAGGGTCAGATTTTTTACAGCTTGAATAAGGGGGGTGTTTTCTCCCTGGAGTAAGACCTTGGGATGAGACTGGTGGTTGCCATGTACACAGTGATAGTTATAATGTTGGTCATCCCCGGACAGTGCACTCTGCTCAGAGGTTCATCTATGTAGGCAGTTGCCTTCCGTCTTCACCATTAGGAATGAAGAGAAAACCTTTAAATGCCTCAGTGCTCAGGAATTATGGATACCTTGGCTAAAATAACCACTGAAGGGACCAAAAAAATCCTAATTTGTTTACAAAATGCGCAGACTGGCCCTGGGACTCAAGTCTTTGAAGGAGGGTGTTCGGGAGACTCTGAAGACATATTTAAATCAGTCCATATTTACAGTTTACCAAGCAAAATTTTAAAAGCTGATTTTATGCAGGAAACTTCCAGTGTCTTCAGTAACATTTCCATACAAATAGTGGCACCACACAGATGACTAAATTAAGATGTACTCTCTGGCTCTGGCAACGGTGTCATTTAAAACAATTACTGTGTGATTTCCCTTTCACATAGTCACAGAAACCATGCTGAAAGGATTTAATGCAATTTATTGTGTTGGAGCTTAAGCAGAGACCTATTTTGCTAGGCTTGAAAAACAAAGCTGACCAATTTTGCTTCTCCTTTATCCAAGGTGTGATGGATCCAGGTTGGGAAACGGTGACCTCCAGCTTTCTGGGAAATAACTCTGCAGATAAGTGGATGCATTTCCCTTGATGCAGCTGAAAACAAAACTCTGTGCCAGGAGAGTGCTAATCCCCTTTGATGTGCCTGCAACTGATTTTCTGTTTCAAAAAGGGAAGCACAGGGAACCTGGGGCAAGACCAAGAACTGTTTGAAATCAACGGAGCAGAGAAACCTGTCTTGTCCAATAAGCCCCAGAATCCTCTTCTTTCACAAGCTACTTTCTCAGGTAAACTTGTGGTTTCACAATGATCTCCCCACCTTACTCCCTCCCCCAGGATAAGGTGAAGCCTGAAAATGCAGCATTATTGATTTCTGGGATTTGTGTCAAACAGCAGGATTTCTACACAGTAGCTCTAGGACCTGTGGTCCCCAGGGCTCCTTTCTCAGGCACTGATTAGGGCAAAACTAGAAATTTCCTCAAGTGTGTAGCACAGTAAAAAAGGACTGCATTGAGATAAAAGAGGTCTAGACTCGGGTCTTGGCTTTATGTCACCACTTATTTCAGTTCCCTCATCTCTAAAGTGAGGGTTATAGCCTTTTCTGGGGTTTTCTTGGCAGATATTGAAGTATTTTGCCATTTCCTTCTCCAGCTCATTTTATAGATGTGGAAATTGAAACAAAAAGGGTTGAGTGACTTGGCCAGGGTCACACAGCTAGTAAGTATCTGAGGCCAGATTCGAATTCAGGGAGAGTTTTCCTTATTCCAAGCTTAGCACATTTATTTACAATTTTGTAAAGTAAGAAGAGTTTGGACTAAGGAAGACCTGAATTCAATTCCTCCCTCAGACACTTGTCATCCCCAGCAAGCCACTTATATAAGCTCTCAAAGCAAAGTGAAAAAGTTCAAATCAGTGATTTTTGAAGTTCCCTTTCAGTGCTAGATTTATGACCCTACCATCTATAGCCCCTTTTCCTCTCCGACAGTGGCTACTGCAATCCTTTTTATTTTCTATGGGTTTTGATACATCCAATTGGTCAATAAGTCCATTCAAACTGCTACATTATAAAATCCAATTTCTTTTCCCAGGCTTCCCTGGTAGCAGGCTATCCCTAAGAAAACAAGGTCTGATGTGCGAGAGCTGAGTTTCAGTAACTTTCTTCCTCTACTACACAGGTTCCCTGAGAACGAGTAAGAGCTTCTATGTTCTTTGCTTTGGGAGATCACAGTTATGGGCAGCTAGAAGTTCTTCTGAGAGATCTATGATAATAACAATAATATTTCTATAATATAAATATATAATATTTGCTATGATAATAACAATAGCTAATAGTTTTATATCATTTTATGTACCAGACACAGTGCTAAATACTGTACAATTATTGTCATGTTTCATCTTAATAACAACCCAGAGAGAAAGGTGCTATTATTGTCAACATTTTACACACAAAACAACTGAGGCAGATTAAGTAACCTTCCCCAGGTCACAAACTAGTTAAGTATCTGAGTTCAAAATACAACTCAGGTCTACTGGATTTCAGGCCCTAATTGCACCTAGCAGAATGTGGAGCTTACAGTAAGTACTTAATAAATGTTTATTGAAATTAATTTTTTCCTAGTAATTCTCTGACTTCTTCTCACAGTCACTTCAACTGAATCATAAACATAGATTTGGAAGGGATTTTAGAATATATCTAAATGTGGCCCCTACTCCTGTCAAGAATAACACCTGTAAATGATCAGCTAACATCTGCTTGAAGATCTTTGATGATGGGGAACTCACTTCACTCTAAGGCAGACCATTCCATTTTGCAGCATCTCTAGTTAGATTCAGAAAATTACAGATTCAGAACTTGATTCCAAATTAGAGATCATTTCGTCCAACACATTAATTAGAAATAAGAAAATTGAGGCATAGAAAAGGTAAGTGATTTACCCAGCATTCAAGCAGTTCAATCATTAATATATCTCTCTTTAGCTGCAACCCTGTTCACCAGGTCTATCCACCAGGGCCAAGGTGAGGCAAATTTAATACCATCACAAGGACAACAGTCAAAAATCTGAAGATAACTATCCTTATCTATAAGTCTTATAATCTTGTCTATAAATCCTTGTTGTTTTCTAGGTAAATCTCAAATTCATTTCTTTTACTCAGTCTTTACATAACAAGATTTTGAATCTCCTCTTCATCCTTGCCACCAACCTCTAGATGAACTCCTGATCATCAGACATCTCTTCCATAATATGGAGCTCAAAACTGAGCACAAAATTTTAAATATAGTTCCAAACACTTTTTTCTGACAGCCATTGTGCTAGATGATAGGGACACAAGTACAGAAAATAAAATGAATCTTTCTCTCAATTATTATGTCTCAATGGGGGAGAGAAAGTATACTCTGTGTGACTATGTCTTTCTCTCTATTTCTCCATTTCCAAACATATATTTGATAGCACACATATATGTATATGCATGTATTATATACCTTGTATATATACATTATGTATATGTGTATCATATGCATATAATGTATGCATATAACACATACATAATATTTACATAATATATATGGAAAACATCAATTATATAAAGTTAATAAATCTATGTGTCTATATAAAGTGAATAAATATACACAATGTGCTATTTATATTTAATATATGAATATAAACATGTTATAAAATATAGAAATAATATATAAAACAAATATAGACACATTACAAAAATAAATACATATGTATTTTTGGGTCTCTGGACCCAAATATTTATATATTTATATAGTATATACACACATATTATTAAATAAAAGGTATAATATGAGTAAGAGTGCTAGTAGTTGTGAGGGATTGGGTGGGGAGTGCAGGAAGCATTCCATGCCAAAAATGTCTAAGATGCAGCTTCAAGGAAGAGGTAAGGGAGGAGTTTGCCAGGCATGGAAGGGAGGGAAGTAGTTAGTGAAATGGTACAGAGAAGGAGGATAGAATGTGTGTGAACATCAGAAAGAAGGACAGTTAGGCTGGAGTGCTGGAGGGAGAATACTGTTAGTTAAGGTTTGAACAGTAGAGTGGGACCAATTAGGCTTGCAGTTTTTTAGTTCTTCCTTCTGTTTCTTTTTCATCTGAAAAAAAAATTTCTAAAATGGGGCTAATAAAGGTAATAGAAGCAGGTATGTAGCTTATCTTCAACTTTCTAGTTAGTCAATCAATAAGCAACTATGTGCCAAGCACTATGCTAAGTGCTAAAAGAGCAGTTTTTGCTCCCAAGGAACTCATAGCCTGACAGAGGAAATAACATGCAAACTATATACACCAATAAGATTCAGACAGGAGGAATGAGTAAATGAATAAAGTATTTATTAAACCTCTACTATATGCAAAATACTGTGCTAAGTGCTAAAAATTGTAGACAGAAAAGTAAGACACTCCCTTCTCTCACAGAGCTCATGTTCTCACAAATTTGAGATGCTCAGTAGAAGAAAAGTAATAAACCTCAAGTAAAAATCAAGGAAGATTTCTCACAGAAGATGGAATTTTAACAGAGACTTGAAGGAAGCTAGAGAAGTTAAGAGAAATGAGGAGTGAGAGAATTCCAGACATAGAGGACAGTTAATGAAAATTCTCAAGAGTTGGAAGTTGGAGTGTCTTATGTGAGGAATATGCCAGTGTTCCTAGACTGAAGAGTATGTGGAGATGAATAAGATATAAGAAGACTGAGAAGGCAGGATGGGCAGCTTGTGAAGTACATTGTATGGTGAACAGAGGATTTTATATTTAATCCTCGAAGCGATGGGAAGTCACTGGAATTTATTGAATTGGGACTGGCAAGATCAGGCCTATGCTTTAGAAAGATTAATCTGATATTTAAGTGAAAGATGGATTGGAGTGAGTGGAGAATTAAGGCAGGGAGAACAAACAAAAGGTTATTGCAATGGTCCAGGAATGAAGTGATGAGGGCTGTCCCAGGACCATGGTAGTGTCAGGTGAAAGAAAAAAGAGGTATATATATGAGAGATACCACAAAGATCAGGGCTTGGCAACAAATTGCATATAGGGGAGAAGGTGAGAAACAGTGAGAAAGAAAGAATAATACATAGATTAAGAATCAAGGTAATAGGAAAGACAATAGTGCTATCAGCACTAACAGGGAAGTTTAGAAATGGGGGGAAGCTTTGAAGAGAAAGATAATGAATTCAGTAATGGACATTAAATTTAAGGTGTTTACCAGTTATCCACTTTGAAATGTCCAATAGCCATTTGGAGGTACAAATCTAGAAGCTAGAACAAAGATTAAGGCTGGACAAGTAGATTTGAGAATCATCAGCATAGAGATGATAATTGAATCTATGAGAATTGATAAGTTCATAAGTTAAATAATAGAGAACTGTAGTCAGCCAACTATCCAATGGACCACCTACTGGGAACTAAGAATATTTTTAAATTCTAAAATAAAGTCTTGTTGTATTTAAAACATATTAAAATTTCTAGATACAAATATAAAAACAGGTAAAAGGAGGATTATGGCTCTCTAGCCAGGAGTTTGCTGACCATTATTGTTGTTCATCCCTTATTCTTAAAGAGAGATATCATAAGGATGATCTTGCCTCATGTTTAAGCCTTGGTTTAGAAAGGAGGACTCAGGGCAGAGCCCTGGAAGACACCCACTTTTGCTTAGGCAAAAGTCCAGCAAGGGAGAACAAGAAATGGTCAGATGAGTAAAAGAAAAACCAAAAGAGAGTAATATTATGGAAACCTAAAGAGAACAGTGTACTAAGGATTGCTCTAGGGAGGTCAAGAAGGATGAGAATTGGGAGGGGGAAGCCATTAGATCTGACAATTAAGAGTTGTTGGTAATTTTGGAGAGAGGATTTTCATTGAATGATTGGAAGCTAGACAATCTCAGAAGAGATTGTAAGGACAGGAAGTGGAGATAATCAGTAGTGGATGGTTTTTTAAAGAAGTTTAACCATAAAAGGGAAGAGAGACATCGATTAATGGCACCTAGGGCCTTGACAGATCAAGCAAAAGTTTTTTGAGAATGCAAAGAAATGGGTATGTTTATAGGCAATAAGGAAGTAGCCAGTGGTGAGAGTGTAAGGATAATAGAAGAGGAAATCTGGCTCAAGAAGACTATGGAATGAATTATTTGTATATGTAGAAAGATAGTCTTGACAAGGTCTATCTTTTTATGTGAGACAGGGGTAAAAGAGGAGACAATTACAAAAAGATTCTAGGTGATGTGAGATGAAGAGGGGGGAGAAGAAGAAGTTCTTAGAAAATGGCCTCAATTTTTTTTTTTCAGTAAAATATGAGGCAAAGTTTTCAATTAAAAGTGTGGGAGGAAGAATCATGGATTGCAGGTTGGAGGAAGGAGAAAAATATTTGTAAGAGTTGCTGTGGTAAGTAATTTAATCAGGGCAATGTAAAAGGATTGCCTTGCTATAGTGATAAATGTAATATAAACTTGTGGTGGACTCCGTCAACATGGCATTCATTTCATGACTTCCTTTAGTGTCATTTAGTGTCATGAAAATAGCAAAGGATAGAGGGAATAATCCAAGACTGAGGCAGAACAAGATCCTCAATAGGATAAGGAGGCAAAATATTCAAAAGAAAAGACCAGCATAGATTTGAACTGGTTCACCAAGAGATCAAGATAGAGAAGGGAAGAAAGTGTAGCTTTTCAGGGGTGATGACTTAGAAAAAAAAGGATCAAGATAGGAAGAGAAGAAAATGTAACCTTACTGGGGTGATGGCTTAAGAAAGAACCGAGGGGTCAAAAGATTGGAAGTCATAAAATGAACAGAGTTTGAAATTGCAAGGCAGAAGAAAAACAAGAATAACAGACTGTGATTGGATAAGGACATTTTTAGAGTTCTAAACATGGAAGTAGCTCATTTGTGGGTAATGGCAAGATCAAGGATATATCCACCTTTGTGTGTGTGGCTGAAGAATCATGGAGGAGAAGGTCATGGGAAATGAGTAAAGTGGAGAATTTTGAGGTTAGCGTATGTGAGGGAATATTTCAACTTTCCTATCTCAACTGGTAAAATCAGGGAATGAGTGAAAGGATAGCCAGTGCTGGAAAGAGAGGTCAGGGTGGCTCTGTCATCAGGAGGACGTAATTTTTTCAGTGAGAGTGAAAGGACAGAAGGAGTAAGAAAGGAAAGATTTAAGATGAAAGGAAGTTTGTTACCTGGGGAGTGTTCCAAAGGCCACAGTGGAAGGGATTGGTAGCCTTGGTGTAGGGATCATTAGTAAGGGAAAGAATTGGGTTGAGGACAATGCAAATAAGTGATCAGATTGTAGGAGATGGAAAATGGAAAAAGGAGGAGTAGGTTCAGAATCATTGTGATGGGAAGGGTATAACTCAAAGAGAGTTTATTAATCAATAATTCAATTAGGTTATCAACTTTTCTAAGAGTTTGACCTCAAAATAGAATACTCTAATGACCTTTGGCAGTTCAGGTGAAAGGACCAAGGGAGAAAGCTAAAAGAATATTGTTTCTTCCAAAAAAGAATATTGTTTCTTTTCTTCCCATAAGGAAAGAGACCTGACATGATGGAATGATGTTCCTCACTTACTCCAAGGACAACATACTGGTGCATTCTAGGATAGCGTGTCTTTTCCTCCTTTGAAAGGCTTGAGACCTGATGTGATGCCATATATCCTTTGGGCTTATCTTGCTTTATATAGGAATGGGGGAACTCACTGGAATTCTTTTACTCCACACTTCATATTTAAAGAAAAGTTTTACAAAGAGATATTTATTTTAAAGGACAGAAATACAAACATTTCTCTCAAACAGCTGGGAATTCATTCTCCCCTATGCCACCTTGGTCCCTGGAGAGAGAGTGAGTTTAGACAACATAGCATTTGCCCACCAAATTCACTTCCAAATGTAGTATGTTTGATGGTTGTTTTAGTCTGTATCTCTGCTACTGTTGGACAGGGCCAAGCAGATAGCTTAATATTTCCTCTTCATCAACTGGCTTCCTAAACCCAGCACAGATTCTAGCTCCCATTTCTTACTTTAAAAGCTTCAAACTAAGTCATTTCTATTCGGGGTCAACCAGATTAAGTACAAATCAGGCTTATGAATTTTTTTCTGAACCATGTACTTTATGATATGATTACTGCTCTCAGTTCAATATTACTATTGCTCTCCAGGTCCTAGTTTGGTTTTTACCATGGTGTATGGGATGAAGGGTTGGGTTTGAAGTCAGAGGACATGGGTTCAAATCCTGACTATTCTATTTACAGCCATGGACAACCAATCTATTCCTCAGTTTTCTTATCTGTAAAATGAATGGGTTGGATTAGATGGCTTCTGAAAACCTTTTTAATTCTTAATTGATGATTCCATGATCAAAAATTTCTAATCCCTATACAGAATTCTGAGGAAGCTGAATTTTTTTTCATTTAAGCTGCATACTAAACAACCCATCCTTACTATACTTTCACAATCTTGCCATATTTCTCATTTACTGAGGGAGATTTGACTTGGAAACTTGTCAGGAAAAATTAAGGAAGCTTCTTTCAAAAGAGAAATGTTTGATGTAAATGCCTACAAAACAAAAAAAGATCCAAATGTCCTTAACTTTATTCCCTCCTAATCCTCTCTAGCTATTATGTGACTAATACAACTTTAAATCCCTTTAAAATAAGAGTTCTTAATCTATTGGTAAGTATATATTAACAACATTTGACTCTGAGGTGCCTTAACATCTCATATTTTATGTAGAATATTTTAGATAATCATATTATATACAAATATTGTTTGAGTCCCTCACCAGTATCTTTTCAACCAATAGACTTAGCAGGAATCAGAAGACAAATAACAAAGCATTTAATTAAAACAAAACAGAACAGTGAATAACAAGGAGAAATCAAGTGCAATAGTCATTTCCCATCCTTCCTAAATAAAGGATGACAATTTTCCATTCACTATCAGTGTTGGTGGAATAGGTAACATTCCTCAGATAGCTCTCAGCTTAGGCAAGGGAACATTGATTTCTATCTGGAAGACCCTATCATGGCAATCTCACCCAAACAAGGTAAATGGGGGAAACAGGTGGGTTGTGGGGAAGGACCAGGAAGGGAAAACTTGGCTGTTAGGAGTCATGCTGCCCTTCAATGTAAAGATTCTTTCTGGACATGGATCCTTAGGGAAAAAGCATGAAACCCAGAATCTCATTGTTTTCCACCCCATCTCTATGTATATAATCCCTCCTGGTCCCCAAAATTGCTATTCATTGCTTCTTTGCTGACCTATTGCTGTCATCTGCTGGAACTGCCTCTACTACATCTTTTTCTGAGAAAGAAGGAGAGTGTAATCATTCTTTTCTAATTGCCTTCTGCCATACTTGGGGATGGAAGTGAGAATAGTATCAATGTATTTCCAGAGTTATACATTTATTTTTAAATTATTCAAGCCTACCACACTCAATGGACATTTCAGGTGCCTTTTAATGCCCTTTCCTATTACACTGATCCTTTCCCCAGCACCTCAAGTCTTCTATTCCTCTTCTTCTTAATCCCCTTGGCCACATCAGCTGAGTTCACATAAGTTATCCTGAAGCTTCTATACATATGAAGGAGGTAGTCAGCTAACTGGTAGAGAAAGGCAGAGCTCATCAATCAGTTTACAAGTGATTCAGGGTTTAATATGTCAGGCACAGTGCTAGGCACTAGGACAAAGACAAAAATGAAATGGTCCCTGCCCTCAGGGAGCAAGTTAATGATTTTTGCCCTTCATTTCTGCCCTTATTATAAAGATCCCTGTCACTTTTGCATGTGTATTTTAACATTAGACATAATACATGACTGGGCAAGCTTCATTACTCCAAACTCTCATTAATCGGGCAGATATAACACTAACGAGTTATGACTATTGACTATTAGGCCATAAATATCAGGGAATGGGAAGCCAATGACAGCTGGGTGCTTTATGGAGTTTCCTTATCAAAAATAAAATACTAATGCTACCTTAGATTTATAGAGCTATTCTTCCAAGGAGCTCAATGCTCTGCATATAGATTGTCTCATTTCAATCTTACAATATCCCAGTGTGGAGGAAGAGGGCAAATACTATTATCCCTATTCAGAGTTGGGGGAAATGAGATACAGAGAGGCTAAGTCAGCATACATACTAAGGCAGCAGCAGCATGAGCCAGCAGCCACATATGGCGAGAGTGGCAAGGTCAGACTGCACATACTGGTCCTTTGACTCAGGGTTTCATGCTCTTTCCCTAAGAATCCATGTCCAGAAAGAATCTTTACAAAGAAGGCAACATGACTCCTAGCAGCAGATGAAGGCTCAAGCCCAACCAAGCCTTCCCTACCTGGTCCTTCCCCACAACCCACTTGTTTCCCCCATTTACATACTGACCTGTTGCTCCTCTTCCTCCAGTTCCTGGTCTGTTGTATATAGAGTGCTTATAGCTCCTGGGACATATTTGGCGGGATCCAAGGAGAAAAGGGGCAGTATTAAGATATAAAATCACATACAAAAGTCTTCACTACTAATTATGTTGACAAATATTGGAATATTGTCAGATCTCACCATGTTTATCCATCCCAGTATCTTGGGAAATTACACAGGAATGTTTATGTCCAGGTAAAAGTTCCCATCAAACTAGACTCCCACCCTACCTCTGTTATGGTAGGAACAATTTATTCCAGTATCCTAAGTATATTATTTGAAGTATTAATTCAATGTCAACTACAGGTACTAGGTACCAAAAAAACAGTACCTCTTCTCAAATTATTTATACTCTCTTAAGGGAAAGTAATACCAACTTGATACTCTAGGAGATAGCATTAGAGTGATTTCATATCTATTAATAAATAGGCAATAATAATATAAGTAGATATAAATAATATTATTATCTAAATATAGATAGCAATAGGTAATAATAATAGGTAGATAAAATTTAAATATACACAAACACACACATACAAACACATATATGTATTGTTGTGTGTGTACAAATATACATAAATACATACATAATTACTACTTGATAGAGTCACAGAAGAGAACAATGGCATCAATGATACTGCCCTTGCTACCAAGCTCAGATAACTTTCATACTCTTAAGTTGAAAGCATTCTCTTGATGTCAAGCCATCAAATGTTGTAAAATTATTCCCATTCTTTGAAAGAGCAGGAGTTATTCCAGAGATCACTGAGCATTTTTTAGCTCTACCCAAACTTAGTCTAGAATATCAGTGTGGATATATGTAAACTGCAGTGAATGTATTAATGAGCAAAGTTCAAATCAGAATAAATTATTCCTAAACCACAAACCAAAAAGTTAAAACAATTTCTAGAAGTGTTATTCACAATAAGGAACAAACAAGGAAAAAAGATACCAATTAAATAGTTGATATCGCCTTAGGAATAGGTCCAGGTCATCCATATTCAAGCTTAATTGAGTTCAAAAATCACATTTCATCTGAGTCACAGTGGTTCTCTCTCTCTCTTTTTTTTGCCTCTGTTTTCACCTTTCTCTGTGTGAGCCAATAAAAATACCCAGCATTCTCCAAGTCACAGAAGATATATTTTTGTTCATTAATCACCAAGCAGAGGTTAGGACATAAACAAATCAGTATTATTTATACTGAAAGTGGCAAACACCCCATTCAAAGGCATTCATTTCCTCCCTGAGCATGTGCTACCTGGATCAGAGCAAAATAAATATGTATTTTTTCTTCCTTTTAAGGAGATGTCACCTCATTGCCAAACCTCAAGCATAACAGGCCCAAATAGAAGGGAATGTTTCTCAAGTGCAACAGGGAGGCCATTTAGATTTAAAAGCCTCCATTCTGTGCTGTCTAAATAGAGGTTTCATATTAAACTGACTTTGGAAAGCCCTTAATGTCTTGTAAATCTTTTCTTCAAGAGAAATTTCCATCACAATTGGCTTTACAATGGTCTCTTCCATAATTCCATCTTGCCAAGTGGCCCAAAACTCTAACTTAGAGAAAATATTTCCCAGAGCTTATTTCCTGGGCAGCCATTAGGGAAGAAATAGGAGCCCCAGGGATGAGGCTGGAAAAGAATGACTCTTATCTTTTCTCAAGCCTGGTCTTACTGTGCAATAAGATATAAGTTGCTTACTCTCTATGAGGCTTGGATTTCTTGTAGAGGTGATAAGATGGATTTGGCCCTCCTCCTTTTTCTCTCTGGAATTTGGTCAGAGTTAATTCATTTGGATTTGGTGCTTTCTGGGATCTCTGTGGAAATAATGAATCCAAATAAGTCTCCAGGAAAACATGAAATTTAGACATAACAAAGTCAACCTTTGTGATGAAGAAAAAGTAATGTGAATAGTGAACACTCACTGCTATATTGGGGAAAAGTTGAAGTCTTCATCAGCCATGATCCCAAGAGGCTTCTAAGGTTTAAACTTTCTGGTTAGCAAAACTCCCTCCCAAGACCACCTAAGTCTGTAAACAGGTTATGATTGAATGGTCTTGTTGGTAAAGAGGCTGATGGCTCAACATAATCATTACCTTCTTCCTTTTTGCCTTTTTTGATTTGCCTGACTGAGGAAACTTCCTACATAGAAGTGGAAGGAGGTAGCTGTCAGATTTTGCCCATTAGTATCCAAATAGAGCCTGGGTCCAGAAATCTGTGCTAATCTCTCTGCTGAACACTTGGCTATGGCCAACTTCCAGAAGATGATCAATGAAGGTGAAGCATTAAAAGCTCTTTTTATTCTCCTCTCATCAGCAGACCTGGAGCTGAGTTGATGGTTTCAAAGTAATTTCCATATTGAATAGACTGTATTTATACTGGTTGATAGGTAATTGTTGAAATCATTTCATGCGTGAATGTTTGGTCTTCCCAACTGGAATGTAGCATTTTCTGTTTTCATATCCAATCAAGGCAGAACTTATCCACCACTTGAAATTCTATCCTTCAAGATCCAATTCAAAGGCCTCTTCATTTCACTTTAATTCAATTTATTAAGAGTCCTCTCTGTGAAATAAAATGTCAGCCAGGTGCTTGGGGTGTACTATTCCTGTCCCATTGAGCTTACTGGTAGTGGGAAGATACGGCAGTTACATATATAACTGTAATGCACAGGATTTCATAGCAAGTCTTTAGAGGTGTGCAGAAGAATATTCTTTGTGAGATCTGCAAGGGGGGATTTCCATGAAAAGCTTCATGGAAAAGATAGCAAGTTAGGTATCAAAGAACGTGGTGGAATTCAGCAGAATGGGAAAGATTGGAAGCACATTCTAGTCAAAAGTAAACAATGAGAACACAAGCACGTATTATGAGAGAATACAGGCCATGTTCAGTGGGTAAATACTAGTTGTAGGCTGGATAAACTATAGGGTGCATGGGAACAGTAAGATGAGATAAAGCTAGAAAGATGTACTAAAGCTCCAGATAAAAGACTTTTACTTAGTAGCTTACAGGAAGTTACTGAAGATTGTTGTGCAAGAAATGACCAGAGCTATGTAAAAGAAAAAAAAAATCTATTAGAGAAATGAAGGATGGATCAGGAACAGGATAGAACTATTTGGAATTTCTTTCAATAGTCCAATCAAATGGAGTATAAATAGCTATTGTTTCTGTTTTGGCCAGAAATTCTAAAGGTCTTCCTATCCCAGATCGATTCTTTTAGGAAGGTAAACTAGGCCATCTTTTGCCTCAATTTTTACCTAATCCTTAACAATGGAATGGATATCACCTCAGACAAACTGAAACTTGGGAAAGACCCTAGGTTAGAAAGACCAAGGTCCATTGCATCAGGGTCATCATCAGTCATCTTGACCTATGTCTTACCAGATGGGTTTGATGGAGAAAGTCAGGCTGAATTTTGCACATCCCTTTCTTCCTTAAATCCAATTTACTTGCATGTCATGACATCACCTCCCTGAGGCCATGGTCTTCTCTGAGGATAAAGGATAAACAATATCCTCTAGCCTTGTACAGCCTCTCATCACCTCTTGCCCAAAATACTTCAATAACCTCCAGTTTTTCTCTTCTCCAGTTCATTTGCTCTACAGATGTCATAGTGATATTCCTAAAGCACATGTTTGACCATAGTATGTCTTTGCTGGAGAAGCTTCAGCAATTCTCTATGACTTCCAGGGTAAAATGCTAACTACTTGGGGGAGGGGGAGCATTTAAAGTCCTTTACAATCTAGCTCCAACCTTTTTCTAGAATGTTTTCACATTTCTTTCTCTTTCATGTATTAAACTGCTAGTTCTTTCCAAAATATAATATTTTACCTCTTTTCTCTCTTCCTCCATATAAGGTTCTTCTCTATATGTGAAATACCACACTCTTTTCACCTTTATTTTTTGGATTCACTAAGTCCCTTCAATGTTCAACTCAAGTGCTACTACCTACATGAGACTTTCCCAATTCAGCCCTTGCAGCATTAAAGTTCTTTCTTAACACCTCCCCCCAATACAGTGTTTTTGGGTTTGCACTAATTTTGTATATAATTTGTATTCACATGTTCTTTCCTCATAGTAGAATGTAATCTCTTTGCAGCTGGGGATTATTTTCCCTTTGATTTTATATCTCTAATGACTAGAAAGAGTTTCTACTCTGAAAAGAGTAGATGCTTAATAAATGTTGAATTAAATTGGGCAGAAACTCCTGCAAGATCCCTGAAAAAAAAAAAAAAAAGATGATCTAGTTTCTGATGCCAAGGGAGGAAGGAATCTTTTCCTAATCTTCAAATGATTTCATATCATGTTGTGTCATTATTCTGCATTGAACACATTCTAATTAAAGAGATGATTTTGTAGACAAACAAATAAGGTTTGAACCCTCTCCTTACCATTTAATATCTGTGTGATTTTATACAAGTCAATTAACTTTTTTGTACTTCAACTTTTCCCTTATATTAATAAGGGAGAGGGGATACTAGATGACCTCTAAGGTCCTTTCCAAATCTATATCAATGATTCTATGATCTCCTTTATTAGAATATAAGACACATGAAGGCAGGGACCATATCTTATTTATTTATATGTAATCCCCATTGCCTAATCTAAGGCAATTAATATAGCAGACACTTAATGGCTGCTGAATGTATTAATGAATTAACCACAGGCATGATTTCAGAAAAACCCCATCACCAACTATTCTTCTGAATGTCAATTGCCCTTAGGAGGCCTGATTCCCCTTCTCAGTCTCTCTAAAGACCAATTCATTGCAGGTCATACCCATTGTAAAGTCCTCATCTTACTTTGTACATTATCTCCTTTCACTCCCCAAGACAGTTAAAATTGCTTCATCTCTTAAACATAATTTTGAAGATATTTGAGAAATTGTGAGGAACAGAGAAATTATCTAACCCTTTATCTTGTTGGTTACATGACTTGGAAATAACCCCCACTCTCAAAGCCTTTATTTGTATTACCAATTCTTTCCCTCAGCATCCTTTCTTCTTCTTTCAGTTTTCTTCAAAACTCAGTTGAAGAGCCACTTACTGTCATTCATCTTTCTTATATTCCCCCCCCCCAGCTAGTCTTTATCTTCAATGTTACCATATATTTTATTTTTATAGGACTTGTAACCATATATTATACCTCCATTAATGTAAGGTCCTAGAAGATAGGGACTGTTTCATTTTTGTCTTTGAGGAACATAGTAGTAGATATTTAACGAATGCTTATTGATTGATGTGGCAGAACCCTATAGACAAACTTCTCATATTTCTCAATTGTATTTAATCACTTCTAGATAGTTTGAAAACATCTAGAATACCATGATATCATGGTATTTTAAAATATGCTCTGCACATTTCTCCCATACACACATCAAAATCATACAAAGACTCTTAAAAGATGCAACAATTAAGGGGTTGACATTGTTTGGGAATTTCCTGATTATCAATATCAAGAAAACATGCAATACACAAAGAGGCAGCTGCACTCTGGTCTCACTAGCTATTGACTGAATGATAATTGTTTACATTTATATTCTTCCTTATCATTCCAAACTTTTCTCCCAAATTAAAAGCTCTCCTTTGACATCAATATTCTTCTGGTTGTATTATATGGCTGATTCAAAGTCTCCAAATATATAGCTTCCAAATAATTGAGGCTGGGGATTACCCAAAGTTCAATGGTGAGGCCTGTGGTAGGTATAAGCAAATTGTATCAAACTATAAAGGAAAAATTGTTATGGGGAGATAATGTAAAGAATGTTATCAGATCAATGTGTGACAAGAAAAAAGAGAATGTTTTATGTGACAAAGAACAATTTCAGAAGAAAGAAAAGCCAACAATAGTCACATGAAAACATGTTCCAAATCACTAACAATTAGAGAAATGAAAATTAAGATAATTTTGAGATACTACTTCATATTTATCAGATTGCCTAACATGACAGAAAAGGGAAATCACAAACCTTGGAGGGAATGTGGGAAAATAGTGACACTAATACATTGTGGATAGAGGTGTATTGTTGACAAGTGGCAGGATTGGGACTTCATACCCACATCTTTTCTCCTTAAGTCTGGTTCTCTTCCCACCAAACCTAATATTGGATGCACTTCTAATGCCAACAGTCTCTTAGTTCAAGTTTGGTATTGGGATGAAATGAGGCACTCAAAAGTCATTGAACAATTAACAAAAGGAGGCCCTATCTCCCCTAACACAGCAAGGATATCCACAAGATCATAGTAACAGTAAGGTTTTTTTGGATGTGTCCTCCCTCATCTCCATTGGGAAATGCATCTGGTCATTAGGGCAGTGATGGACATGGTAAGTCATGAAGTCTTCAGAAATCCACCGGTTCCAAAAGAATTTAACTAAGGCTCAGATTTTTTTATGCCTTTAGGTGATAATAAAACTTCACTCTTGAGAAACTAGGACCATTCAACTCCTGGGGATAGTTTTGTATCCTTTAAGGGAAAGATAATCAATAAAGAAGGGAAGCAGGAAGGGAGTAGACTTACTCTGAATGTGGGTGAAAGGAAAAGTGGGTATATATCTGTAAATATTAGTCCTATCACAAATTTTCTGCCTTTCACATTGTTAAAAGTTGCTGTTCTGCATATCACTACAATCTTCCCCATTTGCTACTCCTGTCCATCCATACAAGGACCATATGCTTACTGAATACATGGAAGGAAATCAATTGCAAATCTCCTCACCTCACCCAATTTACCTATGCCCCCCAAAAGTCATTTTTTTTCCTTATGGCTAGGATCCTTGACTATGAGAAGCATTTCCTTTATTTTTCCCTGTTTTATTGATGCTTTGAGGCTTTTTTGTTTTGTTTTGTTTTACATTTTAAAATACTATTTTATTGTTTTTCTCATTAGATATAAATAATTTTAGCATTGATTTTTACAAGGTTTTGAATTTAAATTTTTCTCCCTTTTTCCCTTCCCTCTCTCTTCCTGAAATGGTAAACAATTTAATACAGATTATATATGTGCAATCATGTAAAACATATTTCCATGTTAGTCATAGTTATAAAGGAAGAAACAGAACAAAAGGAAAAAATACCCATAAAAATAAAGTGAAAACAGTATGCTTTGATCTACATTTAGACTCCATCAGTTCTTTACCTGGACATTTTCCATCATGAGTCCTTTGGAATTATCTTAGATCATTGTATTGTTCAGAAGAGCCAAATCTGTCATAGTTGATCATCATATAATGTTGCGCTTAGTGTGTACAATGTTTTCTGCTCATTTCACTTTGATGCTTTAAAAAAAAATACTGCCATTTGGAAGTAACTTCCCCCACAAAGACCCTTCCCTCCCTTGTAACAACAAAAAAAGCTAATCCAAACAAGCTTTCATGGTTAAAGTATTTACCAGCATGTGTCCTATTCCATACCTTTAGTCCACCACCTCCCTTCTGAGGGGAGAGATGTGAATCATCAAGAACCTACTGGAACCAAAATTTATCGTCATATTTATTTGGAGTTCTGATATTTTTAGAGTTCTTTTAATTTACATTATTGTGGTCATTCTGTAAATTGTTGTATTTTCTTCAGTCTGTATCATTTTCTACAAATCTTCTCAATTTTCTCTGACCTTTTCTTATTGCATAATAATATAAATGTAACGGAAAACTATTATACAGTGTGTACAATCACCCACTTATTTCCAAGGTTTTTTTTGTTGTTGTTGTTGTTGGATTTTTTTGTTTTTGTTTTTTGCTTAACACAAAAATTGCTACTATGAATATTTTCCCCTCTGCAATATATAGCATATTTCTGTCTGACCATTTTGGTCTATATGATAACATTTCTTCTTTTGAAATAAATAGTTAAGACAACAAAAAATATTTCACACTGTGAGAAAAATTTGCTCCAATATTAATACTAGATCATAGTGAGTCTGGGAGTTGCCTGCTTTAGCTAAAGTAGATACGAATGTCTCATTTACAAGGGGCTGTCATCAAAATTAAGAGGCATATTTGGTCTCCTAGGTGACTGCAGGCATATGTTTGCTTGTCTGTTTTCTTTTGTGGAGGTCTCATATAAAGTATACAGGAGGGACTGCAATATTGGGTGGAGATTGGTGGTATTAATATTCATGCTGTGGCACTTGGACTCATCAGCATCTCAGAAACCCCACTTGTCAGAGGTTCCCATTACATAGAAATATGTCCTTGGCTTTTGCTCTATTTAAAAACAAAGTCACAAAAATCTCAAGCAAAAATTCAATTCATCTTTCAGTTGGAAAGTGGATGTATCTAGAGATCAAGGGGCTGTTGTTGCTAGGAACCAAAGCCCATGAGGCCCTAGGGGAAGAATTAAGCCTTTTATTAAAAAATATTATTTTCCAAAGGGAGAGATAATATAACATGGTAAGAGCATGTATGGCTCTAACTCATCCAACAGACTGAATAGAATCATGGAATGATAGGGAAGGGAATAAACATTTATTTAAGCACTTTCTGAGGCATTTATTAAACCTACCAAGACAATCTGGTTTTATAGTAGTTACTGTGCTCAGCCTAGAATCCAGAAGACCAGAATTCAAATCCAGCCTTAGATACTAGCACTATGATCCTAGGCCAGTCACTTAATCTGCTTGCCTCAGTTTTTTCAACTGTAAAATGGGGATAGTGACAGCATTTACCTCCCAAGTTTGTTGTGAAGATCATATCAGACAATATTTGTAAAGTGCTTAACCCAGTTCCTAAAACACAGTAGATACTTAATAAATTCTTGTTCCTTTTCCTCATATTATATGTCAAGCATATAACATCATTTTTGATATTAGAACTGGAAAGGGCTTAGAAAAAATATAGTTCACTCAGCCTATTCCTATTTTACAGAGAATGGAAGATTATCTGGTGAGTTAATTAATGGTAGAGATGTGATTTGGACCCAGTCTTCCCAACCTCCCTCCAGGATTCTGCCCACTACTTTTTTGTTTATTCTTGCAATTTCACCAATATAAGGAAATACCAGGGGAATAAGTGCCTTTACCAAGACAGGTGAACTTTTCTATAATTTATCCTCTTAGTGGAAACTGAATTTGTGACTGTGAGAATTGAAAAATTAAGTGACTTTTTCCACTCACATTTAAAAAATTAGACAAAGAAAACAGATAAAAATGTATTTTAAGAAGACCCTATTTGGGAACCAGATTAACAAATTAATGGTGAAAAGTGTTTTCTGAAGGGTTCTGGGCTTCATGATCAGCACGACTGAATGCTGTATTGCGCTCACCTCTGAAGAGCACTTCAAACTTTTCAGGCAAGTCAGTCCTTGAAATACCAAAGAAATATTTGTTTAAATTTGTGAACGAACATGAGTGGTCATTGGTCTAGAATCCTTTAAATAAAAATTTGAAAAGTAGGAGAAATGGTGGTGGGACAAGGAGAACCCATCTGGTTTCCAGGGATCTCTGGGAAGCCATCGATAAAGGAGCTGATTCAGTGGTTAGAGCTGATTTTGTTATGGAAAGTAGTTTTGCATTAGGTGTACTTGATTTGATTTTTAGAAGATCCCTATTACAGAGAAGAAAATGTTCTATGGGAGCAAATTTCATTGAAATAATAAAAAATAATCACAGTGGAACTCAAGTTAGCAAAGCAAAACCTTGACTAAAAAATTTAGTCTACCCCTGATTGTGAAACTTAGAGAGCATTCTCCTGACTATGAGTTTTACAGAGACATTTTTACTGTCCCTGAACTAAAAAATCAAAAAAAGTTGATCCTTTACAAAACATTTTTTTAAAGCAAGGGTGTACAGCCGTCCCTGTGGGAAAAGATATTATTTTTTCCAAGAATACTAATAGTTGACATTTATTCAGTGTTTTATTCAATTCAATAAACAGCAACCATTTGTTAAACACTTATTCAGTGTCAGACATTGTGCTAGGTGCTGGTGATACAAAGACAAGTATGAACTAATCTCTGCCTATAAGGAGTTTACATTCTACTTAAGAAACTGCATGCACACATGAATAAGGACTGGGGAGTTGGGGATGGAGAAGGTAAGAACTGGAGGTAATTGCAAATAGGAAGAGGTAGCATTTGAGTTGAGCTTTGAAGGAAGTTAGAAAATCTAAAAGATGGATGGGGGCTAAGGGAAGAAGATTCGCCATGTGTAAGCAATAGCAAGATCAGCTGGGCTATACCAGAGTCTGTGAAATGAAGTAACATATCATAAAATATATCATAGCCAATTCAATATACATTCATTAAATGCCTACTATGTATAAGGCATATAATCTTTATAGTTACAAAGACAAAAATAAAAGAGACCCTGACTTCAAAAATCTTGTATTCTAGTAGGAATAGGCAAGTTTAAAGTCTATATAAATCAGTACAAAAAGGTTTTAAGACAAGTACCATCAAGTAAGAATTATCAGGAAAAGTCTTGTGTGGCTTAAATATATGATACACTCTGAAGGAAGTCCACAATTTTAAAAAGCACAGGTAAGAAAGGGTGCATGGTCATATATGGAGAAAAGCTACTAAGTCAGTTTAACTAGAACAAAGAACATGTGAAGGAAGGGATCCAGATAGAAAATGACTTTAAACTTGTTTTTATTTAACTTAGCTCTTGTAAACCTTATTTTAACAGAAAAGGAAAGTGGACAAAACAATTCAATGGCTTGTCTAATATCACTCAACCTAATAAAAGGTAGAGGTACGATTGTGGACTAGGTGTTCTAAATCCAGAAACAGTACTTTCCCCATTGGCTGTCCATTTTGATTCCTTCCTCTGGCCTCTATCTCAATTAGTTCATAACTATTTAGCCCTTCAGTAGTCTGATACAATTATTTTGCTTCCAAGTTTTCATTCTTATGCTAGAACATTCAATTCAGTGAGCACTCAGCATATAAAAATAGAGTTTAATTTGTCTTAGAATTCTGTACCATTTGTTTTTCTTTTCTTAGCATGGATGCTCGAAATGAAATTCTTGAAAACATAATGTGTTCTTTTCACAGAAAGAAACCGAGGTTTCAAAATGGATTCCTCACCCAACTGTGTCTTTACATCTTGAGTCAAGAGTTCTGTGCCTTCTATAGGTCCCAAGAGTCATTAGCCAGTCATACATTACCCATGAGGAGTGATAGCCAGGGTGACATGGCAGCACAGTCATGTGACCCTGACTGGGAATCTTTGACACTTGAATCCTTTTTTTTTTTAACTTCGAAACTCTAGTTTTGGGTATAGCATTCCTGGACAATTTAAATTTAGGATTTCTTTCAGGAAATTACTAGAGAATTTTTTCTGTTTTTACTTTGCTTTTTGGTTTTAATAAATCTGGGTAGTTTTCATGTATCATTTTTGTTTAGTCATGGGCCTAGAGATCCCAACAATTCTTAAATAATCTCTCTTTAACCTTTTTTCCCTGGTCAGTTGTTTTTGAAAGTAGATATTTTATATTTTTTCCTATTTTTCTAATTTTTAACATGTTTTAATATTTCTTGTTATATTCTGAAATGAGTTCTCTATGTGTCATTGTAATTTTTAGGAGATCCATTACTTGGATAAGATTTTTGACTTTCTTTTCTAAATTCTTTAGCCTTCAGTTTTTTCCCTCAGTAGCTCTTATTTCAGTTATTTCATTTCATTTCATTTTTTTTTTTTTTTACCTCTTGCTTCATTTCTTCCAGGAATTTTTGGAATCCTGAGAATAAAATCTTTTTTTTTTCTGAGACTCTCATTTTTTTGGGTCTACTTATTCTCTATTGTGGTCTAACCTCTTTGGCCTTTCTTCTTCTATAGTATTTCTTTACTGTATTTAATGCTGTCTTCTCTTTACTTGAACTTTCAGTCCCTAGTTTGGGACTTTGTGCCCAGGCCAGCAACTATAGTCTTAGATGGGGTAATAGATCCTGTTTGGTTCTGACCTCAATTTCCCAGACTTCTGCTTCATACCTGCACCTGTCCTGTATGTCTGTGCTCAGAATATTACAGTCTTCAAGCTCTCCTGGAACATTTTAGGTCAGAGTGCCATATCCTCAGGTACCCTCAAAGTCTTTAATCAAAGTACTGGTAAACTTCTAGACTATTTATTTGTAGTCATGCTAGCTTCCCTGCTAGAACCCCTCTCCCAATGCCTATATAGACTTCTGGGTGTCTTTTATATATTCTTATGATAGATGAAGAAATTTACTATATCTTTTTTTGGAGTTTTTTTATTATTCAAATTGCTGCCCTCTTTATACCTTTACTAGAGTTTATGTGGGAAATCTGGACTTCTTTATTCATGTTGCCATTTTAATGAAAAATCTGGTGATTTTGCTTTTGTGGTAAATGTTAAAATTCTTTAAACTCTTAGGAATAGTGCACATTAATGTTGTTCAGGGCCCTAGAGTTTATGAACTCCTTCTTTCTATACTTCAATGCAACTGATTTCCTTTGTAACGCTTATGTATTTTATGTTATACTTCCTCTATTACAATGGAGGGAGGGTGGGAAATGAATATTATTTATTTTTTACTTTCTTTAAAAACATTATTCTGAAAAGGAGTTCAGAGGTTTCCCAGATCATCAAAGAAAGAAGTTCAGGATATAAAAAGTTTAAGAACCTCTGAACTAAACTAACCTCTCTATTGATACAGAAAGCAAGGCTCCAGAATGGGTCAATGATTTCAGATCCCCTCCTCCAGAATCACAGAATCTAAGTGAAGCGGCCTTCTTATTACTCCAACTCGTACCAGAACAAAAATTCCCTCTGCAATATCCCCAGTAAGTAGTCATCTCTCCATTGCTGGATAATCCTCAGTAATAGAAAACCAACTATTTTTCAAGGTGGCTGGTTCCATTTTTTATCAGCTACAATTGTTGGAAAGCTTGTCCTGACTTCAAGTCCTGAGTCATTGAAGCTCTACCAATAGTTCTACCTGTTTGGACCAAGCAGAACAAAAAGTCCCTTATGTGCCTCAGCCCTTTGGAGACTGAATGTTGCGTCCTAATTTCTAGAGCCCCCACACCGGAGTGATTAAGATATATCTTCCTAGTGGAGAAGTAATGAGGAAGGATGGTGGAAAAATGGAGTCCCTTTATTACAAGGTCTTTTCCCAAACTTCCCTCAAACCCTTAAGTAAAAAAAAAAAAATTGGGCATGTGCTAACTATATTCTGCGTACGTGGGACCACATAAACAACTTGCTATTGTACGTAGTCTGCCACCTGGTATCATTCTTCTACCTGGTATCACTCTGCTTCAATCACAACACAGGTTGTCACAACCCCCTGACTTCCCAGGAAGGCTGCGAGCCCTTAGGGGAGACGGGAAGCCGAACCAGACATTGTTAGCAGGTTTCCTCTGGGCTGAAGGGTCTTATACTTTACCCAGAATTTTCCCACTGTCTGTGACCCTCTACACTTGAAGGAAGTTCTCATTTCTACAGGAAAAGCATCCCTCAGCCCTCTCAGTGAAGTGACATATGATAGCTGGAAGGTGAGTTCCAATCCTGGGCTATCTTCTATAGTTATGTCATTTAATCTGAGTCTCAACCTCCTTCACTTGAAAAATGAGGAAAATTAAACAACTGTAGGGAAGAAAATCTTGCAGAGTAGTGGAGGGACTCAGATGACAAAATAAGTATAAGGTGCTTAAAAAGCCTTAAAGTATAATGTAAATGTCTTCAACTTCTTTGTCTTCATCAACCATCATCATCACCTATTCCCTCCAGAGAAAGCCCTAGCTTGGTTTCCCTCCTCAGAACAACATCCTTTCTGAAATGTGATGCCTAGAAAAGAACATCCTATTTCACATATGACCTGAATAGGGCAGAATCCTCAAGGACCTTCCTTTCACTTTTCCTAGACACTGAGGTTCTCCACCTACAACATAAAGTTGCTTGAGCAACTTTTCCCTGCTCCAGTACAATGTTTGCTATATTCCTATTAAGGACACATCCTTTGGTATTCTTGACTTTTTGTTCCTCCAAGCTAATTTTGTTACTATTTTTTTAATTCAGTAAACTATTTTTGGTTGGTTAAATTGGAATGGCATTAAATATATAATTAGTTTAGGTAAAATTGTCATTTTTATTATATTAGTCTTGCCTATCCATGAACAATTAACATTCCTCTGATTATTTCAATCTGATTCTATTTGTATAAAGTTATTTATAATTTTTTTCCCTCGAGCTCCTGGTCTGTTTTGGCAGGTAGACAGAATCTTCTTTTCACTGATGAGGAAACTGAAGTTAAGAGATGATTAAATAACTTGTACAAGGTCATTTAAATAGTGAATACTACATCTAGGACATAAATGCAGATCATCTGAATTCAAGTCCAGTAATTTTCCCACTTTAAAAAAAAACTTTTGACAAATGTTCTAAATCTTTTGACTTGTTTCTCCTGCTTATTTTAAAATAGACTTCTCAAAAGAAAAACTATCTGATTGTTACAATTTCTTTGTAAACTAATTGGGCTTTTCTAAGAGAACCACTATGTTAAGGAGGAAGACATCCAAACAAGATTAGGGGCCCCTGGTCAGTGTTGTGGGTTGGGGAAAAGAATTCACACAGTCTCCAGATTAAAGGGGCAAGGATTTATCACACTGTTTGACAGCAGGCAGTAGCTTCTTTTCTGATTAACTTTTCCTCCTTAATTTCCCAACTAAAAGGAAATAGAACAAAGTGTTAATAGTTGCCCTTCTCCCTATTCATCATTCAGATGACTCAGAGCTGGAAGGCAACCTCAGAAATCATCTAAATCAGGCGTTCTCAGCCTTCTGTGACATCACTTGGGTGAGCATTGGATATGGAGGCAGGAAGATCTCAATTTAAATTCACACACTAGCACTGTAACTCTAGGCAGGTCACTTAACTTTTTTTCTGCTTCAGTTTTCTCATCTGTGAAATGGGGATATAATAACCCTATGTTCCAGAGTTGTGGAAATAAAATGAAACATTCTTAAAGTATTTTTCAAACATTAACGCATTATATAGATGCTAGCTGCTATTATGATTAAGGTTATGATGATTACATCATGGTACTTAGGTGGTATAGAGGATAGAGCCTTGAGTTTGAAATCAGCAAGATTCATCTTCATGGGTTCAAATATGATCTCAGATACATTAGCTATAGGACCCTGGGAAAGCCATTTAAGCCTGTTTCCCTCAATTCCTCATCTGTAACATGAGCTAGAAAAGGAAATGGCAAATTATTTCAATATCTTTGCCAAGAAAACTTCCAAATGGAGTCATAGAGTGTAGGACATGAGTGGACAACAATAGAAACAGAAAAGGTAGTGCAGTGGCTAAAGTATTCGGCTTGAAGTCAAGAAGACCTGAGTTCAAATCTAGCCTTAGACCCTTCCTATTTGTGTGACTCAACTTGCCTCAGTTTCCTCATCTGTAAAATAGAAATAATAATTACACCTACTTCCCAGGGTTGTTCTAAGAATTGAATGAGGTTAACAATTGTAAAAATGCTTAGCCCAATGCCTGGAACATAATAAGCACTATATAAATGTTAATTACTATTATTGTTATTATTATCTGTGTCATGGACCTCTTTGGCAGTCTAGTTAAGTTTTCAGATCCCTTCTCAAAACGTTGCTTTAAAATAAACATAACACATAGTATTACAATGGAAATCAATTATATTAAGATATAGTTATCAAAATATTAAAACAAAAAACAAATTCCTGGATCTGAGGTTAAGAACCTGAATTTTAAACCAACTTCTTCATTTTTATTGAGGAAAAAACTGAGATCTAGAAAAAAATGAGTAGCAGAAGTAGGGTTAGTACACAGGTCTAGTGATTCTGAATCCAGGCCACTATTCCCTATACTACACTACCTCTGTCCACTCTGTTTTTTTGTTTTTTTACTTTTGCTTGTTATATTGAACCCTCTTAGTCTTCCCTTTCTTTTTTAACCTTATTTTTATTGATTTTTAAAAATATCATCTTAATTTTGAAATTATATCCCTTTCTCCAACCACCAAGGTAAGCACTGAAAAACTTAAAAGAAAATAAATTTAAATAGTTCAGAAAAACATTCAGTACATGAATTATGTCTGATAATACAGTTCAATCTAATCAACAGGCTTATTTTTTAGGACCTATTATGTGTCACATTTCACATGCATAGCACTTCACCCCTAGAAAAAGGCAAGACATTTTTTCAATTCATCTCAAGGACCAAATTTAATTAAATTATATAATATCCAGTTTAATTTCTTTTTCTTCTTTCTCTCTCAAGCCTACTATTGAAAACTATTCTTTTGGGATTGGCTCCGGTCTAGCATGTGTCCATGAGAAACTGGCCTTCCAGCAAGAAGGAAAAACAATGAAAGCTCTGAGAAAATGTCCAGTCTATGATGTCACCAGAGAATGGCAGCATTTCAGAGTCAGCACTTTTCCTACAGATGAAGTTTCTCAGGGGCTGAGGGAAGTCAGGCCCTCTGTTTTGGATACTCAAAAGCTAAAGATTAGCCTGGTATAAAAATCTATCTCAGACTAGCCTACTGAGAAATAGACTCTCAGATCAACAGGACTTCCTCCGCTTGAAGAGCTCTAACAATGAACAGCAGACTGAATCAGGGAGGGATGTGTAGCTGCTTGATGCATTTTCTCCTTCCAAAGTGCTTTTGGCACCGTTTGCCTGTGTATTGGAACAACTTTTTTTGTTTGTTTGTTTTTGTTTTTGTTTTTGCTATTTTCCCAATGTTTGCACACTGGGAGATTCACCTAGTCTCACTGCATGGAAGGTCTGGAGGATGACATATACAAATGCAGTCATCAATACAACTTCTGCAAGGCTTTTTGCAGAGTAATTGTGGGAGTCTCATTGTAGGGTTTTGGTGGCAGGAATGCTTTCGACATAACTGTTGTAAAAAATGTAAAAAACATGCATATGAAAATCTTTGAAATACTCAATCACTGGTTTACTCCAGTGAATTTGTCTCTGTAATGAGGGGAACAAAGAGAAAGTTGGCTTGGAAGCTTCTGGGTCATTATAGGTCTACTTAAGGTCAGTCATGGTGAGTTCTGAACAAAGGATTAATAGGGACCTGACAAACACTGTTTGAAAATATATTTATTTTGTCAGAGTTCCTGAAGAGTAGCTATTTCTCCATTCAGCCTGAATGATGGTATTCAGCTTGCATACTTACTCAACTTGACAGCTAACAAGATAAACATGTCAGCATGTGATTTGCCAAATACTTTCCCATGGAATTCAGACAGAACTTGCCAACCATGTTCACTTTTGAAAAGGATCATCATGGAATTAAAGTGGAGGGGGAAATCTATAAAGTGTAGAATGATTTTTTTCAACCATCATACTTAGGTTTTCATATGCCATGAGCAATTTTGCTCAGTCCACCATGAACAGACATTAGTTCAATGCCTAGAATTCACGAATTTTCACGAGGATTAGATGGGTGAGTGAGTCTTAGGTTATCTCCACAAAATGGCTTTCAATATCCTGGTCTGGAAATTCAGGACCCATTAGTGAAAGGAGATGTCATTCTGCAGCTTGATAGCCATTGTTTATGGAAGACCACTGAAAGCATTTGCAGTAATGTGGAGTTTTCCAAATCCTACAGGCCACCCAGGGCATCTGAAAGCCCAAGTTGGCCAATGAAATAGATCTTGCACTTTTGGGAATTTTCCATCTCTGATGCTGTGATTAGGGCAATGTCATAAATGAAGCTTCATACCATGGCTGGCTGCTAAACACTTGGTTTCTCTCCACTACCACCTTTGCCATTGTGGTTAGGGCAATAGAACAAACAGTCTTAACACAGAATAGTTACAATCTGTAAGAGATAAGGCCTGAATGAGAAGTATCAATAACAGAGGGCTGAGGATGTTATTTTATTGTTGTATTATTAATTCCTGAAAGTATATTTATACACATTTATACAGCATTTACTATGTACTAATCACTATGCTAAGCACTTTATAAATATTATCTCATGGGATCTTTGCCCTGAATGATAGTGCTATTATTATCCCCATTTTACAGACAAGGAAACTGAGGTTAAATGACTTTTTTAGAGTTCTAGAATTAGTAAGTATCTGATTCTGCATTTGAACTCAAGTTTTAATAATTCCAGCTTAGTACTCTATCCACTGTACCCCTTAATGCTCTGGGTCTTAGGATACTTCTAAGATCCAGGAACTAATCAAGTTATTTTTAGGAAATATTAAAATTTTATTTCCAATGGAAAATACTTCAATTATTTCTTTTCTTGTTATACTTTTCTAGGCAGATTATTTACTATCACTCAGCCTTAGTATTTTTATCTATAAAATAGGATAATAATGCTTGTACTATTTATCTCACAGGACTGTTGTAAGAAAAGCACTTTGCAAATTGGAAAACACTAACAAACGGAAGAATTATTATTATTATTGCTATTTTCTTAAATGAATATATCACAAAAAATATGGAAAGGCAGTGAGCCAGGTGAAATCGTGGATGGAGCACTAAACTCAAAGAAAAGAAGAACCAAGTTACCCTGAAAGTTATCTCACTTCTGCCAGCCTCAATTTACTTATCTGTAAAGTGGGGATAATTAAGACTACCTCCTAAGGTTCTTGTGAGGATCAGATAAGACAATAAATGTGACAGTGCTTTGCAAACCTTAAATCATGATAAGTGTATAAAACATTATGGGATATGGAGGGAGAACAGATGGTCAATCTGAATGCTTGATTCGATATTCACAAAATGCCAAGCAAGCCTCTGAGACAATGGGTAAATCCCTTACAGAGAATAGATGAAATAACATAGATGCAATTGCTGTGGAGGATTTGTGCTTTTTATCATTTGAAGGATTACCCACATTGGCAAGATCCTAGGTTCATTCAAATGGATGACAAGCTCCTCAGGTCTTCCTGGCCCCATATTTAATTCTTAATTCTCTTTGCCACCTAGCTCTCTCCAAAATTTGGGAAGGCAATTTGTTTCTGAGCTTTCCAATGTACTCGTGCACAAAAATGGCCTTATTCAAAGACAATTCAGCAGTTGCTTATTGCCATGATTTAAAGGATGTTACTTTCCCCTTCCTCAGTCAGCCCCCTATCCACGATGACCATTAATCTTTTCTTCTACTATACCATACTGTTTAAAACCCTACTGTTAGGGATAAATTTATTGGAAAGTAAATGATTTTTAAAAAGAAAATACTCCCTAGGAATCATAAAGTAATTAGGTATTTGTACCTTAATCCTTTCAATCCTCTTGGGCTTGCCTGATTTGGGAAGAAATCCTTGAGCTTGACCCTCTGTCTGAATCACAGTATGAAACAACTAGACTTGCTTTAGGACATTTTTTTTTTTTTTTTTTTTTTTTTTGCTGAGGCAGTTAGGGTTAAGTGACTTGCCCAGGGTCACACAGTTAGAAGTGTTAAATGTCTAAGGCCAGATTTGAATTCAGGTCCTTCTGACTTCAGGGCTGGTGCTCTATCCACTGCACCACCCAGCTGCTTCAAGGACATATCTGTATGGAGGGGAATCGTGGAAGGGGGGGATCCCTTAAGTCAGTGGTTCTCAAAGTGTGGTGCAGTGGATCCTGGAGGGTCTCTGAAATCCTTTCAGAGGGTCTACAAATTCAAAATTAGTTTTTTTCTATTTATAATAAATATCTATTATGTAACCCATATAAACAAAAACTGGACATATTCTCAATAGTTGTTAATACCATAAAGATACTGAGAAAAAGAACCACTGCTAAGTCTTTGAGAGAAACTTTGAATAAGAACTAAGCCTTCAAGCAGGTATCCCATAACCAAGTGAAGCTTCTATTCTAGGTCATAATGGAAGTCCTTCTGGATAAATGGTTCTGAGTTGTATATATTCATCCATGTACCAGAATATCAGAGGCCTGAGAGCTGCTAACCTAATATGAAAAAGACCTAGTTTAAGGTACAATCAAGAAGGAGAACCATAGGAACAGATATTTAGAGCTGGGGGGAGTCTTAATGATGAAGCTAGACCAAATCCCTGATTTTACAGATACCTAGAGAAACAGAATGACTTATTCAAGATCACAGAAGAAATAAGTAACAGAGGCAGGATTAGAACCCAGACTCTTCTACTACCTCATGATGCTTTTCTAGTACTTCTACTTAAAAGAGAGAGGTTCAAAGGGAATCATGGAATTCCAGGGCAGAGAGCACCAGATTTGAAATCAGGGAAACTGGATATGAATTCCAGATCTGTCACAGCTACCTGTACATCATTACAAAATTCATTAAGCTTCCATGAACCTCGTTTTTCTTAGTTGTTAAAATGAGGGTGATGATCTCTGATGTGATCATAGGTCTCGTTGTATTTTGTTTTGGTACCTGAAGCAGACTTTAGGAACACAGATTTAGAGCCTGAAGAAAGCTTAAAGGTAATTAAGTCTACCCTGCTTGTTTTATAGAAGAGGAATTAAAGCACAACAAGTTTGCATTTCTTGCTCAGGGTCACACAATAAGTGTCTCAGAAAGGATTTGAACCCAGGTATTTTTTAGTTTAGCATTCTGTTCACTTTTCTTTATCTGCTCCCTAAGTCATATCATGCTTTTCCAGATTAATCCACTTTCCAGAGAAGAATACTTGTATACTTGGGACAGAGGAAGCTTTGTTAAATGGCTTTCAGGAGTGACCCTGGTATTATTTGCTACTTCTAGAGGAAGATGATATATATTCAATGATCACAGGAATTCATCGAATAATATCACCTCAAAGTTAGGAGGAACTCAGAGCAATCTGCTCCAAACTGTCCTGACCAAAAAATCCTCCATATATTATTCCTATCAAGTGGTCATTCAATCTTTAGTTGAAAGCCCCTAGAAAGTATAAACCCATTATTTTCCACAGTCTATTACACTTGGGTTATGTCTAATTATTAGGATTTTTTTTTCTTTGCATCAACCAATTAACCAATCAATCAATAAGCATTTATTAAGTGTTTATATTGTATCAGGTACTATGTTAAGTACTGAAGATACAAATAAAAATTTTTTAAACAGTCCCTACCTTCAAAAAGTTTACATTTTAATGGAGGGAGCCAACATATATAAATCAATACCTAGAAGATGAATATAGAGCAGATTGAAGGCAGTTCAAGAGGAGAAAGCATTCAAAGGAAGTTAGATTAAAGTTAATAAAATGGACTTTTTTTTTAATGTCTTCCTATGCTTTTATTTCTGCCTTTTAGGACAAAGAAGAATATGTGTAATTCATCTTCCATGTGACAACCATTCATATACTTGAACAAAATTATTACATCTCTCCTGAATCTTATCTTCTCCAGGTTAAACATTTCCTGTTTTTTAAAATGATTTTCGTATGACATCAATTTGGGACCCTTCACCATTCTTACTATACTTCTCTGGACACTTTCAAACTTATCAATGGCATTCCTAAAATATGGATTCTAGCCCACATCTCTTCATCTTTTCCTTAAGAATATCATAGAAGATTTTATTAACTGCTTCCTGAAGGAATATTTTTACAATTTAAACAATACTTACAGTTCTTTTCTTTTATACCAATCTTATTATCGTATTGAAAGAAATAAGTGAAGTTTAGCTTGCCATGACTTATTCTTGGCAAAGTCACACTAGATTTTGGTGATTGCTATCTCCATTTCCAGGTATTGAATAGCCTTCAATATTCAATAATCCTTAATAGCTAGCATTTATTCAATATTTTAAGCTCTGTACTTTATATATGTTATCTCATTTCATTCTTTAAAAGTTTTCATAACTATGCAAAAAATAGAAACCAAACTCAGTGGCTAATAGTTTGAGCAAATAGATTTAGACATAGAAGGAATTTTAGCTCTTACTTAATTATGTCCAACTCTTCTTAACTCCACTTGAGATTTCATGGAAGAGATACTGGAGTGATCTTTCTTTCTCCATCTCATTTTACAGATGAGAAAACTGAGGCAAATAGAGTTAAGGGACTTGCCAGGGTCACACAGCTAATAAGTGTCTGAGGTCAGATTTGAACTCATTAAGATGAGTCTTCCTGACTATAGGTCTGACACAATCCCTTGTACCACCTAGCTGCCCCAACTCTATTGAACTTTGTATATTTGGCCAAAAATTTCTTTAGCAATCTCTTGAAATATTCTTCTGTAATCAGGATGATTCATATGAACAGTCTTAATAAAGGAGAATAGGTAGAAAGAAGTATCAGTGACTACCTGCTCCTTACTGGTATTATTATTAGTTAATTCAGTGAGTACCTTAGGTACCCTCTTGACACTTTACAATACTTGACATTAACTATGACTCCCTAGATCTCTACCCTTAGCACAGATCATAAAATTAATTACAATCATGAATATACTAACTTTAAATATAACTATAACTGACAAAGAACTAGAAACAAAGTAAAAGTCCATCAATTGAGGAATAGCTAAACGACTTATACATGAAGGTAGTGGACATATACTATATGCTGTATAAAAATAATGAATATAAAAATGCAGAGAAGAATGAGAAGGTTTATATGAACTAATGAAAAATAAGGTATTTAAAAGAATATGCAAAAATAAACTGAAATATATATGCATGTATACGCATAAATGTATACATATACTTTGTCATGTCTTAACAATTTGAAGAGCTATCTAGTTTAAATTTTTATTATCATTTCACCTTAAAATTGCACATTTGTTATTAAAATGGAAATGAGAAAATTAAATATTTTTCACTAAGATTATGTAAAATGAACTGAAAAACTAGGAAAACAACATATACAATGATGATAATATTGTAAATGGAAAGAATAAACTTTTTTAAAACTACAAGGTTGTATCAATGGCTAAGTTTATACTAGAGATGAAAAAAAATGAACTTTTCCCAGTTTTTACAGAAATAGAAGACACTGTCACACTTGGCTGATGTGTTGGTGAGCTTTGTTGAATGTGTTTTTTTCCCCCTTTCCTTTTGTTTCTTGTTGGATAAGAGGGAAAGGGCTATACTTAGAAAGAAAAATGTTATAAATATAAAAAATACAATTAAAAATTTAAATGTAAATATTATAATTTCCTTGGAAGCAAGGTTCTGCATAAGTAAGAATCACTGTTAATTTCACCTATTCCTTTTCTCAGCCCAGGGTCAGTCATCCCAGTTTCCCATTGCCTTCAGTGAGGGAATAGTTGTGTTATAAGCCTCAGGAAGTACTTTTGGTGGGACTCAATTAAAGTCCCATGGAAAAATCCTTTTAGTCTCAGATTATGAAATCCAGTACCCAATGTGCCCTGGCCTTCTAAGGTCTTGGGGGCAGCTCCAATTTCACAACATCACTCTTGAAAAATGAACTGACAAAACCCCTCTCTTATCAGGGCAATTTTCAATCCTTTGTGTCATGACATTCTCATCTTCTTTAAGCTTTTAAAGGAACATTTCCCTTTCTCTGATCCCCACCCCCCTTTCCACTTCTCCAGTCAGCTCACACATTCTTATGAACTCACTGAGACAGGGAGTTATGTGAGTTTTTCCCCCTCTGGGATGACATCACAAAATAAAAAAAAAAAACTCAGATTGTGATCATGAGTCACATATATGGGGGTGTGGGGTTAAAAAAATTAAGTAGTAAATAGGCAGGGATGAGTTTTAGTGATGAAGATACATGGCATAGGGTGCGGTAAATCCCTATCCCATCCTAAACAAAAGCCTATTTCCCAATACTCATTTTTAAACTCAAAGACACCAGATCTTTCTCAAAATAAGGCCAAATTAGGTGAAATGATGTTGGATCTATGAGTTTTTCTTTTGATTTTTAGGTTAGCACATGATCTTACAGAGATTTTTCTTGGGGGGAGAGAAGGCAATTGGGGTACTTGGCTATGGTCACACAGGTTTTCCTGACTATAGGACCAGTGCTCTCTCTACTATATCACCCCTTGAGATTTTTTAAAAGTTGTTTTCCAACTGGTAATCATTATTTTCAGGTGAACTTAGATCTACTTTCTTAGTATTACCTTATCTATATCTATCTATCTATCCATCCATCATCTATCTATCTATCTATCTATCTATCTATCTATCTATCTATCTATCTATCTATTTATCTATTAACTATCTCTCTATCGCTGCCATTACCAATTATTTGTTATACTTTAACCATACTTTAGACAACAGATATGACCTTGGGCATATTATTTTCTGTAGCCATTTAGTTTCATCAACAATAAAATGGGAGTATTATTGGAGAGGCAACTTAGCATCCTGGAAAAATATTTTTAATGGGGTTATTTTGGGAGGAATTTTTTTTTTTTTGGTCTTGTATCCCCAGGGCTGAGCACAGAGCTTGGCATTTGATAGGCACTTAATGAATGAATAAAGGCTTATTGAATGAAGTCACAAAGAAGACACTCTTATATGGACTTTTTCTAATTGTAGGTCATGTTTCTATATGTTTTAATTTGATGCAACAGCCTCAAACTTGAGGACGGTATCCCTTGAAATATACAGTTAAGTGTCACTTTTAGCTGGTCTAGTCATTCTTCCACGGATTGGTTTAATATCTAGTTTCCTCCTGGTGGTCAATTTTAGCTGAGGCGACCACTCCATTTTGAAGCCTGTGGTTCATTCAGGCTAAATATACTTTCTCTGGGAGCCAGGCCAATAATGACAATCTGTCCGCTTTACTTCTGGGTCTTGGTGCAAGGCTGAATGTGAGAGGAAATAGAAAGCCAGCATGGAGAAAGAGCTTGGTTTTTGTTGTCAAGTATTGCTGTATACCAATCCTTCATGATGTGAAGATAACCAGAAGAGATATTCTTTAAGAGTTTATTAATCTTGCTATACCCCAGAGTTCAGGGACAATGTAATGCACAATTGCTTAGAGAGTTGGAATTGATATAAAATGTCATGTGCTGCAGTCTGAATCTCACTCTTCTTCCCTTTGCCCACATCCTGCTCTCTGCTGATTGCTTTTTAAAAGTTTAAAACTTAAAATGAGGAGAAAACTGAAAGATCACCTACTTGTACTTAATAATGACTAATAGTCTTTACATATTCCCAACTTGTGGTTATTCTGAATTTTCTTAAATGCTTCTGGTAGTGTTGGACATGCTGCCTCTCATATCAGATCATTTCACTTTTGGGTAGATATAATTGGTAAATGGTTCTTCCTTATGCTGAGGTATAATTTTCTTCCCTAAAACTTCTACTCATTGATTGTAAATATGCTTTCTGGAGGGACATATGAAAAAGGCCCTTCCCACTAGCACAGGACAAATCTCCAAATATTTGTAGAGCATATTTATTCTCCCAATTACGTTCCCATCTTTTCTTCTTTGGGCTAAGCATTTCCATTTCCTTTTGTTGATTTTCATATGTTATTATTTCCAGTGACTTCAGCATCCTGACATCCCACCTCTGGATATGTTCCATGTTCTCAATGCCGTTTTTGAAAAGGCATTTGCTAGCTGAATATAATATCCTATATGTGGTTTGGACAAACTGCATTGGCACTATTAAAATTCATGCGAATGATTTGAAATTTCCCTTCCAAATTAAATCTTTCATCTTGCATTTAAGCATTAATCAAGAAATCATCTAAGACATTTTTGAAAATGGTCAAAATAACATGTAGTTATCAGTGTAAGAGAATTGATAGATGACTCACTATACATAATATTCCTGGTATTGTTCGCTCATTCAGCTTTGTCTGACTCTTTGTGACTACATGAACTATGGTTCATCAGATCCCCGTCTTCCACTATGTTCTGAAATGTCTAAACTTATGTTTCTTGCTTCCGTGACATATCATCTGCCAAACCCTTTTCCTTTTGCCTTCAATCTTTCATAGCATGAGGGTCTAGTCAATTCTTTCTTCTAATGATGTGGTGAAAGTATTTAGGTTCAAATTCAGTATTTGACCTTCCAGTGAACAATCTGAATTAATTCTTTAATTATTGACTGATTTGATCACCTTGCTGTTTAAGGAATTCTCAAAAGTCTTCTCCATCACAATAATTCAAAAGTATCGATTCTGTGGTGTTCAGTTTTTTTTTTAAATACTCCAACTCTCATAAACATACATTGCTGCTGGAGAAACCTTAGCTTTGATGATATAAAACTTTGTTAGCAAGATGATGTTTCTGTTTTTTAGTATGCTGTCCAGATTTACCATAGCTTTTCTTCCAAGAAGCATCTTGTAATTTTATGATGGTAGTCATCGTCTGCACTGACCTTTAATCCCAGCAAAATAACATCTAACACTATTTCCATTTCTTTTCCCTTCATTTGTTAAGAAGTAATAGAGCCACTTGCCAAGATCTTAGGGTTTTTTGTTTGTTTGTTTTTTGATGTTAAACTTCAAGCCAGTCGTTATACTTTTCTTTTTCACCTTCATCAAGAAGCTTCTTAATTCCTGATCACTTTCTGCCATCACAGTGATACTATCTGTGTATCTGAGATTGTTGATATTTTCCCAGCTTTTATTAATATAATGTTGAATAGTGTACCTTAGATTTAAACAGATAACATTCTTTCATCTTGGAATTATACCCCAGTTATATTTTTTTATCTTTTTACTGACTATAAGGACTACTTCATTTCTTCTAAGGGATTTTTGCTCAAAATAGTATAAAAATGATAATGTGAATTAAATTCATTAATTTCTGTTTATTTAAGTTAGCTGACATTCAAAATGTTGATATTTAACCTTTCCATCCACATTTAACTAGATCCAGCTTACATTGGTTCATAGATCTTTTATTTCAGTTTCTTATGCAATATTGATCTTTGCAGCATCAGACTTTCTTTTTCTCAGCAGATACATCTGCAGCTGAACTTCCCTTCAGATAAGGCCCAGCTACTTTTTTCTTTCTGGATCTACCTGTAATTGTCCTTTGTTCTTCCCCAATAGTGTATCGGACAACTTTTAAACTGAGGGGCTCATCTTCTGGCATCACATTTTTTGTAATTTTAATACTGTTCATAGGATTTTCTTGGCAAAGATACTGAAGTATCCATTTGAATCCATTGAATCACTTTTTGTCAGAACTGATTATTCATGTCAGAAAATTGACATGAGGTTCGGTGTACATAATAATCCTGTTTTACCCAGTGGGATTGCTTAATGTGATCCAGCTGGGTGGGGGGAACAATCCACTTATTCCAATGCTCAGCTTTCCTTTTTGACTCTTGACCATGGCTACCATAACCATTCAGGGATAGAGAACTGGAAATGGCAGTAATTATGTAACTATCCACTAATTCTCTTCCCCAGGGGAAGTTATATAGTGCAAATAATATATCTGAGTTCAATGTATTATGGTGAATGTGAAAAAGCTCCGTGGTATAGTCAGGTATGAGAATCTGGGTTTAAGTCCTCACTATGTTATTTAACTACTTCTGTGATTATGAGCATATAATTTATCCTATCTGGACTTTAGTTTCCTTATGTGTAAAATGAAGATGTTAAATTAGATGATTTCTAAGGCCTTTTACAGCTCACTATAATTAAATTATCAGCTTTATAAATTCAAGATGGCAAAGGCATGGACAATAATTCCTTAAAAATATTTGAGGGACTTTTGCAAATTATGAGCTCAAATGAATTGGCAAAAAGATATTGAAATTAATCTAACTCTCTTCTCTCTGATATCCATGCATTTCCCACACTATCCCTAAGTTTGGGATATAGCCTTCTTTTACTCTGTTCTCTGCCTCCTTTTCTATATGGCAAATTTCTTTTCTTGATTCAAAAATACACTAAAATGCCATCTCTAGTATAAAGTCTTCACTGATTTCCTTCATTGAAAGCAGTGCCTTTCCCTAAAATGTTCATTGAATTTAATTGAAAATGAATATGAAACATTATTTAATGAATTTAAAAGTCACAGAGACCATGGTAGGAGAAGGCAAGATTGCAGTCTTTATTGATATACCATTGATATATTGATAATAATCTACCAATTATTGACAGAGGATTGTGTTTGAAGAAATCCTCTATCTAGCTTCCATTTGCAAATCCTATAGCTGTTTGCAGTTCCATCTTCTTCCATTTCCCTCTAGGTTTGTGTTACATTTGATCTAAATGAAAAGCCCCATTTCTCCACCATATTTGCCCATCTCTAACTATGTTTAAGCAAGCCCCAGTCATGTCACATTGTGTAATGGGCTGAGGCTTGAGTTGATGCACTGAAGTCCCAAGCATGTGAGGCTAAATAGTAATTGGACCATACTCTATTAATATATATGCTTGGAGAAAGAATGGCCCCGCCCACTCTTTGTGCAAATTCTGATGTGTTGTAAAGGAAATGGCGATTTTTTTAGGGTGGAGGCAGGGATGTGGAAAGGGAAGCGAAAAGAGAGACTGCTGGCTGGCTTCTTGTCACAGCTGCTCGCGACCCCCCCTTCACCTGCAATCCCCCATCACCTCTGCTGGCTGGCTTTCTGTCACAGCTGCCCATATTGCTATTGCAATCCCCCTTCACCTCAAAAAGAATAAAGATTGAAGATTTTCCCCTTAACCTGAATTCCTGACTCCGGCCGATTTTAAATACACGGTCATCACAACACTATGTGAAATTGGGTCTATTACTACATTGCATTAAGTCATTTGATGTTAGACAATTCTAGGAAAGCTTCTTGGGGATCCTATCTCACTTCTCCACAAACTATTGGAGGCAAATTGATGGAGAAATGTGCATGCCATCAAGGTAGATAGATAAGACTGAATGTAAAGCAGTGTTCATAAATGATATTGACAAAACTCATCAAGAATCCAAATGTGTCATCTATATCAAGACCATCCCTTAATCAAGAAAGTATGTTCTGGGGGCAGCTAGGTGATGCAGTGGATAATCGAGCGCCAGCCCTGAAATCAGGAGGACCTGAATTCACATCTGGTCTCAGACACTTAACACTTCCTAACTGTGTGACCCTGGGCAAGTCACTTAATCCCAATTGTCTCAGGGGAAAAAGAAAAAAAAAAGTATGTTCTGAACATTAATTATGTCCTTGGCATGAATCTTCTCCAAAAAATCTCGTATTAAAAGATGGGCACCCAAAACTAATACATATGGAAAAATAGCAAATAATGCATACTTAAATATTTCAAGGATCCATTTTTCCCCATTGGGAATGATTACTCTCTCTAACAGTGCAAATCAAAACATTACCATGCTGTAAAATAGATGGAATTGCTGAACTGATGTAGCTCTTCTCCCCAAAAAAATCACCATTGATGGCTAAATTATGAGCCTTATCAATGTAATTAGACTGGTTCTCAGGTGACAGCTATTCAGAATTGGCTAAAAGATGCCTGAAACCCAAGGTAGATGATATGGTAAGAGAGTATCCATCTTCAGCGAAGTCCAGCCAAATGAAAATCATTTACTAACAACTATTATGTGCTAGGAATTGTGCCTGAGGAGACAAATATGAAAAAGAAAAGATGTTCCTGTCCTCAAGGACAACGCAGAAAAAAGCTAAAAAGAGGAATAAGAGAAGAAATGGAAAAGTCAGAGATATCCCAGAGTAGTATAGCCAGATAATACATGAGACATTCTGAGCTCGAGCTTCTTCCTTAAATGGCGGTTTTGGAGTTCATAGATACATCTTCAAACAGAGGGGTAGAGGATGGTCTAGTCACAACTGGATCTCTGGGAATTGAAATAATTGGGTATTGTACTTACTAAACCTTATCAAAGTTTCATGAAAAATGATGGCGAATAGGAGATGTGCCAAAGGACTAGAGAAGAGAAAATCTTGCCACATTTTTTTAAAGGGAACTGGATATATTCTTTAAATCATAAAACAATAAACTTTCCATTCTTGGCAAAATTTAGAAACATATGGTCATCATATGAAACCACAAGAAGGAAGGTTTCTGAGAATTTGGATAGAGAAGTGATAAGCACTAAGAGCCAACATGGCTTCATCAAAAATTCTCATTTCTGTTTTCTGAGTTACTAGCCCCATCGAACAGAGACATAGTAAATGACAGTTTCAGTAAAACATTGGACAAAGGGACAAAGTCTCTTATGGGCTTGACTCTTCTTGTGGACAAAATGTTGACGTACGGGCTACATGATGGTAAGGTTAGATGGAATATTTTGGCTTTCCCCAAAGAGGCATTATTCAACAACTTAGGGACCTGCCCTTACCCCTGTCCCACTTAACATTTTATTGGTTACCTCATGAAATCATATATGACATTCTAATCAAATTTTCAGATGACCAGGAGCTTGGAGAAGCAGTTCATATTGTAGATGACAATAACTCAGATTTTCATAGTACCCTGAGCTTTGCAAAGTGCCTTCTTCATAACAGCCTTGCCATCTATCTGCCATTGTTCTACTTTTTTTCAGGGAGGAGCTGACACTACTCTACATCTTAGGTATATATGTCCCTACTCCCAGAAAAGTTCATCTACTCAGCATTGGGAATTGCCCTGACATCACGTAGTTCAGCTTCTTTCCTAGTTCCACCCCCAACGTGCTATCACATGTGCAGGGATCTAAACAATAGTATTATAGCTTCTTAAAAGGTTTTGTGAATGGCTTGCCCTAGGAATCTACCTGATGATCCCCGATACTCTTCAGACCAAAATATCCCTTCCCAGGGAATCACTTCCTTACATCTATTGTCCTCTTTGAGGGTAGTACCTATCTTTTTGTATCTGAATCACCAGTGCTTAGCAGAATGTCAAGCACATTGTTTTTGTTGTTGTCCAGTTGTTCAGTGTTGTGTGAATGTGACCCCTTAGACTTTTGTCCCAGTGGTTTTCTTTGCAAAGATACTGGAGTGGTTTGTCATTTCCTTCTCCAGTGTCTCCATTTTACAGATGAAGAATTGAGGCAATAGGGGTCAAGTACCTTGCCCATGGAAGGGCTATCAATTTTCTAAGGTTGGATTTGAACTTATATCTTTCTTTTTTATAAGAATAAAGAAGTTTTTTTAAGGTTAATTCATTTATTTTTCTTTTCTTTTTTTATTATTATAGCTTTTTATTTACAAGATATATGCATAAGTAATTTTTCAGCATTGACAGGTGCAAATCCTTTTGTTCCAACTTTTTCCCTCCTTTCCCCCACTCCCTCCTCCAGATGGCAGGTTGACCAATACATATTAAATATGTTAAAATATATGAACTTATATCTTTCTGACCACAGGCTTAGTGCTCAATCCACTGCACCATCCAGTTGTCCCTAGGCACATAGTGGGTACTTATTAAGTTTCTTCATTCAATCATCTTATGCAAATATTAACAGACCCACTTTATACATGAGAACATTGAAACTCTGAAAGGCTAAGTAACTTGGTCATGAAAGTGGAATTTAAACCCAGTTTCCCTAATTCTAATATGAACATTCTATATGTCAGATTGCCTCTCAACAATGAATGATAGGGCCACTATTCAGAAATATCGCTACCAGATAGAATGATGGACTGAATCCAATAAGACAAAACAAAATCCCATGTTTGATTCCAATAAATGAACCTGACAAGTGCTGGATAGAGGAGCAATGACTAGACAACAGCTTCTAGGAAGAAGAACTGAGGGTATCTTGTTGACCTACAAATTAAATGAGTTAACTATGTGACATGGAGGTAAAAAAAAAAAAAGTACTTTTAGGCTACAAAAAAATGTGTTTGTTACTTAGGAAGAAAGAGAATTGATAGTCCTTTTATTCTGCCCTGCTGAGATTCTTCTGGAATATTGAGTTCAGATACTATAATCCTAGATATAGAATAGGCTCCAAATAGTACTTCCTGATTTGACTTTTCTGAAGTCTTCTTCAGACTGGTTTACAACTTCTTGGAACAAATGAAGTTTAAGAAGAATTATCTTTTTAGCATCATACCAGGGATTTTCTTACTCTTGCTTTCTTACCTCTCTTCTCTTCTTGCCAACTCCAGCAGTGTTTCAGAAATCTCCAAGGGTTTCCAAAAAAAGAAGACATAGGAAAACTGGCACTAAACTGGACATCCCTGACCTCACTCACATCTGGTACCAGTCAAAGATTTACAGAAGCTTCAAGGGAGATTTTGGTAACCACTGGAAAGTTTGATCGAATTTACCAGCAATGTTTTTGTGATGTTGATCAAATTGCACAACCAACAATAACTAGGAACCAGTGGTCACACACAGTTCTGGACATCCAATCATAGAGAAATAGTTACAAAAGTCAGAAGGTTCTTTGGGGCAATATTGAAAAAAAATTTCTTGTCTATCATTAGGTTCATTAAGGTCAGAACAATGTCAATATGTTTGGGAGAAATTCAGGGGAAAGAAAGAAAAACATTAAAAGCCTGGGAAGGTGACTAATTTTGAGAGCCAGATTTTAAAATGGACAAAGTTTCAGTTGGCTCAAGTGATGACTGAAGGTTACAGAGGAGAGCCGTTGCTCTGGATTATTCCAGGGTCATGAACTGGGCTGACTGAGCAAGAAAACAAGCTGATGCTCAAAAACTTGAGGTCTACCAGAGTAAGCTGTGGAACAGTCTCCCAAAGGAAGTGACCAGGATCAGCCGAAATGACACAAAACATAATAAAAGATGATAGAAAGCAGCTTTGCCTTAACAAATTATAGTGAGGAAAACCTGGTTCTCTATTAGAATGCAAACTCCTACCCATTAGAAAGTAAGCTCTTTGAGAGCAGGGACTGATATGTTTTTTTGTTTTGTTTTGTATTTTTTTGCATCCCTAACTTTTAGCACTTTTTAAGTACATAATAAGCACTTAATGAATATTTATTGAGAAAGAAAAGAAGAAATATATAAATTGTAGTGAAAGAAAGAGAAAAGAAAAATTATTGTGGAGCAGAATTTGTCAATGTAGGTCTTTTTGTGGGGCAAAAATATTGAGTTGTTTTGCCTCTATGTCCCCTCTCTTCTGGGGCAGTTAGGTGGCACAGTGGATAAAGCCTTTGACCTGGAGGCAGGAAGACTCATTTCCCCAAGTTCAAATCTGACCTCAGACACACTTACAAGATGAGAGCTGAGTGACTTTAGTCATCTGATCCTGTTTGCCTCAGTTCCTTATCTGTAAAATGAGTTGGAGAAGGAAATCACTCTAGTGTCTCTACCAAGAAAACCCCAACTGGGATCACAAAGTTAGACAGGACTGAAATGACTCAATAACATTCTTCGTGCTTAAAGCTTATTTCCCTGTGCTAGTCTTTGCCACTTCAAAAAGAGCTATAAATATCGTTACATATCCTCAGAGTTTGTTTTGTGTAAGACTAATTCCTTCTTTAATCTAACTTCTCATTAATTCCTTTTTCTTCCTTCTCCCCTATTTCTTCTGTTTTCCTAATGAATGAGATGTAATTTTTACATTCAATTGTATGTATGTGTATAGATGTATTAGCTCTTTTTTTGTCCAGTATAGATGAGAATAAGATTCATCAGCCATTCTCCCCTACTCTCTCCTCCTTGTTTATATATTTACTTGTATACCCTGATTTTGTAAGATAATTTTCTCTAACCTTTCTTTCCGTTCTCTTCCATTATATTCATCATGTCTTTTTCCTATTTTTTTTTAAATCATTAAGACATAACAGAACTACTCCCAAACCTTGTCTAATCAGACCTTTTCTGTCTTTTAATAATGAAAAAGTTTGGTGAAGACATATGTATCATCTCTCCATATTAGAATGTAAGCAATTTTTCTTTGTTTAGTTTTTTGTAATTGTTCACTCATGTTTCCCTTTATATATTTTGCTTAATTCCCATGTTTGAATGTTAGTGTTTATATGTAGCTCTGGTCTTTTCATAAGGAATGCTTAGAAGGCCATATTTCCTTTAAAAATTCATCTCCCCTCTCCAGATCTCTCCTTCCCCCCTTCCCCCCTCCCCAGCCCCTTTATGCTGCCCTGTAGCATTATACTCACTTATTCTAGGTAAGTTATTATTGACTTCAGGTTTATATCCCTTGCCTTCTATAATATTGTAATCTTAGTTCTCCTCTACTTTATAGGGGTGATTGATAAATTGAGATTTTAATTCTGGTTTTTCAGTTCTTGAATTCTTCCTTTTTGGCTGCTGACATTGAAGTTTGGGATGTTGGCTATGGTATTCCTATAAAGTATTCATTGGGAAGTTTCTTTTAGTAGATGACCAGTGACTTCTATTTCTTCTTTGCCTTCTGATTCTAAGAGATCTGGGTAGTTGTCTGTTAAGATTTCTTGAAATATAATGTCTAGACTCTTATTTTGGTCATGGCTTTCAAATAAATTCATATTTTTTCATCCTCAATCCATTTTCCATGCCAGTTATTTCTGTGGCAAGATTTTATTTTTTTCAATTTTGACTTTGCTTTAATATTTCCTGTTGTCTCCTAGAGACATTAACTTTCCATTTAATTCATCTTATTTTTCAGAGATTTTGTTGCTTGGGCAAGATTCTGTACTTTTGGTGCCAAACTATTGTCTTCAGTTTTTTCTTCTACAGTTCTCATTTTTTTTTCCTTTCCTCCCTAGTACTGTCATTTCATTTTTAAAAATAAAACTCTTTCTCTCTTTTTATTAAAAAAAAACAAAAAACAAAACTCTTGCTTCTTCTCTTTCAGGATTTTTTTTTTTTGCATGTGTCCATGTTGGTTTTTTTTTTTTATTCCTTTTGAGCTGATGCTTCTAAATATTTTTGGAGTCATTCTTTTCTTCATGGTTTGTGTCTTAAGTATTTCTGTCATCATAATAACTTTTTTATGGTAGATTCTATTTTATTTGCACTAGAATAAATATTAAAGCTTGGATTTGTAAAGGGAAGGTAAGGGCTGGTCCTATGTAATGTTCAGGTTAGCTTTCTGGAGGACCAGCCTTGATCTTACTGGAGGAGTGCAAGAGGCAGGAGAGCCACCAGAAAGGTGGTCAAAGAAGGATTGTCTCATTTCCAGTCCTCTTAAATTCCTTATTGTAATTATATCATTACAGCATACTGATTATGTGTGAACTAGAGAACCATTACATCACCATGCTAATTACTAAGTATATGTATACTAAAAAACCATCATCTTCATCAATTCCACTGAGTTAATATCTTGTTGTAAGTATCCTTGTTTCAAGTATATTTCTCTCAGAGTTCCCCAATATCTGCAGTCCTCTACAATCTTATTAGCCTTTCTTGGGACTTTGAGTATTTTTTATTCTAGAATTTCAAAAATACCTCATGTTGGGGACCTGCAAGCTCCTAAGGCAAAGTCTGATTGCTGTCCCCCTTCTCTGAGCTCTGCAAGTTTCTTATCTGAATTTAAGACAGAGCAACATTAAACTACTGCTATTGCTTGTTTATAATGATAGAATTGTAGATTCCTTTTTGGTCTGGAATTCTTGTTCCGGCTATTCCTCTGCAGGCTTCAGAATTGGAAAGAAACCAGAATTAGGATCGTACTTTACTCCTGGGGTCTAAACTACACCACTGCTGCTTACCTTACAACCTGTTCCTCTTTTTGAGACACACTAGAAGGAGGGGGTGGGGACACAGGTCCCTTTCTCATTCCACTCTAGATATATGACCCAGAAATGGGTAGTAGGTAACAAAACTATCAGCTGACACTTGTCCCAATTGAAGAGCATTGGTGTGGGTCTAGGGGTATCCTAATTTTGATTTTGGAACCTGCTTTTATCCTAATTTATAACCTCTCTGTATGTGCTGTAAAGCTCCATTGCCACACTCTTGCACCCCGCCCCCCAAACCCACCCTAGACTTCTCAGCCAATCTGGGCTGAAAATTTGATTTTTTTTCTTGGACTTTCCCATCAGGATTCAGTCCAGTGTATTGTCTAGCTTTGCTCAGAGGAGTTTTATTAGTTGACTGTACTGTTTCCTGTTACTTCGCCATCTTGGCTCTTTCTGCTACACAGTTTTAAAAGAATCAGCAACAGTAGTGGTTGAGCAAAAACAATCTATCAACAAACATTTATTAACTGCCTGTCATGTGTCAGGTATCAGGGATACAAAGACCAAAGTAAGAATAGCTCATGCTCTCATACTTCCTTTTATTACATCAGGTGAGATTTTACCTGTACATACATAGCAGTAAATATATAAATTTTGCATCAGTGTTGCTAAGGAGATGACAGACTCAAGCAGATGCCATCCTAGTGATTACTAGTAGGTTAACATTTTTTTATTTGGACTTCTAGAACTCTGGAATGGTGGGATTTTTTTTTTTTATTTGTTATTTTTTGTTTTTGTTGTTGAGATTTTTAGGAGAGAAGAGCTCTCTTGATTTGATCTTTAACTTGTCACCATGTAGAAAGGCAAAGGTTAAGTAGGGCTCAGGCTATCTGCTAAACTACTCTTTCATTTTATGCTTTTGCTAGAAAGCTACTACTACTATTAGGTGAATAGAAGGAGGAATGCAAGAACTGAGAGTGATAGTTAGTGAAGGAAAATAAGTTTAAGAAATCTTTAATACATATACCTTTTTCTTGCTCTGTGTGAAGGAAGAAAATAAGCATTTATATACTGCCTATTATATGGCAGGTGTTATATTAAGTGCTTTATAAACATTATTTTATTTGATCCCCATGACAATAGGTGCTATTATTTTATCCCCATTTTACAAATGAAAAACTGAGGCAAATAGAGATTATGTGACTTGTCCAGGATTATATAGTTAACACATGTCTGAGGCTGAATTTGAACTTAGATCTTTTCAACTTCATGCCCTTTGTTCTATCTACTGCATACCCAGCTGCCTCTGAAGAAAAAAGTATATCAATTACTCCTAATTTTATCTATTTCTTTTCCCAGAAGGTAGAAGGGTTAAAAACAGAAGAAGCTGATTTTTCTCTGCATTTAATAGTACAAGTCAGTGACTGTTTCCCATCCAAATGAAATGTTCCCTTTCTTTCTCTTTTCCTCTCTTCGCCATTGCTTAATGTATTTTCATTGCTATCGTTGTACTACCCTTTATATAAAAAAGTCTGGCATATTGTTGTATTATTAATGTGGACACAGGTAAAGATTTTGAGGAAGGCTTAGGTCTGGATAAAGAGTGACAAAAACATTTCCACTTCAGCAGGGAAGAAGATAGTGAGTGCAAGTAAAAGTTATAAACACAATGGCAATGCATTGAGATAATATCCCTAAGCCAGTACAAATGTCTATAAAAAAAGAGAAAGCAATAGGAAGGGGAAAAAAAGCTTTCAAAAATTATATCCCAAGGGTAAAGGTCCTACTTGTAAAGAATATAGGCAGGAAGGGGATGTCTAGCCTTAATAATAACATGAGATGAGGTTCCCATGTATTAGATTTAATGGACATTATGCCATATAAAGAATAAAAGGAAGGTATCTTCTGGTGTAGTTTTTTTACCAGGACAGTAGATGTTTTTAAAGGTCTCTCTGAAAAACGTGGAAATCAACTGTGACACATGATAAAAACTGGCACATGGCTCTCAGTATGATGTGCCTGCTTCAGGGAAAGTTCTGTGCTCTATGAGCAAAGAGGAATTACAATAGCTCAAAACAAATATGAGATGCACAAGTTTAGAGACATCTCCACTGCAAAATGTGGACTATTTGTGTCTGACTTGAGGTAGAACCTTCTAAGCTCATATTTGGTCTGATCAACCACAATCAGACATACTGTACCTTGGCCCCAATATAGTGTTGTAATTTTGGTCCTCATCAAGAACAAAGGACAACAAGCAACTGGGTTTCCCAGAAACAGGTTCAATTGTAAGAGGCCCATGGGCAAACACCATCAACAATACAAAAGGGCATCATGTGTTAAATATCTGTGATGATACTCCATCTTCCAATTGGTCTTTGTCTTACTTTTCCCTCAAAGAATTGTTTCTTCTAGATCTAAAGGTTAAAGTATATTTATCATTAATTTATCTCTGTTTATAAATTAGATATTATCTATAAAATGTAAATACAAAGTAATAATAGTGGGGGAAATGCTAGCTGTTGGAGGCAGGGAGAAATTCAGAAATGACCATATATAGGAGGTTACATTTGAGGTAAACTTTGAAGAAAAGTAGAGATCCTAATAGGTTAAAATCTTAACTGCCAAATCAAAGATTTCATATTTGATTCTAGTAGTAATAGGGAGCTACTACAGTTTACTGAGTGGAATGACATGGTTAGAGCTTGGCTGTGGGGAAATACTTGGGCAGTTCATTCAGAGGATGGATTGTAAAGGAAAGTAAGACCTGAGACAGAGATATCAATTATAAATCTATTGAAGTAATCCAGATAAAAGGTAAAAAGGTTCTGAACTAGGGTGTCATGTACAAGAAATAGCAAGAAGGCCAGTCACTGTCACTGGACTTTACAAAATGTAAAAAGACTGCAAAGGGAGGAACCGGGTTATGAAGACCTTTGAAAGCTAAACAGATGGTTTTATATTTGATCCTAAAAGTGATAGGGAACCACAGGAGTTTATTGAATGAGGAGAGGGGCAGAGATGACACTGTCAGACCCACATTTTCAGAAGATCAGTTTAATAGTTGAATGAAAATGATACTCTATTGGAATAGAGACAAACCAGCAGGCTATCGCAATAGACTAGGAATGTTATAAAGGTAGGAATGACAGGACTTGACCACTGATTGAAGAAAAGGAAGGGAATAATGAGAGAGAGAGAGAGTAACTGAGTAACTGAATGACACCTCAGCAGTGAGTCTGGGTGATAGAGAAGGTGGAAGGACTCTATATAGTAATTGAGAAGTTAAGAAGAAGAGAGGAATTTTTTAGTTCCAGATATGTTGAGTTTAAGATGACTTTGTGACATGCAGTTTGAGATGTCTAAAAGGTAGCTAGAGATACAAATTGGAGATCAGGAGATAGTTTAGGGCTGGACAAAGAGATCTGAGCATTCCCCTATATAGAGAAGATCAATGAAACTAAGGGTGCTGATGAGAACAATATATGAAATGGTAGATGGGCATATTTCTGAGTAAGAGGGAAGCAGCCAGTAGAAAAGGAACTATAGAAATGTGAGTTATCAATGTTTTTTAACAGAATTTTAAAAAAAATTATTATAGTTTTTTTTTATTTACAAGATATATGCATGGGTAATTTTTCAGCATCGACCCTTGCAAAACCTGTTCCAACTTTTCCCTCCTGCCCACCTCACCCCAAGTTGGCAGGTAGACCAATATGTTAAAGCATATGTTAAACCCAATATACTCATAGATATCCATACAGTTATTTTGTTGTACAAGAAAAATCGGACTTAGAAATAAGGTAAAAATAACTTGAGGAGGAAATAAAAAATGCAAGTGGACAAAAACAGAAGGAGTGGAAATGCTATGTTGTGTGAACTAGAATTTTGAAGATAAAATGTGATAATGTAGACAAGAAAGTTTTTTTTAAATAAATGTTTTATTAAATATTTAAACTTTGCTGTCACTTTCCAGTGACTTTCTATTTCCCATGACAGATCACTCCTGTGTAGCAAAGAAATACACTTTGGTGAATAGCTTCAAGTTTTTCAGGGAAATATGAGGCAAAGTTCTCCACTGAAGCTAGGGGAAGAGGGAGTGGTAAGAAGTATAGAGCCCAGTTGAGATTATGAAACAAACTTGGTTTCAATCAACATGTTTTTCAGTTGAGAGTAGAGAAGTATAAGTTATTGTCAGTTCTTTTGCAATAACCTGCTTGTTGGCCTCTATTCAAATATCACATTCCAATATCTCTTTCATTCAACTATTAAATTGATCTTCCTAAAATGCGGTCTGACTATGTCACCTCTGTCCCTCTCCTCATTCAATAAACTCCAATTGGACATTATTGATCAGGCTTCTGATGTCTTTCAAAATTGTTTTCCTTTATATTAGTGTGGTCCTTGTATGATTTTTTTCCCCTCCTAGTTTCACTCACTTTGTCATATATCCATTTATAGAAGCTTTTGCAAGTTTTTCTCTGAATTTTTCATATTTGTTATTTCTTATAGTGTAGAAAATATTCCATTATATGTATACAGCACAATTTGCTTGGGTATTCCCAAAGGGAGGTAGTAATGGTTGGGAGGAGGTAAAGTAATAGTAAGGCAAATTAAGGAGTAGAACTAAAGTACATGACTTAGCAGGGATAGGAAATAAGACATACATATAAACACAATAACAAAGATCAGAAATAGAACTTATTAGAAAAAAAATAGGGCTAGTCCAACTTGATTCAATCAAGAGATAAATCTACATTATATCTCAACCACATTAATATTGTTTTAAAAGCATGATTACTTGTATGTAAATGATTATGTATATAATGTCTGTGTATCTGCATGTAGATCTGTGTGTGTATATATAGATATATCTATATATGTGGGTATATGTGTAGGTGTGATTACAAGTATATATATATATACATATATGTATATGTATTTATATATAAATATATCCATGCTTAACTGTATCCTGCTTGGAGGAGGTAGCAGACATAAAAGGGAGAAAAAAGAGAATTAAAAAAAAAGTGCATAGCAGGGAACAAAAGAATAACCTACAAGGAAGCAAAGAAAAGATACACATTCATTTAACCTTAATGTTAAATCACATATTCTTCTTATATGCTTTCTTGAAATGAATACTTATTATTACATATTTTGAATGTTCTCATATTCTCTGCATAAGTGACAATTTTTTTTGTTTTTGTTATTTTTATTTTTCCTTTCTCTCTTTTGCTTTTTTATTTTGTATTTAGTTTTTAAAATAAATATTTAAAAAATTTTCAGATATCTTTCATGAATATACTAAATATCTCACCTAAATATCCATCTGTATCTCCCTTTACTCCATTTAACAATGACTTTTTAAAAGAAAAAGAGAAAAACTGCAAAACTGTTGATCGATGTATCAGTATATCATACTTTGATCAATATATCAAAGAAATACAGGTAATATCCTATACACAAACTTTTCTCCTTTGAAAAGTCGTAGGAGGAAGAGGAGGAGGTAGCTTTACATTTTTTTTTCCTTTGAGGCTCTGCTTGTTCTTTGTAATCAAGGCAGGGTAAGAGAACTTTATATTATAAAGCACTACTACAGTATATTACTCATTTTCACATATTTCCTTCTTTTTGGAGCAGTCCTGTAATTTAATTGATATAAGACTCCTGGTGAGGAAATTCTCCCTGTTAATGATAACCTGTTTTGCAACTTATAGTCTAAGAGAATTATCAGGGATGCAGAAGTGCCCAGTGCCACATAGCTAATATGTGTCAGAGAAATAGACTCATTATAAAATTGTGCCATATAGTAGGTATTTACTAAATGTGATTGAATCAAATTTTTTTTCTCTTTTTCTGAAGAGCAGTTTAGGAAATTAAGCAATTGTCTCTATCACTTTACTTGAAATCCAACCCAATCTAATTTAATATGTATATTAACTATTTGCTATAGCAGAGGGCACTATTTCAGATATTGGACAAACAAAAATAAATTAAAAACCAGTTTCTGCCCCCAGGGAGCTTACATTTTACTAAGGGTGAATTGGTTTCTCATAGCATATATTTTTTCAGCCATTATACTAGTAGTGGGTGAGTATCAGAGCAAATCAAAGAACAAGAAAGAAAACTAAATTTACATTCCTCCACACCCATTTAAAAAACTTTTTGAATGACTCTTTGATAGTTACTGAAGTGAGTAGAACTCAAATGCAATGGCAGACATAGCATTGCCCATCCGTTCTCTTGGCAGCAATTTTTCATTGCATCCATTATTTATAGCTTGCTGCTATGACTCCACAAAGCTCATCTGTTTTCACAAAGGAAAAGGAGCCAGGGTGGATTTATGGGTTGCTTTTCTCTTTGTGAAAATTGGTGAATTATACCGATGAATCTGGTGACAAAGAGCATTCTATGCAACTTTTCTCATGCAATTAATATGCAGGTGTATATCGCTCTGCATTGCAGATGGTGCCTTTCCCTTGCTCCCATATTGTCTCCATTGTCATTGCCAAACAGAAAGTGTTCCCTCCTGCATCAGATCTTGGGCTGAAGCTGTACTATCCAAGAGGAATAGTAACAATTCCTGCCTTTGAGGAAGTTAGCCCCTAATTCAATGGATGTGATAGTGAACATGGCTAAGAGGTCTGATTTATTTCTAGCAGTGTATTCTGGTCCAGCTCTATTTCAGACTCACTGATTAGTTCCTTTCTTTTTCTGTCACATTATTTTTCTAAGGAATATTTGTACTACATAGGCTTTTATTGCTGATATGGTATCCAAGAGCCTCTCATTTCATAGAGCAGATACTTGGGATACATGGAGATTAAGTGACTTCTCTAAGGTCATAAAACTACTCAGAATCAGGATTAGAACCCAGGGCTTGGGATTCTGATGTTCTTTCTAATTTATCACTATCCCTCTAAAACACCATTTAGATTGAGTATAACAAAATTCAAATGAACCATAACCCAGCAACTTGGCTTTTCTAATTAAGTAAGATATTTCCCTTATACCTTACATTTATGAGACAGACTCACATTAATAAATTTTCTTTTAAAAGATACCTTGATAGATATGGTTTAGTGACAATATAGATTGAGCCCAATCTCCTGTCTTCCATATCTACATCTACAAGCCTTCCCATTAGAATTGATATTCTTAAATATAACCACCAATTTAGAACACAAATTCATTTATAATATATTATGGAAAATGGCAGGGAATTTGGAGCAATATCACCTCATAAAACTGTAAAAACCAATAAAGATAAAAAACAAGATTACAAAATAATTTGTGTGAAATGAAACTGAGCCATATCATCTAAAAATGACTTTATAGCATATGAAAATATGAAGACAACAAATAGACAACACATGAAACAGATTTGACAGTGTTCAGATGAAAATCTATTTTTTAATGACCAGTGACAATTCAATCATTACATAATGTGGTGATATGTTGACAAGTAGAAGCTGTAGCTGGAAGAAGATATAAATTGGGAAAGGTTTGTAGAGTGAAAATTACACAAGGAGTTAATCTGTGCTGGAGGTGACATAACCTTGTAAACATTGAGGGATAATTTTTTAAACTAAAAGATACAAATATGCCAAAAGAATGAAAAGAAAGTATAAAATGGCAAAAGTAAGTAGCCACATGCCTACTTTCTTGTCTTTATAAAATCTTAATGAGAATGATCTTCACATTACTGAGGTTTTCTATAGAGAACATAAAAGAAAAATAAATGATAAACAGGGGAAGATCTTGTTTAATCTGTACCTTTCAGGCAAATATTTGTAAGATGAAGTCTGTTGTAGAAAACTATAAATCTAAAAGTCTGTTTATTTTTGTCTCATATTCATGAAGGGCACTCTCAATATATGCATACACATGCGATTTTATAAAGATTTTTATAAAGATGAGAAAGTAGACATATGGTGGTTAGATTCAGAATATCAATACTAATTGAAAATATCATATCTGCAGATGTGGATATAGCCAATTGATTCTATGATCTCATGATCCAGAACATAATTATGGGTATCCTTGATGAAAAAAGGTACAAGAACCAGCAGGCTTTAACAGATGGTTTTTCACAAGAGACTTCATCTTTACAATCAAACAATTAACTGAAAGGTACAGATGATACAAGGAACTTTTGTGTTTATTATTTGTTGATTTTTTTTTAAAAAGCATTTGCTTTAGTACAGTAAAATTCAGTCTTAAAGAATCTCTTCTGAAAAGGAATTTCTCATGATTATGGTTCTTGACAAGTGAAAACCTAGAGATAACCATTTAATAATGACCCTCTTATTATTAATATCAAGGGAGACATAAGACTGAGAGATGTATATTCACCTATAATGCATAGATAAGGAGAGTTATTGCCTTGTCATGGAAGATGTTCATAACGAACCATATTAAAAAAAAATTCTGCAATGGATGGTGAAATACTCTAAATATTCTTGTTTGCAGATGACCTTTTTGCTGATTGCACTAAACTTCAGAACACTTATATTAGTAAATTGATCAAAATTAGGCACTATAAATGGTTAATAGGCTGGGTCTAGAATTGAATAGAAAAAAGAGAAAAAACTGAAATGCATTTGGGAAATTGTTCAGTATTTTTTATGATTTTTAATGATGTAAAGTTGATGCCTTATTCACACAACCATCTTTAAAACACCAATGAATTCTTCTATTTAATCTATTTTGCTATAAAACTTGAAATACCATAATCTCATCTCCAAAGAATTAAAGATGTGGGTGACTCAAAGAGCAATGGAAAAATACATGGTGGGAACAAATTAGTTATGACATATATCCAATGATATCCAGTCAAGAAGTAGGAAAAAAAAGAATTTCATAGAGGAAATGAATAATTGGAAAAGAAGGTGGGCTGGTTCTGTAATGAGAATTGAGGATAACAGATGAAGAGTCCAAGTACTGCTCTTGTAACCATGAAGTGTTAAAAAAATAAAGGAAGATCTTTAACACATTGGTTAGATGATTTACAGAAGGCCTATGGGACAGTCTGAATGAGACTCAATCATTCATGATGAGAAGGCGTGGATGAGTTGCGATGTTCAATAAACAAAAAAATCAATCCAACACTTATTAAGTGCTTATTATGTTCCAGGCATTGAGTAAGTTACTGAAATTCAAATACAAAGAATGAAACAATTATTGTTCTCAAAAATCTTATGGAGAAGTACATACTGATAATGAATATGGATTATCAAATCATCTTTAAAAGGTTTAGTTACATTCAATGCTGCTTCACTTGCAAATGCAAGGAAGTAAGGAGAATTTTGTCAGCAAAGGTTTTCTAGCTAAAGACCAGTTCACCAGAAAATTATCTTAATCAAAACAACATGTTCTCTAAACCTTGTGATCACATGAGGTTTTACTAAATGTTTTTACTAAGAGAGAACCATTCATTCTTTGACATTGTACTTAGTCTGCTAGAGCAAGGTCCCAAGCTTGGGACCAGCACAGAGAAAAATTTCCAGTTGTTGATACTTAAGTAGTAGTATAATAAGATAATAATTATGAGCAGCAGAATACAGATTAGGGTATCTAGCTAATCCAACTCTCCAATATGATAATCTTTGTAAAGAATATTTTTAAAATAACCAAAAACTACTTAGAATTTAGAATTAGAACAGATCATCAAGATTGTAATTTAGAGAAGAGACTGAGGTCCAGAAAGGGGAATGTCTCTCAATGAGAGGCATACCCTAGAATTCAAAGCTTTGTCTTCTGACACTAAATAAAGTGTACATTCAATGGCTGAATCAAAGAAAGAGCTAATGGAAAAGATTTTATTAAGCACTCCCAAGTTTACCAAGTGTTTGTATAAATACAAAAACAGAGTCTCTGCCCTAGAGGAGCTTATATTCTAATGGTAGAGATAACATGCTCTAGGTGTCGATAGCCATGCTAGGATACTTGGGTGAAGAAAATTTTAGGGAAGGTAAAAATGAGAGTTCCCAAACCAGAGGTGGAGTAAGGCATAAACATGGCACAAAGAATTGGAATGAAGAGAAGCATGGATAAGGTCTTCTTGAAATTGTGATCCAGGAAAGAAAGTTATCAATCAGAAAGGGATGAGAAATTGGTTCCCAAGACAGACTTTATGTATATGAAAGGATTAAAAACTTCCACCGTATGGTCTCTGTTGTGAAGAGCAAGAGAGTTGGGACCTATCACCATTGTGCTTCCTTAGAAATTGCCTTTCTTCCTTTTAGAGAATGACTGGACAAAGGTAAGGTGAAGGTTGCCCTCATTGCTAATGAGCCCTCTTTCTCCATAACAAAAATATTTTTAAAGGACTAATAAAAATATAGAGGAAAGCAATACATTCAAAGATGAGCCTCTCTTTCCAGCCCCAATGAGGTGTGTGGGGGAGTGCTGTTTCAAAACAATTTTACCTTCTGCTCAGTAAGATCAATTCCTCCTTAATTATCATCTTTTTTTCATTCAATAAAGCTTAAAACATTTTACTCCTTCCTTTCCTTCATGCTTCATATCAATTAGTCACCAAATTGTATTGATTCTACTTTGAAAATGCTCCTCACATTCATCCCACACTTTCCATTCCTAATTCAGGACTTCATTATTTCTTATCTGGACTATCTTAAAAAATACATTTTTGAATGATCTCCCTGCCTCCAGTCCCATTCCTCTCCAACCTATTCTATATACCACAGAAGGATCAAATTTCATAAAACAATCTCTGATTATGCCATTCTTTTACCATAGCCCTCCAAAGATCTCCTATTGTTTATTGAACTAAATCTAAGCTTATTAGCTTAATATTCAAACTAATTCAATTTCTAGGACAAATCTATCTTTCCACATCTAATTCTAATTCCTCTTCCATGGATATCTTCTGCTATTTACTGGACTATTTACTGAATTTTCAGTATCCTTGTATTTTCATTATCTGAATGCTAATTAGTGCACTCTCCTCAGGTAGGTGAGCCAGTTCTCTGAAATGTAGTCCTGTGAATCTATATGCTGTTTACATGAAAAAAAAAAAAGACATAAGCATTTATTAATCACCTACAATATGCCAAGTACTGGGTAATGTATTTTTATTTTTATGCAAATACCATCTCATTTGATTCTCAAAACTACCTTGGAAGGTAGGTGCTATCATTATCCCCATATTACATTTATAGATACTTAACCAGAGGTTGTGATTTACCTAGATAATAAGCTCAAATTTGAATTCAGGTCATCCCGAATCCATTCAGGCCCAGCACTCTATCCGATGTGCCACCAGCTGCCTCTAAAGTGACACCACGAGGATTGAGAGACTTTTGAGCCCAAGATACCAGATAAGGTGGAGAAACTTTGAAGGAGGAAGAGGAATCAGAGATATGGGTGAGAAAAGAGGCAAAAACTTTTGAATAGAGTCTGAGAGATTGCAGTAGAGCTACAGAGAGGTAAGGAAAACCAGCCTCTATCAGAATCCTTGATTCCCAGAAACTGTACCCCAAGGAACTGATGAAAGTAGATTTACCAAGGGAGATAATTCTCTTTTTGATAGAGTTGAGATATTACTTAACTCCCCTAAAAGCCTATTTACTCTTTATTTCAGCTTCTCTAATCTGTATAACTTCCTTTATATCTATATATTATTTCTTGATAAACTATTTGGCTTGTTACTGAGATTAGCTTTTGTATACCAAACACTTGGTGGGTGAGTGTTAAATTGTTAAGAGTAAGCTGTTATCCTCCTCTAGAATGACCATGAAAGTCATTTTTATTCTGAATCTCTATAAAAGCACCTCTTGGACTACAAATATCTGATATGTGGTAGATAGATATAATTTTAGCAATGCCCCTCTTGTAGGTAAAAGAGCAAAAGTAAAATTTGATCAGCTACAAGAGTCCTGGCTCCTGTTTCCCTCTTCCTTGGAAGACTTATTGATAATCCAATCATGGCTCAGCTCCTCTATACAAGGAGGAAATCACAGCCTCCCTTGGAGACACAGTGTTCAATTCTACCTAAATACCGGCTACTCTGACAGACCAGGGTCCTTGTTGACTAGTGTTTAAAATATTACAGAAGCCAATTTGTTTAATAATTAAAGTTTCCCCTCCTAAATTATAAACTTTTTGAGGGCAGAGACTTCATCTTAATCCTACTTTTCTCCTCCACAATGCCTACCATAATCCTTTCCCCCTCATCTCCTCTCTTCTTCACATACCATCAGAGCTAAAGAAAAACTCAAACTTGTCAACTGGGTCCACTACAGAGTTATGGTACATCATCTTAACATGGCTCTTACTGCAGCAAGTCAAGCCTTTTAAATCTTCCTAATCAGTTCTTTATTGCACTCATCACAGTAGCTATTCTAAACCTTTTTTGTCCCTCTTGAAACCATCATACTCCCTCTCTCTATCCTCTCAGCTGAGGACCTGGATTTATACTGCAAGCAAAAATTGAGTTCATTTGCTCATTTTTTTCTCCCCTTGTTTCCCATCACTCAATCTTCTACCATTCTCTTTCATTGACTCCCATCTCTGATGAAGAGGTGGATTGCCTTTTTGTCAAAGTATACCTCTCTGCATGTACCCTTGATCCCCTCTCTACCTGCCTTCTCTAACAGACTGCTACTGTTACTGCTGTTGTTTAGCTGTGCTTGACTCTCTATGACTCCTTTTTTGGGAGGGGTTTCTTAGCAAAGATAGTAGAATGGTTCGCTATTTCCTTCTCCAGTTCATTTTACAAGTAAGGAAACTGAGGCAAATAGAGTCTTGGTTACTTACTCAGGGTCACACAGCTAGTAAATCTGAAGCTGGATTTAAACTCATTTTTTTCTGATTCTAGGATAGATGTTCAATTCACTGAACCACCTGGCTTCCCCATTATCATCTCTACTTTCTATCAAATCTTTACTGTCTCCTGAAACATTCCTCATTTCATTTGACCATTTCCTCTAGCAATTTTCTGGATTCTTTCCAGAATTTTGTGAATTCTTTGTGAATTCTTTGAGAAAGTCATCTGTCTTAGGTATCCTCATTTTCTCTCTTATTTTGTTATAAAACCATTCAAACCTGATGCTGTCTATCTCTCCTGGTTTCTTATACTCTACTTCCCTGCCCACTTTCTACAATCCAGCATTCTTTGCCTTCTTGCTGTTTCTTGAACATGTCACTGTATTTCCTCACTAGGTGTGCCTCCACATTTGAAATGCTTTATCTCCTCATCTCTGTTTTCTCAGCTTCCATCAAAACTCAGCTCAAATTCCAATTTCTGGAAGAGACCTTTTCCAATGTCGCTGTTGCTAGTACCTTCCTTTGGAGATTACTTCCCATTTACTCTGTATGTAGATGATGCAATGGGAAGCTAGGTGGCAAACAGGTAAAGCTCTGGGCTTGGCGTCAGGAAGATTTGAGTTAAAGTCCAGCTTTAGCTACTTACTGGCTATATCACCCTGGGCAAATTACAAACTCACCTCAGTTTCTTTACTGTAAAGTGGGGGTGATAATAGTAGGGTTGTTGTAAGGATCAATTAAGACAATTGCAAAGCAGTTAGCTTAGTGCATGGCACATATCAAGGGCTATATAAATAATAGCTATTAACATAGCTATTATTATATATGCCTAGTTTTTTACATGTCTCCCTCTTAGAATGTAAGCCCCTTGAGATTAGGAGCAATATCTCTGGCTTTGTGTCAACAGTTTTAAGGACGCATTTACCATATTGTAAGAATTTAATAAATGTTTATTGATTGATTGACATTAATATTTGCTGAACACATATGTAACTCTTGGCTGAAAAGGCCAATTTGGATAGGACTCTCTCCTGGTTACTCATAAATAAATATAAAAGAATACTTTTTATATTTAAGACTAGTAAGAAGACTAAAGCCCAGAATAAATGGATACTTGAAAAAAATGCCAATGCAAAAACAAAACAAAAACTTAAAATTATGTTTTGAGGAAGATAAAGAACAAGGAATGAATGGGATACCTATCTTCAAGTATTTGTGGATAATGGATTATATTTTTTTTTTTTGATTGACCAAGAGGGCAAAAATAGCACTATTAGGTACAAATTGGAAAGAAATAAATCTCAGCTTGATAGAAGGTTAAGAAAAAAAAAAAACAATTAAACAAAAAAGTTTAAAAAAAAAGTTATTCCAGAATATAATGGATCCCTTTTGTAGATAATGAGATCCCCATTATTGGAAGTCTACAATCAGAAACTGAATGACCATGATAAAGAATATTTGTAAAGGGCTGAAACTCTTGAGTTCATGCACTGAGGTTCGGACAAGCAAGCACATAAGGCTAATTACCAATTGGGCAATACGCTATTAGCATTTGCTTGGAAAATGGCCCGCCCCACCATTCTGTGCTGGCTCAATTGGTTGGTGTATAGGGAGATTGGGAGGAGGGAAAAAGGGTGGAATAGGAAAAGTGAGTGTGACCCCCGGCGGTAGAAGAAAGAAGAGATTCCTGTGTCCATGCGTTCTCCTCTCCCTTTGATAAAGAATAAAAATCAAGGACTTTTGCTTATCCTGACTCTGGCTGATTTTAAATCATCCAGGGTGCTAACACAGTCATCACAAATATTGTAGAAGGGATTTTTATTTAGGTGTGAGTGAGACTAAGTGGTTTCCGAGGTTTCTTCCAATGCTAAAATTCTATAACTCCATGCTAAATTTCTCATAGATATTAGAGCTAAGGAAAAACTCCTGTTTCTAAAGGAAAAACTGTTCAATTTCTGTCTTCAACAGTAAGGGCAGACATCTTAGCTGCAAAGGATAGAACTAACTGAATAAGGGAATTAAATAAAGGCCAAGATATACAGGCAGATCATAGGAATGAGTTTAAATTTCTAAATTCAGATTACTTACACACATTTTAGAGGACTGGAAGAACTTGCAAATGTTATTACATAACCATTCCTAGTAATTATTTTAAAAATACTTTAAATGGAAAGGGAATGGGCATATTTCACAACTTTAAAAGGTACAAAAAGGTGGTGCCATTATTTAGAAAAATTCTAGAACAGGTTATTAAAACTATGGTTTGTTTATAGATATTTCAGGGGAAAAGAGTATTCTCTAAGAACATATGGCAAATGTCTATTTGTTTGAATTATCCCCAATGGATGGAGAAACTTTGATAACATTATCATGGAAGCGTACTACAGATTATGTAGATCAAAGGAGGAAAGAGATGAAATGTTCAGGAATACCATCACAAAATCTGATTAAGAGAGCTTTAAAACCCAAAGTAAGACTAAAGGAGAAAACTGCTCATCCAAAACTGTCAAGTCAGATATAAAGAGAATAGTATAGAAAAGGAATAGCAAGAGAGAACAATTCACAGGAGAAAGGAGAAAAGAGTCAGCAAGAATACTCATGTTTCCAGATGTCTAAACACAAATAGAGAAAGTATGGATATAGCAAACTAGAGATCCTAATGTAATTCTACCACATTCAGGCTTGATGGAATTGGACTCATAATTAGAATATGGTTATAGAATCCTATACTTTATTCAAAAGGAACAGAATAACCACACTAACATTTTTTGAAGTTTAGGAATGAAAAAAACATCTTCATTATCATTCTCATTTATTTTTATCCCCCCAGATTTTTTGTTCATGCTTAACAAATGAATGTTATTGAAGTCTTTTTGGGGGGATGGGGAGAAATTACTGTCATTTCTAAGTGTGTGTCTCATTGCATTCCAGAAATGAATCTTTCTTTTTAAAAAAAGAAAAATAGTTAATCTGCTTTTCAATAGTAAACAACAACTAACTTAGAAGTGAAGGCTTACAGTGTATATATCAGTCTTGTCTTGTGGTATCCTCTGATGTGTGAAACCATTATTGGTTTTTCGATTGCTCAGAATTGAGCTACTCTTAAAAAAAAAAAAAAAAACAACAAAAAACTCTTATTTACATCTTTTTACATTATATACATTCCCATTATATTTTTGTCCCTTCTCAGAGAACCAACCCTTTTAATATTTTTTTAAATAGAAAGAAAAAAATTCTTTAAAACTATGCACACACACACACACACACACGTGTATATATATAATTATTTATTTATTTAAAATCTAATGTTACATGCAGTACTCTATACCAAGGTCCCCAGACACTGCAAAAAAAGAAGGGGTTATCTCTTCGCCTGTCTCTTTGTTGGAGATATATTAGTCATAATTTTGTAATGATCACTTTTTATTATTTTGTTATTATTTTTATTTACATTGTCATAGCCATTGGGTGTATTACTCTCCTAAATCTGCTTATCGCATTTTACATCCATTCATATAAACTTTATTATGTTTTTTTCTCAATTTCTATTTCCCACAATTTCTTGCTATACAGTAATATCACATTAAATTTATAATGGGACAATTGGCCCCATCTTTAGAAGATGAGTGATATACTCTGCTTAGTACCAATACGTGACAAAGTAGAGTAAGTCTGTTTTCAGACATGAATGATATAGGAACCCTTTCTTCACTTCAGAGTAAACCCAGATATCCCATGTTTCCTGATGTCTTACTATGTGATAGTGTAAAGACTTAATTGGTTGCTGTAATAGAACTGAATGTACATATAAAAGACTAGGATTAATGGAAGACAATTGATATGGTTGACATATAGCATAGTTTCCCTATTTTCCTCTTTAGATTAAATGCATTTTAGCTTTAACTTTGTCTGGGACCATGATTACTAGTTCTCCTTTTTAAAATATAAAAATTCTACTCGATCTTTATTTTATGTTTGTGTGTCTTTTATTTCCTATCCCTCCTAACTCATCTGCTTTACTTCTATCTGCTAATTTGCCTTTCCTGCACATAGAATACCTCTTCTATCCTCTCCCCCACTCTTTCCCTTGCCCTCTTGTTTCTATCTGAACTGAGATTTTTGTAGCCTTCCAAATATATATATGTATATATTGAGTATCAACAGAGTGAACCTAGGTGGAGAAGGACAAGAGAGACCTCCATAAATGACTTTCCACAAGTAAAAACCCTTATTTTGTATATTGAGTGGTCAGAAAAACCCCAAATTTGTTGGATGAGGTACCTCCCATGGAGCTCTGGCCTCTTGGTGAAGGATATGCACTTTGCTGGGATGACACACAAAATTCTTGAGTAGTCCCCAATGAGTTGGCTTGTATAGATATATATGTATGTATGTGTGTGTGTATATGTGTGTGTGTGTGTGTACATACATATGTATATATAATATCTATAAATACAAACACACACACACATATATATGTTGTTGCTTCTTTATCCCACTCCCATTAATTTATATATCCTTCTAACCCTCCCTCCTAATGCCAGTTTCTTACCCTCTTATCTCTTAATTTAGAAGACTTTTATTCCCTTTAAATGTATGTGCTATTCTCTCTTTAATCCTAATCTGATATAAGTAGAGTTCCCTCTAAAAATCCTCCTATCCCAATACCTCTGTGTCAGTTTTTCCTCTTGCACCTCATTTGTACCATTACAATGTTTTATCTTTTCCTGTAAGGTTTTGCTTTTTTAGAATCACATCATATGGAGCTCTTTCTTTGAATACCCAATTACTTATGACAATCTTAGACATATGGTTTACACTTTCATGTATAAATCAGAAACAATTTGTCATTGAATCTGTTGTCATTAGTCTTTTCTTCTTGGATGGATCTTATGTGTCGAATTTTTTTTATTAAGTTTATGTCTTTTTGCAACAAAATCCTGAAAGTCAGGCAATTCATTGAATAGTTTTTTTCCCATTCAGAATTATGCTTAACTTTGTTGAGTATGATATTTTCTGCTACATTCCCAATTCTTTTGCTCTTTGATATATAGTTTTCCAAGATCTGTGGTCTTTTAGTATAACTACTGCTAGGTCTTCTGTGATTTTTAACTATGGCTCTACCTTATTTGAATTGTTTTTTTTTCCCTTATTACTTAAAATATTTTCTTCTTGAGCTGTGGGATTCAGTATTTGGTTATGATATTCCTTATTTCAGAATTGGTTACTATTTTTTTTACTTTAAGCCTTATTTTGTTTCCCCAACAATATCCCTTTATAAAAGCTCATTGACATTAATTAGTTAATTGACAAATTAACTCATAAAAAATTATATTGGAGCAATAATCACATAATGATTTTGAGGGCGGGAACACACAAAATCAATGCTTGCTAAACAATACCATTAGAAAGACACTCCTCATGCCCTAAGGGATACCCTTAGAATCCTGAGAATTACAGAAATAACTATTTTCTAAGTATTCTACCTATCAGTGGAATGGGGGTTAGTTACAGCTATATTTATATTTATAGATAAAATTATATCAAAATTATTTTGATTTTGTATGCTATATGATATTAAACTCTTATATTGAACAAGGATTGAATGCCCTTTATAAACATTGTTTGGGTAAGATGAATATATTTTCAAAAATACATTGCTGTTAACCTTAATATTGTATCCAGTGCTTATTCATCAATATTACTTCAGGAAATTGCTTCCTCCCCTTTTTAGTGTTATCTTTGCTAGGTATTAAAATTATTATATTAACTTCATAAAAAGGTATTAATATCATATTAGTGTAACAAAGTAATATAAAAATACTCATCTTATAAATGAAAAAATATTGAAATAAATAGAATGACTTGCCTAAATAATAATAACTGTGTCTAGAACCTAGGTATCTGGAGAGACACCAAAGTACCTATTATTCTATACCCCGCTTCAATATTTGGATGAATCTGTAATCTCACTCATTCCATTGGTGCATTTCACAATTTATCTATTCCTCTTGTGCCTACTCTTTTTATAAAAAAACAGATTCCCAGAAATCCTTCTGACAGGGTATGCCCAAACGACTGTGGAGGCCTTTTTCTAGATCTAGACACTGATTAGGAAAAAAAATCTGTAACTTTTTGGAGGTCATTTGTAGGGTAGATAAGCTAGTATATAAACTGGATTCTCCTTCTAAGGCCTGCTCTGAAATTGGCTAGAGTATATTTACTCTGGCAAGATGACAAATAATATTAGTTAAAGTACTCTAATGGCTAATTATCAAATTCCAAACATAGCAGGGGTATTTTCATGATGAGAATCCATCATTCTTACTTCAATACAACCCAACTCATTGGGGACTATTCAAGAATTTTATGTGTCATCCCAGCAAAGTGCATATCCTTCAACAAGGAAACAGAGCTCCATGGGAGGTATCTCAGTCCAACAAATTTGGGGTTTCTGACCACTCAATATACAAAATAAGGGTTTTTACTTGTGGAGAGTCTTCATTTATGGAGGTCTCTCTTGTCCTTGTCCATTTAGGTTCACTCTGTTGACACTCCAGAACTACAGAAATTCAAAGTCAATTCTCTGGAGAAAAAGACTATGTATTTTCAAGGTCCCTCCAAAAACCTATGAAATGCCATCAGAATAAGCATAGTGATGAGAATTCCTCATCCAAGGTATAAAATTAAGAGTTATAAGTGGTGGAGTTGCCTTGGCAAAGTGACTGAGGAGTTTCTGTTCAAATGAAGCAATCCTGGACCTAAATCTCTTGAACACAGGGAAGAAGTTTATGGACACTGATGTTTCCTTGGACCAAACCTCTTGGAAAAAGAAGTAATTATTAAAAAAAACTCCAAATTTTCAGACTTATCAAGGAAGAATAGAAGCTAAGAAACAGAACTACAGTATGAAGGAATGAACCAAAATTTTTACCTTCAAGAGTACTATGAATTAGATGAATTATGAAGGCCTAGAGAAAAGGGCTGACTCTCTAATAACCCTAAGAATGACGAAAAAGTATCACCAGCCTACGGAACTACAAGAGTCTGAGGAAACGTGAGGAAGAGAGAGAGATGAGGCTCATTGGGAACAAAGGAGTCAACTATTAAGTGTCCCAAAGTACTTTTGCACTTACTAGCTATGTGATCCTGAAAAAAAAGTCACTTAAATTCTGTTTGCCCAAGTTTCCTCAATTATACAATGAAAATGATAATAATAGAACCTACCTCACAGGGTTGTTGGGAAGAGCAAATGAAAAAGGATTTATAAGTTCTCAGCATAGTGACTGGAACATAGTAAACACTTAATAAATGCTTGTTCCACTCTCTTAGAGATGAGATAGGATAACATTCTTTTTTTATTAAAGCTTTTTATTTTCAAAATATATGCATGGATAATTTTTCAACATTCACTCTTGCAAAACCTCATCTTCCAATTTTCCCTTTTTTTCTCCCCACCCCCTTCCCTAGATGGCAAGTAATAATAATAGTATAACATTCTTAATCACAGGGAACTACTATAAATGAAGAAAGCTATATAAGTCCTTGGGAAATACAGAGGCACAACAAAGATGGAAGAATAGGTGATTTGATTATTTCTTGGCTCAAGGAAGGGGCAACTAGGTGGTTCAGTGTATACAGTGCCAGGCTTAGAGTCAGACTTATCTTCCTGAGTTCAAGTCCAGCTGCTGACGCTTACTAGCTGTGTGACAAAGCAAGTCACTTAACTCCATTTGTCTCAGTTTCCTCATCTGTAAAATGAGCTGGAGAAGGAAATGACAAATCATTTACTTTACCAAGAAAACCCCAAACAGGATCATGAAGATTCTAAAATGATTGAATAACAGCAAAGCCTCAAGTACAAGTCCTTTTTGTTTTATGTTTTTTGTTTGTTTGTTTTGGTCCTGTATTCAATATACTGTTAGCTTGGGTGCTTGCATGGGAGTTGAGGATTCCTTAACTATTTTTTGATGATAATGTCAGAAGCAATTCAAAATAGGAGAAACATGAGCCAAATTCTAATGTTCCTAATTGAAATTGGGGTGGTAGTAACATGGGCCAGTTTTGTATACACTCCCACACTGACAGCCATGGTTTGGGGCCACAAGTTACAAAAAGGAAGTGGTTGAGTATTTTTGTATGAATGTGTATGTTTACAGTCTGCAATGACCATCAGTTTATGAACAATGGCTTCAAGATGTTCGCGGAGCTTCATCCTTTAGTTAGAATCCTCTTCTAGTGAGCTGGGAGAATGTAGATGAATGGTAGTCCCCAAGTGTCACATTTCACCGCTAAGTACTGCAGTGAAAAATGGACTGAACTGAATATAACCCATCATGCAGCCTTGATCCACACCATTAGTCACGGGAAATGGATAGGAGAAGATGCCATCAGCATTAACTCAACTGCATATCCTATCACGAAACAGTCTCAAGACATTGGTCAGTGCCTCTGAAAAAACAGTAACTGACCAGAGCTAGTAGAAATGCTGAAATGCCTAAATACGCCGTGAAACAATGTAACTCTAGTGTTCAGGAAAACTCTTACCAGGTCCAGGGGGCATTAAATTTCACATCAGGTCAAAAGTTCGTGTGTATAAGTCCTTCCAACGAAAAAGAGAAATGATACTTCCTTTTGCCTAAGAACACAAAACATCTCCAGGTGGGACATTATAAAGAGGATACAGGCAAGGCATAAGAATAAACTATCTTTTCTGGCCTTCGGTAGCTTCAACATTATATCGAGTACTTAGCACTCCACATAAGGGGGAGGGGGAAGGATTCAAGCAATGCATTGGAACTCATTGAATTGTAGCAAAGGTGTAGCAGCATGTATTAGTGGAAATCTCCAATTTAAAGATCAAGCCCCTGCCACTGACCAACTATAGGACTTTGGGTAAATCATTTTATCTCTCTGTCTCATTTTTGCAAATTTTAAGTATTATACTAGAAAAAGACAAAACAATGACAAAGACAAAAATCTCTTCTAACTCAAAAAAATTCTTTAATTCTGTAAAGTCTTCACTTATGAAGCACCTCAACAATGTGCCAGATACTATACAGAGGTATTTTCATTTATCCTCACAACCACTAGACTTCCCATCACTAATAAGTGTCCAAGGATGTATTTGAAATCAGGTGATCTTGATTTCAGATCCAATACTCCGCCCCACTGTGCCTTTTTTTATTTTATTTATTTTTATTTTTCCCAGCTAAAATGATTTATTAGTAAAAATAGGCATAATAAACAGGTCAATGGACTCCCTAGCCAGTCCAAAGAGGCTGAATATAGGGACAGATTTTTACATATGAAAGCCAATTAATCACATAAGATCACTTAATTAAAAGAAAACAGTTAAATCAGAATACAAAATTAGGCAATCTGATTTCTAATTGGAGGAAAGATTAGAGGCTTTTCAAGTTGGGAGGCAAAAAAAGAAACAGATACAATTCCTTGAAATCAGAAAATGATGTCTCCCACTTCCCCCAAATGTCTATAAACAATCAAAGGAATAAAGAAATAATAACAGACTGATCAGTATAGGGCCAGTTTTCTGATAAGATTTGTGAGATTTATAATTATGAGAAAACTTCTTATATCAATCTTTGCTGATTTAACTAGATTGCTGGTCAATATAACCTAGGTCTTTAGTTGAGGGCCTTTAATTAAGCAACAAGTACAGGTGATATAGCTTCTGAGCCATGCAGGACTAGGTTCAATCAACTGTGCTATCTTTTAAAAGAAATATTCAAGTGGATATTTGCTGGGAGATGTGGAAGAACTAAGTCCTGATGATCTGCTCTGAGGTGGAAGGGTTGAGGAGACAGATGGAAGGATATGGAATATTAATTGAACATCATGAAATGAATTAATATTGGGCCCAGCCAAAGAATGAAACTGAAAAAAACTAAGGTGTTAAAACAAAGATTAGACAAGAGAGATGTGAAGTTATCCCTAACACAGAATTTATGATTCTGGGTATGTTGAATCCTAGGGGATGCTGCTCAGTCATAGAGAATACAAACAAGAGGAACATCAAAAAGAGCCCAGAGCTGGAGGTCCAGATTTGTCAGGAAGGAATCCATGAAGTGAATCCAGGCAGGCAATCACAGCTTGCCAAATCAACAGCGTCTGTAGGTAGGAAGGAAAACAATCTATGGGGATTTGAAGGGCATAAGAAGAATAACTGTTGAAAACATCTTTTCTTAGCTTAGACAGCCCCATTCTTCCTAAGCAAAAGCCTAGGACTTTAAATAGAACCCAAAGAAAGGATTTTTTTTTTTTTTTGCATCCTTTCCTAGTTAAACATTTGTAAGGACTCAAGTCAATATGGGAACCAATTATTGTTTCCTTAGTATTCAGAAACAGCCCTTTTTTGTCTGTGCCCAATGTTAATTAATTTCATAATGTTTAATTAATATTTCATCAGCTGTGTCTCTCCTCCTCCTCCTTCTCCTCTTCTGTCCTCTTCTACACACCTCAGAGCAGTCCATCAGGATTTAGCCCTTTCATATCATCCAGTAAATTTTTCACTTGAAAATCTTTCATTAAAATGTTTCCATTCATGAAACTTTGTAGTTTGTATTATGGCTTAAAAATGGGAAATGAATAATAAATCGTGGTTTTATTTGTTCATCAGAACATAACCAGGATGGAAAAACAAAATTCAGGAAAGGATGCTCTCACAGAGTGACCCTTACCCTTTCTATGTAAAACTTTATCCTCTACACTTTGCTGAGGCTGCTCTTCTCTACTCCCTAAGTAAATACTACTCCAAGCCCTTAGAGAGCTATTAAAGAAACTAAAGGCAGCCACAGGGGAGATCTCCCATAGAAAGAACAGAGAAGATGAGGGAAAGATGGAAACAGAAGGGTATGAAATTTAGCTTACAAAAGGATATCAATTGATGTCAGAGATTGTTGAGAAGTGAGTAGGAGGGAAAGTGAGAAGATCAGCATTGGGGAAAGCAAAATTGGCTTGAGGATCTTTATTGCCATCAGTTCTTTCTAATCGTTCATAATAATCGCACCATCATTCAATTATGTGGGAATGTGAAATCATAGATACTAGAGCTACAAGGAAGAATCAGATAAGTCAGTCCCTTCCTTTTATAGAGAAACTAATGCCCAATACTACAAGCATTTCTTTCCCTCTCTTGGTCTATTTCCTCATTTAAAATACCTAGATTTAAATGAGTCAACAAATATTCTTACAGCATCTGGCACATAGTAAGTGCTTAATAAATGCATTATATATTTTCCTTTTTTCCTTCCCTTCAAAATTTTCTATCTATGTCTATCTTACGCTCATGAACAAGGTAAATGTGTACTAAAAAATAGTATACTTAAGGGTTTGAGGTTATCCTGGAAGGTTATCTCCAGTGATGGCCAATGATTTGCCCATGGCCCTTTATTGTTCAACATAATAATATCTTGAATGAAGGCATAGATTTCATGTTTAAAAATTGTAAATATGACATTAAAAGCAATGGTATGCTGAAGCTGTCTTGTATTGGCTCATAAATTTGTTGTTAAATTTTCAGTGTGAACATTTATATCTCAGAAGTTGGCAAATGTTATAAATCAGAGATTGATTTATTTTGTTGGTTGTCTAAATTTAAGAAAGTGATAGAGAAAATGTGCTTTTCTTTTTGTTTTTTGCAAGCAATTGGGGTTAAGTGACTTGCCCATGCTTATCCAGCTAGGAAGTATTAAGGGTCTGAGGCTGGATTTGAACTCTGGAACTCCTGTCTCCAGGGCTGATCTAGCTACCCCTAGAAGATGTTAATAGTGCATAATAATCTTAAAAGTTTGTCGTGTGTACTTTCTTTGCCCCACCTCCTACACCCTGAGTCACTTACCAGGAAATCCTTGTGTAAAACTGAGTGGAAGAGTAAATAGATACCCAAAAATGGAGATGGCTAGTGTCATAGGTCAAAACTAAAAAGATAAAATTTATTTGTGACAAATGTAAAATTCTTCGTGGGTTTAAAAAATCAACTTCATATATATTAAGAGAATTCTACATTAGTTTGTGTGAAAAAGATCAGAGTTTGAGTGGCCTCTCACTCATGTGTCAACACTACAACATGGCAGATACAAAAGCTAAGGCAATCTTTAGAGTTCATTAAAGAGAAACATAGCATTCTAATCAAGCAAGGTGATAGTTCCACTCTTCTAGTTAGTCCATGTATGGAGTTTTGTATCTAGTTTTAGGGGCCAATTTTTAGGAGGATGTTAATAAGGTGGAGAAATTCCCAAGCATGGAAATTAGCATAATAAATAAAATCTTAAGATCACACTATATGAACTCTGGTTAAGGAAACTAAGGACTTTGAATTTGGTGAAGAGAAGACTGAAGAGAAATAGGTTTGTTTTCTTTAAATACTTAAGAACTTTTTTTAGAGAAGAGGGATTATACTTGTATTTCTCAGTCCCAGAGGATTTAACTTAAAGCCAGGAGAATTGCTGGAAAATACTGAAAGGCAGCTTTAGACTCAGGGAAAAAAAATACTAATAATGAGAGCTGTCCAAAAGTGGAATGGTCTGCTTTGTAAAACAGCATGTTTGCTCCTCGTTGGAAATCTTAAACAGTGGCTGAACAGCCATTTCCTGAGGACGTTTATAGAAGACAGTCTTGTTCATTTATGTTTTGGATACAGTGGCCTCTAAAATCCCTTTGAACTCTGGGATTCTGTGATATCCTTAGGTTGTGTCATTATTTTGATTATTTTTAAGACTAGGTTATATACTTAATTCACTAGGTCTTCAAGGAGGGATTTTCTGTGTTTTGATATGTGAGAAAATTCATGCCCTCTCTACTATTAGATAAATTTACAGAACATATGGTTGTGCTGAATGATTTGAAGCTAAAGAAGTAGTTTGGGAATAACAACAATACAACCCAAATCAAGACAAGAAATATTAGTTTGACCTTAAGTGTAAAGGTGAAAAGGAAGAGGGGTCCCCAAAGCCAACCTCTAATGTGATTTCCTTTCCTGAGGAGACACAATTAAGATCGTATATCAAGTCAACTCCTGGATTTGCATGTGAAAGGATCTGGTAATGGATGTAGCAGGCTGTTTGAAAGGCAAATTATAAGGAAATGCTTCTTCCTTCTGTCATCTAGACACTACTTCAGATTTTTCAGTATTAATTTTGTAGGCTGGAAAGCCCTTGTTACTGTTAATTATATCTGGTCAAAGCAGGAGTGGGTTAGTAATAAAATAGGATGTTCTGAGAAATCTTGCATAATATATCACCAGTCTGTAAATGATGTGAAAGGGGAGATTCTTAATTATCTGTATGGAAGATTCTATTCACTGAATGGACAGGAGCAAATCCAGGAACAATGCCATCTTGTAAGTCTTGGAATAGTTCAGCATTCAAGGAATAGGCCAAACATTAGGAAGACACATCCTTTTATCTTCTCCCTTCCTCCAATTCCACTGGATGGGACTCATTCAACCACATGTTACATTGGCTTTGTATTGTTTCTTCTGATCTTAGTACATGGGACTGATTGGATCCTGGCCATATTGGTCCTGGTTTTCCTGTAGCTGCTGTATCCAATCAGATCCAATGCAACCTTTGACATTCACATGGGAATGCACATTTATGCACACACAAAGATCAAAGTTATGAACATATATAAAGTACTTTGCAAACCTTTTACAGTATAAATGCTGGTTCTTATTTAATACTAATTTAGTTTTAAATTAATGTTATGTATCATGGCCTTATGTTGGGGTATAAGGGGTGAATATCCAGACATTGTCCTGGGTCAGAAGAGTGACCTTGATACTTACAGTGGACATACTGTTTCACCATCTTGAGCTTAATTTCCTTATCTTTAACAAGGGTTTAGGAGGTGATAAGGGACAACTAGTACCTCTGATGGGAGGATTGCTGAGCCCTTTTCAGGGCTGCTCATCCACTTTTGGTGTCTACCTGTCACCCAGCTCTCACCTGTGGCTCCACGACCTGTAGCATGCACAGTGGCTGATGAGATTCAGCACAGGGCAGAGAGTTATGGGAACCCCTTCTGGTCAGTGCAGGTGCAATGTGAAAGAATTCACGAACCCAAAAAGTTAGACTGGCAAAAAGAAGTTTATTGGTACTGAGAAGTTAGCTTTTGCTAGGAGGCTGACTTCCAAGTGACAAAGTCCTGGCAGAGAGATAAACAAGGGGTGTAGAGAAATCCTGGCAGAGATAAAGAGGGGTTAAAGCTGAGAAGAGAATGTCTTCTCAGGGGGCAGGGGGTTCTTGCAGGCAGCTATGCCAAGGAGAGGTTCCTTGGCCTGGCATGGGCCTGCTTTTTAGGTCCCCTGCAAAGAAATGAGTTTAAAATGGCCATTTTTATAAGGAAATCTGAGACAGAAGTTTCAAGGGAAGGAGATTCTCTCCATGCTGTCACTGTCCCCAGGCTTAGATTTCCAATAGAATGGGACCATTTACTGGAAGTAGTCCTGAGCCAATTTTCAGCTCAATAGAAGTGGATAGCCCACCAAGATAACAGAATGAAACCACTTTATCTTGATTCCCTGAGGCAGGGCTGTCCTAGAGGAGTTTCTCCAGAGTTCAAGGAGAATTTCTCCCCTTTCAGGAGTTTCTCAAGCATTTATCTCATGGCTTCCTCCCCCACCCCAGGTCAGGACAGTTTCGGGGTTCCCCCATCATGGCCACACACTGGTAAAACTGCCTAGCCAGTGTGAAGGTAACCAACAGGCTTCAAACCTGTTGATGAGTTATAGAGTTGATGAGAGTTATTTGAATCTACCTGCCTGCAGCAGAACAAGAAGATGAAAACAGTTTGTTCCAGTTACCATGAAAGACAGGTGAAACAGGTGCTTCAATCTAGACACTGAAGATGCCAGGGTCATCTGCTGCATCCTAAACCATCAGTCACCTTGACCTTTGTCTTACATGGACTTCAGTGTCTCAGAGACAGGGAGGCTGATGACTTTGTGCAACTCTGGCTCACTTAAATCCAATTCACACACAAGTCAAGACATCACCCCATGATGTCACTGGTCTTCCTTGAAAATGAAGGATGAGTTCCAGTTCTAGACCGATGGTCCCTATGATTCAGTGAGGAAGCTTTTGGTTTATCAATGATGAAGTCTTCTTGCACTGGAAGAAAACATTCCTATTAATCCCACAATTACCATGATAGATCAAGCCATTGATCTTTAAAGAAAGAGCTGACATTGGGATAGGGAGAGTGACAGCTAAGTGAGAAATAGGGTTAAGAGAAGAACTATACACAGATTTTTGTTCTGGTCGCCTGAAAAGAAAGTTTATATATCTGTGGGGCCCCTTCAGGGAACCATATGTCCAAAAAAGTGGAGGAAATCACAATATTACAAATATCATATCTAATCATTTGATACCTTTAGTACTCCCATGTGGACACATAAGCTTGTGTTCAGCATTTTGAGTCTGGGCTGTGGATTGTAGTAGGGACTCATTCTGTAGCAAAGTAAATGAGAAGTCCCTTGCCCAAGCTGGGAACTATACGAATAGGAGCTCTCAGTAGAATGACAAAGATAGAGTGATGGGCAGTTTTCTGTTTAGGTGGAGGAATCCTGGAACCAAGCATCCTTAATCCAGAAGAGGAATTCCCAGATAATCCCCGGATTTGGAAAAGAATTTTTAAGACCAAGCAGAAAGAGAAAGTGAATAATAAGGAATAATAGAATCATGGTGGGAAGAAGTAATTCAGATTTTGCATTCAACAATACTAAAAGTAATGCAGACTATTATTATCCAGAAGGTTCAAGAATATTCAATTGCTTTCAATCATGGTGGGGATGGAGAGGGGAAGAAGGAGGATGTCCAAGTATTTTAAAGAATTATGTTGAAATTTGGAGAAGATGTAGATCCAAAAGAAAGAGGAAGTACTGTTTATGTATTTAGGAGAAAGTTTTTGTTGATTTATTTGTTTTTGTCAGATTATGTTAAGCTTGTTCTGTATTTGATGCATTTTTTTTTGGCCCAAGGCCCTTCTTTTCCACCAAGGATTCTTTAGCTTTCCTTTAGAGGCTTAATCATGAGTCATATTCTGATGCTTCTAGGGGAACTTCTGGGTTGCAGCATAAGCCAGCATGCATTTCTGATAACTTACTGTACCTGAACCTGGTTTATGTAAAGGCAGCACTTAGAGAGTGGCCCTTAGCTTGTAGTACACTGTGACCCAGACTCAAAGTGCTAGACACAAGACACATGACAGGCAAAAATAGCCTTCATTAAAGGAGTCAAGTATTTAGATATCATATTTGCAGATGAGTCCCCTAACAAATGAACTAGTAGATGACTCATTCTATTGAAACTATCCTCTCCAAAATTACCAGTGATCTCTTCATTCAATCCTAAAGTCACAGGTCTTTCTCCACCGAAGCATATAATATGCTGGTGATCCAGCTTCAGGCACTTACTAGCTTGGAAACTTGAGAAAAATAACTTAACTTCTGTTTACCTCATTTTCCTTATCAGTAAAATGGAGATAACAACATTTATCTCCCAGTGTTATTGTGAAGATTAAATGAGGTATTTGTATAGTGCTTAGAATAGTACCTGGCACACAGTAAGTATTTAACAAATGTTCCCTGATTGACTTTTCTAAGCTTTACATCTGAATATCTTGAACTAGATGTCCTAATGAGATCTCAAAGAAGTAATTATCTTCCATCTTCCCCCTCCCCCAAACCCATCCCTTCTCCAAACTTCCCTATTACTATTGAGAGCACCACATTCTCCTCTTTATCCACGCCTGCAATCTTGACATCATCTTCTATTTCTTACTCTCTCACTCTCTACACAATCTGCCACTAAAGCTGGTTTTCTTCTCTTACTATCTCTCATATACTTCTCCTATTTACTCAGAGTCACAACCCTATTTATCACCCCTTGTCTAGACTATTGCAATGGACTTCTTATATATATTACACACACACACACACACACACACACACACACACACACACACACACATATATATTCTTTGCTCCAAGTTGCATATAAAAGCAATTTTAATATTCATTTAAAGCAACTTTTTTATTCCAAATTCTCTCCCTTCCCTCCCTTCTCTCTGAGAGAGTATGGAATTCTATGTAGGTTATACATTTTCAATCATTGAAATAGACTTTTAACCAGTCTCCCTGCTTCAAGTTTCTCTTATTACTAGGTGATCTTTATAAATATAAAGTGTAAAATGTCTGATCTCATTAACCATTGAAGGAATGAACTCAGCAACTCCCTATTATATTCAAAATCAAATACAGACTCCTTTGTTTGGCATTTAAAGCTCTTGATAACCCAGCTCTATCCTGTCATTCCAGTCTTCATATACTTTACTTCATATCCCACATCCTCTATAATCCAGCAGTATTGGTCCATTTGCAGTTCCTCAAACATGAAAAATCCATCTTCCATCTCCATTCCTTTGCGTTAGCTATCTTCCATGCTTGGAAGCTCTAACCCCATCACTATTATTCTTTTTTTTTTCCCCTGACTTCCTGAGATTCAGTTAAAGTCCCATCTATTCTAGGAGGTCTTTCCCTTTCCCTCTAGTTGCTAATGCCCTCCCCTCTCAGAGTTCCTTCCATCTCTGATTAGTTGTTTCCATAACCTCCCACATTAGATTGTAAGATTCTTCAAGGACAGCTAAGAGGTGCATTGAACAGAAATCATTCTAGTATTTCTCTTGAACTCCAGACCAACATTACCACTTGCTTATTAAACAGCTTAAAACTGGATATCCTTTGTCTCAAACTCAACATGTTCGAAGTAGACTCACTATCTCCCATTCTTCAAACTCTCCATGATCACACAGCTAATAAGTATCCAAGGCTGAATTTGAACTCATAAAGATCAGTTCCTGATTTCTGTTCAATGCTCCAATGCCCTTAATTGCCTCTCACTGTCCTTAATTGCTTCTGGGGTCAATAGAAATAACTCTTTGGCATTATAAGTCAGTCCTTCAAGACCTAGTCTCAACCAATACTTCCAGTTACCACTCCTGCTCTCTGTGGTCTACTCACAGTGGTCATCTTGTTGTTCCTCATGCATGACATTCTACTTCCAGGTTCCATGGCTTTTTTTTTTAATTAAAGCTTTTTATTTTCAAAATATATATATATATATAGATAATTTTTCAACATTCACTCTTATGAAACCTTGTGTCCTAATTTTCCCTCTCCCATCTCCCTCCCCCTTTCTCTAGAGGGCAAATGATCTAATATATGTTAAACATGTGCAATTCTTCTATACATATTTCCACAAATATACTGCACAAGAAAAATCAGATCCAAAAGAAAAAAAATGAGAAAGAAAACAAAATGCAAACAAACAACCAACAAAAAGGGTGAAAATACTATGTTATGGTCCACATTCAGTTCTCACTGTCCTCTCTCTGGGTACAGATGGCTTTCTTCTTCAAAAGATCATTTCTGAAGTTCTTTCAAAATATCTTCTGCTGGAAATTTGTTACCACAAATTTTTGTGTGTTTTGTCACTCTTTTTTTTTTCTTTTAATATCTTTTTATTGATAGAACGCATGCCAGGGTAATTTTTTACAGCATTATCCCTTGCATTCTAAAACCAGTTAAGAGGCTTGATTTGGTGTTGATCTGAGGGACATCAGAAAGAGCTCAGATAGAGGTGTGTCTTCTCTCTGCCATCTTGGCTCTGCCCAACCCTTCCCTTGTTCCCTTCCTTTCCCTCCTTCTCCTCCCTCCCCTCCTTCTGTATTCCATAGCTTTTTAATGGCCATTTCCCATATCCAGAACATAATTCATCTTCTCTGTGTTCTCAAGGAAATTTTGTTACCTTCAAAACTCAGCTCAAGTAGGACCTTCTACATGATACCTTTATTCATCTCTATTCCTTCAACTGTAAGTTGTTATATTACCTTGTATTCTTCAAATAAAGAAGGGGGAAAAAAGAAAACAAACCTTTAGAACTGATACTAAGTGAAATGAGCAGAACCAGGAGATCATAATATATTTCAACAACGATACTGTATGAGGATGTATTCTGATGGAAGTGGATTTCTTTAACAAAGAGAAGATCTAACTCAGTTTCAACTGATCAAGGATGGACAGAAGCAGCTACACCCAAAGAAAGAACACTGGGAAATGAATGTAAACTATTTGCATTTTTGTTTTTCTTCCCGGGTTATTTTTACCTTCTGAATCCAATTCTCCCTGTGCAACAAGAGAACTGTTTGGTTCTGCACACATATATTGTACATAGGATATACTGTGACATATTTAACATGTATAGGACTGCTTGCCATCTGGAGGAGGGGGGGGAGAGAAGGAGGGGAAAAATCGGAACAGAAGTGAGTGCAAGGGATAATGTTGTAAAAAATTCCCCAGGCATGGTGTCAATAAAAAGTTATAATTATGAAAAAAAAAAGAAAACAAACCTTTGATAAGGACCTACTATTTTCCAGGTGTAGTAGTTAAGCATCTTACTCAACATCTCACAGCTCATTAGCAGTTGATAGACTCCACTCCTGATACTCTATCCATTGCATCACTTAACTGGCTTCCAGATTAGAAAAAAACTTGTATTCTAGTCCTCCATTAAAAACATATTGACTGTATAATTTTGGATAAATCACTGACTTAATCTATCAGTACTACTCAAAATCTCTAAACCTAAGATGCAGAGAAGAGTTCAACCTTGATCATCACAAGGGTGTTCCCTGTGCCAATGGAATCACAAGTGCAGTCCTTTCTCCTTATTTTGTACATGCTTTCATATGGATGTATTACCTCTTCTAATAGCATGCAAGCTTCTCCAAAGTAGGAACTGTTTCATGTCTTTCTTTGTATTCCTAGCCCTAACAAACTAGGTGGAATATAATAGAATATTAATAATTACCTTTTGATTGATGGATTGATATTTATATATGACATGTCAACTACTTTGGATTCAAATTCTTTTGTTTTGACAAGCACAGATGTGCCTTCCACGTGGGTTTAGAGTTGAAAAATGGGCTTGAACTTTTCACATAAGTACCACAAAAGGAGGATGGGGTATGTAGTGAGTATATTGGGATAGGACAGAATAATTCACAAAGGCTTAAATGAGGCTCCTGGGCCTGAGGTGCAAGGTACTCAAATAACACTGAAGGGCAAACAAAGAAGAAATAGATAGTTTAAGGTTTCCTGAAATAAGGCAAGGAAGGATTAAACTGAAAATATAAAGAAGAGATGGGGTGAAATAGGGATAGGGCTTGACAAACTCAAGCTTTGTGGGATGATTTTTTTTTTGATCCCTAATATCAGATTGCTAGAATCTGTAGTCCAAATCCCTGTTTGAATCTGGGAGAGCTAAGAACAATGATTGAGAAGTCACAGGATCAAAAGGTAATAGAATCATAGAATCAAAGCTAAAAGAGGCCTCAGAGTCCATTTAGTCCACTTTTGTAATTTTATTTTGGGGTAATTGATGCCCAGTATGGCAAAGGCATTTGTTTAAGTTCTCACAGATAGTAAGAATCAGAAGCAGGACTTGAATCCGAGTCCTTTGACCCTACAGACAATGGCATTGCTGAGAAGCAGATAATAGATTCAGTAATACAGGAAATTATCCTAGGGAGGAGGGTTGTTCAAAAATGGGATGGGTTATCTTAGAAGGTAGTAAGTTTCCTAGTGCTGGAAGTTATCCATAAAAGATTGAATGATCTTTTACTGGGGATAGGGTGTTTGGGAGAAGTGGAGACGAGATTCCTATAAGGGTATGTATTTTTCTTACAACATTTTTAATTCGGAAATTCTGGGATCCTAAGTATGCTACTATATAATGTAAAGAGGAACCAAATATTTCTCCATAGAGAATAGAACTTGAAAGAATTCAATTGTTTAGTTAAAGAGGATAGTTCCCTGAAGCAAGCTGTTATTTCCTGAGAATATCATTGTGATGTGCAAGTGAAAATGATTGATACATCCTTAAATGTTCAGTTGAGTTGTGTAATTTTACAAAAAGAGTTGAAATGGCCAGAGACAACTCTAGATTACTTATTGCTGGCTCTGGGACAGTGGTTACAGGAAAAGGGAACAAGAAACCAACAAAATAAGAAAAAAAACAAACCCAGAATGAAGTAGCAAGAACCCTTTCTGCTAAATTTAAATATCCAAATAGGATGGATGACTGAGTAGATTCTTTTTGGCATATACTACTATTAATACTACTCTGTGAGTAAATCAGCCTTCATCAAAACAGATAAACAATAAATATATGTTCTAGCACTATCTCAGAATGTATACATGCAATTTGTCTTGGCACTTTATGCTTCAGTCTATACTGGGAGTTCAGCAGTTCCCTGTTTCTAGAAGTAGAAAGCATTTTTCATCTGGAGTTCTTTGCTACTTCCAATACTGACATACTTTCAAGATCTCTTCCCCCCATTTCTATAGCCTCTATTTTTTGCAAATTTGGTTGAGAGGTAAGCAATGAGAATAGAGAACATACTACTTCCAGCAAAGATTTAACAACAGAGACACACACATATTATTTCTCCAGAGACCTGTAATTTCACTGATGTCAGCATTCCCTCCACTGACATAGATCACAACTACTTGGGAGATAATCTTTAAGATTTGTTTTGCTTGAAAAATCCAATCCCCTGTAGCTTTGGGGGAAAAGGTGGGGAGAATGATGGTAATGCTGATCTTCAGATGACAAAGGTACAGCCCATCAGTGGTCCCATAGCCAATATTGTTCAATCTTGGTAATATCTACCAGAGATACCTCAAAAACCCAGAATTCTTTTCATTGAAAAAGTCATTTTGTAGGTTTTTTCTCACTCTACAAAGTATTTGTATTGGTTAGCTGTTCTCAGTGGTTATAAGGTAGTCAATTAAATATTTGACAGGCAGAGAAGTTACACTTTACATCTATTTTATATGATTGGGGGGGCAACAAAATGGGTTTCAGCAGAATTATCTTTATTCTAGATTTATTCTCACATATCAAGTGGAGATTCTCTAAGACTGTCTTCCACAGATGTTGCCTTTTAGCTTGGATGTGGTTCTGGATATGTCACGGATCATTTCAGCCAAGATCTCTAAGTGAGAACAACTGCTGCTTATTTGCAAGATATGCAATAAAATTTTGTTTTGCATTAATCAGTCATAGCTATGCAGTTAACATACCAATGTCCTACTTACCCATGTTCAAAGTCTACTGCTGTCTTAATGCTTCTGGTTTCTAAATGCCCCAAGTTTATCAATCACATTGATGGGCTTTTGGTTAGAAGCATCCTTCTGGATACTGGTAATATTGGCTAAAAAAAAAAATAATTAAAAAAAACCTGTAACTTAAAAACAATATACTGCTTAGCTTTAAGACGGTGTCCATTGCTACCTCAAGGGGCCATAAATTAGATGATGACAACATGACAACACACATCAACATCCCATCAAGCCACACCACACCACAAAGTCACATCACCACACAAAGCCAAGAGCATATTAACAAGAACTACTTAAATGCTACCCTCAAACCATCAGAGTTGATTACATGCTAAAAACGCACTAAAAAACTATATTGAAAAATTAAACAACTGAAACTTACTATGAATCAATTATCTCTAACTACTAGAATCTGAGCAAATTTGAAGCTTTCCAGTCATGTCTTTAATTCTCCCCCTCAAGTTCTAATGTCAAGTTTTTCTACCTACCATTTCTTCTTCCTAGTTTTCATATATTAAATGAGAGCCTCCTAACCTTCACAATTCATATTTCATTTACATATTCATACTCCTCAAACTTTTTTTTTTGTTAAATCATCAATCCTTTAAAAACCAAAGACAACATACTTCAGTCTCCAAATTTTTGAAATTTTTCTTCTTTCCATATTCCCTCCCTCCATTCTTTCTTTTCTTCTTCCCTCTCTTCTTCCCTTCCTTTCTTGTTGAAGTTTTACCTTCGATCAAATAGTTATTGGAACTGGAATTTGAAACATGCTTGTACAAGCATTTATTAGTTTGGTACTTTAAAGCTTTGTTCCTATACATTCATTTATCTGGTCTTTTACAAAGAAAGATCTTTCTCTGCCTACTTAGAACATTAAACTCTTCCCACACAGGTGAGGCATTATCTTATATCATTCACAAAGGAATATAAATCATTTTTTATCACAGGCCACAGATTTTTGTCCAAATCTTATTTGGAAGTGGTTTGTTCATATACATATGTTTTAATAGCATATTTTAAAATATAATTCTTTTGTTACCCTTTAACTATCAACTATCATCTTTAATAGACATCTTATATCTTTTAATAATTAAGATAAATTATTTTCTTTACAAAAAAATGTTTTCTGTCCTTTTATCACCAAATTACAGTATACCTTATACTTTGTATAATATTAAACACGTTTACTTCACTCTGCTCCAATATTGAACTTTTGACATGTTTTCCTTGAACTTAGTGTGTAATTGGCATGTTTAAAATGATGTGGCTTTTCTTAGCATGTGATTGATATGTCATTGGCATGCTGATGCGATTATTTTCTTAGCATGTCATTGGCATGTTGTCAGCTTGTGGAATCTTTGAAGGACACTGTTAAAACTTTGGTGTGCTTTTTCTAAGCATGTAATTGCATGCTAAATTCACACTAATAAAAGTATGTCAAAGATTCAACATGCTAACAACACACTAATGATATTACAGTTTCACTGTTTCAACATATTAATGGCATGCCAGTTGCACACTAAGAAAAACTATCCAAGATTCAACAGCCAATTACATTCTAAGAAAACTGTCAAAATTTTGGCATACCAGTAACATGCCAATTGCATGCTAAGAAAAAAACTATCAAAGATTCAACATGCCAGCAGGCCAATAATGCACAAAGAAAAGTACAACAAAATTTCAACACAAAGTAACATGGCAATTACATACTAATAAAAAAGTAATCAAACATCCAACATGCCAACAGCACACCAATTACATGGTAAGAAAAGCCACACCAAAGATTCAACCACACAAATATCATACTAAGAAGAGCCAACATGCCAACCACATGCCAATAACATGCAAAGACAACTATCTCAGAAATCAAACATACCATTTACATGCCAATTACACACTAATAAATGCCAGGCAAAGATTTTACATGTCAACAACACTAAGAAAATCAAAGATTCAATACATTAATAAAATACTAATTGGATGCTAAAAAGCCACATCAAAATTTTATCATGCCAATAACATGGCAATTACATGACCAGAAAACATATCAGATACAACAGATCAACACCATGCCAACATATGCTAAGAAACCCACCTTGAATGTTACATATGCAAGTAATATGCCAATTACATGATGAGAAAAACACAACAAAAATCTGCAATCAAAAAATTCAGCGCACAAAAATGCATTAAAAAGTCAAGAAAATATGTCAAAAATTCAGCATGCCAATAATATATCAACTACATACTAAGAAAAATACATAAAAATTCAAGAAAAACATGTCAAAATTTCAACACTGGACTAGAGTTAAGTAAATGTTTTCAATATTACATAAATGTAAAGTATACTGAAATTTGATGATAAAAGAACAGAAAACATTTTTGTGTAAAGGAAAAAGATCTATCTTAATTATTAAAGGATATAAGATATTGTGTCTGTTAAAGAGAATGGTTGATAAAGAGTAACAAAAGAATTTTGTTAAAAAAAAACTAACGTGTATCAAGAAACCGCTTTCAAATAAGATTTGGGCAAAAATCTGTGGTCTGTGATAAAAATGATTTATATCCCTTGGTGAATGATATAAGAGCATGTCTCACTTGTGTGGGAAGGGTTTAAGAGAAAGATCTTTCTTTCTTAAAAAACCAGATAAGTGAATGTATAAGAACAAAGTTTTAAGGTACCAAACTAATAGATGCTCATGGTGAATCCTTCAGAGCTACAAGCATGTTGCAAATTCCAGTTTCAATAACTATTTGAATGAAGGTAAAACTTCAATAAGGAAGGATGGGAGGGAGGGGAAAAGATAAGAAGGAAGGAGGGAAAAAGGAAGGAAGGATGAAGAAAAGGAGGCAGGGAAGGAAAGAGTAAGAAAGAAAAATCTTGAAAATTTGGAGACAAATATGTTTTCTATGGTTTTTAAATGATTGTTGATTTAATAGAAAAATTTTTAAGAGCTATGAATATATAAGTGAAACATAAGTGAAACCTACTTGAGGGTCAGGAGGCTCTCATTTAATATATGAGAACTGGGAAGAAGAAATGGTAGGTAGGAAAACCTGATATCAGAGCTTGAGAGAATTAAAGACTCCTTTGGAGGGTTTCAAATTTACTCAGGTTCTTGCAGTTAGAAGTAACTGATTCATATTAGGCTTCAGCTGAGTGACTCTTGGTTGGTGGGAGAGAGAATTGATCTGTTTAGCTAAGAGCTTCAGTGACAATTATTTTTGTTGCCATTTTCCACCTTTCTAAAGACGAAGGAACCAGAAAAATTATGACTTATTCAATGCTACACAGAGAATTAATGGCCAGCCAGAAAATATTTCTAATAATTAGAGATATGCTAAAGTGGAAACTGGGAAAGTACTAGATTTCCACTTTCTAAAGATCTTTTCATCCCAGCACAGATGACGAAATGGTCAATCATTTAAGGATAGGATGTTCATGGGATTATTATTCAGTCACAGTTGAGGTTCTCTAACATTCTGATTCTGAGATTTTGGGATCAAAGACCTTGCAAAAATTGAATATTAGCTATCTTGGATTGTTGTATTGATTACCTATTGATTGCTAAGTCTCTTTTCTAGTTGATCATTGTATATTGTGGCTCAGGAAACAGGTTCAGTGATTAACTGCTCCATTGAGGAATGAAATGTTACTCACTGAAGAAAATATCAGAGGCAGGATTTGAACCAAGTTTTTCTGACTTTAGCATTACTATGCTATCCTCTACTCTTCTATATCTCTCTACATTATTAGAGACAGAATGGTTCAGCGAAAAAACTTGCATTTGGACTCCAAGCGACTTAATCCCTAACCCCTCCCTGATAGTGACCAGGGACCCAATCTCTCTGTATGTAACACATAATTTGTAGTTACTATCTTAATTCTTATATCCACTGATGATCCTGGTTCCAAGTCCTTGACTACAAGATCCCTTCAGGATTATATGGATGTTCTTGAGGGATTTGGGTGTAATTGGAATGTTACCTTTGATGATAAAATGTTGACATGTAATTGGTCAGCCCAGCTGAGAGTTACTTTTAACTAAGGGCAACTTCAAGAAGACTCCACAAAAGAAGAAAAGGATTCCCTGTAGCCAAGAGTTGAGAATTTGCCCTTTGTGTATGTTGCTAACTTTGAACTCATTCTCTCCAAGGTTCTTGTATGCCCCATAGGGATAGTTAAATAGTGCAGTGGATAGAGTTCCAAGCCTGGAATCAGGAGGATATGAGTTCAAATGTAGTTTGTCATTTACTAGCTGAGACCCAAGGCGAGTCAATTTGCCTCTTTTTCTATCTCAGTTCCTCTGTCAAATGAGCTGGAGAAGGAAATGACAAACCACTCCAGTATCTTTGCCAAGAAAATCCCAAATGGGGTCATGACTATAACTCCCCTTCCCCAATTGTGGGGATATTTCTATAAGTATTTTTGTTGGTGTACCTGCTTAGTATTAACTACAATTAAATACTCCTTTAAAAAAACTTATTAAATCTGGCTAACAATCAATGGAGAACACACTATTCATGAATGGCGATAGTAGTAACTCCAGTAACCTGATGAATTACCCCTAGAATTCTGAATAGTAATCAGCTGCCCTCTGGGGAAGATCTAGCCTGTGAATTGACAATACTGTGGTTTTGGGAAAACAACCCTCTTCTGGGAAAGCAGTGCTATTATATTGTAGATCCTAGATTTAGAGCTGAATGGGACCATAGAAGTCATCTAACCCAACCTCCTTATATAATAAATGAATAAACATTGTAGCACAGAGGGAAGTAAATGTGTTCAGTGTTATATAAATAGTTACACACTCAAGATCTGAATCCAAATCTTCTGACTACAAAACTAGAATTCTTTGCATTGTATGTTGAATCCCCTATTAGCACAAAGCTTTACACATTTTTCATCATTTGTTATATTCCACTTTTTTGTAATCCCTTTTTAAGCCTTTCCTGGCAAAGATACTAGAGTGGTTTGCCATTTCCTTCTTCAGCTATTTACAAATAAGGAAACTGAGGTAAAGAAGTTTAAGTGACTTGCCCTCACCTGAACTTGACTTTTTGAGTTGCTATATTTTCACATAGTTAATTGTTTAAGGTAAGATATGAACTCAGGTCTGCCTGACTTCAGGACCAAGGTACCATTCATTGGGCCTTACACAAATTAGGTGCTTAACAAATTTTGTTAAATTGATGATGAATCTAGAACTGAAAAATACCACTAAATTATTTGAGGGAGGTTAGATCCCAGCTTCTTAAACTGTGGTTCAGGACCCTATAGGAGGACTTGTAACTGAATGTGAGAGTCACAAAATTATGATTATCAATAAATGTTTGCTCTGTATATCTATTTCATATATGTACATTCCCAGGATCATGTAAAATTTTCTCAGGTGAAAAGGGGTCACTAATGGAAAAAGTTTAAGCCCTAGGTTAGATGATTTGTCCAAGGATACATAGTAATTCTCTGAAGCAAGTTTTGAATCTAGATTCTTTCAACTAATATCTTAAGGGATAGTTTCTGCCATCAATTGAATTAAATTAAATAAAAGCTTGTTAATATTCACCAATATGTGATAGTTATTGATTCATATTAGTGATGCTTCATATTATTTACTTATAACAGTACAGATGAAATGAGGAATTGGGTTTTTGCTATGGTAGCTGAAGTTCCAGCAGCTGTTCCCAGCTTAACTCTTACTTTTCCCTGGAGGCTTCTCTGAACCTCCAGGTGATTTCCACCTATTTACTGACTAGGGGTCTGAGTGGAGTGAGGAAGGAATGTAGGAAATGGAGATTGAAGGAGTTGGAAAGATAATTGGAGAGGAGTACAAAAAAGTCAAAAAGACTGTAGAAGGCTCTGACCAGCAACTAGGTAAGACATCCCAACTAAACCTTGAAGCAGAGAAGTTAATGGAATTCATTTGTCCTAATACATCTGAGAGTGAAGGTTAGGGACCAGAATTGCTTTTCAGGAAGACAATCATAAAAATTTTAGCAGCCTGAAGAGCCCCTTTGTCCAGCTAAATGGGTGGGGATTGAGCATGACTAACAATAAAATTCAAAATTTATAAATTAGCCCCAAGGTATATTGATCCAGGAAGTCTCCTAAATAAGCAATGACATCTTCCCAAAGAAGGGGTGGCAGTAGCAGTATGACAACTGCAGAAAAAGAGTATGGTAGCAATAGCAGCAGGACAGCAGAACTTTGAAACTTCAATTGAGCCGGTGCTGGAGGAAATAGCAATGATGGGGAAATTCTTGGACCATGCTGAGGAATAATGTGAAAGAAACAAACCTGTATTGTGAGTCTTTTAAGATAAAAGCACAGAAAGGAAGTGAAGTCTGCTAGAGTAAAAGATTTCTGGATTCTCTTGAAGCCCAAGTTCTTTCCCTGCTTGGGGAGTTAGGAGTGGAGGAAATGCCTCTGATCCTAGGATAACACAATAAGTCAAGAGCCCTAGATAGATTCCTGGATGAAGTGATGGTCACTATAAAAATAGTTTTGGTTTTGGGTTTGTTTGGGGATTTTTTTGATTTCTTAATGACTTTGGGTTGGGGGGTATTGGTTGAGGTGGTTCTTCAACATCAGGATGGCTTTCTAAGTCTGGAGTGATTCTATATGTCAGTGGGGAAACTCTCATTCAATTGAGGAGAAAGTCTTCTTGACTGTTTATGGGCTCAGGCATGAGTCCTTTTTTTGTATTTAGTGATGTGCATATAAATTTGTTTTTACTCCAGCTTGGTTCTGGCAAAAGAATTAAAGATACCTAGACAACTGCAAGAAAAATAAGTTAGATTCTGTTGTTTCCAGAGGGAATCCTAGATGGGGACAATGACCAAAAATTATTATTTAGTTAAAAATCATTATAAACTAAACGAGTTCATATGAGCAGAGAATTTCTGCCTTGAGCAATATGTAAAAAAGCAAAGATTCAAAATGATAGCCACATCAGAGAATTGAGAATAGTCATAATTGAGAAACATAATTTTTTTATATTACTAGAAAATATTATACAGGCAGAATCATCTGATGGGTAAAAAGCTAGTCCTAAAATCAGTAAAACCTTGGTTTAAGCTGCACGAGTTCTACCTACTCTAAACAAAATACTTAACTTCTCTAGCTTGTTTCCTGATCATCAAAATAGGATCAATAAGGAGCAGCTTGATGGCTCAATGGCAGAGCACCAGCCCTGAAGTCAGGAGGACTTGAGCTCAAATTTAGTCTCAGACACTTAACACTTCCTAGCTATGAAATTCTGGGCAAGTCACTTAACTCCAATTGCCTCAGTAAGGAAAAAAAAAAGGGGGATTAATATAGAACCTGCTACACAAGGTTGTTATGAGGATCAAATGAGATAACATATAAAAAGTGTTCTACAAATTCTAAAGAGCTATATTAATGATTGCCATTACTTTTTAATATTAAAATTGCAATTAGTTAATAATTAAACTGAAATTAATAATTAAAAATTGCTATCATTTTAAGAGGGTAATAGTAAACATTTTGAATATTTGAATCCTCAAACTGCATACTTAGAAAGGTAGTATATCATGCTGTCCAGAAAGCCAAGTGTGGAGGTGAAGAAGTCCTCCCTCTCACACATATTGTCTTTGTGAATCCTATTCAAATACTCTTAGGCAATTCTATGAGGTTAGGAGACAGACATGGTGGCCACATGCATGAAGGAGTTCTATCATCTAGAAGTTCCTTCCATCACTAAAATAAAGATTTCATGCATATCCATATTTTTTAAACTAAATTTTATTTTTCTTCAATTAGCAAACATTTTTTTTTCCTTTCCCTTTCATCTCTTCTCTTCATGTCATGGGGATAAAAGAAAAAGAAAGCCTTTATAACAGAAAGGTTATAAGGTCAAGCAAGACAAATTCCCAGGTCTGAAAAATTCTATATTCTGAGTATCTCACCTCTCTGTCAAGAATGGGTAGAATACTTATTCAACAATTCTTGGAAATCAGTTGATTATTGCATTGATAGTAATAATAGCTAACATTTACAAATTACCTATGGTCCAGGCATTGTACTAAGCACTTTACTTCTTATTCACTGACAGCCCTATGAGATAGGTGCTATTATTATTCCCACTTTACAGATGAGGAAACTGAGTCATATAACTTGGTCAGAATCAAATAGTTAATAAGTATCCAAGGGTAAATTTGAACTTAGGTATTTTTTGACTCCAGATCCAGTGCTCTATCCATTCCATCACCTAGCTGCCCCTTAAGAGCTTAATCAAAACTCTTACTCCAAAGAGATAAAAGAAAGAGGGAAAGGACCTATAATATATACCTGCATATTTATAGCAGCTCTTTTTGTCATAGCAAAGAACTAGAAACTAAAGGATTACTAATCAGCTGGGGAACGATAGAACAAATTACAGATATAGACATGTTTGTAATAGAATACTATTTTTTGTAAGGGGAATAGTTTCAGAGAACTGTGGGAAGACTTATAAGAACTGATTCAGAGTAAAGGAAGTAGCCCCAGAAGAACAAATTATACTATAATAACAGCATTATAAAAATGAACAACATAAGCCTTAAGATCTTTGATTAAATGCAATGGTCCCTCTCCGTCTCATAGCCTATCTTGCCACTGGTCAGCTCTCTGGGACATCTGGCAAATTATTGAGTCAGGTCAATCTCATTATACTACAACACTCCACTGTCATGATTTCCATTTAAATGAATATGCTGACTATCAAAGCATTTTGGCATTTTATTGAAACAGATGATTTTAGGAATAAATCACTAAATGTTGAATATTCTCTTCATGTTCAAAGCCAGGCAGAGCACCAGACTTGGGTCTTGAGACCTTGGTCTTAACCCTACTTTGACCACTTGCTCCCTCTGTGGGATGTCACTTAATCTCTCTAAACTTTTGTCTTCCTATCTGTAAAATAAGGGACTTTGACTAGATGACCTTCAAGATCCTTTTTAGCTCTATATAAATCTGTAATCCTGCCAAAAGACCAGATTGTAGTATTTTCATGGTCCAAAAATCAGTACACCCTTGGAAAAACACAATCCATTTTTTTTTTCCAAGAAAGGAAAATATTTAGAGAAAAAGTGTGGCTTCCTGAATGTTAACTAGCTTTTATAAAACTATTTTAATGAAGAACTGAGAGGGAATCATCAGGGGGAAATGGGGAGAGGGACTGGAAACATTTCTCTTCAAAATGTTGTATACATAAGCTTATAAATTAAGTAGAGAAACCAGCCCCAAGCAAGACCTCTTTGGGACTTTTACCCAACCTCAGACTTAAAAAAAAAAAAAGTTACAAGGAATTATGTTGAACTGTAGTTGGCCCTTGGGTCAATGAATCATTGCTGCAGCAACCCCAACATTAACACATCTAAAATACAATGGGTTCTTCAGCTCTCCATACAAACTCCAAGCAATGCCCACATTCATTACCAGCTTCTCACATTAAATTCTCACCTTGGAGATCAGCACTGCAACAAAACCTGTCTTCTTTATTAGTGCCCTGTCTGAGATTACTGTAATTCTCTTCACTTAGGCCATGAGTCCTCTTCATAATTAACCTCTCTTTTCATAATTTAATGGATCTTATAAGTAATCAGGGTCTTAGACATGCAGTTAAGCTAGCAATTCATCAGTAGAGCTTCCTTTCATAGATATACCTAAGCATTTTTTAAAGGACTTTTTAAAAAAAAAATTTAATTTAATTTAATTTTTTATGTTAAAGATGGTAGAAATATATGTAAAATCCAATATATGCATACATATTCATATAGTTATCTTGCTGCACAAGAAAAATCAAATCAAACAGGAAAAAAATGAGAAAGAAAATAAAATCCAAGCAAATAACAAAAAGAGTGAAAATGTTATGTTGTGAACCACACATTTCCCACAGTCCTCTTTCTGGGTGTGGATGGCTCTCTTCATCACAAGATCATTGGAACTCATCTGAATCAACTCATTGTTGAAGAGAGCCACATAAAGGACTCTTGAAAAACAAACAAGCAAACCTTTTTTAATGCTATAAAAATAGGTAGTGAGTTGCTTGGACTACTGATGGGAAAATGTCTTTATTATTTTGCGGACGGTCCCATTAGGCCGGAGTTCACTTTTTCTTCCCTTTTTAAGTAAAAGTCAAGTTTATCTTCAAGTGAATTCTGCAGTCCTTTTCCTGCATCCCTGAGGGCAAGCTGGTCATGGGTTACTTGAAGCTGAGTACCAGCAAATAGCTCCCTCTCTAAAGGTACTGGCATTTCCTAGGTGTCCTCAAGCTTACCGTACCTTATGTTGTTCTTCCTGCTGTGACTTTTTAAAGTATAAAGCACTATACTTCCCTAAATCCCTGATGTGAGAAAAAGTCTTTGAGCAAACAATAAAAAGAAATGAGGAAGGAAGGGAAAGAGAGTTATCTCATTTGAGCCTTCTTAAGTGACAGTGAATAGTTTGGTGATCTTTCTCCAAAGTCATGGGTGGATCAGTCATTGGTGAACCCAGTGCATTTCCCTGAATATTTCTTTTTCTTTTTCTAGTAAGGGGTCCCTCATAGTTTTTTTCTCATGATTTTCTTCTTCTTCTTCTTCTTTTTTTTTTTTTTTTCTGTGTCACTGTTTGCCACTACATCTACTGACTAAATCATCACTATTAAATCTTGTTCTTTCCTGGTCTGACTGTTAGTAGATGGGAGAGGTGGGAGGGCAGAGCATGGGAAAGGTACTATGTAGGTGGAAGTGAAGAGTGATTGGCATGGGTGTTAGATACAAACAGAGTGATCCTTTCATTACAACTAACAGTGCTGTGGAAAACATGTTAATGTGACAGGTTCAAGTTTTAAAAATGCATTTGGGAAAAATCGCTTGGGTGCCATACCTTTACTTATACTGTCTGGAATGGAATGGGGTGAAGGGAACATGCTCCTATTCATATAGCTATTTCTTTAACATGGAGCTAAAACCTTCAGGTCCCACCAGTAAGAAGAGATGTGCCATTAATTTTGACTATTGCCTTATCATATAGGGACCAAAGGGGGGTTGGAAGAAATTCATTCTCTAAAAGGGTAAACTGTGCAAGAATGATTTAAGCAGGGTGTCTTTAATTCCAAATATTATGTTATCTTTCTATATCCATGATCCTATACAACGGAGTTTTCACTACTTGAATAACCTAGATTAAGGTCATGAATCTTAGTATTAAAGCTGTGTTCATCATACTACCCCACACTCTCTCCAGACCTTTCTTTCTAATTCAATTCATATGTTCATTGTCAAAGAACTAGAAGGGGCTTTTAAAATTATCCAGTCTAACCATGTAATTTTTTTTTTCAGATGAGAAACTGAGACCCAGAGAGTTTAAGTGATTTGCTATAGTTTCACAATTTTAAGTGACAGATTTAGGATTTCAATTCAACATTTATTAAAACCTATTATATGTGAAACACTGTATTATATGTGAAACACCCTCGAGGAGGCTTACATTCTACCTCCTTTCTACCTACAGAATTTGATGAATCCTTGAAATCTCATTGGATACATAAGCATTACAATGCATCATTAATTATCAATAATTAAAATGGTGATAAAGAAATTCTTAGATTAATCAAGTTTTGAGATATATGGATAAGTAATAGTTAAATGCAAATTAAAACGATTCTGATATTCCACTTTGTATCCCATCAGATTGATAAGGCCTAGATTTAGGGAACCAAAATGAGATTAGGGTTTCTGGTGGTCAGGCTGTTAAATGATAAGGTCTATCTAAAGTGGCAGGTTTGGGGTTCAGGGAACAAAATGGAGAGGTTTGGCTCCCCTGCATCCCCTTGGGATTTGGTGCAAGGGTAGTGAGTTTTGGGGACTCCCTTCTGGTGGCGCGGAGATTCTCTGTAAATGAATTTACAAACCTGAAAACCTAGATTCATAAAAGAAGTTTAATTATAGGGATTGGGAAGTAAGATTAGAAATCCTGACAGAGAGGCACAAAGTCTCGTTAGGGAAATAGGTGAAGGTAAAAAGAGGGTGACACTGGAAAAGAATATTCCAGTGGACAGAGGCTCCTTGGCATCCCAAGCATGGCATAGATGGCATGTTTGGAACCTCTGCAAAGAGAGGATTTTAGTTTGGCTCATTTATATTGAGTGTCTTAGTAGGGGCTGGGACAGCCAGTTGGCTCATCAGCTGGGGCTGGGATTTGAATAGAATTCAATGAGTTTCAGGACTGAATCCCACCTAGATGACAAGAAAGAAACTGTTTGTCCTTTGGGCGGGGTCCCTCACTGAGACAGAGTAGAAGGAGATTTTCTCCTTCAAGGATTTTTAGAGTTTTGGGGTCCCTTCTTCAAGATTAGTAAGAATACAACAACAACCAAAAGACAAGTGATGGAGGGGCTGTTGCAACAGAGATTCATTAATGTACCCTTGGTGGACCGTGCTGTGTATAACTATTCTGGAAAGCCATTTGGAATCACATGCCAAAAGTCACTAAATAGTAACTAGAACAAAGCTAATAAATAGTGATTGGGATTGTGATGAAATACTATTGTGCTGTAAGAAATGAGAAAAGAGACATGAGAAGACATATAAAAATGCACAGTAAAGTTAGCAAAGAAAAGAACAATGTTTGCTATCATAAAAATGAACAATTTTAAAGACTTATAAAGTGATGATGAATGAAACAAGTAGAACCAGAAGAATGACCTATACAATAAGAACAATACTGTGAAAACAAACAATTTTGAAAGCTGTAAGAACTATTATGATTCATGATTCAAGAGGACAAATAATGGAGCATGCTGTTCATTTCCTGACAGGAGATGGATTCAGTGTGCAGAGTGAGGCATATTTTTTTGAACAACACCAAAGGGGGAAATTTGTTTTGCCTGACTATCCATATTTGTTTTAAAGATTTTCTTCTTTTCTCAATTTAGGTGGGGGAGGGGGAATGGGAAAGAGACAAAGCAGATTTTTGTTAATTAAAAAAATAAAACTTTATTTTATCTGTGTGGCAACTAGGGTTAAATGATTTGCCCAGGATCTAGTAAGTGTTAACTGTTCGAGGCTCCTTCCTCTAGCTAGTGCACTTCTAGGTGCCCCTAAAATAAAACTTTTATAAAGATATATAGGTATATATATGTGTGTGTGTGTGTGTATACACATGTATATATATATGTATGTGTGTACACACATGTATGTGTGTGTGTGTGTGTGTGTGTATCTTTCATAGAGGATTAACGCTCCCAGGGTCATCTTGCACATACTTAAGGAGAGGGAAAGAAAGGAAAAAGAGATAGTTTACCAAATCAAAGTTAAGGAACACTTTTTTACAAGGAAGTCCTCCCACTTAGAGCAGCCCCCAAGCTCCACAATGCAATACAAGTTAGTCAACAAAACAGTTATAGAATGGCAGCTTATAGAGATTTTCCTAATACTTCAAAACATCTATGGAAATTGCTTTGGAAGAGTGACTTCATGAGCTTTAAATGTGTTTGTAAAGGGATCAGTTCCAGCCCCTACCCACCCACCTCCATGCGGGTAAAGAGCATTCATTAAAATGCAATAACAACATGTTTATACAATTGTTTGCTCCTCGGACTCTTCAGGGAGCATTGCCAACTCTTTATTGGGAATTTAAACGTGCATAGCAAATGGAGAAAGAAGGACGAACACATCATCTCCTAGAACAAAGGTAACAAATAGAAGCTGGGAATGTGTTTCTGGTAGGATAAACACATATAAAACCTTCACTGACCCTTAGAATGCATGGAACACTCAACATACTGTTTATGCAAAGGGAAGTCACTTTGAAGAATTTCAGAGAAAAGCGGTGGGACTGTTTGTCAAGTCACAAATCTGAAAGGCACAGATCAAGAACATCAAAAAATATTTATCTGAGTTTCTCAAAGTGTTGGTGAAATCACTAATCTGCCAGATGGAGACATTTCCCATAGATGTGAGGGCTGTGGGGTTTTTATCTGTTTCAGGGTGATGGGTGCCATCTGATCCATTGAGTGGTCCTTCCTGTATACTAGGCAAGTACTGAAGGAATGCAAACACAAACCAAAGAGCAAGGAAAAAGGACTTCTTTATGATTTTTTTTTTGGCACAGGAAAAACAATGGAACATATCTATAATTACTTCCTGAGCACTTATAATCAATCACCACTTGAACTGAAAGCTTGTAGATGAAGCTCCCACTCCACACGTTTTCAAGTGGAAACATTAAATCTGGGGAGGCATAAAGAGAGCCAGGTACTGCTCAGTAGAGAGCACGATTTCAATTAAATTTTTTTCCTTTTTTGAAAGTCACTTGGCCACTGACAGTTTTCAAAAAAATCTTTGAGAGTTTGTGGTTTTCTTTTTCTTTTTTTGGCAGACTTGGAAATTAGATCAGCAGGTCCTTGACTTGTAGTGTTGGGCTTCTTTTTACTACTGGTTCCTTCATTATCAAGCCTCCTATATTTGAAAGAAAAGGAAGAACTGGAAGAGATCCCAGATTTTACTTACATAATACTTTTTTTTTTTCCTAGAGACTTCAAACAATGACCTTCCAAGGATAGCTTATATGATGCCCTTGTATAAGCCTAGGGAAAATGTCCATTATCCACATGTTATAACTGGGGAGAATGAGGACTGACTGAGATAATATACAATATGGCATATAAATTTAGGATGTAGGGCTTGGACTTCTATATTAGAGGACTCAGTGGCACCTGGAACCTAAAAATTAGAATTGTAGATGAGCATCTTTTTCTTTTTCTTTTCTTTCTGGGTTGGCTCACTGGCCCTAATCTTCACTGAAACTGGCAAATCTGGAGTTTCTAGTTAGACCCACAGTGCTATTATTTTCAAGATCTCTAGGGTCCTATCCTAGTGCATAGAATATACTTCTACTACTTATAACTGGAATTTCTGGTTACTCATCATTATTTTTCCCATTTTACAAAACCTTCAGTATAATAACATTACCTCTTAGCCAGGGGCATTTTAAAACAGAAAGCAAAGCAAGAATTATGAAAATGTAACATTATATCCATAAACCTAGGATATAATTGTCTAGGATGGTAGCCAGTGCCCATATGGGAGAGTGGGTACAAACTTCCAAAACCATGGTAGGGAAATACACAAATAGTAAATACATGTGCCCATAGCAAATCATAACTCGGAACTGCAGGTCTTGGTGTCTACTTTTCCTGCATGACAGTTAACTAAAGGGTATAACTGCTCCTATTTTGGGATTCTCTGTCCTTCTGCTTCAGTCTTAACCCCCAGATTTCTCTGCTTTCACTTCTACAGCTATGTTCCTGAATGAGAACGAAAATGGAGAAAATTATATAATCATACCTACTGGGTCCATCACAAATTTGTTATACAGTTTCAACTGGGTCCTCACTGCTACTAAGCAAATCTACTCTAATCTGCCTTATTCTTACTATTCTGTCTAGAGATGATCTTTAAAAGCTTTTTATCCCTCCTTGAACTATCCCTCCAACTCTCTCAGCTGAGAACTTTTCCTCCTATCTTAGAGAACAAATTAATGCCATTCACTATGAAATCCCTCTTATCCCCTCCTCTTCATATCCCATCACTCAGATGCCTTATTCTACTAGCTCTTCTTTCACCCATTTCCAATGATGAAGTAGTCTTACTCTTAACTAAGGCTAACTTTTCCACCTATTCAAGCAACCCCCTTTTGCCTCTAACCCCCTTCATACCCATTCTTTTACTTATTTTCAATTTCTCTGTCTACTGGTTTATTCCCTATAAATATTCTCATGCCTCTTCAGTCTGAAAAGAAAAACAAACCTCATTGATCCATCCATTCTACTTATCTTCCAATATCTCTTTTGCCTTTTGTAACTAAAGTCCTCAAAAAAGCCTATAATTAGGTGCTTCCATTTTCTCTCCTCTCATTATCTTTTTAACCCCTTACAATCTGACTTCTGACCTTATTATTCCACTAAAACTGCTCTCTCTAAAGTTAGTAATGATATCTTATTTCCGAATCCATTAGCTTTTTATTTCTTAATCTCCTTAACCTCTTTGTAGCCTTTGACACGGCTGATCACTCTGTTTCTTAATGCTCTTTTTCTAGATTCTCAGAACAACACTTTTCTCTCTCTGTTTCTCTCTGTGTGTGTTTCTCTCTCTCTCTCTTCTCCTTCTTTCCCTTTCTCCCTCTCTTCTTCCCTTTCTCCCTCTCTTCTTCCCCTCCCCCCTCTCTCTGTCTCTGTCTTTCCCTCTCTCAGTTTTCCTCCTACCCATCTGACTGTTCCTTCCTGATTTTTTTGCTGTATTGTTTTAAAGCATTCTTCAGAGTTCTATCCAGGACCCTCTTCTCTTCTCACTTTTTATTATCTCATTTTGGAATCTCATTATTTCCCAGGAATTTAATGATTCCCCTCTATGCTGATGATTATCAAAATTATCTGTCCTTCCCCAAACTCTTTATAAACCCTGCAGTTTTGCATTTTCATCTCTCTTTCAGACATCTCGAACTGGATGTCCAGTCCTTAAACATATTGTGTCCCAAATGGAATTGCCTTCACTAAGAAATACAAAATACTCTGTTTAGCATTCAAAGCCCTTCATAACCCACCCCCTTCCTACATTTCCAGTCTTCTTATATCTCATTCTCTAACACATATTCTTTGATTCAGAGATTCCCGACTGTTCCATGAATAAGACACTATATTCTCCCCCCATTAGATTGTAAACTCTTTAAAGATAGGAAGATTATCTATTTTGTCTCTTTGTTTTGTGGTGTTTAGTGCATAGAAGAGCTTAAAAAAATGTGAGTTCTTTAACTATTGGGCAGGGTCACTTCTTTATTGGCTTCTACATGCTACTAATTTTTTGGATTGTTGGGGTTCTGTTAAGATCTTTTAAGCAAATCAGTTTGCCTAAACCTTGGATCTTCAGGGCTTTCCCCAACCAACCTTAGCTTGGTCTAATATCAGCTTTTATCCAAAAGCAGTTCCCCTAAGACTAAGCTGTACAATGCTTTGCCGACAGGCTCCCTGGGCTGGGTTCTGAGGAGTTTTCATTTTTCAAGCAGTAGATGATTATGCAGAAAGGTAAAAGTAAATTACCTTGGTGCAAACAGTTCTAACCAGCAGCAAGTAGCAGATAGCAGTGCCTGGCCTGAGATCTTGCTATCACTCAACTCTGAGATTACTTCTTAGATCTCGTGAGGACGCTGAGACCTGATTTTCAACAATGCTATTGCTCTAAAGCAGGATCTTTTATGGGCAATAACTCACCTCTTTTTAAAAAAAATAATTTAAATTAATATTTTGGTTCTTATATAACCTAAATTTCTCCCTATATTCCTTCTCTTCTTTCTCCCAGAGAGTCATCCCAAATAAGAAAGAATATTTTAAAAAATGAAGAAGAGAAAAATTAAACATTTAGCAAAAAAGACCAAAACCAACTCTGAAAATGAGTATGTTTCAAGTCTATAGAACTACCTACTCTGCAAAGGAAGTAGGAGTGGGAGGAATAATTTCATATTTATTTGTGGTACCATTCTGGTTCTTTTAAATTTTACAACATTTGACTGTGACAGTTATTCTTTCTATTTATATTGAAGTCATTGGATATGTTGTTTTCTTGGCTCTGCTTATTTACTCTGCATCAGTTCAATCTTTCAAGCATTTTTCTCTGTATTTAAGTCAACACACATTTATTAAGCACCTCCTATGTGTACTGCATTTAAACATTGAAGATACAAAGAAAAGCAAAAAATAGTCCCTGTCCTCAACTGGGGAGACAACATGTAAACAACTATGTACTAATAAGACTAACTGGAAGACAATCTCAACGGAAGGCACTAACATTAAGGGGAACTGGGAAAGGCTCCTTGTGGAAGTTACAATTTTAGATGAGACTTGAAGGAAGCCAGGAGGTAGAGGTGAAGAGAAAAAGCATTCCAGGGATAGGGAACATCCAAGAGATGAAAATTTCCAAAATATAATGATTCATTCTTTCAAATGGTTGTAATTGTTTGCAGTTACTCTTCTGAAGACTTTGTATCCATTGACTACTATCTATTTGGGAATAGCCGTTAGTCATATATTTTTACATCTGTTAGTTATCTATACATCTTGAATACTAAATTGGCAAGGCCAATGATCATGGAATATTCCTCTAGTTATTTAGTATTTAAAAAACACTTTGTAATTCTATTTATGCAAGGTTGTGTGTGTATGTGTGGGTTTGATTTGCTACATTAATCCCCAGCTAGTTTATTCATTTTATAGTTATTTTAGATGTTATCAGTGTCTAACTTTTCCTCTGCCATTATTTTTGGCAATGGCATCAAAAGTTACCCAATCTTTCGTTCTTGAAACTCTGGTATTATTTCTGACTCTTCTCTATACCTTGCCTCACATTTACAAAGTGTGTTGAGTCTGTCTCTCTAATATCTTGCACATCCATTTTTTCCCTTTCAGTCCTATCTGTACTGCTTAAGTACTTACCTCTCATCTACCTGGAGTCAATCAGTCAGTCAATAAGCACTTATTAAGCATTTATATGCCAGTCTCGTGCTAGGCACTATAAAAAAAAGGCAAAACCACTGGGCTATCAATCGAATTTTTATATATAAAATAATACATACAGGTACATATCTATAACATTTAATAAATATTGCACTGTATAGCCTATAATTTATATGATCATATAGGACATATAGGACATGATGTCTAACATATTAACATATTACATTAAATCATGTTTAATCCTTAGAGTAACCTTGTGAAGTAAGTGTATGCTACTACTACCCCTATATCTGCAGATGAAAAACTTTATGTAGATACATATATAGATAAATAAATTATAGGTATATACATTTATTTATATCTATCTGTGAGATTTTATTTACTCCTGACAACTTCTCTCTTTTTCCCTTCGTGTGTGTGTGTGTGTGTGTGTGTGTGCATATGTGTAATGGGATAAAGACACAGTTTTTATTCCCAATGAACTGCTTAAAATCCATGGGGTGCGAGTAAAAACACCTACCCCACAAAATGGGGAGGAAGAAATGGCATACATACACACACACACACACACACACACACATACACACACACACACACACACATATATATGGACATAATAAGAGAGGGAACACTGTGAAAACCTCAAAGAGTTATGTAAGTATTAACTCTCACTAGTATAAACTACTAATGATGTAACCAACATCTGCTCTAGGTCCCACTGAGCAGATCCTTGACATCATGATACAGGTACATTGTCCCTTGATGTGTGCTGGATAGTTTTCTTAAGTGGCCACCATACTATTCTCAATAGCCAGTTATAAGCTGGCAGCTCTTACTTATGGACACCATGAGGGAGAGAGAGAAGAAGAGTCTTCTATCCAAAAAGCAGAGAAACTTCCAGCTGGTATACTGTCCCTGTCTCTTCCCCCTTCCCCATTTTTGTGGGATATGCTTCTCATTCCCACCCCTCCCCAAATTTTAAATATTCCATTGAGCATAAAAATTCTGCATCTGTCCCAACACTTTTCAAGCTTGAGAAAGTTCTTTCATCTGCCCCCACCTCAATATCAAACTCAGTCCTAGGAGTGAACAAGTCTAAATGAAAACCAAAGGAAAGTGAAAGAAAATTCTCTCCAGTTAGGTCTTTAACAAGCATTATATTTGTGTGTGTGTGTGTGTGTGTGTGAGAGAGAGAGAGAGAACAGAAAGAGAGAGACAGAGAGAGAGAGAGAAAGAGAGAGAGAGAACACAGAGAGAGAGACACACACACAGAGACAGACAGAGACAGAGACACAGAGAGAGAAGAGAAGAGACAGACAGACAGACAGATAGAGTCAAAGACACAGAGAGAGAATAGAGAGAGAGAGAGAGAGAGAGAGAGAGAGAGACAGGGACAGAGACACAGAGAGAGAATAGAGAGAGAGAGAGACAGAGACAGAGACAGAGACACAGAGAGAGGCAGAGACACAGAGAAAGGCAGAGAGACAGAGAGACAAAGAGAGAGAGAAGAGAGAAAGAGACAGACAGAGACAGAGAGAGAAGAGAAGAGAGACAGACAGACAGACAGACAGAGACAGAGACACAGAGAGAGAAGAGAGAGACAGACGGGCAGAGACAGAGACAGAGACACAGAGAACAGAGAGAGAGACAGAGACAGAGACAGAGACAGAGAGAGAGAATAGAGAGAGAGACAGACAGACAGACAGACAGAGACAGAGACAGAGACACAGAGAGAGACAGAGAGATTGCCCATTAGCAAATTCAGGATAAGGAACGTTGAGAGAGAGACAGAGACAGAGACAGAGACACAGAGAGAGACAGAGAGACAGAGAGAGAGACAGAGACAGAGAGATTGCCCATTAGCAAATTCAGGATAAGGAACATGCTTTTTCATCTTTGACTCCCTATTTTGCTTTTGGTGGCTACCTGAATTGACAAGAGTAATCACTTCATAGAAATTTGTTGAATTGAATTGTATACCAATACAACTAGAACATGATCCCTCACCTCCTAGCACTTCTTATCTGTTTTAGGCCTTCATTGAAGCTGACTGGATGGCACAGCATTGATGACTTTAAGTATATTCATAGCCTTTAGTCATGGAAACCCAGAATGAAGACAGGATAAACATGTTAATCACTTTTGGTGAATTCTGTGGAAACTAGTGTTAAGTAAGCTGTTGTGATTTCTTTAGATACATCTCTGAGAGCAAAGTTTTATCTATCAATATGTGCAAATAACTCAGGATAAGCAATTTTGATATGGTTTTATTTTTGTGGTAGCAGTAGTCATGCATGTGTGCTTCTATTGACACTAGGCTGACTCAGGATGTCTGACCTCAACCAGATGAAACCAGATTGAACTGGTTAGTTCTGTGCCAGATGAGGGTTGGATTTTGAACTATACACAGATTTTATTATTTATTTTCTTTCTTTTCTTCCCTCCCTCCCTCCCTCCTTTCTCTCTCTCTCTCTCTCTCTCTCTCTCTCTCTCTCTCTCTCTCTCTCTCTCTCTCTCTCTCTCTCTCTCCTCTCTCTCTCTCTCCTCTCTCTCTCTCTCTCTCTCTCTCTCTCTCTCTCTCTCTCTCCTCCTCTCTCTCTCTCTCTCTCTCTCTCTCTCTCTCTCTCTCTCTCTCTCTCTCTCTCTCTCTCTCTCTCTCTCCTTCTCTCCCTCTCCTTTTCCCTTTCCCTCCCTCCCTTCCTTTCTCCCTCTCTCTCTTCTCTCTTCTCTCTCTCTCTCCTCTCCCTTTCCCTCTTCCTCTCCCTCTCTCCCTTTCTCTCTTTCTCCCTTTCCCTCTCCTTCTTCCTCTCTCTCTCTCTATATATATATTTCTCTCTCTCATATTTTCAATTTTATAGTTGTATTACTCCAAGGAAACATAAAAATCATAGCTATTAATATGCACACTTTGATGATTTAGAAATATTTGTGGCAGCTGTTGGTGGAGGAAAGTCGAACATTTGAAGGATCATTCTAACCCTCAGTGAAATAGGATCTGCTATACTCAAGCACAAAGGAAAATGTAGTTAAAAACAAAAGAAAAGATGCCAAGAATTGTCAACTATTGCTGCAGATAAGCCCAATTAATCCTGAGAGAATAAGCAAAGACCTTCAGAGAGACATAGCAGCTGGAGGAGTTGTTATTGATTTTTCTACAGTGTGGCATAGATTGCATGAAGCTGGAAGGAAGTTAGGAAGGAAGGAAAAAGGAAAGAAAGGAAGGAAGGGAATAAAGGAGGAAGGAAGGAAGGAAGAAAGGAAAGAAGGAAGAAAGGAAGGGGATAAATGAGGAAGGAAGGAAGAAAGGAAGGGAATAAATGAGGAAGGAAGGAAGAAAAGAAAGAGGAGAAAAAAGGAAGGAAGAAGAAAAGAAAGAAGGAAAGAGGAAGGAAAGAAGAAGGAGGAAGGAATGAGAGAAGGAGAGAGGAAAGAGGAAAGAAGGAGGGAGGGAAGAAGGAAAGGAGAGAATGAAATAAGCTTTTGCTATATTCCAAGTATTGTGCTAATGACTCTACAAAGATTATCATTTAATCATTACAATAATCCTGAGAGGTAAATGCTATTGTCATCCCCATTTTATATTTGAAGAAAATGAGGCAAATGGAGGTTAAATGATTTATCTATGGTCTTGTGGTTAGTTGTGTCTGAGCTGGGATTTGAATCCAGGTCTTCCTGACTTTAGATCTAATAGTTCACTGCACCATCCAGTTGAAGTTGTTTTTAATTTTAAAAACCATTAACTATTGCTATTAAAGAATAAACACTTGTCAAGGGCAAGGCAATATTAAGACTGGAGTGCTAAATGTTATAAAAAGGTAGTTTTACTGATAAAATTCACTTTTTCAATTAATGTTATATCAAAACCATTGTCAGAAGAAATCCATATAAGCCTATAAGATACAGGCATATTGATGAGACTCAAATATATTCACTCCAAAAAATGCTTTGTGGATTGGTTTTTTTTTTTTTTTTTTTTTTACTTCTTGCAGGCCTGAAAGTCTTGTTTCCATTAATAAATATATTGTTAAACTTCAAAGAATTATTTTAAATTATGGTTTACAAATGGAGATGGACCAAAACATGCCACAATTCACAAAAAAGTTAATGAAGTTCTCCCAGAGATGGAGGTAATCATAATTCAGTGGCCTAGGAATTCATCAAGACAAAGAACTCTTTTGTGAAAGACACACTTTAATATATAAATTGTTAAGTGTTGTTTTATAATGCTGAATTAAAGAATGTCTGTCAAAAATCTTGTGAATACAATGCCAAATCATGTAAAAGAAAACATTATAGCAAAAAGTAATATTGCATATTAAAAGTTTTTTTTAAGATTTAAAAGTTCTGTTTATTGTATGTATTGTTAGTTATTTTACTTCATACCAAGTAAGTCTCACAATCCTGTAAATTCTTGTTGAGCATTTGTTTGTATTTAGTAGTAAAGGTATTAAAATTTTCTTTTTCCTAATGACTCAATGTCTCTTGATCTTGACTCTGCACTTGGACCAATAAGTAGTGGGACTAAAGTATGATGATACATACTTAAATATACAATAACTAAATACCTATCTAATAATATATAGCAAAAGAGAATCTTATAAGAAGGAGAAGAGTGTAAATTTTCAAGAGAGGTCCAAGGAAGAAAAGATAATTTCTTTTCATGGACTGATTCCCCATTCAAGTCTACCTCATCCTTCAACAATCTGTTGAATAAAGTCAATTTAGCTGATGTTAAATTTTGGATCTCAGTTGCCCCAGCTGCTAAGGATATATGAGGTCAGGAATTGGGTCACTCCCAAAGAAGTTTAAAAAGGAAGTAGCTAAAAGATTCAAGCATAATTTATAGGGAATTCAGAAAGTCACAAAATGTCCAATGTGGGACGGGTCTTATAAGAGATCCATCCGTATTGAGGTTAAGTCATGAAATGTGTACCCCCCTTTTTTTTGCCATACTAACTTTGTTGTTATTATGCTGGTTGCTTCATGAGGTCAGTTTCTCCTTGCCAACACTGGCAGCCAGATGCCGCCCACTCCATTCTTCTCCTGCCAGGTTCATTTTGCAGCTAGATGGCCAAGAAAGGTAGACAAGTTCCTACAAACCCCAAGAAGGTGTTTTCCCACCAGGAGAAGGATATCCAAAAAGTCACATAAAGCATCAAACATTTTGTAAACCACAGTTTGAAAACAAGAATAAAAAGAGGACTTTGAAGAAACTTTCAAAGGAGAAGTTTCTATCAGTGAGGAGACGGTTCTATAGTTTCTAAGACTTCACAGAATTCCTATATTTAATGGTTTTCAATGAGCATTATAAATAACTCTCATTTAAATAAATAAATATGAATAAAATGAGTTAGTCATGCAGCTTTTCATGTATTTAATAAGTATTTCTTGAGCTCCAACTATATGAATATCACTATGCTACAGTAGGTGCTAGAATTTCCAAGAAAAAAAAGACAGTCCTTGCAGAATAGAAATTTCTTTTTACGGTTGTTGTTCAGTGATCCCTTTTGGGGATTTCTTAGCAAGATACTGGCAAGTCTCCAGCTCATTTTCCAGATGAGGAAACTGAGGAAGAGTGAAGTGACTTGTCCAAGATCACACAACTAGTAAGTATTTGAGGTCACATTTGAAATCGGGTTTCCTGATTCTAAGCCCTCACTGCTCTATCCACTAGCTGGCCCTTATAATTGACTAGCTCAAAGTTTTAGAACTGGAAAAAACCTCAGGGCTCTCTAGTCCAACTTCCTCGTTTAACAGATGAAGAAACTGAGAATACACTCACAATAAACATACACTTTTTGCCACATAACTTGGTAGTGATGCTGGTTCTTTCATGAGGTTGGTTTTTTGTGATTTGCTTAAGATCCCAAAGGGAATAAGGAGCAGAACAGTGATTCTGAACCCAGATTTTTACTCTAAATCTAGTACAGGTATATCTCAGGGATACTGAAGGTTCAATTCCAGATCACTGCAACAAAGTGAATATTGCAATAAAGCTAGTCTCACAAATTTTTTTGGTTTCCCAGTTCATATAAAAGCTGTGGTTATACCATACCAAACAATAGTTTATTAAGTGTGCAATGATGTTATTTCTAATATGTATATATAAATATATATATATACATACACATACTTTACAATTTAAATCACTTTGTTATCCATTTCTATTTCTAAATTGTATACATTTCTACTTCTAAAATATCTATTTATTTCTAAGAATAATATGTATAATATATACATCCTTTAACATACTTTGTTGTTAAAAAACGCTACACATCATCTGAGCCTTCAGCAAGTTGTAATCTTTTTGCTGGTGGAGAGTCTTGCCTCCATGTTAATGGCTGCTGACTGATCACAGTGATGGTTGCTGAAAGTTGGGGTGGCTGTGGCAATTTCTTAAAATATGACAATGAAGTTTGCCATATTAATTGGCTCTTCTTTTCACTTGGACATGTAGAGACCATTGTGGTGGTAGTTGGGGTTGCTGAGCCATTTCAGTTGGGTCAGCCTCTTCCTGACTCCATCTGGGGTTTTCTTGGCAAAAAATATTGCAATGGTTTACCATTGTCTTCTCCAGTTTTACAGATTGGGGAAACTGAGGCAAGGAAGGTTAAGTGACTTGTCCAGGGTCATACAACTAGTAAATGTTTGTGAACTTAAGTCTTCCTGGTCTATTCACTGTGCCATATAACTGCTCTTAAAGACCATTGTAAGATTATTAATTGGCTTTTCCCCCCCAAAATTGCTGTATTTCAGGGAATAAGAAAGCCATGGGGAGTAGCCAGTCAATGGAGCAGTCAGGACACACAACACTTATCTGTTAGGTTCATTGTATTGTATGGATAGTTAGTGGAGCTCCCAAACAATTACTATAGCAACATCAAAGATTATTGATCACTATAACAGATACAATATTAATGAAAAAAATCTGAAATGTCACAAGAATTGCCAAAATGTACAATAGAAACAAGACATGAGTACTTGCTGTTGGAAAAATGGCACTAATAGATTTGTTCTACACAGGACTGCCACAAACCTATTTATAAACACCAAAAAAAGCAATGTCTAAGAAGTTTCACATGTCTGTATTCTTTTCACTGTACTGTTGCTCTGCTTCATAGCATCATGGATTTAAAGCTAGAGGAGACCTTGAGGTCATCAAGTCTAGTATCCTGATTTTTTTTTTATTATAGCTTTTTATTTACAAGATATGTGCATGGGTAATTTTTCAGCATTGACAATTGCAAAACCTTTTGTTCCAACTTTTCCCTTCCTTCCCCCCACCCCTCCCCCAGATGGCAGGTTGACCAATACATGTTAAATATGTTAAAGTATAAATTAATACAATATAAATATAGTATCCTAATTTTTATAGATGAGGAAATTGGGACATAGAGCAGTGATGGGAATTGCCCAACATCATAGAACTAGCAAATGTTTGAAGTGAAATCTGAGCCTAGGATTTCCTGCTATGAGTCCAGTATCCTATCTACTACATTTGGTAGTGGGTCACAATGGAATGAGCTTTGGTTCAGGTAGCCAGAGGAATTGTGTTCAAGTCTCCACTATCTGTAACTTCTTTGGCTTTAGGCAAGTCAATTAACTTCTCATTTCCTTCTCTGGCAAGTGAAGGAATTGGGCTAGATGAGGTTCCATCCACTTCAGATCTACTATCCTATAGTTATTAAGAGAAAGGGGGCAATTTGCTTTGAATTACCTACATTACTGCTTTGATTTCTCTCACTGCTACAGAAGGAAAAGATACTCACTATGAATATGCAAGTGAAATTTGGGACAAATATAATCCACATATGCCAACTGGGACAATAAAACATTTATTAAGCACCTATTATATACACTCACCACCTTTTATTTTCCTATAGTATTTTGTATATAGTAAGCAGTTCATCAATATTTGTTAAATTAATTTTCACAGCACTCTGCTTGGCTCTATGGTCTAAAAGAGAATGGCATGAGGTTTTTTTTTTTTTTTCCTTCAAGTTTCAAATCTCTCCATACTTCCTTTAAAGCTGAAAAAGTAAACAAACCCAATCCATTCTGGGTTAGGATCAGGCCCACAGGCATCTGGGGCTTTCGGGTTGGGTGGCAGATTGGGTACACCTGGAATGCCCTCGAACGATCAGATTCCCTGAAGAATGTTTTTTTGTACTCGACAATCCATGCTCCAAACATTTATGTGTTTATTTTTAAAGGGTCATGGCTGCTGACAGACTACAACATTTGGGGGGGAAAGGTCTTCTTTGCCTAGAGTCGATTGACTGGAGGAGATCAAAGGCCCTATGGAATGATCTGGGTCCAGCAATTTCACTTTGTGTACAGAACTGCTGTTAACCATTAGCCTCAGCCCTCTCTTTGGTTAACTAAAAATCATTTGGTGGTCTTTTAGAAAGGAGAAAACAGAGAAGTCGGCTCCAAAAACAGTCTCATGTTTCTCGGTTCAAGAGAGAATTGAGTAGCATGCATCATTAATTCCTATGCAGCAAACATTCTTCACTCCAAGTGGCAATTAGCAGTAACATTTCTATCTTGTGTTGCCGTGATGAGATTTTTATGCTAATCATCACATAACAGTAAATTAATCATTTGGGCACGGTTCAAGAGGATGTATATTTCATGAGGCAGATATAGATATCAAGATCAGTTTGATATTTACTCAAGGTAAATGGGAAGCATCACAAATTATGATGAGAGAAGCCAACAAAGAAAGCACGTGAGGGAGGAAAGAACATGTGCCGTGTACATATGCGTGTAAGAATGCTACAAGTGCTCTTGGGGTCAATTAGTGTAATCATTGGAAGGAAGGTAAATTCCCAGGGGATCCTAAACTGAAAAAAATCATTCACAGGCTCAGCCCTGGCCCTCAAAACCACATCTTGACAATGTCAAGGGTAAAACCAGCAATTTCCCACATTTCCCTTTAATCCCTTTCCTTTCCCTGCTACAAAATTTACCCTTGTCACATTTATATAATATTTAAATGGAATTCTCAACTTGCACTTAAGTCCACATGGCTGAATGAACCAGGAATGGGACTTGTCCCAAAAGGCAAACTAGAAAGCTTTTAAGTTTTCAGGAAATGGGACGCCCACTCAAATGCAGCTTTGCTCCCCAGCAGATAAACAGCTCCCATATATCAGTTTATGGAAAACAGAATGGTGGTCGTGAGATACACGCAAACCCCAGACTTACTCACATAACATATGACATGTCTGTGGAAAGCTCAGAGTTATGAGCCACCAACGAGGGAATGGGGGAAGAGGAGTCCAGGGCTGGGAGGGGTGGAGGAGGAGGAGGGTTGTCTTTTTATTCTCAAACCCTTTCTTTGTTCTACTTTTCCAGTCTTATATATACACAACCCCACACAGATCTCATATTCCTGCCTACTTGCCCTTCCCTGTACCCACCAGAACACACACACACACACACTCACACACACTCACACTCTTATTATACAATGGCATTTCTCCAGCCCCATCCTCCCCCACTTCCTGTGTGACCTGGTAATGAGGTCCTAGTGACAAGCCAGGCCAGGAAAGGGACCATTTCTGTCACCACCTATTCCAACCCCAACATCATCCCTTCTCTCTCTTTTTCAGATCTATTGCAATAGCTTCCTAATTGGATTTCTTTCATCAAGGAGGCTCTCTCTTTTCCAATTCATCTTCCTTACAGCTACCAAAACCATACTCCTAAAGCATCATTCTGACTCTGTTATTCATCTTCTCAGTAAGTTCTGCTGGTCCCCTATTACACTGAATGTCAAATGCACACTTCTGTGCCTGGCACTTAAAGTTCTTTATAACCTAGCTTCATCCTGACTTCCAGGCTTATTGCATATTTGTCCCTTTCACGTGCACCGTGGGACAGCCAAATTGGACTCTTGCTGTTCCATACACATGACATTCCATCTTCTGCAAAGGCAGGAAGCTTCCAAGATCTGTAATGTAGTCCCTCTTTTCTTCTGCGTCGGGTTTCCTTCAAAGATCAGGCCGTCTATAGATGGTCTTTTCTGATTGTCTCAACTGTTAGCATACCCCAAATTTACATCTCATAAAATCTACTCTCTCTAAAATTACTAAAATTGCCAAATCAATGGTGTTTTCTAAATCCTCCTTCTCCTTGACCTTGTTAGTCTTTGGCAATGTCAGTGACTCCTCATTGATACTCTCTCTCCAGGTTTTCAGAATACTATTCTCTCCTGGTTTTCCTCTTATCTGATTGCTTCTCAGTTTCTTCTGCTGACCTTTCCCCCAAGTATAGGTGTCCTTTAGGATTCTCACGTGGTTCCTCTTTTCTTCTCCATCCACTTGGTGATTCATGCTGATGATTCTCATTTAATTACCCTTTGTGTGCTGATGATTCTCAAATCTATCATTCTCCAACCTCTCTGCTGACCTCCAATCTCACGTCTCCTTTCATTCGTCTCTAACTGGATGTCCAGTAAATATCTGAAATTCAATGTCTAAATTCCTACTCTCTTTATTGCTATAGGTGGCAACATCCTTCTAGTCCTTCAGGATTGAAACCTAGTGGTCATCATGGATTCCTCATTATTTCTCATCCCTCAAATCCAAGCTGTTGCCAAGGATTATTGATTTCACTTCAGCACCATCTCTCAACTATACTCCCTTTCTCCTTTGACACCCTCATCTCCTTTGATTCTGCAGGCCTTCATCACTTCATTCCTAGATATTGCAAATAGCCTATTAGTGGATCTCCCCACTCCAATACATACTGTGTTCAGCTTCTAAAGTGATTTTCCTAAAACTCAGATCTGACCAAATCACTCCCCACTCAATAAACTACAGTAGCATCCTATTGCCTTGAGGTTCAAACACAAAAATGTTTATTTTGGCATTCAAAACCCTTCATAAATTAATATTTTCCTACCTTTCCATTCATCTTACATCTTATTCCCCACCAAATATTCTTTAAACCACTGACTCTGGCCTCCTGATTATTCCACAAACAATATACCCCAAAACACCTCTCTGCTTGGAGCACTTTCCCCCATGCCTGGAATGTTTTCCCTCCTCCACTCTGCCTACTGACCTCCTTTAAAATTTGCTTTTGCCTTGGGTGTTTGACACAAGCTCTGTACCTTGGTCTAAATTGGCATTTTCTTTATCCCTCTTTGGCAATCAGAATTAATGCTTTTTTATTTTTGCTTTTTATTTGCTTCTTGCCCAAAGGATTTTTTGTTAATCCTATCTGGTCTTTCCTTTTTAAGTAACACACACTTTCCCTCTATTTAGCTTCTGCTTTAGCCTGACATAGTCATACTCATTCCTACTTTACTGTTATTGAGGTAGGATTTCTTTATACCTATTTGGTGGCTGTCAGACTTTCTGTGAAAGTTTGGGGGCTGTGTGTAAGGAGTATGTGTATGCACAAGTACTATGTGTATCATTGAAATTACATGAAGTGAGGATTACTTGTAATTGAAATATTTATAAAAGAAACCACTTTATTCACAGAATCCAACTTTAATGCTTGTTTTATCTTATTTTTTAAAATAGAAAATCTAATGACACTGCATACAAAAAAAATCACTTAGAAAAACCATTGATTCTCCTAGGTCTTTACGCTAGGATTTCCTTTCTGGGGTTCCCCTATCCCTTGGAGTTTCGAGGGCCAAAGGAGGAGTAAATGCTCCCTTTCTTTCTCTTCCTCTTGCCCCTATGGCTCCCTGAGGAGAAGGCTTTTCCCCATGTGTCATTTCCCATTTACCTGTCCTTTTCTTGCTTCTCTAGAATGTCAAGGTCTTTTTTTTTTTAGAAAAGGGACAAAAGTTCAAGTACTGTATTATGTCAGATTTTCCTACCTCTCATTAACTCTCCTCCTTTCTATCCTTCCAAAAAAAAAAGAATTAAAAAATCTACCAAATTCAGATTGAGAGCCTGCAATCAGCCCAAATCTCAAGGTTTCCTTTGGCTTTGAGGAACTTTTCATTCTTTTTCCGTTCCCTCATGTTACCTGATCCTAAACCTGATGGGGTTTGGTTTGGCTTGGCTTGATTTTCCCTCCAAAAGCAAGTTAATTCTGGGATGGGGGCTGAGCATTTGTGTGTAGTATGTATCTAGTGTACTTAAGAGTAATCTCTTGATGTGGTGGGAGAAAGTGTTGACCCCAGAGTGCTCTCCATACTTGCCTGGGTTGGAGAGACTGTCTATCAGTATTGTGCCTGTAGCAGCATTGATGTAATTAATAAATAGGATATTCTTCCTAGTCTATTCCCCCACCTTAACAATTTGTATATTTGCACTCCAAGTTTTATGAATGTTAACAGTGACTAACTTGCCATATAATCCTATTGTTCTCTGCTCTTACACTCATCTTGTTGCAGACAACGGCTGTTCCCTTGATTTCTTCTCCTTTGAGCACTTATTCCAATTAGCTGCCTGAAACACTTCCCTTGGAATTAGAGCTGTCATTTCCCTTTTCTTCCTGAATCACCCAAGATGATGAAGGGAGGCTATAGAGATGCTCTTTGCTCAGGGAGCTTAGAAGGTGAAGTTATTTGCTTAAAAGTCTGCACTAACTTCATAACATGACAAAAACACCATTGGTTGTAGAATTCTCACTTTCTAGCCTAGAGAAATAGGTGTTATCAATAGGGAATTAAGCAAAATGTGATGTGCTACAAATTTTTAACTGTCTTAGTTTTTTTTTTTTTTCTCCTGGTATCAAATTAGAGGCTATAGATTACTTAATTCCCAAAGAACTTCCTTTGCGTTAAAGGAAAAAACAATTTATAATGACAAAAAAAAGAAAGAAAAAAGATCAAGTACAATATTTTGTACTGTTGTCTGACCTTCTTCTGTGATGTGTAATATACTTGATTTTTTGCTATTTTCTGTTTTTAAAAAAATCTAACACTTGACTTTTGCAAGAAAAAATAAGTAAAAGAAATTATTATTCCTATGCAACAACAAAATATTAACTAGATTAACAACTAAAATTCTACCTTCCACAGGAAGCCTTCCTCTCCCAATTCTAGTGTCTTTTTTCCCCCCTATTTATTCAGTGAATAGCTTTTTGGGTACATATTTGTCTGCATTTTGTCTTCCCCATTAGATTGAAAACTGTTTGAGGGCAGCTACTGTCTTTTGCTTCTTTTTGCATCCCTGGTGCTTAGCACAATACCTGGCACATAGTAGGCACTTAGTGATGTTTATTGATTGGTGGTGGTACAATGGGGAGTGAAGTTGTAAGCAAACATGAACACAGTATTATACCATATAAAACTCATGTATCACAATTGGGGAGTTATCCCCTCCTTCTCATATTTTATACTGTCCTTTTAGGATGCATTTGATGATTTGTGACTTTTTTCCTCCTGTCAGACTTGTCCTTGATGTTCACTTATTGAATCCCAAATGGACGGAGCATAATGCCTCCATAAAAATACACTGTGCATTATTCCTTCCAAGTCTTTTACCCTTCTTCACTCACATAACTTTTATATGGGAATCTCATTCATGATTTAGACCAATATACTGTACTCACCAAATAAGAATCTAATATTTTCATTTTATAGATGAGGAAACTGAGGACCAGAGTGGTTGCTCAAGATGATAAGTATAACAGATAAAGCTTCATCTCAAGTCTTCCTACTGCTACCTAGTAAAACATTATTGGAAGTCTTTATGATACTACTGGTATTAACCTACTGGTTCCTTCAACCATTGGACTTTACCCATTTGTTAACATAAGGCATGCCCTGTTTGTTGAATATTATTATTAGGGATAATATCTTAGTCAACTAAGTGAACTCCTGAAATAAGACTCCGATAAATCATAGAGTAGAAAGGCAGAGATTTGACTAGATGGGATTCCCTGATTGAAAATTTGAATTTTGTAAACACAACAGCAGCAGAATGTGTGTGACAAGCACTCAACATATCATAAACCTATAAAATACGTATGTTGACAACAAATATAAAACATAGAGTACATCATCTAAGAGGCTAGAGCTAGGATAGTATTCTGGAGACCCAAATCTAAAATAGAGCTCTTTACTTCTTGAAAAAATAAACACTGAAATCAAAGAAGAAGAAAGATCCAAGTTCAGCATTAGCATTCACTAACGGAGTCAGATTACAGGAAAAGGATGTAAGATGGTGATCACAAAATTAGATGAATTGGAATGCTAAAGCAGCCAATTCAGCAATCACAGAAATAAGCCAAGAACCACCCAAAGGGCAAGCTATTCCATGAAGATCAAGTAAACAGACCAGTAGTGTTGGGGATGGGATCATAGGAAGTTCAGAGAGGAGGGTAAGCAGATTAAAATGACCTTACCTGAGCCTCATTCTTTGCTGTTGGGGTTTGTTAGAGAGCCATGTCTGAATAAACGTAGAAGCTTAAGGATAAAAGGAGGAATACTTTTAAAAAATTTCTTTTTTCTCCTCCTGTCTTATATGATATCCTTTAGCTTATAGAGCTAGAGGATACCATAGAGGCCATCTTGTTCAATCTGCTTATTTTACAGATGAGCAACTGAAGTGACTTGCCCAGGATAATAAGATGGTAAATAACACAGGTGGGATTTGAAATTCTGGCATCAAACTTACCATTTTCCTCTCCAGTTTTGGTATAATTATGAAAATCAGAGGAACAATGCTTCCCTAAAAGGTACTTCCAAGCTCTCAATGAATTCTGTGTTTGACTACATAAGGGGAATGAGGTGGTAAAAAATTATAGTTTACAAAGCAATGAAAATGATAGTTTACAAAGCAGGAAGAAGCTAAAAGGGAATGAAACCCCTATGGCTATAGCTATGTTGTAGTGAGGTTACAAGTTGTACCCAGCTTTTTAGTTGACTGGATTATGTCATAGCTAGTAATTGAGATCTTAAAGCTATGTCATCAGCTTCTCCAATTCTTGGTAATAGTCTGATTGTCGATCAAAACCTTCAAGGTGTTTGAATAGGAATGAGGGGAGTAAAAGAGCCATTCCCTAGCCACATAAGTACAAGACTGTTCTCCAAATATGCAATTGAATGCAAGATAAGGGATTGTAGAGGGGAGAGTAAAACGCAGGGCTTCTAACATAGCCATAAAATAAATCCTTTTGAATCTGGCAATTTAGTGGCCTAAAATGCACGTGGAATGGACAGAGGACCTTCCTGGCCTCCTTTAAGTCTCACCTAAATTCCTGTCTTCTACAGGAAGCCTTCCTCAAACCCTTTGATTTCTAATACCTTCCCTCTTTTAATTGTTTCCTATTTATCCTGCATGTAGCTTGCTTTATATATATTTATTTGTGTATTGTCTCTTCCATTAGATTGTAAGCTCCTTAAGATCACGAACTATCTTTTGCCTCCTTTTATATCTACCCTGATCACTTAACATAATTCCTAACACAGTTGATTGTTTTGATGCTTAATTATTGATATTTAATAAATGCTTGTTTATTGACTAATGTGCATTTAACAGATTCAGACTCCCTTTGTTCCAAACTGACTCCCAGCTGATGAAACATGCAATGTAGATAGATACTGCCACCCTTGCAGGTGGAGATAAGGACACATATAGTAAACAGTGTGACCTATTTGATGGGAAGTAATAGGCAAAACTTCTCTTTTCTTCTTTCTTCTTCTCCTTCTTCTCTTCCTCTTCCTTCTTGGTATTTTTCCTTTTCCTCTTTTTGTATTCCTGTCTATATTTCTGCTTCTCCTTTTCTCTTTTCTGTAGAAATGCAAACACAGGAGGTGCTTTTAAATACTATTGCAACAATATCATTCCAAGCCTACCTCTTCCTCAATAAAGTGCCTTTGTTTTCTATTACATTCTCTTAGAGACAACAAATACTGTTATATCTCTGTAAGAACCAAATGGAATTTTGAGGAAACAGTAACTTTAACTGTCAATTTGTGGAGACTGTTAACACTAAGAGAGAGATACTGGAGAAATGGCTTGGGTTAGGGAAGAGCTGAAGAAGAAAGAAAGATGACAGAGAGACTTTCAGTTCTTGCTGGACCTATTTTAACTTTTGTCTTGTGAAGAGAATGAAAAAAGTTCCAGTGAAGAGATTTTGCTATCATGAATGTACTAGATGGCATGGGACTGTGTCATCAGAAATAAAGGTGTGATAAATGGACCCCAGGATGGGAACAAAACAGTTTGCTTTCTACCAAGAGCTAGAATTCTGAAAGAAATTAACAAAATTGCTTAGTTGCTTAACAGTCAGATTCAACCAATCAGAAATAGGTCCATGTATCCTTTTCTTTTTATTTTTTAATAACTTTTTATTGATAGCCATGCCAGGGTAATTTTTTACAGCATTATCCCTTGCATTCACTTTTGTTCCGATTTTTCCCCTCCCTCCCTCCACCCCCGCCCCGAGATGGCAAGCTGTCCTTTACATGTTGAATAGGTTCATGTATCCTTTTCAATCATAATCTTATCAAAGACCTCTATCTGGCTCAAGCTGATCAAGGGCAATGACCTAGCAAAGGCAAATGGGGAATGAGGATGCTTAATAGATTAATTTCATATTAACTAACACACACCACAGGAGGAGTTCTCCACCATCTTTGAACATTGGATGCATGATGAAGGAGGAGGGACATATCCAGGACAGCATGTAGAAGGCAGAGAGGGCGGTTCTGTTAGTCAGAAAAAATATTTAAAAATTGGGAATGACTGGGTAGAACAAGGAAGAGGTTTGGTTAATAAAAGCATGTTCTCGCTTATGTACCTTTACCACGAGGACTCGCCTGCTTCCTGCAGGAATGTAATAAGCTCTCCTTCATTCACTCTGGAGACTTTTCATCATTTTGGGGGTTCTTGGACATCTGACCATATTCATAACAAAGGAAAGTCATCCGTCATTACAATGAGGGCTTGAGGTAGCTTTGTGATCTTTCTTAAAATTAGAATATTATAATGATGTATCTGTTTTTATTGTTGACTTCATATTTAATAAATTTTATTTTGGTAACTTTAAGACATCTAATTCTAGGAGATTAAGGGATTTAATAGAGAGAGCTATGAGTAACTATGATTGGGAAAGGAGGTTTCTTCAACTTATTAATTAAATAATGCCTGATGATCTGGTGAAACCTCTGAAATTAACTGATGAATTAAGAAGTGAGAGCTGTGTTTTAGTTAATGAGAAATACACAAACATGCATATGGATAATCCTAGAACACAGGATGATAAGGTTAAACATGAGAATGGATCAAGTATCAGGCTTGAGTCTATTTGTTACGCTTCTTTTTTTCCCAGTTGGGTAGAAAAGATTTGATCCTGATCTCGTCCTGTCCTTCCCTTTTTCCCTTTCTCTTAGCTAGGAGTTGGATAGAACATGTATGCATGACTACAACTAGGCAGCCTCCTAGGCTTAGAATTGTTATATTGTCTCTTATAATCATCTCTATAAAATTATTATATATATTATATTTCTAGCATTGTTGAGGATTCTATCTTTACTGTGTAGAAGTCATTATTGATAGATTTCTAAATTGTGGGTTGATAAAATCTTGGCCCATGGGGTTGGTAGTTCAACTACTAGATTAATATAATCATTACTAGGCTAAGAATTCTCCCTTATTACCTAAGCTAATTAGCCAAATTGAAAAAAGTCAATTAAAGAAAGAAAACTAAGGCCAAAAGATATCAGGAGTCCTAGGACCTCAATAGATTTAAGGGTCTGACTGGTCAATAGCTAATAAAAATGAGGGGGTTTCTTCCCTCTCCCTCAGTCCAGGCTAGATTTCTTAAGCAGAAACCTTGAGGTTCGGTTCCTTCAGGATTAGAATTTTTTTTTTTTGACTAGGTAAAAGAAATCATTCTTTGTCCCAATTCTTCCCTATCCTTAATCAGGAAATGGATATTGCCTCAGTCAATCTGAGACCTGTAAGATTTTAGCTTAAAAGGCCAAGGTCTCGAACTAGAGATCATTACTGATCACAAAATAGAAAATTTTGATTTTATCAAATTGAAAAGTTTTTGTACAAACAAAACTAATGCAGACAAGATTAGAAGGGAAACAATAAATTGGGAAAACATTTTTACAGTCAAAGGTTCTGATAAAGGCCTCATTTCCAAAATATATAGAGAATTGACTCTAATTTATAAGAAATCAAGCCATTCTCCAATTGATAAATGGTCAACTTTCTCAGACAGTTTCTCAGATGAAGAAATTCAAACTATTTCTAACCATATGAAAATATGCTCCAAGTTATTATTAATCAGAGAAATGCGAATTAAGACAACTCTGAGGTACCATTACACACCTGTCAGACTGGCTAGATGCGGAATGTTGGAGGGGATGTGGGAAAACTGGGACACTGATACATTGTTGGTGGAATTGTGAATATATCCAGCCATTCTGGAGAATGATTTGGAACTATGTTCAAAAAGTTATCAAACTGTGCATACTCTTTGATCCAGCAGTGTTACTACTGGGCTTATACCCCAAAGAGATACTAAAGAAGGGAAAGGGACCTGTATGTGCACGAATATTTGTGGCAGCCCTGTTTGTAGTGGCTAGAAACTGGAAACTGAGTAGATGCCCATCAATGGGAGAATGGCTGAATAAATTGTGGTATATGAATGTTATGGAATATTATTGTTTGGTAAGAAATGACCAACAGGATGATTTCAGAAAGGCCTAGAGAGATTTACATGAACTGATGCTGAGTGAAATGAGCAGGACCAGGAGATCATTATATACTTCAACAACAATACTATATGATGATCAATTCTGATGGACGTGGTCATCTTCAGCAATGAGATGAACCAAATCAGTTCTAATGAAGCAGTAATAAACTAAACCAATCACACCCAGGGAAAGTACTCTGGGAGATGACTAAGAACCACTACATAGAATTCCCAATCCCTATAATTTTGCCTGCCTGCATCTTTGATTTCCTTCACAGGCTAATTATACAATATTTCAGAGTCCAATTCTTTTTGTACAGCAAAATAATGGTTTGGACATGTATACATATATTATTTAATTTATACTTTAACATATTTAACATGTATTGGTCAACCTGCCATCTGAGGGAGGGGATTGGGGGGGAGGAAAGGAAAAATTGGAACAAAAGGTTTGGCAATTGTCAATGCTGTAAAATTACCCATGCATATATCTTGTAAATAAAAAGCTATAATAATAAAGAAAGAATAAAACTATAGAAAATTTTCTTTAAAAAAAAAAAGGCCAAGGTCTCCCACTGCATCCATGGTCATCTCCAGTCATTGTGATCTCTATTTTGCCACTGGACCTAGATGGCTCTGGTGGAGACAGTGAAGCTGGTGACTTTGCCCAGTTCTGCCTCACTTAAATCCAAATCACTTTCATGTCATGGCATTACTTCCTTGAGGTCATGGTCCTCTTTGAGACCAAAGGATAAATAAGCAATTCATTTCATCTCCCTCCTTCCCTCCCTTCCTCCCTCCCTCCCTCTTTTCCTTTCTCTTTCTTTCTCTCTTTCTTTCTTTCTCTCTCTTTCTCTCTTTCTTTCTCTCTCTTTCTCTCTCTTTCTCTCTCTCTCTCTTTCTCTCTCTCTCTTTCTTTCTTTCTTTCTCTTTCTTTCTTCTTCTTTCTTTCTTTCTTTCTTTCTTTCTTTCTTTCTTTCTTTCTTTCTTTCTTTCTTTCTTTCTTTCTTTCTTTCTTTCTATTTCCTTGTTTCTATTATCTAAAAATTAGTACTAATAGATTTACTTAGAATTAGAAGTAAAAATCCTATGGTCCAAACCTTCGTATTTTATAGATGAAAAAACTGATTCCTAAAGTGGCCAAATGATTTTTTCCAAGGTGAGAGCTGGTATTTGAAGCCAGGTCCTCTGATTTCAAGTCCTATTCTTTTTTATCATAACATGGAAGAGGAGATAGTTTAAATCATAAGATCTCTGATGTTCTTTTTATCCTTAACATGGAACTTTTTTTTTTTTAAAGAAAGGCAGCAGCATAGTGTGTTGAAAAGTGGTACAACTCTGAAATCAAGAAGAACTGGGTTCAAATTCCACCTTTGATTCTTCTAGCTGAATAATGCTGAGCAGTACCTTCCAACTCTCTGAGCCTTGGTTTCCTCATCTGTAAAATGAGCTTAATAATATGTATAGTATTTACTTCACAGGATTGTGGTATAGATTGAATAAGATAAAGTACATTAAAATGTTTTGCCTCCTTCAAAGTGTAATATAAATTATGTTAACTATCATCATCATCATCATCATCATCATCATCATCATCATCATTATGATCATTATTTTAATTAGACACCTTCATATTTGTGGTATATTCTTTGGAATAGCCTCAGTCATGCTACAATTTTATCTTTTGAAAATGAATGTGATTTTTGGAAACAGTCAAAAGTTATACAGAGCAGAGTTTTGTGAATAAGATAGGTTTTTAGGTTAGAAAGCATTATTTTTTGATTAAAAATAGTTATGGTTATGTAGTAGGGAATGGTGCCGGTACTGGCCATTGAAAGCCCTATCCTTACAGCATGTACAACAACAACAACAACATTACCAGTAATAGACTGCATTTATATAATGCCTACTATATGCCAGGCTCTGTGCCAAGCAGCCTACAAATATTTTTATTGGATCCTTACAATACTGGGAAGTAGGTGATATTATTAACGTATGTTTTATAGTTGAAGAAACTGAGGCAAACAGAGATAGATTTATACAAGATTATGTTGTTAGAAAATTTCTGAGGCTGGTTTGAATTCAAGTTTTTCTGACTCCAGATTTGGCATTTTGACTGCTGTACCATGTAGTTGCAAATAGAGAGATAAAGATATAGTTATCTAATTAGCTTGCTAGATTTATACACATATGTGTATATACACACACACATATAAATATATAAACCAAGAGGAATCTTGAAAAATTATACACATAAACTCTCCTTTCAATTACTTTTGGCTCATGGTTTCAGATGAATAATGTGCATTAGAGATGGGTTGAACCAGATTATATCTTTGTAAGTTTTGAAATGTACGTCAGACTGGACCTCTGTCAGTAGCCATGACAGCCATGATTGAAGAAAAGATAGCCCTAAAGAAAAAGGGCTATCGTTGACCTAGCCAAGCAGTTAATTAATCCAGTAGCCATTTAGGGAGATGATAATTAGTGAAACGTTATTGGAAGCAGGGAGCATATTGCATGGCAATTACAAGCAATATCAATAGAAAAGTTAAACTCTCACCATTATGCCTAAAATCCTCAGGAGGAAATGGAGAAACCAAACTCTGGGTAAGGATCTGCCGTTATGAGTTGGGGTTGGAAAAATGTGAAGCTGGTTTTCCTGTAGAACTTTTAAATTAGTTCTATTAGGCAGAGTCAGGAAAGTCTAGGAGTGTAAGTTGCTTTAGACACTAGTTTTGTGACCTCAGAGAAATTATTTAACAATTTCTCAGTTTCTCAACTGTAAAATGGAGATAACGTCTAGTCTATTTATTAGGGAACATCAGTTGTTTTTGATTAACTGAGATAATGTATGCAAAACACTTTGGGAACTCTAAGGCACTACGTAAATGTCAACTATTATTAATACTATTCTCAGAGAGAAATTCAAAAATATTTTGAGCAACACAGCATTGCTAGAACAAGTATATAGCCTCCCAAGCTGACAGGTGGGAAAGAGATGTGTAAAAGATTGTATGTAAAAGTCCTTGTACGATTGCTTTTTAAAAGCAATTTATATAACGCCTACTATTTATGTTTTTTAAAAGCAATCATACAAAGATTTTTACATATAACCATTTTATTATTTTATTTATCATATATATATAATATATTTTATATAATTTTTATTTATCATATAATTTTATCATTTTATACCCAGTCCAATTATCTACTTATGATTCTTCAAGGTTCATATGGTGGGATATTTTATGCTTTCTGATTTCCCTTTCCTCTAAATCCTTAGAAACCTTCTTACATATAGATAGTCACCTAGCTATTTTAGTGATTTAAAGATATTATCAGTGCTTTCATTAAGCAAGTTTCACACATAGGGGAAGTCCCTCCTTGGCTTCCAAATTCTTCTTTTCATATACTTTCTTTGTTCTCTTTTTATCTCTTTTCCTTAACCTTTTCACTTACATCCTTCATAGTATTTTATGACACTAGCAATGTCCATCCAGTTCAGTCCTCACTTTAGTTAGCTCTGAAAAGAAAGACCTGAGAAGATCTGGGCCTGGAGTTAGGAAGACTGCAACCTCAGATACTTATTAGTTGTATGACGTAGGCAATTCTAATCTGTCTGCTTCAGTTTCCTCATTTGTAAAATGAGGATAAGCAATATTATCTACCTACAGGATTGTGAGGATCAAGTGAGAAAACATTTGCAAAAAGCATTTAGTACAGTGCCTACCATAAATCAGGCAGTTAATAAATGTTTATTGATTGAAAATCAATTAGTCAATCAATCAAAAGCAATTGCTTTCATGAAAAGTGTGGTAGAGATTTTTTTAAAGTCCATTTTGATTAAAAAGGATGGAGCGAGCAAAGATACAGAGATGGCAAACAGAAGAAGGAAGACAGGACATGATGAGTGATCCATCTTGGTTGGAATGGAGAGTATGTAATGGGTAATAGTATAAGATATGACTGGAAAGGCAGAGAATCCAGATTATGGAAGGCATTTTGAAAGCCAAAACAAGGAGTTGATAATTCTTTGGTTGAAATTGTGGATCCACGAGAAAGTTTTTGGATAGAAGAGGAAGGTGGTCTGAAGAATAATTTGGCAATAGTATGAAGGATAGATGTAAAAAGGAGACAGGTAAAAGGTGATAAGTATAGGAAATGAAAAAATATGGGGTGTTTAATGCAGTCATTAAAGCTACTAAAGCCTAAATAATTATTAATCTGTTAATTAATGATTTTATGAATAAATAATTAATTTTTATCAATTTAAATGATTAAACTTAATTAAGCCTTAATACTTAAAAACAGTACTGACATTTGGAATATTCCATATTTCAGATGTAGAATTGATAGGAATGAGAAGGCAATTAGATTTGGTGGAGTGTGGAAACAGGGACAACCAAAATATGACTCCCACAGGTATTTACATTTTAAAAGTAAATACTAGCTCAACGCAAAGAGACAAATGGCACAATTTCAGACATTGTCAAACAGATAGCATACATTTTTGAGATATTTGAACTACTCCATAGAGTCCCTCAAATCCCAGGTTCTTTGAGTACCTCTTATTCCAACTCTAGTTATTGATAAACCAATTGAAATGAAGTCAGACCCATGTATACTTATTTTGTATTTAATTTATACTTTAACATATTTAACATGTATTGGTCATTCTGCCATCTGGGGAGAGAGTGGGGGGAAGGAGGGGAAAAATTGGAACAAAAAGTTTGACAATTGTCAATGTTGTAAAATTACCCATGCATATAATTTGTAAATAAAAAGCTATTAAAAAAAAAAAAGAAATGAAGTCAGATCTTCTTGTTCTTCAGAACAGTTAGGCTTTAGTTCCAATGAGAAATAAAAGAGAGGAACTACTTAAAGAATGCAATGTGGATACAAAAGGAAGTCACTGCAAACCCTACATTTTAAAAGATATACAGAAATGATCAAAACAGGGCAGTTAACTGGAGATAACTATGAAAGAATGACATGATTCTAAAAGAATATTTTCAGGAATTTTAAAGTTAAAATGAGTTAAAGCCAATAATGGATACTAAGGATAAAAACAGGGATTGAAGCTTTTTTTGTGAGAAGTATGTATTTTGGCATCTAGAGAAAGACCCAATAAAATCTAGAGCTACTGCTAAGGATGGATATGCCTATAACAAATGACAGAGAGAAGACCTAACTACTCAACTCATTTTATTTGTCTTTTGTCTTTTAAGGAGAATAATATTTAGATTGGGTGGAATAGCAAAAAATAGTATGAATTTAAAACAAGATAATGATGGCAAAGGCAAAAAAGTACCAAACTGCCCTTGGGAAATTTAAGTCATCAAACCCAAGATCATGAAAAAACTTAAAGATATGTTTGATTAACCACTTTTAATAATTTTTGAAAAACTGTGGAAAACATAATATGAGTTTCAGTACGCACGGGAGTGAATATTATGATAATTTTCAAAGAAAATGGAAAAGGATGAATAGTCAAAAACTCTAAGATAGCGAGCCAGCATAAAGAAGAAAGAAAATAAGCATTTATCCAGACCTTACTATGTGCTAATTATTGTTGTCATTTTTTCAATTATGTCAGACTCTATGGTACCCCATTTGGGGTTTTCTTGACAAAGATACTGAAGTGATTTGCTATTTTCTGCTCATTTTACAGACAAAGAAAAGAGACAAACAGGGTTAAGTGTTATGCTCAGAATCACACAACTAATAAATGTCTAAAGCTGAATTTGGACTCATGAAGATAAGTCTTCCTGACTTCCAGCCCAGTGCTCTATCCATTGCGCTACCTAGATGGCTGCCCTATTATGTGCTAGGCACTTTACAAATTTTATCTTATTTGACTCTCATAATAACCTCATAATAATCATATATAGAGCATATATGATTCTGTTAGAATTGTGCAATGCCCTCCATCCTTTTCCATCTAATCACAAAACACAAAACAGAATCCCCCTTATTATGAGAGTCAAATGAGATAAAATTTGTAAATGAGATAGGTACTGCTATTATCTCCATGTTACAACTGGGGAAACTGAGGCAAATAGACATTAAGTGACTCGTCCAGGCTCATACAGCTGGTAAGTATGTGAAGATGAATCGGAACTCAGATCTTCTTAACTCTAAGCCTGATGTTCTATCCATTGTATCACCTAGTTGTCTCTAGAAAGGAAAACAATTACTAGTAACTAACTAGATTGGATTTATCAAGCACTATAGTAACCAACTCACATGGATTTATCATGATCTGGTGCCATCTTGTATCAGTGGCCTTTCCTGTCAGCGCCTAGCTATTGGTGCTTTCTGACCCACCTAAATTACTTTACATTTATATTGTATATAAACTTGATATTTCCTCCTTTATACCATATGTTGTAGTCTTTAGGAGAATCAAAAGTTATTGGAGTCCAAAGAGTTTCATGTTTGCCTGTGAATCCCCTGCACATAGTAGGAGTTTTATGGAAGTTTATTGAATTGAATTGAGTTCCCTTTGGTGAATGGGGTTATTAGAATGGTTTCTCAATAATATGGACTTCATAGTATGGACTTGCTATAAGCATATGCACGGACTTCAGAAAAATATTTGAAAATGTCTCCACCATAATTGTGGACAAAGTGTGGTGAGCTAGTTGTAAGCAGACTTATGTGGATCTGCAACTGTGCTGTGGTGCAGAGGAGTGTCAGTGAAAAGTGTTTGCCCCCAGAGATATAGCTTAACAAACTTTATTGTTCCAGGGGAGGAGAGCAGCTGCTAGCAGGGCCTGTCTCAGTGGGCGACCTCCATGCTTGTAGTAGGTAGCACATGGGGGTAGAGTGGGAAAGGTTGCAGTTGTCTAGAACTGGGGAAGAAGGAGGGAAGCATCTGTACTCCAGTCACAGGCCTAAAGCACATAAAAACGTATGTATAGTTGGCGTAAAGAGCCAGGAGGACACCACTGGGAAACTCTTTTGTCTATTGGACCAATAAAGTGAAAATATTCTCTCAATTACTCAATAAGGAGGAATGAAGAGCAGAAAAGATGGAATGAGGAATAAGGAAGTGAGGAATTTAATCCTAATGGTACCCTCTGAGAAGGATGCTGAAAAGGTCATTAAAGAAACTGATTGTTTGGGCTTGTTAGCCTTTGAATATTTGCAGCCTAGAGGTCATTTCAACTGGGTTGGTTTTCACTAGTTCCCACATCCAAATCCCTCTATGTTTATATCTGTTAGAACAAGCCAGGATAGGACTTTGGCTTCTTCCCTCTGCTAATGCTAATTTTCTCCAAGAAGTACTAGGGGGCTTGCCAGGGCTTCCTCCTAAAGTGCAGCAAACATTGACCAAAGAATCCAGGGATTCTAGGGGCATCAGGGTAGCCAGTCCCAGAAGGTTCATCTCAGGATTGCTGTTCAGACACCTACAATCAGATAAATACAAAGCAGAAGATGTAGCCAGAGGTCCAGGCTGAGCTCCTGCTATCCCATGGGGACAGTCACCTCCCTATGGGGGCTGGAGAAAGGCAGCAGCCCTACTTCCTATTCTTCTAGATAGGGATTCAAATAATCCCACGATCAGAAGTCAGAAAAAGAATGATGCAGAGTGGAAGTGATCCCTCTGTAAGGTTCACCAGCTCGTAGCTCTTTCTAGTCAGTGCTCAATAAAAAGATACTTGGTCATCTTAAAAGCCAGACCCTTCAATGATGAGTCATGCAGGTCTCAACAATTGTCAGGGGAGCTTTGCATATGTTTCACGGGATGGAGCTCCTTCCCCCTGTATAATTTCTGGGTTGAGGATGAGCAGCTGCGCCTTCCAGGATAAGCTCCTTGTAGGGTTAGACATGATATTTAAGCTGGGCACTGAAGGAAGACTTTATGAAGCATAGGAAGGAGGATTGCATTCCAGGTATTAAAGATATTCTACGCAGAGGCACAGAATATGTACGAGGAACAGGACATGGGCCAGTTTGTCTGGAACACTGAGTGTATGAAGGAGATTAGTATACAATTAGCCTTGAATTGGATTGTGAAGGACTTTAAATGCCAAATAAAGGAGAGTCTATAACTGGCCCTAGAAGCAAGAATTTTTTGAGGAGGAAGCGTCCAAGGTCAGACTCATGCTATAGGAATATCTCATTGGGAACTGTGTGGTGGGATTAGTTTTGTTCTGTTTGACTGAAGGGAGAAGAGTTAGGAACAATGAGAAAATCAGATTTAAGATTCTTCTCTGAAAAGGGAACAAGAATTGAGTGTATTGGGCATTGTGCTACGTATTTGTAAAATATCATCTCATTTGATTCTCACAACAATCTCACACTTAAAACTAGCTCAAAGTAGAACAAGTTGCCTCAAGAGATAGGAGCCCCTAGAGGTGTTTAAGCAAAAGGTAGATGACCTCTTGTTGGGGAGATTGAAGAGAGGGTTTCTGTTAGGAATGAGTTGGACTGGATGTCCTTTGAAATCTCTTAAAATTCTGTAATTCTTTGACTCCTTTCTGTGTGGTTTATTGTAAATAGGGAGTTGTATGATTCTCTGTACCGATAACCTCAGTGTCTAGCACAGAGCCTGGTACATAATAATTATTTACTAAAGACTTGTTAATTAATTGATTTATTGCTCTACTAGAAGTGACTTTAAATAGTGGACTATAGTTTTAATTTCTTGGAATTCGGGCAGAAAGATCTGCCTATCACTTGATCAAATTTTATTTTTTTGAATGTGAACATATCTTGGATATGTTCTTAGAATTAGAGCATATATAATTGTATTAGAATTGTGCAATGCCCTCCATCCTTTTCCATCTAATCACAAAACACAAAACAGAATCCCTTTGAATAAACACAATGCATATTATTCTTGCAAATAGAACAGATTTATTCAAGTATTTACTCTCATCAAGGAAACCATTTTTCTTAAGAAAATGCTAGACTTGGACAACAATAAAATACTGGCAATAAAAGATTTTAGTCTTGCTATTAAAATAAGGAGAATTAAGACAGAGTTGAGAAACATTCCACAAGAAGGTAAAAGTATTTTTTGAAGTCAAGAAACAAAACCAAAATCAGCCTATTGGGCTCTATAATACTGGATTCTGGAAAGAATGTGTTTTCTCCCTTGTTTTTTATTTTTTATTTTTTATTGTCTGGGCAACATCTCATCTAGGTCAGCAATGACGTAGGAGACAACAGCCCAAACAGCAGCCGAGTAATTCATTTGCATGGGATCCAGTGCTGTCATGGTATCTCCGTGGGAATGATGGAAAGAGAAATATTGCTTTAGGTCATCCAAGAGACTGGCACCTAGGGAGAAAACAAGAGGAATTCTTAGTGGTGTATGATTACATTTACATGAAAACCTGGGTAAAATTCACTTCTTTACCCACCAGAATCAGCAATGTCTTCTCCTAGATGTTGACAGAAGAGAACCTTCCTATACCTTACCACTAGTTTGCCTTTTCCTATTATAACTTGATTTTTAATTTTTTGCATGTCACGGACCCCTCTGGCAATCTGGTGAAATGTACAGATAGACTAGATGATTTCTTGTTCCCTTCCAGTTTCAGCTCCTTGATCCTATAAATACTGAAAATGGATGTCACAGGAGTAACTCTACTCTGATCCTGACTCATATGTGCTTACAGGACTGGAATGAGGTACAATAAACCCTCGTTACCACTTTACCTAGGGCTGGCTATCCAGGTTGGGATTAGGAACGCAAACCATGAGTAGTTTACACCCTTTAGCCTCTCCTCATCCCCATCCCACCCCCTTCCTTTGTCGCCTCTACAGTTGGAAGCATCATCAAGAATCTATTCCTCATTACAAGCCTTTCCTTTTGATTCACTCAAGTTCAGTTCAGAATTCAGTCATGGTGTTATACACACTGTAAACCAATGAGGCAAAAATAAAAAGCATAAAAAATCACTCAGTCATGAAACACTGGCAATTAACTGTTCAGGTGCTTGTCTGCAGGTGCAGGTAACAGTATATAGTTATCCCTTCCATTATTGCATGGGTTAGGAGCACTTGTGCCCTTGTGATATAGAAAATCCACTTAAATTCTTTTGTTCTTCCCTAGAGAAATCTGAATTATTATGGTATTATAAGATAAATTATATTGATATTATATAATACTGTAATACATATACTTTATGTGTTTCTGAGTTTCTAAACTTCTTTTGTGTCATCTGCTGATATGTTGCTGCAGCTTCTGTAAAACTCCCAAAAAATTCCCATTTCTTATGCTGACCTGTGATATATCATACCATGTTGGGGAAAGTCACAATGTTGATGGGATAACTATACATTAAGTTGACAGTACCTATCTAAGACCTCACTTAAATTTAGAAGGCATTTTCTTCTTTTATTTCTGAACCTGTAAACAGTAATTTTAGCTCAATAGCTAGGAAAGAGGGGAATCAAACTGCCTGTAACCCATAGCATGATATTGTCAAAAGGTTGCTAGGCATGTAATCAATAGACCTGGCTCAGTAAGTCAAATCAACAAATATTAAGTGTTTAATATGTGCTAAATGCACAAAAAAGGCAAAAACACTCTCTGCCTTCAAGAGGTTTACCTTCTAATGGGTGAGATTGTATGCAAGCCATTATGTACACGTAAGACAGTAAAAGGTAAAGAAAAGGCAATCTCAGAAGGAAGGCAATTTTATTCCCAGCTCTCCCATATAGTACTTGTGACACTGAGTTCCTTAGCCACTATGATCTTTAGGTTCTTCATCTATAAAACAGAGAAAATAACATTTTTTTTGCCTATTTCCTGGCTTACTGTAAAGATCAAATGAGTTAATGTGCATTAGTAACAATGGTTTATAAGTTTAAATCCACATTAAGTATTTACTATGTGAAAATGAAAGAAATAGCTGTATAGTGAATGGAGTATTGGCCTTGTTGGATAGACCTGGTTTCAAGTTCCACACTGGGACTATGACCCTGAATACCTCACAACCTGTTTCTCAGAACCCCCGGTAATTTAAGGCTATAAACAGCAGAGGAAAGGCTAATAGCCTGGGAGGTACTAATTTATGAGAGTATAGGTTCCACATATCAGCAAACTCCCAAATTCTAATCCAAGTCATCCCTGTAACCCCTTTCTGGCACTCCCCAAAGTACAAGAATTATGCTAGAGACTGTAGATACACCAACATTACCAAAAACAGTTTCTGCCTTCAAGGAACATACATTTTATTAGAATGGAAAAATTTGCAAGATATTCTACAAATGGATAGCAAAATCTCTAAAGGAACGGGCTTTCATTTTTGTGTTCCCGTCTCCAGGTCTTAGCTTAATGCCTGTGGATCAATTAACTATTTCTCTACCTCTTCCTTCTCCATTTCAAAACACATTATGTGACTATGCTATGCTAGATATAATGCTAGGTAGAGATACAAATGGAACAGTCTTTTCTCTTATTATGAACAACAACAATAATATTGAGATGGGATATTTCCCTGAACAAGGTTCAAGGTTAACAAATATTCAGAAGCCTGTCTAACTATAAGGGTAGAGGTCACTGACCAATGACAGGAAGAAATTCTTAGAGAAGGATGTTATGGGGAAAGACTGCTCAATATGGGGTGGGGGGACATTGTATTAGTTGTAATTATATTAGCTAACCTTCCTGCCTTATATAATTTAACTTCATTTCCAGTAAATAATCAAATAAAAAATTAATATGATTTTGACGGAACTGGAATTTTTGAATACGATTTTGACAGAACTAGAATTTCTAACCGCATGTCTTCTCTCAAAGTCACATGTAGTAAAAAAAAAAAAAACAAAAAAAAATTATGCTTTTTGACAGAAAAACAGTTTCTATTTGAAACAGAAAGTGCTTAAGAACAAAATGGCACATGGAACTCTAATTCTGACCATATCATATCTCTTACAGATTACTGACAGTCTGGCAATGAGAAAGCCTACAATAAAGAGTATACAATCCCTTTCTAGAGAAAGAGATTCAGCCATTTACCTGTATGTCATCTCTTCAGTATCACCCATGTCCCCAAATCTCCCAGCTATCAGTCATTTTTCAAACTCTTTAAATCTGTTTAGCTCTTTGTGTTGACCTTTTCCTTGCCCTTATGCTTAGTATAATAGCAATTTGTGTACATTTCTTATTCTTACTTTACATCATAAATTCCCCAAGGGAAAACCTATTGTCATTTTTCATTTTTCCATCTCTAATAGCTAGTACATTGCCTTACAAACAATAGCTCTTTAATCGATATTTGTGGAATTTAATAGAACTCAGACCTTCCAGTTCTGAACTTCTCTTACAATCAAAACAACTGGAAAGGTAATGTTAATTAACTATCCTATAGTTCCACATATCATTCCTTTTTTAGACTTTTTAAACCAAAATAGCAATCCCTGGCTACTACTCCCTAGTATATGTTATGTTGTGTCCTTTTATTAGAATGAAAGGTTCTGTATTTGTAATTCCAGAGATTAGTATAGAGCCCATTACACTTTAAACACTTAAATGCTCATTCATTCATTCATTCATTCACTTCATCTCCCAGAATGAAAGAGACTAACCACTCGTTAGGCAGTAATCTCATGACTTCCTAGACCCTGTGGATTAGAGACACATACTTTTTCAATTCTTTTGAGATATTAGAAACAGCTCATAAAACTAAATGACCGAACCAAAAAACCATGGCATCAGGCCTCACTGGCAAGAACCCTAATAGCCACAGCTGAGACTGAACTAAGATTAACTCCCCAAAATGTTTTTTTCCTCTAAAATTTTAAGAAGACATTTCTTCCTCACTGCTTGCTATTTTCAAAGACTAGTAGAAAAGAAGAGCCAATATTTCAATTTTCTTAGAGCATCTAAGATTGCAGAGTAAGGGGTTAGAGGTAATGTCAAATACCCCAGGGGATACAAATCATAACACATTTTGACAGGGAGGTGAACTTTAAGCAGAGAACCATGAAATATGTTTCAGAAATAGTGACATGAAGGAAATGATTCTGATGTAAAAGCCAGTCTCCTCTTCCAATAGTAACTTATAATATCTGTATCAAAATACGTTTCTTCATCTTATCTTTAGAGTTTGTAGATAGCTCATTTCCTTTAGGATGTGAGCCATGGGGCAGAGGAGTACTGTTTGATGTGGTAGAGGGGAGATAATAAGCTGTCCTGTATATCACAGGACACATGATCAGTACTTAACAAATGCTAAATAAGGAGAAAAGATCATAAATATGTCAGTACTTTACTATTTCAAGGACACTTTGATTTCAGTGGTAGAGGGAATTCCCTCCAATGACACAGATTAAAATCTTTATACATTCTCTAAATTTATTATTATTATTATTTTTTAGTCTAAAGAAATTCATCACCTGGGAGCCATACTTCCAATAGTGAGCCTCTGAACTTAGATAAGCTGGTCCCCATATGAGATATAAGCAGTCACACATGCAGCCAGCAGGGCAAGCAGCACAGATGACCCTCAAAACAGCTTTATAATTCATGATATGGAAAGAATATAAAATGTAAGAAAGATAAATTCAGCTGAATAAAGGAAAATTAGTCACTGCAGAGGCTGCAGTTTTAAGTTTATGTGTTAAATTTTTGCACCCTTTACATCTCACTGCCCTGAGGCAGAATCCTAGTATCTCTGCCACAGATTAGGTTTCCTGGTATTTTTAGCTTGATAGGAATTGGCTTGTATTTTGTAAGTCTAACTTTTGAAAACTCTAGATTATTTTCATTCATGATGAAGCACTGGAATCAATAGACATAATTAGATATGTCTATATGATCTATATGTCCATATATATATGTTATGTATGTGTATATAAATGTTTATCCTGTTTTCTTGCTATTTTGCTATCTCACTATCTAGGCAGATAGCTATGTAGATAGGTAGATAAAAGAAACACTTGTTAATTATTTGTGACAGGCATTGTATAATATGTGGGATAAAATCAAATAAAACAAAATGCTTTCTATTCTCAAAGAACTTATGTTCTAGTAGGGAAAAACAATACACAAAGAAGGTAAGAGAGGGAGAAGAACTGGTAGAAAATGTTTATACTTTTATGGATAAAATATTACAAAGAGTGTATAAAACCAAATGAACAAACTGAAGTTTTTGCTATTAGAATGGAAAGTTCAGCGATGAACTATCTACTATTCCTTAACCCTAAGTTTTGGATTTTCTTCCCAATTTTGCATTGCAACATTTATTAAAAGCTTATTCTGTGTCAGTTGTGAGGGATACAAAGTCAGAAAGATGGGGCTTATATTGTATCAGAGAAGGTAACATGCATGAGAAATATATGCAAGGTAAATTTTTGGAGAAGGGTGGGAAGTACCAGAAGTTGAGGGGAAAGGAGAAATCAGAAAATGCTTCTTTTAAATCTTCCTGAGAAGTCAAAACATACAACACACACACACACACACACACACAACACACACACACACACACACACTTCCTCTGCTCCTTTCATCAAAGGCAACATTTTCTGGCAGTATAGCTGAGTGATAAATATTTAATTTAAGTGATGTAAATATATATATTTATTTATATTCATACATATATATGTATAGGTATATATACATACATATATAAAAATACATACATACATATCCACTGCTATTGTATCTGCTCACAAGAAATTGCAGTGAAAAAATTATGGTAGGGTTACTAGAAAGCAAGTGATCTGGATTCTAGTCATGCCTTTGATGTTAGCCTCTTGTGTGACTATGGGCAAATTACTTGCTCTCTCGAGGCCTCAGTTCCTTTGTCTGTAGCATATTAGGTTTTCAATATTTAAAATGGAGATTACACTACATGAACTCCAAGGCCCCTTCTACCTGTAAAATTCTATGACTGTCTCTTGATATTTCAATCCCTTTTGATGTGATTAGTTGATTTCAGTGTAAGCAAACTGAGTGATTAATTTTATAGAAGTTTCTGAAAAGATATTTGAAAGCTTTTGAAAGTTAAAAATACAAACCCGCTATTTTGGTGCATGCATTAACTTCTGAAAAGACTGCATGAAGATGCACTTACAGCTGTGGAAAATCCATTTCTCTTTTCTAAACAGATCTTTATCAGTCTGGGGACATAATTTAATTGCATGGAATGTATAACAGACATTCTCCTAATCATAATAATTATGGGCTTATAGAATAGTGTTATGTCCTTAATTTAGTTCTCCAAAGAAAACTTGCTCTCCCTAGAATTCATAAAATGCTAAAAATATATTTAAAATGTAATTAAAAATTACTTTGTCTTTCAGCAACTTTATCAAGTGAGAAAACTTTGTTGCCAAAACAATTAGCAAATCAATTGATGGAATTTGCAGATGTTTAATTTCCCTTTTCAAAGAAGGCACTTTTATGATGCCTGTGCTCTGTCTCACGGAGGCTGAGACTTAGAATCAACTAATTAATAGCTTCCCAACCAAGAGCCCCCCCACCTGAGAAAACAATTTGCACATGGCATTTCTGAACTCACACCAGGAAACCACCATCCCTGTAAAAAAGAAAGCAAGAAAGAAAAAAGAAACATGGATCCCAACTGTCCAAGAAAAGAATTATGATTTGTTTCTAAAATAACATGTGTGATATTAATGCCTGCTACAGCATCCGGGCACACTGGGTTTGGAGTCAGGAACCTGGGGTCACACTTCACATCTGTTACCAGCCCTCCTTCGCCCAGTCACAATCTCTTTGACCTTTAGTTTCCTAATCTGTGTGTTGCAGCTCTACTATGCTACTCAGCGGAGAACAGATATTACCTTCAGATTCAATGGGTGCTCTGTCTACAATTAGGAGCTCATGAGAGTCTAGCCCCTCCCGCCTTCTCCCACCACGAGGTTACCTTTAATAGTTAGCCAATGGCATTCGTACTGTGTTATAAGGGAGGAGAGAGAGAGAGACAGGGAGGGATGGAGAGAGAGGAAGGAGAGAGAGGGAAGGAAAGGAAAGGAGAGACAGAGAGCCAGAGACAGATTCAAAGAGAGAGACAGGAACACAACAGAGAAAGAGTTACAGAGAGAGGGAGAAGGAAGGAGGGATGAAGGGAGAGAGAGAGGGAGAAAGGGACAGGGAGTGACAGAAAGACAAAGCCAAACAGAGACAGAGAGAGTCAAAAAGAGACAGACACACAGAAAGAAAGAGTTACAGAGAGGGAGACAGAAAGGGAGAGGGAGACAGAGACAGAGAGAGACAGAGACAGGCAGACAGAGACAAACAGAGACAGACAAAGAGACAGAGAGATTCAAGAGAGACATAGAGAAAAAGAATTACACAGAGAGACACAGAAAGGGGGAAGGAGACAGAAACAGAGACAGAGGCAGAAAAAGAGACAGAGTCAGAGACAGAGAGAGGGAAAAAGTAGGAGAGGGAGAGAGAGACAGAGATAAACAGAGAGAGACAGACAAGAGACAGAGACAGGCAGACAGAGACAAATAGACACAGACACAGACAGAGAGATTCAAAGAGAGAGACAGAGATAGCAGACAGAAACAAACAGAGACAGACACAGGAAGAGACAGAGAAATTCAAAGAAAAACAGACACGCAGAGAAAATGAGTTACACAGAGGGAGACAGAGGCAGAAAGAAAGACAGACTCAGAGACAGACAGAGAGAGGGAAGAAGGGGGAAAGGGAGAGAGACTAATAGAGAGAGACAGAGAGACACAGAAACAGAGAGAGACAGAGGCAGGCAGACAGAGACAAACAGAGATAGACACAGACGGAAAGATTCAGAGAGAGACACAGAAAGAAAGAATTACAGAAAGGGAGACAGAAAGGGAGAGGGAGAGAGACAGAGGCAGAAAGAGAGACAGAGTCAGAGACAGAGACAGAGAAAAGGAAGGAGTGGGAAAGGGAGAGAGAAAGATACAAACAGAGACATAGTGACAGAGACAGAGAGAGACACACAGAGAGAAAGATTCAGAGAGAGACATAGAGAGAAAGAATTACAGAAAGGGAGACAGAAAGGGAGAGTGAGAGAGACAGAGGCAGAAAGAAAGAAAGAGTCAGAGACAGACAGAGACAGGGAGAGGAAAGGAGTGGGAAAGGAAGAGAGAGAGATAGAGACAGAGACAGGCAGACAGAGAGAGAGACAGAGATTCAAAGAGAGAAACAGACACACAGAGAGAAAAAGTTACATCGAGGGAGACAGAAAGGGAGAGGGAAACAGACAGAGAGAGGGAAGAAGAGGGAAAGAAGGAGACAGAGACAGAGAAAAGATATGAGAGAGAAAGAGAGAAAGAGAGACAGGGAGAGAGGGAAAGAGAAAGGAAGGGAGAGACAGACAGAAAGAGAGTAAGAGAAAGAAAAAGTTGACTCAAATCATTACAACAACCCTGGGAAGTAAGTGCTATTATTACCCTCTCATTTTATAGATGAAGAAATTGAGACTAGGAAAATAGACTTGTTAAATATTTGAGGCAGGTTCAGCTATCTCTCTACTTCACCAGCTAGCTACCTCTTTGAGGTAAGAGACAAAAATTCTTCCCTTTTGCTCTTCTTCTTCCCTTAGCTTCTCTCTCTTGCCCTCATTCCCTTCTTCTTCATTCCCCATCCCTACCTCTCACACCTATATACATTCTGGCGACAGGCAGAAAGAAAGCAGACAGGTCAGAGGTATTAGCTCAAAAAGTTGTTAATGTTCTGAATGACACTGACAAAGCAGATGTAGATAAATCAACAGGATACCAGAATCATGTTTTTATTTGAAAACAACTCAAGGATGAAATGGTGGAATTGTTCACCAAAATACATTGGCCACTATTGAATGGCTGATGTGCTGTATGTATATCTGTCTGTCTGGGTAGCAAAAGGAGGGCTGGATTGGTGGTCAGGAACACTCATGTTCAAATCTCAGTAAGATTATGCGATCTGGGGCAAATCACTTAATCTTTCTCCCTTAGTTTCCTTTTCTGTACAATGGGATAATAATTATCATATCTACCTTAGAGGGTTCCTGTGAAGAATAAATATGATCATGATTGTAAAGTGCTTTAAAACGTTACAATATTATTATTGTTGCTGCTGCTGCAAAAGGCTCCCGAGGATGTTTGGAAACTACTGACCTGTAAGTCTGATACTCATATTGGAAAGCTGGTGAAAATGTAGAGCTAAGGAAAGGATCACTGGGCACCAAAACAAAGGGTCTTTCTCTTAGGAGAAGGACAACATCGTTTCTGTGAGCCGACAATATGATTCAATGGATAGAACCCTGAACATTTTGGGAAAGGAAGACTGAGGACTCCAAGTATCTAAAGAAAAGTTACATGGAAGTCAGTTACATGCATTCTGTTTGGGACTAGAGGGAAGGATTATATTAGCAAGAGCTGGAAGATGTAAATTGGTAAATTTAGGCTTGACGTTAAGAAACAGAACTAGCTCAAACAGGAGTACACAATTAGGGATTACTAGCATGTTCTCTACGTTCAAGAAGCCTATAGTTTACTGAGAATAGTTGCCACGATAAATATTAAATAATACTAGAATGTTTGTTGTTGTTCAGTCATTTTTCAGTTGTGTCCAACTCTCCATGACCTTATTTGAGATTTTCTTGGTAAAGATAACGGGTTGCCATTTCCTTCCCCAACTCATTTTACAGATAAGAAAACTGAGGCAAACATGGTTAAGTGACTTGCTCAGAGTCACTAATGAGCTAGTAAATATCTAAGGTCATATCAGGAAGATGGGTCTTCCTGACTCCAGATTCAGCACTCCATTAACATGACTCCACCGAGTTGCCCTAAGTGTGAACAATTCTACAGCAAAAATGGTTATGGTATGAGAAACATGTACAGTGATTTTTTTTGTAAATATGTAAAACTTTTTGATAAATGGGTAGAAGATATGAGGATGTCATTTTTTTGCAAACAAAATGTGAATCGATGAAAGGTCATAATATAAATTTTTTTTTCACCCTTGGAGGAAAAAAAATGAAGTCTTCTCAGAGCTCTAGGCAACCCTAGGAGACTCCAAGTTAGGGGAAGGTGTTGAAGTGGATTGGAAAAGGGAGTTTCCTCATACAGGAATTTCCTAGATCAATGAAATCACATCCTGACCCTGTCCCAGCTCCACAGAATGGACTGCCACACCTAAGATATAAAACTACCTCCTTTCAGAGACGTGGTTAACATAGTAACAAAACTCAGAAAACTAAAGTTGCCTTCTAGCTATAGAAATCTTTCTAAATCCAGAAAATCCTTTACTATTTAGGCATTAACTTGGCTTTTCCTTCTCTTCAGCATGGCTTCTTAAATGTCAGAACCCATTAAAAATTAATTTAAAATAATGATGTGACTATTTCTTAGGGATATGATGTGTTAAAGACATTATTATATAGTCCAAAGCCTACTGCCCTGGGAATGAGGACACCCACATTCTAGCTGCTGCTCAGCTAATTCTATGTGCTCTTGGCCAAGTCACTTAATTTCTACAGACCTCAAGTTTCCTCATCTATAAAATGAAAGAGGGTGGTCTAGATGATCTCAAAGGACCCTTTCTTGTCTGAAGCTTAGTAATTCCAAGATTATGTACAAACTACTTGGCTTGACAAAATACTACTTGAACTCTCCTCCAAATCAGCTTCTTAAGAAAGGATCCAAGATGGCACCTACCCTGAAACCAACATGGAACCAGTAAAATTGGATGTTGACAACGGCCAACATGATGGAGGTCTCTGGTGATATTTTTCTTAAAGCCGTCAGGTTTATTTATAAAAAGAGCTTTTCCTTTTTACTGGTCGCCTGGTGGTTTCCCATCTTGGAAGCTTAATAAAATTAGATGATTTTAGTTGAGTAGCTGCTAAAAGGATACAGATTTTAGGCACCCAAATAAAACCTACATGGGAAACTAATAAAATGTTTTAAAAATTATATTCAGCAAGGGAATCAACTTGTTAAAAATGTAAGCTCTGTGAATTCCCAAACAAAGGAAAACAAGTCTGAAAGAACAGATCTGTGAAATGAATATGTTTTCCAGTGCTCTAAACACATTTCACTGAAAGCAAAATGTCTGTTAGAGGAATATCCATTAGCTGGCTATGCTCTGTGAAAGGATTCTGGAATCCAGCAATTCATTTAAAATGTGTTTATTATGCAGCAACCCATGTTTAGCCGGGATGTAGAGGTTTTGCTCTAGAGAATGGATTATTTCATGGAAAGAACAGGGGACCCAAGAGAACTGAGTTCTAGTCCTGGTTTAGCCACAAACTAGGAAATGTCAGGAAATTCACTTAATGATGTACCCTTTGTCCAAAGCCTTCATATTCCTCATTTTGTAAAATGAAGGAGTTAAATAGATCATCTCTAAGGATCCTGAAAGTAGAATGGTAAAGGATAACAGATGTGACCTCATCCAACCTCATTATTTAACAGATGAGGAAACAGGCTTGAATAGGTTAACAGCTTGCCCAATATTACACAGATGATAAATAGCAAACCCTGGATTAGAATTCAGGTTTTTAGTTTTTGTTGTTCAGTGGATTTATTTAATCCACTCTTTGTGACTCAATTTGAGGTGTTTTTGGCAAAGGTAGGAAGACAGGATTTCTAGGGAGAAGTGGGAAAAAGAAGTGCATTCACACTTTGGGAAGCACTAGAGCTTCCAATGTGTGGACATAAGATATCATGTATTGGGATGAGCTGGTAGTCTCAACGTTATTGGAGAAGAGAGGGTAGGAAAGATAATCGTAGGAAATAAGATCAAAAAGGAAGATAGATGGGAACCATAATGTAAAGGGCTTTAGATACCTAGTTAAGGAATTTGTACTTCATCTTAGAAGAAAGAAGAAAACAATGAAGATTTTTCAGTGGGGTTGCTGACAGTCAAATTAGTGTTTAAGAATGTCTGTTTGGCAGTTGGGGGAAGCCAGATTGGAGAAGGGGGACTCTGGAGGCAGGAAGACCATTTAGGAATTTCTCATAAAATAGTCCAGCTCAAGGTTGATAAAGAGGCATTGTGAGAGTGGATAAGGGAATGTGTATAAAAGATGGAATGGAGGCAGTATTGATAAGACTTGGTAACTCTGGATATATAAGGTGATATTGAGGGAAGAGTCATTCTTGACTCTAAGATTGTGAACTTGATTGACTAGCCAAAATGATGATGGGGACTATATCTGAACCACAAATTTAATCTTGATATGAAGGGAAAAAATGTTAAATAAATCCATTAGTGGAAATGGACCTTTAAGAAAAAGGATGGAAGAAAAAAAAGCATTTATTTATCACCTACTATATATCATGTTCTGTGCTATTCAATTTACAATATTATCTCATTTAATCCTCATAATAAACCTGGGAGATAGATACTCTTAATATTATTATTCTCACTTTGCAAATGAAGGAACTGAGGCAGACAGTAGTTAAGTACCTTGCCCAAGGTCACACAGCTAGTGAGTTTGAAGTTACATTTGATTTTCTTAACTTCAGGCCCAGTGCTCTATCCTTAAAATTGCCATCTGAAGTGGGTGGGTTTCCTCCCACTGGAGATTTTAAAAAGAAGCAGAATGACCACTCACTGGGTCTTAACACTGAGATATCTTTGTATGGATCAACTAGCTGGCTATTCAACTTTCTGGTTTTGTGATTCTTGTGAGACTTCCCTGGAGAGAGAAAGTGCATTTTACCCATTTCCCCTCCCAAAAGACTCTAATACTTTAGAGGTAACAATTCCATTTACTTTCCCATCATTTATGCCCCTTAATACTACAAGGAAAGTGGCCAAAAAGTGGGGAAAAGAGCTTGCTCAAGGTCCTGACATTGCTTCCAGAGCAGAGTTTATAAATAACACTGGATTCCTGCTGTTTTACCTCCAGAATCAATTTTTTTTTTCCTCACAAGGCTTTAGAATTCATGACAAAAGATAAAGGGAAGGCCTGAGGTCCTTCACTGGCTAATTAAACCACAAGAAGATCACATCATCTAGGACAGGGAATATCTAGCGTGAAGTATTTCTTGTTTAATTTCCTACATTTGAGTAATAATCTTACGGCTGCTGTAAATAGGCTAAATGACTGCTCAGAATGATCGCAGCCACTCTGACAATATATTAACCTTTCACTCATTGCTGCAAAGCCGCTGGAGCAGCTGGGGATTTTTTTTTTTCCAAACTAGGCTTGCATAAAATTGTGTGAAATTGGGTCTTGGGGAAAGGAGTTCCACTCTGCAGAACAAAGGTTGGCTGGAATTGAAAATAACACATCCCCAACTGCTTCCAACTGCAGAGAAACAGATGAAGCTTAAACACTGCAGGGCCTCCAGGGCTCTCATTTCTCCAATCCACCCTGACCCGCCCCCCCCACAAGTTTGACATGAGCGCAGGTTTTATTCTGAAGGCTAGCACATCCTGCAGCATGATATTGGCCAGAGAAAAGGCATACAAGGTTTTACCCAGTTTATTCCAATCATGTCGTCTCTGGAGGAGCATCTATGCAAATATAGTTAACAGAACGGTAAAGAGCAAGAAAAGACTCTCTAGATGTAAGCGAGGAACATCCACATGGATTGTTTGACTGTAGAGAAGTGGCTTTTGGGTGGCGTGGGTAGCTGGTATGCCCCAGGAGGACTCAAAGGATTTTATGTTCTTGTCTTCTGTCTTCAAGGGGCATATCAAGTTAGATTGATATCTATCTTCCTCCTCAAATATTTGTTATCTAGGGATATGGAGCAACTAGGATGTATAGTGGATTGAAGTCAGGAAGATCCAGCTTCCCAAGTTCAAATTTGATGTCAGATACTTCCTAGAAAGTCATTTAAAATCCTATAAGCCTCAGTATCCTATTGGTAAAATGACCTCTAAAAAGAAATAGCAAACCATTCCAGTATCTTTGCCAAGAACACCCAAACAGGGTTATAAAGAGTCCGGTACAACTGAAATGATTGAACTATGGGTATGAATCTGAATTCAGAGAGAAAGCTCCTTTTCTGGTCAGTCATAAGGAGTAGGAAATCCCTAGTTTACTTTCATCATTAAACTGTGGTTGTAGAAAAGACTTTTCCTCACAAATAGTAAATGATAAATAAACTCATTTATAAAGCAAACAGCAAACAGAATCAGAGAAGTAATAAAGATCATAATATACCAGAAAATAGACAAGAGTGAAAGAGCTCTTCAGTTGAAAGTAAAGTAAATATTTCGGTCCCAAACAAGAGAACAAGATTGCCCCCAAGGGAAGTCTTTTTTCAAGTTCTGGAAGGTCAACATGTTTGTGTGCTGGCTTCCCCTACATTACTGTAGCTCTGGGGAGATGTTGATGCTTTTCTCTTGCAATCATTTTCCTCAGCATTCTCCAGTGATCTCAAGATGGTCCTTTCCCACCTCATGCCAAGTACCCAGCATCTCTCGGGTCCTCTCTGCAATTAGGAGCCCCATCTCTCTCTGCTATGCTGCAAGCAGTACAGTTCTGCAAAACTACCTCAGGCTTGACTGGCACCTGGTTACACAGATAAAAGGAAGATTTGGGGCTTTCTTCAAACTGTAAGTTTCCTGAGGGCAGGTGTCAGTATCTTTGCATTACATACCCTTCAGAATGATAACTTGTAGAAGAATATCCAGTGCAATGCTCTGAATAGACTGAAGTGGGTAGCCCTGAGTCTTCTGAAAATGAGAACATTTGTTGTGTGTGTACCATTTTGCATTTCATACAATGACTTATGTTTAATTTTGCATATATGCCCAGTCTGTCCCCTAAATTCAACTTGGAGCTCCCTGAGAACAGAAGTTGGATCCCCTTACTCACCCTCGCTATCTCAAAACACTGTCTGTCTCTACACAGCATATTATAGTAGACTGTCTCTGCTCTGCACAAGCTGAAGTGAAGAGTTCTCATCTTTTTTTTAATAGAAATATTTATCATTTCATTTCATACAATACCTTATGTTTAACTTATGAATGTGCCTGATTTTTTCTGTGAATTAAACTGTAAGCTTCCTGAAGGCAGAGAAATTGCCTCTTCTTTACCACCTAAAATTATGCACAGAACAATAGCTTGAACAGTCTGTGTTCTATATCCTTAAATAACACCAATGAGATATGCAAAAGAGCCTGATGAAGTAACGAATAGACTGGACTAATTTCTCTCATATCTTCTCTTTATTTAGAATCCAGTCTTTCATTCCAGTAAACACTGAATGTACCTGTATCAGGATGTCATCATTATAGTATTGGGGTGAAAAGACAATTCAATCAATTGCTTCAATCAAATCTCCCCTAAACATTTCACTTCTGCTCATTTCTCTCTAGAGAGAATTTTCTTTAGATCCAGCTATTATCTTTTCCTGTTTATCTTTGATTTCCTTCTACTTCCCATCCTTTTTCATGTCCCCATCGGAGATAGAAGAGTGAGGTTTCTTTTCTTGCCACTTCCTCTTCCCCATTGAAAAGATGGCAACTTTGTGAGTTTTCAATGGTTGAAAGAGCTGGTATTCTCATTGGTATTGGTCTACCTTGGAAGCTGAAAGATACACTAAGAACAAATCAGATACATGGAGGAAAGGTAGCTTAAGGGAGCCCATTAGCTTGGGATGGAGAGGACTATCAGTTATGGATTTTTTAAGATGCTGATAGTAGGTCCCAGCAGAAAGCAAAATCACAAAGGAACTTCATGAAGACTCAAAGAAAGGAGAGAAGGATTCCTGGTAACCCAGATTTGCTACATGTACTCACCATATGGGCACCTTACTACTTTTGAACTTTCAGTCGTACCTATATTCACCAGGAATATAGGTTCATGTTTGTAAGATGAGAGGATACACAGAGTTCTTTCTTTAAAATGTCTTTGTTATATCTCCTTGGTAAATGCCTTTTCTAAAAGCTATTTATGTCTAGCTGATTCTTAGTAAAAAATTCAGTAGTGGCAGCTTGTAAATGAAAGTACCAGAAAAACCTAATGATTCCAAGGTTACTCCTGAAATCCTCAAGGAAAGTCAGAGTCATGGTCTTTTAGGGATCTGACTCTGCCAGTGGGAATGGGAGTTGAAAGAGTAACCAAAAGGGAATGTTATTTTTGAATGAAGACATCCATAGACTATTTATCAAAATTTTGGAATATACAAAACTAGATGGGATAGGTAAGTAGGAAAAACTGAATCAGGATCCAAAAGGATAGTGGAAGGATAACATAATGGGCTGAATCAAAATTAGTAGAAATAAATATCAAGTCCCACACTGAGGTTCAAAACATTAATTTCTAAAGGTAGAAGTTTGTCTGAAAAGATCTGGGGAATTTAGGTATCTACTTTGATGAAACATCCCTCAAAACAAATGTGATCATAGACAACATTGAGAATGTTGAGAACATAAGATGTATCATTCTACAATTTTTTCCCCCAGAATTCAATTTTATTCAGTTCTGAGTACTATACTTTCAGAGGGACTTTGGCAAGATCTGGAGAACATCCAGAGAAGGGTGACTCCAGTGGTAACTGAAAGAACTAAGGAAACTTAGCTTGGAGAAGAGGAGATTTGGGATGGGGTGGGAGGGATAGGATAACTGTCTTAGAATATTTGGTCATGTGGAAAAGGGATTATATTTGTGTTAATCACAGAGGGCAGAACTAGAAAGGATAGAGTGGTAGTTGCCAAAAGGTAGATTTATATTTGAAATAAGGAAAAAAATTCTTAACAGTTTCACCTGTTGCAAAATGGAATAGATTGTTTAGAAAAAAATAGTTTTTCTATCATTCTGAAGATTTCAAAGGCTGGTTTGTGTTAGAACTACTAGTATGGGATGTTGCTAAAGGGAGGCCTAGATAGTCTACAAGGGCCCTTTTAACTCTGAGATTCTTTAATTCTTAATAATTTTCTTTCCTCTCATAGTCTAGCAAAATCAGAGTCTGCTAACTGTTGGGGGAAGAAGGGAAGGGTCCCAGCAGTTTATGCCAGTGTTTATTATTCTATTTGATGTGCCCAGCAAACTGGGTATTGGACATACTATGAAAATCAAATAAAGATTAATCTATTTTTACATAAACAAACACAGATTTGTTCAGCAAACCAACCCATGCAGTGAAACTGATTTCCTTTCTCTTTTTTTTGTTGAATAGCATGGTGTACAGGTGTTGAAAGTGTACCTCCATCATTGCTATTGTATAAAAATGGCCTGCTGCCAGGCCACCCCCTGCAGGGATGTTGGACCAAGTTAGAGTTCCTGTCTGGTAAATGTTTAATGACAGTCTTCAGAGTATAAAAGGATAAAGATGCAATTAAAATCTGCATTTATGGACAGATACTGTGATCAGATTAGACTTTTGTGCATTATTTCTGTTTTTGATGTAGTAACATTGTGTCATCTTCAGTACAGTATCCCTGATCTAAATAATCCCCCATTGATGTACATGAGAGAACTCATATCAAAGAATAATGGCATCTAAATCATTTCTGACTCATCTGACAATTTCTACCAGTGAAAATAATACTTTGGCTTTAATTAGCCTTTTCCTAAAAGGGAAAAAAAAAGAGCAACAAAACTTTTCTATTTGTTTTTCATATTTATTTTAATCATATTCCTCTGAGGGAAAAAAAAAATAGAGATATGAGGATGGAAAAAATTGGAGAAAGTGAGCTTGTAACCTCCCTACCCCCAAGATGACACAGTCACAGTGGCAGAGTCTGTCTTGCGATGAAAAAGCCTGTGTGTTCTTTTTCTTAGATCATGGAAAGTGCTGAAAGCCTTGCTTGCTGCAAAGCCAAAACAGCCTCCCCACAGAGACATGAGAAAACTCAAAGAAAATCACAGGATTTTAGGAATGAGGTGGGGTCTGTCCAACCCCATTGTTTTACCGATGAGGAGAGGAAGGGAGCTTGCCCAAGGTCACAGTGGCAGACCTGGGATCTGAATTCAGATTCTCCTAGAGGTCATTGCCTTAGCAGAATGAAGGGGGATGGGAAGGGGAAATGGGGAGGGGAAGAGGTTGGAGGCAAGCAGAGCATGTGGCAAGAGTCAGAATGAAGTTCAGGGAAGGCTCCTGGCTGGGGATCAGAGGCAGGCCCAAGGAATGGCCCTTGTGATGCTGGAGTTTAAGTCTTTCTAGTCTGTTTTTGTATCTTTATTGAACGTCTATAATACACACACACACACACACACACACACACACACAGAGGAAATGTTTAATTTGTATATGTTTTTTAAAAAGTCTATTTAGAGCCAAAATATAACTATTCCCCAACTGAAATTATTAAATGAATCAGAAATCGTGTGACAGTATTCATGGGTAACTCCACTAGCATTGATTTGAAATTGTAGCTCATGGTGATCTAGTATTCACATCATGTAGGAATTATGGAAGCTCTTTGAAGACAGAGACTACATCGTTTTGTTTTGTTTTTTTTTTTTCTTTGTGAAGTATACAAATATTTTCTTTGTCTAGTCTAAGTGTTGCTTAATAAATACATGTTAATTGGTTGGTTGATCCAGATAAAAAACAATGTTGTTTTTTAGGGCAGAAAGAAGGAAGGAAGGAAGGAAGGAAGGAAGGAAGGAAGGAAGGAAGGAAGGAAGGAAAGAAGAAAGGAAGGAAGGAAGGAAGGAAGGAAGGAAGGAAGGAAGGAAGGAAGGAAGGAAGGAAGGAAGGAAGGAAGGAAGAAGGGAGATACCCGAATGCTTACTCATGGCTGGCTCAAAACTGACAGCTTTCATTTTACTGTAGATATCACAAACTCCTAGACTATACAAAGATAAAGTCATAAAGAATAAATCATGCTTGACTAAGAGTCAAAAGATCTAGATTTAATACCTGGCTTTAATATCTACTGGTAGTATTGTCATACAAAAATCACTTAATTTCTCTTCAGTATAAAGTACCACATCTATAAAATGGGTATAATTCTTACACTAACTTTCTTATAGGATTATAGAGGGAAAAGCAACTTGTCAGCCTTCAGCTATAAAATAAATGGAAATTTAACTAAAGAAAGCTATGGGCTAAATCAAAACCAAGGGTCAGCACTTTCTTCCTGGGCTTTCCATTCCTGTCTTGATTTAATCACAGTATTCCTTACTCTCAAACCTATCCTCCATCTCCTCTTCTTCCTCCTTCTTCTTGCTCTTTTTTTTTTTTTTTTAAGGCAATCAGAGCCACACTGCTAGTAATTTTCTGAAGCGGATTTGAACACAACTCCTGACTCCAGGACCCATGCTCTATCAAACTCATCCCTTTTACAAATTTCCCTATGTCTGTTGAGATTATCCTTCAGGGTTTTTTTTTTTTTTTTGTTTTGTTTTGTTTTTTTTTTTTTGTTTTTTGTTTTGTTTTGTTTTGTTTTGTTTTGTTTTTTTTTTAGATTTACAACCTTGGTATCATTTTGACTCCTGTCTCCTTCATTCCCATATTAATTTGGTTGCTAATTCTTGTCTTGTCCCCTTGCATCTCATATACAACTACTTCTTCCTCCTCACACATCCACCACCTTGGTTCAGACCCTCACATCTCTCACCTAACAACAGCAACAACTCCTAATTGGTCTTCTAGCCTGAGATTTCTTCCCTTCCCAATCTATCAACCACAGAACCGTCAGAGTGATTTTTTTCTAGAGTTCAGTTTTCTGACCAGATTCCTCCATCATTCTTATCGCCATGGGCTTCCCTACTGCCTCTAAGATCAATTACACCCTTTTCTGTTTGATATTTAAAGCTCTTCACAACATGGCTCTAACCTACATTTCCAGGTTCATTGCACATTATTGCCTTTAATGTACTCCATGTTCCAGCCAGATTTGCTAACTTGCTCTTCTTCACATGTACAACCTATGCCCTATGCAACTTCCCAATCATTGCTTGGAATAAATCTCCTCTTCACTTCTGCCTCTTAAAACCTCCACCTAGGCCTTTCCCAGATTCCTCATTTATTAGTCCTCTGGGTCTCCTCCTGCTTCCCCACTATTTACCTCTAACTGCAGGTAAACACTGACACGCTCATCTATGAATACGTGGATTCTCACTACATTCCCATGTAGGCTCCTTGAGGGCAGAATAGTTTCGCTTGTCTTTGTATCCCAAGAGTCTAGCACAAAGGCTGACAGATAGTGCTTTTAAAAATTCTTCTTGGTTTTTGACCAGGCTGCAGGAGTTAAAGAGCCTCCCTGTGGCTTCCAAAGGCAGGCCCCACTGACTCACCCTGGCCTATGGTACATTAAAGTAAATATTGAGACTATTAAAACAAGGCAGAACTGGAACGGTTGCTAACACAGACAGACTTAGCAATCAGAAGGGACCAAAAACCTTGGCAAGAAGCACTGTAAAGAGCTTTTGGGCTTTCCCTATAGAAACCCTCATCACTATGAACCTCATTCTCATTTTTTGGTTTCAGCTAGGGACTGTTTATTGAATATATTCTGTTTTTTAAAAATCAATTTAAACATGCATTAGTGGATTCTGTTTCCACTGCAAACTGGCCAGACCTAGTAATGAGTCCAACAAGCTCCTATTTCAGTATGGATTAGCATATGTAGGGGACATTCCCTCAGACAGTCAGATTGTCCTAAGAAACCCAGACTCATACATTAATTAGACACACATCAAACTCCTCATCTTTTTTAGCCATGACTAGCCAGTGATTCTTGTTTCTTGGATAGGCTTTCTCACTTTATTCCATAATGCTTTGTATTATTTAAGGCCCTTTCAGCTCACTATTTATATTCTTTTACCTGTCATCTTTCTTCCCTTCTGTTTTTTCTATAAAATATTTTCCCATTTTGAGTATTTCTCTTCTGTGTTTTCTCTTCTCTTACCCATTTTTCTTTGCTATCTTCTTTTTTTCTTCCTCTAGAGTACCCTAGTCATCATCTAATTCCTTTTCAGTTTTTTCATTATCTGTTTCTTTATTGCCAAGGTTATATATATTTAAGATAGCTTTTTTTTAAACTTATAAGTTGTTTTCTTTCTTTTTAAAGATTACATTCGTTCCTAAATGAATAATCCTTTCTCTGAATTCTTTACTCATGGAATTTTCTCTAATAGCAAAAATTAAGAAAAAAAAAGGAAGTATAGTATGACAGTATACACAATATTAAGATACTTAAAAAAATCAACAAACTATATTATTCAGAATACTTCTTCAAGGACCAATATTTAGATCATAGGACCATAGATTTAGAATAGAAGGAATTATACAAGATAATCAGTGAAACCCTTTAAATTTGTTTATTTTTAATTGGACCTTTAAAAAATATCAAGCATTTGGGGGGAAGGAACCTTCAATAAACACCCATAGTCAAGCAAAACGAATTCTCACATTTGTGAGAATTCTCACATCCAAAAATGTTCACCTCATTCTGTATAGTTAGCCTATTCACTCTTTGTCAGGAGGAAAAGTGGCTTTCTTCAGCAATGGCTCGCTGGAATTATGGTTGGTCACTGTGCTGATCAGAGTTGTTTAAGTCTTTGAAAATTATTCATTTTGACAATGTTATTGCTATAGTATAAATTGTTCTCCTGGTCCTGCTTGCTTTACTCCATGTCAATGCATCCTTTCATTTTAAAAATGGGTAAACAGAAGTCCAAGCAAGTTAAGTGCTAAGCTAAAAGCTCTCCACATGGCAAGCAGAGACCCTGGATTCAAAGCTAGAAATTTTGACTTTGAATCCAATACCCTTTTCCTTCAGCCACAGAGAATTTTCCTATGGTAGCATGAAAAAAAAAACAAAAACGGTTAGTTGGTAGCCAGCATTTCAGTGAGGAGATAGGAGTAAAAACATTTTCAAAGCTAAAAAGTCAATGTCAAGGGATTTTCAAAAGTTGATTTTTAAAGTGCATTATGTTGGAGCAGAGGGCAGTTAGGTGGTGAGGTGGACAGAGTGCCAGAGTTGAAGTCAGGAAGACTCACCATCCTCAAATACAACTTCAGGCACTTACTAATTGTGTGACCCTCGGCATCAATTCACTTAACCCTGTTTAGTTTTCTCATCTATAAAATGAGCTGGAGAAGGAAGTAGCAAACAACCCCATTATCTCTGCCAAGAAAACCCCAAATGGGATCATGAAGAGTTGGACATGACTGAAATGACTGAACAACAACAAAATGTTGTAGATTCAGGGAGAAATCATATAAGGGATTCAGCTTAGCAATAATTCTCAATAACCCAGTTTTGTGCCTCTGTGTTTATGCCAGAGAGAAAAGGAAGCACATGATTTATTTGAAGCCTGACTACATATGGGCACAAAAACAGACAGACAGACGAACAGAACACATATTACACATACACAGTAAATCCATCCAATCAGGCTAAATGCAAACCAGAGAACTTTCCTTTCCATGGTGCCGTGAAGCCTGCCAAAGTCAGGCGCCGGCCAATGATCTGAAGAGGATAAATTCAAAAAGCCCTCAAGTTTTCTGAGAACAGTTTGTAAACCAACTGTTCCCATGGAGTTTGGTTCCAGAAGCCTGATCACCTGAGCCAGGGAGCCGCAGTCCCACTGGGTGACTGGACTTTATGCTTAATGGGCTGAGGAATTCAAGATGTAGGCTGCAGATCTATTGATACCAATATGTGCTCTCTCTGCCTCTCTCTCTTCACCCATCTATCTTTCTATCTACATATCTATCTATCTACACATTTATCCATCCATCCATTTATCTATCTATCCAAATATCTACCTATATATCTATTTTTCTCTATCTAAATATCTACATATCTATCTCGCTTTCTTTTTCTTTCAATCCATCCACATATCTATCACTTTCTTTTTCTTTCCATTCATCCACATATCTATCTATCCATCTTTCTTTCCTTCTTTCCTTCTCTCTCTTTCCTTTTCTTTCTTTCTTTGTTTTCTTTCTTTGTTTTTTCCTTCTCTTTCTTTCTTTCTTTCTTTCTTTTTCTTTCTTTCTTTCTTTCTCTCCCTTTCTTCCTTTCCTTCTTCCTTTCTTTTTTCTTCTTGTCTTTCTTTTTTCTTCCCATATATCTTTCTTTTTATTTATATATCTATCTATGTAGATTTCTCTCTCTCTCTCTCTCTCTCTCTGTATGTGTATGTACAAACACATGGCTATATATGTGTATATATACATACATATGGATATCTAGGTAAAAAGTTGTAGTGCTTTCAGGTTTGTAAAATCTTTACATGTATTATCCCATTTGATACCCATTTTACAGAAAGGACACTGAGGATGAGACAGGTTACATGTCTTGTCCAGATTATATCAATCAGTTAGTAAACATTTGAGGCAGGATTTGAATTCAGGTCTTTCCAACTCCAAGTATAGGACTCTGTCTACTGTACTGCCCACCTGCACGATATTAGAATATTAGGACAAAACCCACTGATTCTGAGTCAAGACGCAAACATTTGTTAATTACATACTGCCCATCAGGCACAGGGCTAAACACCAGGAATACAGAGAAAAGTACTGATTATCCCTCTTCCTCTGCCCTCTGCCCCTCTTCACAAGTTCCTTCTCTTAAAGAGCTCACAGCTTAATGGAGATGACAGACATTCACTGTTTGTCTGGGGCTGTGAGCAGGGTTGAGAACTGTCCCTGTCAATAGAACTCTAGGATACCAAAAGGCAGAGAAGGTACCAATAATGATCTCAGTAAGAATAGATAGATTTCTGTCATGCACTGTATATTCAAGGCCACGGGCTTGTGTGGAATTAGAAAAGGCACCCAGGGTGTCTTTAGAGCAGTTGGTCTCTCTTAGTGAGAATAAAGCTAATAGGCTTTTTCTGAAACAATAATAAGGCACATTGCATCTCCTAGCCCCAACTCCTCTTTCTGCCTCAGGAAATTTCAGTTTTGCTGAAAACCTTAAGAGAGAAGGATGGAAAAAGGGAGGAGGAAGACATAAATGTGGGGAAAAAAACCCCAATTTAACCAGGAAGAAATCCAATTAGGGAATTGAGGACTGTACTTTTTGAAATGGAAATGGTAGACACATTAAACTGTCCATTAACCAAATCTAGGAAAATAAGATGGGGGAAAGGAGACAGACAGAGGAAGGAGACAAGAGGAGTCTGCTACATTTCTCAAAGAGGCTATGGGGACAACTGAGAATGCAGCCTAGGTTTCCCTATCCTACAAATACATGACAGTTGTTGGTGAGCTTCAACAGTGAGGAAACTTCCTAGTAGTAAAATATGATACTGGGGAAGGCTTTGTGGTTTTATGTCTAATGTGAAATTTCCCACAAGTCTATTGTGGAAGAAGAGAGCTTTGTCCTAGGTGGAACCTGGGGACACACAAATGGGTGACACCATTCTTGACCTTGAGATACTTACAATTTAAATGGATGGAGGGTTGGGGAAAATATATCTGCATGCATATCTATCTATCTATATCCACGTATAGATATCCAGAGCTATAATATCCACACACATATATCTAGATAACTTATTATAGATATAAATATGTAGAGAGATAACTAATTATACATAATATAAGGGCACAAGAGAAGCTATGCTAGGGACCTGAGAGATCCAAAAAGAATGGGGGTGGGGAGAAGAGACGTAATAATAGATGGTTGCTAGCATTTTTCTATGCTTTAGGGTTTGTAAAGAACTTTATACATATTACCTCATTTGAACCTCACAACAACCCAATGTTGGAAGTGTTATTATTAGCCTCGTTTTACATGTAGCCCCAACCTTTATCCTCTAGATAAAGATGAGGAATAAGAGTTTAAGGGACTTCCCTAGGGTCAGGCAGCTAATAAACATCTGAATCAGGATCTGAACTTGGAACTTTCTGGCTTCAAATTCAGCACTCTATCCATTACACCGAAGCACATCCCATGGTGATTACAGAAGGCTTCATAGCAGCAGCAGAATGTGAGCTATAGCTTGAAGGAAGAAAAACGATTTCAGCATATTGTCAGTGAATGGATTCTCCCGGTCTAGTACAGATACATTTATGTAATGAAATTCCCAGGCCTCTTCATTAATTGAGTAATCTGTTAGCAAATTAATACACAAGAGGTAGATTTCTGGCAGACTCAAGGTAATTTCCAAATTTGTAGCAAAGGGAAGGAAAACAGCATCTTTACTTGCTTATCGTCTAAGTCTCTAATGTTCAACACCTCAGACATTTGTTAAGTGACTAATGTTTATTGGACACTGTTCTAGGAAGTAGTAATGATGGATTAAATAAGACAAAGTCCTCCTTAGCACTTTTTGAGGCAACAAAATTTTTGAGGCAAAGCAAGTGTTCAAAGATTGAAAAACAAATGAAAAAATATAGCAAAAAATATTGTGTGTGTGTGTGTGTATATATATATATATATATATAAAGACGTATCTCTCATCCATCCATCAAATATTTTAAGATTCCTTTAAAAATATAACAAAAAAAGTCAGTGCTCTGATCATGTTCAACAAGAGAAATCATACAACAAGGAGAAGCAGGTTCAATAAAAATCTTTGTCTCTGTCATAGAGAAGAGCTGGAAACTAGATTGGAAAAGGACATATTGTAGATGGTAGGACTCTCCACATGATCCTGTTTGTACAGAGATTAATGGAGGATATCTGGAACTACTCAAAAGATATTGGACTTATTATCTACAATGAAAAGACCAAATGGATGATGAATGACTACTGTCCAGATTACAAGATGAGCATGTATATGCATATATATGTATATATTATGTGCATATATACATACATACATACACACATATATATGTGTGGCTAGATAGCCTCTCAAGCTTGTTTATCCATATGTTTATAAGAAATGGACAGTACATGTACATAGAGAAATGGACTTGGAATTGCCTTCAGAGGAAGGCAAGGTGGATTGCTTTTAGGAAGCTTTAAAACCTGTTTAGGGATCCCCAACTTCCATAAAAACAAATGGCTATCTTTTTTTAATATCAGCATTTTACAATTATTCCTATATGTCAATGAGAAATGGGACATAACAATATCTAAAGAATTAAAAATGAGTATCACAGGGAGAGAAATGGAGAGAAGTACAGGATAAGCATCAGGAACCGAAGAGAAACTTTGAAGTAGAACAGGATTAAGAGACAATGCTGAGGGAATTTATGATTAAAAAAAAGAAGATGGGTTGTTCATGTAGTAAGGCTAGGAATGCAGGTGGACAGTCAGAATGTTTTTCTTTACCTTCACAACATCGGGGAGAGTAAAGAAGACTTCTAGCACTTTGGGGGACACTTATTGGTGAAATTTAGGGTAGTGGAGACAGGAGGGATAGGAAGATATGGGTTGTGATCTGAATCATGGGAGGGAACTTTAAATTTATGAGATTATTGATCTATTTGAGTCTCTGAGTAGGAGAAATGATGGACTTGAGAACCCAAATGGAGAGAATATAAAAAAAAGCAGAATCCAGAGAATAGGAGACACAATCACCACTACTAAATAGCACTTAAAGCAGTGCTGTCAAATTCAAATAGAAACAGAGACCAGGAAACCACATATAAGGATCCCCACAGGCTCCATCTTGAGTTAGATTTTGCAAGTGTTGTGGGCTGGGTATTTGACACCTCTGTCTTAAAGGAAGCTAAACTCTGAGTAAATGGAACACCAAAGAAAGGCCCAGAAAACAAATAAAGAAACACTTCTCCCTCTGCATGGAAAAAGGACTAGTAGGATATAATAATAACGATAGTAATAATAATTTGCACTTACATAGTCCTTTAAAGTCAGACTGCCACTGCATTGGAAAGAAGGAAGGAAACAATCTTCTGAGACATTATTTCTCTTTAAACACTATGGAGTCCTGTCATAACGATCTGTTTATGGTTCTGCACAAACATCTCCTATCCTCATGCTTTTGTCCTCAAAGCTTAGAATGTGCTTCTTCTTCACCTCCATCTACTGGAATACATGGTTTCCTTCAGGACTCAAATCAAGTATTAATTATTACATAACGTCTTTCTTAACCCCTTTCTGCTCTTCTTTCTCAAACTGCCTCCTTATTTATTATTTTTAAAATATACCTAATAACCAAATAGATGTGTTGTCTCTCCTAGTAGAATGCAAGCTCCTTGAGAGCAAGAATTGTTTTGTTTTTTTATTTGTATCCCCCAGCATTTAGTGCCTGGCATAGGAAGTGCTTAATAAATACTTCTTGATTGCTTGTTTGATAGGGAATATTTGGGATCAATAACATCTACAATCACGTATATAATTTCAGTCTAGTTTACCAATAATTGGACTGTGAATTGGGCATCTTAAAATTATGAGCCTCTAAGTGGTACAGTAACTAGAATGTTACTGAGCTCAAATCCTACCTTGGACACTAATTAAATGTTTAGGCTTGGGTGTAACTTAACCTCCCAGTCTTAGTTTCCCACCAGGGTTGGGAGCCCAAGAAATCTAGGCCAGAAGAACAAAAATCAGAAAATATTATAAATCAAACTATGTGGAGACCACTGAAAATTTGCAGTTCCCTAATCTGAGCCATTCTTGAGTTCTCTGATGATAACAGCACCTACCTCCCGAGGTTACTGTGAGGATCAAATGGGTTAATATTTGTGAAGCACTTGGCATAGTGTCTGACACACAGCAGACACTTAAAAGGAGCTTGGTTCTTTCTTTCCTTTCTAACAGTGACACCAACAACAAAAACAGAGATGTTGGGTCAAATAGTAGGAGAAATCATTCTTAATTTTTTATATACTTCAGATGTTGTATAGAAGTACTGGTTTGACTCTACAGGGTCAGGAGTGGAGAAATGAATTTGAAATCAGGGAAATACCAAAAGAATACATACTTATAAACTGTCACTCATAATATATGTGTTTCTATATTATATATATGAATAATATGTAATTTGTGTAAAAACAATATACAGATATGTGTTATGTTTATGTACATATATTGATATGTGTATTGATATCTATCTTTATCTCTACATACATACATCCAGAATGAAAGAGTCTTAGATGACTTTAATAGTTAAGATTATTAAAAGTTTTCTAATATCTTTTTGATTAACATCTTATTAACTTCATGGATTTGGAAATGGGTTGTAATCATGAGCTTCCCCTTTCCCATTAGCTTTAGTCAAAATGACAGATCAAAGAAAAAAAGGCAGCAATGGACTAAGGAACAGTACTGATGAAATAGATTACGTTGCTAAAACTTTTAAACTTTAAAATGATCTTTTCCTTTAAAAAGTCAACACTATTAGTAATCTGGCATTTTCAAACAATGCTATTTGTACTTAGTCGTCATCCACATACCCTTCTTACTGGAACTTGCATTCTACCTTTAGGATCCTAGGCTCTGATAGATGAGCTCACCTTATCTTGACCATGCCATTTTTCTAGCCTTTCCAAAGCATGTCTCCTGCACTCTAGCTTTTCTACACATTCTAGGCCCACTTTTATGCTTCTTTCTCCATTAGAATGTAATGTTTAGAATGCTTAGAATATAAGCTTCTTGAAAATACTATCTCCTTTGCTTGAATTTCCATTGTTCCTGGAACATAATAAGTACACACACACACGCACACACACACACACACGCACACACACACTCACACACACACGTATATGCTGGATTTATATTAGAAGTTTTCCCAATAAATACAGAATTAAAGTAAGAATCCCTCTTTTCCTGTTATTATTTGTTAATATAGGCAACAGCAATAAAATAAATTAAAAATATAAAGATAAGCAAAAGGAAAACAAAACTATCTTTATTTGCTTCTGCCATGATGGTTAACATACAATTTTGGAAAATCAGCAAAGAAACTGAGATAGTTATTCATTTCAACAAAGTTTTGGACTATAAAATAAACCTTTAAAAAGATCAGTATTTCTTGCTTTATATAATTGTATAAATATAATCTTCCTGATTACTTAACATCTCAAGGAACGGAAAGGATAGAAAATAAGATATAAAGGAAGGGAGGTACAGAATTTGCAATCAAAACTTTAAAAAGTATTAAAAATTGTTTTAACATAATTGGGGAAAAACAATATTTTAAATTTAAAAATCACTATTTCTATATAATTAAAAATAAAATTTAGGAGGCAATAAAAGAAAGGAGAGTCCTATTCAATGTAAAGATAAAATGCATAAAGTATTTTGGAGTCAGTTTAAGAAAGTTTAGGAAAGTATACACAGAAAGCTTCAGAGACTTGGTAGTAACTCCCTCCGTGCCTGTTCTGTGTGGCCTGGCTGCTGATCCTCTGGGAGAAGTACTTGATCTGTCAAGAGTGCATGCATATGCGTGTGTGTGTGTGTGTGTGTGTGTGTGTGTGTGTATGTGTGTGCATAAGAGAGACAGAGACACAAAGAGAGACAGAGAGAGACAGAGAAAGACAGAGACAGAGAAACAGAGAAAAAGACACAGAAAGACAGACAGAGAATTGGGGTAAAGTGACTTGCTCAGGGTTACACAGCTAGGAAGCGTTAAGTGTCTGAGGCTAGATTTGAATTTAGGTGCTCTTGACTTCAGGGCCAGTGTCCTAACCATTATACCATCTAGCTGCCCCAGAGAGGTACTTGAGAATTCACAGACTCACAAGATAATAGGATCACAAATTTAGATCCCAAAGGGATCTTACCATTTTGTATTATCAGAGATTCAGGTTACTCTTTGGGAATCGATCTCCAATGACTAGAATGAAAGACAATTTGAAAAGAATGTTTTTTCCGCATAACTTCTTAAGAAAATAACTATTTACCAAAGAATGCCTATGATGTCCTTCCCCATTATAGAGCAGAAACAAATATGGGGTTGTTTTGTTTCCTGGGAGAGAAGGATAAGAAAAACTGTTCCCAGAACCCCAATCCATCAAAATGTGTATAAAAATTAAATAAAGCAAAGAGAAGCAGACAAATGAAAGTTCCTACATTTCATTCTCAAGATGAAGCAATCCTGATCTGGCTACACAAAGCAGTGTTCTACTTAATATCTCTTTTTAATACTTTTTTCTAGTTTGATTTATTTTATTTTTAATTTATGGGAATAAAACATGCATTTTCATAACAAAATAATAAAAAATTGCACAAAATGCAAGTCTATGATATACAACTTCTATTTTTAAAAAATATATATTATGATTATGTAAAATTCTTTTTTCCCCCAAGAGAAGGTTACCATTAGACACAAATATGTGTATACATATATGTATGTATATATGTAAATATGTATGTATGTATGAATGAATGATGTGGACTTTGAAAACAAGTTTATTCTCTTCCCTTATCTGGAAGGAGCCCAGCTGGTTATTATCAGTCATAATCAAGTTCTAGATTGTCCTGTTTGTATAGCTTATTGTCTAGAACACCAACCTCTGAGACTGTCTAGTTAGCATTTTCAAACAACCTTTGAGATCTTGATTAGCATATTTTTTAGACAGGTCTGGGTCAGCTAGATGGATTCCACCTGATTCCTCCTAGATTCTGCCTTTATATCTTCTAACTCCTCGTTCATCCCCTTAAGTTCCTTGCCTCTGCTCCCCAGAGACTTTAAAAGTTGTTTACCTGGAAATGCAAATTGCTCATTCATTTATGACTCTGCTTTGTAATTGATTGAGACCAGGAAAATAGCTTCACATAAATAAAATAGAACCCTTTTGTAATCTGTAATGGATGCCTGACTTGATTTCTTCAGGTCAATTGAACTGTAACTGAATTTTTATTATACTCTTTTTATATAATATTCTTTTACAATCTATTGCTCTCCCGAGTCTATTTCATATTACTACTCCTGGTGCCTATTTTACCTCTTCATGCATATGTGGGTGTATAAAATCATACTATTTGTACTTTATCAGTTCTTCTATTTGTCAACTTCTCTTAATAAATTCAAATGTCTGACTGCTTTACCATGTGTCCCCAAATTGGAATGACTAGTGATTAATAAAATAAGATCAGAAGTACTTTCTTACTAGAAGAGAACAGTAAGTGAGTGGCAAGGAAGGGAAGGAGAATTAAGCTAATAAGAGGTAGAATAGTTCATTCTGAGCAGATGAGGAGAAGACAAAGATCCCTCCAACTACAAGTCTACTTGGGCATCCCGCAGTAAAACCACACATAGAATTTTTAAAGAAGAGATTGATCATTTGGTTCAGCACCGGGAGGCTCTTGGTTGCCCGGAGATTGCCTTAGTCATCTAAGTAACCTCTGGAAGCTTGAGTAATTCAGCTCCACCATTCTGGAGAAGTTCAATTAGAAAAAGGTTAGAGAGATTAAATCCTGACTTTTCAGTAGATCAGAATTTTTCCAAGGATGTTAATACTGCTTTGTTCTCCCCAAAATTCTTCAAAATCCCAGAGGTCAGACTATTCCTTGAATTGAGACCCTTCTCTTTCCAAAAGCTGGCTTGCCCCTTGGGCTCTGGGAGCAGACTACTCATCTTGAATCCTTTCAGGCTTGTGCAGAGCCCCAGTAGACAGGGAGGTTCCTAAGCTATTGGAGAAGTCCAAATACCTGGGATAACAGGAATAAAATACCTACAGGTAAGATCAATTCTTCATTTTAGCCAGCTCCCCAAAGCTGCAAATAGCCTTTTTCTTTTCAAGTTGGAGAAGAAATCCAATAGTTTGTATCACTTGCCACTATGAATCTGATAAAAAGCCTTTCCTGAAGGCTATAACAAATGGCAATGTGAGCCTTTATGTTAACTCTGCAATATTGTAATACACAGCTGGACCATTCAGACTGTATTGATCTTGGACAGTTACTGCCTTGTCATGTGCTTCAGCACAGCATCCTGTTAGCTTCACTGCTGCCTTTATCCCTCATTAGATGCTGGTCCTCACAGTGGGGGGTCTGGGAAAGGGAGGGTAGTTAGAAAGGGACCTGAGTTGCTATAATGCAGAGCTAGCACTTGGCCATGATTAATATTTGAAATGTTCTATTCCTCCCAATTTGAAGAGATTCTCTCCATCAAATTTCTCATGCAACTTGATCAATGAACTTAATTCTATTCTAACTTGCATCAGATTTACTCCTGTAGATACCTCTTTCCTTATATGAGACTGTCCTGAGGGACTATGTCGTTTTTCATTTTTCTAATAATATATAGCCACGTTTAAAATAAAAATTGAGCTCAAATATTGCTCCTTCTGTGAAGCCTTTGGCAATTTCCCTCAGTTAGAAATCCTGCCCAGTCTCTCCCTTTTCAAATTACTTTGTTTTACCTTAACTGTGTACACACTGAATTTTTCAGTCGAATGTAAAATCTCTGAAGATGGTGACACCTTCATTTTTGTTTTTATATGCACTGAACCCTACTTTCTGTGCTGTGTTTCCCACAAGATATTCCATCTCCTGACTTGGAGCATTTCCCCCATTGTTTTGAATTCTCTCACTCTCCTCATTTCCATCTCTTGTCTTCCTTCAAGTCTCAGTGGAAACACCACCTTCCTGCAGCCTTTTGTTCAGTCCCCTTTAATCGTAGTATTTTAATTAATCTGTTGCTTATCTCTAATTTCCTCTGTATGTAGCTTGTTTGCACAGTTTTTTTCATTGTTAACTGTCATTGGAGTGTAAGCTCTTTGAGAGCAGGAGGTATTCTTGCCTTTCTTTATACTTCAGCACTTAGTATGATATCTAGTAAACAAGAGGTGTTTAATAATATTTTTACAGACTGAACTACTGATTTATTGATGTCTTAGCCAGTCCATTAATGTTGCCTGAATTGAATTAGCAAAGATTTGTTAAGGAGAGTTTTTTTTTTTTTGTATCATCCCTTGAATCTTCAGTATCTCTTATGTGCTAAATTCATACATATGTCAAAGGTTGGCCGTTCAAATTGACCACTACCTGTTGCATCTGTCTTTTTTTTCTGGGACAGCCAGCATACTAATTTAGACCTTTACTACCCCCATTTAAATTGAATTACATATGAAAAACATAGTTCCTTCTAAGAAACTTAAAAAAAAATTACAAATGTGTATTACTTCATTAGTCCTGATGATAGCCTGATGAAAAAGCAGGAGATGTAGGTATCAATGAAGTCCTGAATAGTGGGTGTAATGGTCATAGAGAAATTGAAGAATTCATAAAATTGGTCCCTGAATCAGGCAGAGAGAAGGCTCTGATAGAGATCAGTTTAGCTCGAATGGTCCTACCTTATATGGAGATAATTCAGTTAGAAATCCAAGTTATGTGAAACCCCTAAGTCCACCCTCTGTGGGGATCATGGGCAGCTTCACTTTGCCACTTCCTGTCAGAATCCCAGTCATGTCCCTGAGGTTAAATGTTCCCTATTAATACTTACTGCCTTCCTTTGGGTCAGTCTTCCATGACATTCTGTTTCGTCATATCTTTCCCCTTACCCTTACCCCATGCTACATGGTGCCCCTTCTTATGGCTAACTAACTCTAAGTCCCTTTCAGGATTTAGCCTATCAGCTAGGGGCATCCCCCAACCTCACAGGATATTCCCTTTCTCCTGGGTAATTGTGAGTTCCAATAAGGAACATTTACCATTCCTGCTGTTTGTTTTATCTCTTCATTTTGTCTGTAACCTCTTCTCCTAAATAAACCGACCTTCTGCCAAAGAGAATGGCCACTGAATTCTTCACAAGACCGAATCCTAACATTTGGTACCCACGAACATCAGCACATAGGGTATTATTTCTATAATGCTTATTATTCAAACAAGGAATAATATAAGAGAAAGAGTTCTTATCTGGAGTCATGGCACAGCATCCCTGAATAATTTCTAGAGTTGGAAAGTCCCTTGGTAGCTAGCAAGTCCAACTTGTGAAAAATAAAACTTTCTATAGCATGGTCCCCAAAGTATTCATTCAGCCTCAATTGAACAACAAACATTTATTAAGTGCCTATTATATGCTAGGCACAGTGCTGGGAACATAAAAAGTAACCAAGATCAGGTCCTCAGAGGATTCTGATTAAATACCTTTAAGGAAGGGAAACTCTTCTATATCCCAAAGTGATCCATTCCAGTTCTAGATATTTCTTATTGTTTGGAGAATTTAACTATTCCTGGATTAGATCCCTGGCTGCTGCTAACTTTCCATGTTACTTTAGGAAAGTCATTTCAAATCTCTAGGACTCAGTTTCCCTGTCTTTAAAATGAGGGTACTAAATGATCTCTGATTTCTTTCAACTCTGATAGTCTGTGACCATCCTGTGGGGGTAAAGTAAACAACCATAGGTAATACTCTGGGGATGAAAATTATCTCACCTGCAATAAGAGAGACTGAGACAGAGATCTGAACCAATGGTACTGTAGCAAAGGGTCCATGGTTCTCTTTAATGAAATGGACCTCGGATCTTCTTCATCATGAGCTGACTTGCTTCCATCTTCCAGGTCCCATTTTTATATAGACTATACCAAATACAGAATAATTCCCTGACTGACATGTGACGCGTAAGGTAAAAGCGATATATCATCTATATCTCTACCTAAGATTAAACAGCCTTCTCCTTAATTTGGGCAGGATGAGTTGGTACAAGCTATCACAGTCAGTGATCTAAGTGGTCATAAGATGGTCATCTGCCCCCATTGGACAAATGATTGGTCCATAGCTGCAGAAATATTTGGGGGGACTTTCCTTGTAGTTGCGATCTCTACCATACTGGACTTGGTCATAATGAAAAGGCAAAACAAGAGTGGAGGGCCTTTAGTTAACTTCCTTATATAATTAATTATATTTATTATTATATATTTATTATATAATAATTATATAACTAATTATAATTATTATAATTAAGTACATGAACTTAGAATTTCCAGCTCACAGCTCTTTTATATAGAACTTTGATATGATTCCCTCAAATTGCTCAATACTGAATGGAACAGAGTAGCAACAAATGAATTACTTCTCTCAGCTCCTATATATTTTAAGGTTTGCAAAATACCTTAGTGATACTAAACTATTTGGTTCTTATTATTACTAGCAAATATGTGAGCATATATCTGAATTCAGACTTTTATAATTCTAAGTCAAATAGTTTATTCACTATACTTCCAATCTGATTCCTTAACACTAACTAATCAGATGGCCTTAAACTTTTCAGTTCATGGCTCCTAATTCTGAATCCTTTGACATCCACTTCTTTCCTACTTTCAGATAGAATATCTTTTCTGTTCTTACTAGACAGCATTATGTTCAATAAGTGGTCACAGTGTCTGGCTCAGAGACTATTTGATTTTACAAATACAAACATTCATACATATCTATTAAGGAAACAGATGAAACCTCCTGCAAAGACTCCAAACCACCCAATCTCTCTGACAATGTCATCAACTCAATTCATTGGTAGCTGTCATCTGCATTCAGAGCAGACACTCTCCAGAGCAATTACCTTACAAAGGGTTATTATTGTGAGTCTCCAATATAATGGAGCATCCTAAAAATGAGGAAGATGAGGGCACATTGACAGTACTCATTGATGAAAAGACAGGCCACACAGCATGATGTTTTATGCACCCGCCTCCTGGAAATCATGCAGAATTACCAAATAGCTTTGCCAACTTATATGATTTGGACAGTATAGAGGTGTAAGAGATGAGACTGCCTGGAGAACTCTGAGCTGCATCTGTGGTGCCCAGCTGGAGATGAACTCTCAGCTCTGTGTTGGCACATGGTCAAGGGTTGTCAATTCTATTTTCTTTTTCCATAAGTCTGATTTTTTTTGAAATGTGTAATCAACCTAATCCATTCATAGTATTCTAAGATTGTCATTTTAGAGTAGGGAGGTATCTTAGAGGTCATTGGACTCAATATTATCATTTTATAGATGAGGAAACTGAGGCACAAAAAGTCTAGTGATTTTCCTAGAGTCATACAGCTAGTAAATAGGTAATGTAGGACTTTAAATTATTTTGAATCCAAATCCAAGGACCTATCCATTAAACTATGCTGCCCTTTTAGGATATTAAAAAAAAAAGTGTCCCTTCCCCCACAATAAGTAGCATTTAAGAATTAATCTTAACCCTAAACTAACCCTAAAATGCAGTCACAGGAATAGTAGCTAATTCTTTCATAATGGTCTTATAGAGAATTTCCAAAGGGCAATTACATTCATCACAAAAAAACACTAGCCCATGTGAAAGATGGGAGGTAAGAAAAAAAACAAACAAACATTGAATTAAATTTTGTGCAGAGAATAAATGCATGAAGGAATGGAAGGAAAAAGCTTAAATTCTTGAAATTTGTTTTAATTTCTGGAATGACAAAATCATTCTCTCAAGTTCAAAGGTAGAAGAGAGCTTAGACAACAACAACAATAACAATAACTGAGCTTATATATGATGCTTTAAAGTTCAGAAAGTACAAATATCATGTTGATTCTTACAACAAATTTGGTAGGGAGATGCTATTATCATCCTCATTTTTACATGGGAGGAAACTGAGGCAGATAGCATTTAAGTGACTTGTCCAGGGTCACACAGCTAATAAATATATGAGATGAGGATTTGAAGTCAGACCTTCCTGATTCTAGATCCAGCACTGTATTCATTGTGCTACCTAGCTATCTGGATCTTCTTTTTCCAACCCTCTTATACATATAAGGAAATGAAAGACTTCTTGGGTTTAGGTCCTCAAACCCTCATTTCCTAAGAGATATTATTCTTTTTTTAAATAACCTTTTATTGACAGAATCCATGCCAGAGTAATTTTTTACAGCATTATCCCTTGCACTCACTTCTGTTCCGATTTTTCCCTTCCCTCCCTCCACCCCCTCCCCCAGATGGCAAGCAGTCCTTTACATGTTGAATAGGTTACAGTATATCTTAGATACAATATATGTGTGTGGAATGACCATTTTTCTTGTTGCACAGGGAGAATTGGCTTCAGAAGGTATAAATAACCCGGGAAGAAAAACAAAAATGCAAGCAGTTTATATTCATTTCCCAGTGTTCTTTCTTTGGGTGTAGCTGCTTCTGTCCATCCTTGATCAATTGAAACTGAATTAGCTCTCTTTATTGAAAATATCCACTTCCATCAGAATACATCCTCAAACAGTATCATTGTTGAGGTATATAATGAAGAGATATTATTCTTGGGTAGCTCACTAATACAGCAATTAGAGCACTGGGCTTGAAGTTGGGAATTCAAATCCAGCTTCAGGTATAGGAATCTGGTACTTACTAGGTATAGGAATCTGGGTAAATCAACCACTTAATCTTTGTTTGCCCCTTATTTTTCACAACTATAAAATGTGGATAATAAAAGCATCTACCTCCCAAGGTTTTGGTGAAAAACAAATGAGGTTATAATTTGTAAAGCATTTAATCCAAGGCCTGGCACATAGAAAGTGTTACATAAATGCTTATTCTCTTTCCCCTTACATTCAACATTCAAAGTCGAATCAATTGTTTTCATACTTACGTTGGAAGTTGTGTATCATGGTGGAAAGAAAACTGGATTTGAAATAATAACTGGACAGAGTAGCCATTCATTAGTTCAATGTCAAGCATGAAGGAAATCTTTAATAGAGATTTCCAGGGATCTGTACCTAACTCTATGCTATTCTTATCAATGCTTAAGGGCAGAAATTACATATCTGTCACGTTTGTGGATGACACAAAGTTGGGAGGGACAGTTAACAGACTGAGTGACAATAAGGACCCAACTACATCTTGGCAATCTAGCCCATTGGAATGAGTGCAATACAATGAGATTTGGTAAGCAGAAACACCGAGTCTTAAACTGAGGTTCAAAAACCAGACTCCACAAGTATAAATACAAGATAGAAGAAGATCATCTAGTTTGTCTTAAATCTGGGTGTTTTTAGTAAGCTTCAAGCTCCCTATGAGTCAGCAGGGTGATATGACAATCCGAAAAGCTCTTAGGAGAGGTACAACTTCCAGGAATAAAGACGTGATCTCCGCCCTGTGCTCTGCCCTGATTAGTTCATATATGGAAGACTACGTTCTGTCCTGTGTCTCACAGTTCATAAAGGTCATTGATAAGCTAGACACCATTTAGAAAGATGGTGAAAGACTTTGAGATTAAGCCACACAAAGATCAACTGAAGAACCAGGAGATAAGTTGTCAGGAGAAAAGAAGATTAGGGAGATAGGGGAGATGGAGAGAATAAAATAGTAGTGTTCATATGGAAGGACTGCCATGTAGAAAAGGGATCGGACTCATCTCCGTATTAAGACCAAAGAGAATAAATTTCAAAAAAAGATAAATTTGAGCATGATGTAAATGAAAACTTCTAACAGTTAATGAGAATGCTCTCCACTCCCACTTCCCAAACACACACACACACACACACACACACACACACACACACACACACACACGCTGCCTTGATGTGGTCCCTCAGTGTGGTCTTCCTTGTTGGAAGTCTTCAAACAAAGGCTGGATCCTTTGTTAGACATGATAGAGAAGAATGTAGATTATACTCAATTGGTAGTAAAATGCCTCCTTATTTTATAATCAGATATCACTTCTCTGGCAGTCTTAACCATTAGAAACTGAGCAAATTTAATTATTAGCAAATGGAAGGGGTAAGATTGCTAGACAACATTTTCTATTCGTCTGTATATCATTTACATATATGTTTGCTTCTTGTTTCCCTATGAGTTTTTGAGCTCCTTGAGGGGACTATTATTTTTTATCTTGTTTTTTTTTTTTTTTTTTGGTAATTTCTAGTGCTTAGTACATGCTTATTGACTGACTATTTCTGACATGAGAGAACATAGATTCCTCTTTCTGGGTCTCATTTTCCTCATTTGAAAATGGGACCAGAATATAGTTTCATAAAGCATCTGCAACCTTTGAGTCTTTCATTTTATTGATAGCTTCAGTAGCCTCCTTATCTTCAAAATTAAGACCTTACACAATGGGTACTCAAACAAGGTACCCTTCTTGGAACCCTTGTTACCTTCCTCATGAAGCCTTTCTCTATCCTTTCTACCCCTTGGTTGTATAAGAGCCCTTCCTCTCCCGCCAAAATGACCTTGTATTTACTTTTGCCTGTGTTCTATATATACTTTAATATGCATATGTTGTCACCCACATTAAAATGTCAGTTCCTTGAGGAAAGATACCATTTTGCTTTGTCTTTGTATCTCTAGCACAGGACATGGCACATACATTTAATAAATGCTACCTGGTTGGTTGGTTAATTGAAGAACACTCAGAAACAAAACACCTACACTTTAAAGGCAGATACCTTAGGGAGTGGCAATTTACTTTTATAAAACCATCCTTCTCTTTATTCACCATAGGGTTGTATTAAATAGAATGACATTAACATACTTCAAAAATTAACTTCTAGGACATTTTATTTATATGGTTCTTCAGGGACATGTGTAAAAAGCATAAGGCATTGTGCAACTTGTACAGTTCATTAATGCTTAGTTGTTATGAGGAGTCCTACGGTAATGGTTTTGGAAAGGATTATAACTTATTTCAAATGATCCTTACAACCACCCTTGGAGATCAGTAAGGCACCTGTTATTATTTCCATTTAATGGATTAGGAAAATGAGACTCAGACAATAGACAAGGCAACTTAGTTAAGTTCACAAAATTAGTAAGAGGAAAATCTGGGATTATAACTAAAGTCTTTTGATTCCAAGCCTGCAATATTCTTTCTCATATACCACATTGCCTTTATTTTCCAATGATTTCCCAGTAGAAAGTAGGAAGACATTCTATTTATTTATTCTATTCTATTCCACACTTTGGAAGGAAATAAAAACTTCTATAGCCACAAGAATCATAGCACAACAGACCTAGAATTGTAAGGGCTAAGAGAAGCCATTTAGTCTATCCCTCTCAATTTACAAATGAGGAAACTAAGATACAGAAAAATTCTGATGTGCCCAAGGTTATATAGATAGTGAGTTTCAGAAGTAGGAGGTGAATCTATGCCCTCTGACTTCAGAAATTCCTCAGAAACTCAGTACATTTTAAAAGGCTATGGAATTGAGTCATGTTGTTATTTAGTGAAAAGATTCATAAACTTAAAAATCAGAAGAGGTGAGTAAAAATTTCAGCTTTGCCACTTAGTAGCTGTATACCACTGTAGGTCACTTAATGTCTCTAAGAGATGCATTCCTTTCCTATCTAAGAGTTCCCAATATATCTCAAAGAATTATTGTAAGGAAAGGTCTTTTAAAATTAATTCTTAAACTATAAAAGATATAAATGTTGCTCTTATTGTTATCTTAATCATCATCAAGAGAAATGAAGATTGGGGAGATGGGGAGATAGGAGAGGGGATAAAATAGCTGTGTTTAAATGGGAAGGGCTCCCATGTAGAAAAGGATCAAACTCATTTCAGAACTAAGACCAATGAGGAGAAATTGAGAAAAAGGATAAATCTGGGTATGATGTAAGTAAAAACTTCTAACAGTTAATTTGAATGTTACACACACACACACACACACACACACACACACTGCCTTGATGTGGTCTGCTAGTATGATCATCCTTGTTGGGGAGACCCCAGTAGGAATAAGAATTTTCCTGATCTAAACTTGCTGATCACTGGAATTTTAATCACACCACAAAATTTGTTTCAGGCAATGTAAAGAACTCTAGGACCTTGTCCATACTTGATCATGAAACCCATGTTTAATCTATTTGGTTAAGAAGTCAGAATAGTACATTGGAAAATATGGGACTTGAATTCAAATCCTCACTGTCACTACCCACAGAATTCTGGGCAAGTCATTTGATCTTTACAGACGCTGGTTTTTACATCTGCAATATTAGGGGATTGGAGGAGATAATTCTTAAGGCTCCATATCTATGTTCCAATAATATGATTTGAAATTTCCATTCCTTCTTTAATAATAAGTTTAGTGAATAACTACTGAGTTTTGAATTATACAGCTAGGCAGGCTCAGTAACTATGGTTTTGAGAATATTGTTGAAAAGAAGTTTAGACCTGTTTTTGTCAAGTACTTTAAAGATGAGGAATATTATTCATGGCAGAAATCCTTGACAACAATAAATCTTTGTCTAATGTGCCTTGACAACACAGGTACCATTGGGTATTATTCTAGGCAAGTTCCTTTACTGACTCATTGAATGGATTTTACCTCCCACATAATAACTTTGCAGAACTAAAATGAACATTTCAATTTACAGCAGTGGGACAAATTTTACTTTGAAATATCACTTCAAATATACAGTTAGAAATCCAAAATATTTTCTCACTGAGTTTTGAAATTATTCACTAAACAAACACTATATTTCTGCCTTTCCAATTGCTCCTTCCCACCCTCTAAATAGAAACATACAAAATCTCAAAAATTGGAACGGACTTCAGAAATCATCTACATTAACTTGTATCTTGATAGAAATCTTTTTTTTAAAACATCATTCTCAGACAAAAATACATCCTTTTCTTGAAGCCCTCCTTTTGCCTACTGAAGCAACTCATCTCACTTTGGGTCAACTATGGGAACTTTGGGTTCCTAAATATAAATTTAAGAAAGATAAAAGATTAGAGAGATACTTTGTCTCACTATGCTCTATCACTGTGAGATTCACTACATAGTACTGTGTTCCATTTTGGTATCATATTTTGGGGACTACAGGGATAAGTCAGATAGTAGCCAGGATGATGAGGGACCTCATGATTATGGCATATGAAAATCAATGAAAGCATGGGAGATGTTTAGTGTAGAAAAGCAAATGTTTGGGGGTAAAGGGTATGTTCTAGTTAGTATTTGAAAGGCTACTGCATAGAAAAGTGATTGGACTTGGTCTACTTAACTCCAAAACCTAAAACCAGCAACAATAAGCTCCTACTTCTATATGAGCTATATGAGCAGATATTGCAAAGAAGCAGTCTTAGGCTTGATGTAAGGTAATGTTTCCTAATAGTTGGAGCTATCCAAAGGTGAAAAAGACTTCCTCCGAGAGTCTAGGATCCCATTCACTGGAAGTCTCCAGGTAGAGTGGAGGGCTACTTATCAGTATGTGGTAGAGAGTATTCTCATTCAGAGGGGTATTGGACCCAATAGCTTCTGAGAGTGCTTCTGACTTTGAGATCTGTGACCTGGAACCTACTTCTCTACAAGGACCATTCTTTCACTTAGTATAGCTCTTGACTAACAAGAAGAATGAGTGTGATTCCTCTTTCATGTGACTACTCTTCAAATGTCTGAAGTTAGCTATTATTTTTCAGGACAAAGTCTCTAGGCTAAACATTCCCAGCTCCTTCTCTTGGTTCTAATGTAGCAGGATCTCTAGTCTTCTGAATATCTTGATACTCCTCTAAAAGGCAAGGACTCATGACTTAAGATCCATTCTAAAATGGGATGTCCAGTACCTGTTGTTGTTCATCCTCTCTCAAAGATGATCAGTGACATCAGGAGCTGAAGTCTTGACTTGCAAGTGAAATGAATTTACATGAGGCAGAGCTGTGCAAAATCAGGAGCCTCATTCTCTTCTCCAGAGTAAATGGAGTTCAGTGCCAAGTTATTGGTTAAAGATGGCCAGGAAAACCTGGGCCTTTTTGAGCTAAATTCTTTCCTAGTTTGTCTGAGACAACTAAACTGGGAAGTGTAAGCTAAGGGTTAGCTTGAGGCTTACAAGTGCCCAGACTGCAAGAAAATTTTCTTCATTTTGTTTGTCTGGGCAAGACCATGGGTTCACTGCATCCTAGTGTCCTCTCCATGAAGTAATCCTGTCATCCACAATTCTATAATCTTTAAGGTGCCTATCAGCATTAAATCCTAAAATCCATCTGGCTCCTGGCATTTGCTTTGACTATTTCTCAAGCCTGGAACATCTTTCTACTCCAGTTCAACTAATGACATCCTTGGCTTCCTTTAAGTCTTAACTAAAATCTCACCTTCTAAAGAAAGCTTTGCTTAAACCCTCTTAATCCCAGTGCTTTCTCTATTTTAATTATTTCCCTGTTGTTAAGTCAGTTCAGTCATGCACAACTCTTCGGGACACCATTTGGGGTTTTCTTGGCAAATATATTGGAGTGGTTTATCACTTCCTTCTCCAGCTTATTTTACAGATGAAGAAAATGAGACAAATTGGATTAAGTGACTTTCACAGGATCACACTCACACAGGTAGGAAGTGTCTGAGGGCAGATTTGAATTCAAGAAGATAAGTCTTCTTGACTTTAGGCCCTGGCATTCTCTCTATGGTGTCACATAGCTGCCCTAATTCTAGTGTTTTCCTTGTTTTATTTTCCATTTACCTTGTATTTAGCTTGTTTTAAATATATTTGTTTACATATTATTTCTCCCATTAGATTGTAAGCTCCTTGAGCGCAGTGACTGCCTTTCCCTCCACTTTTTCCCCTTTTTTTGGATTCCCAGCATTTAGCAAAGTGCCTGGTAAAGAGCAGGCACTTAATAAATGTTCACTGAATGAATGAACGAATAATTCTTATCAGAAAATATTTAGTCTAAAGTTAGACAGTTATGTGACACAGTGACAAGTTCAGGAAGTAATGAGCTCGAATCTTGGCTCAGTCATTAAATACTTCTCAGCCTCAGTTTCCTCATATATAAAATGGGGATAATAATAGCCCCTACCTATTGTGAGGATAAAATAAGATTTTACACACACATACACATACATATAATTTTGCAAACCTTAAAGTGTTAGATAAATGACAGCTACAAAATATTGTGATTGCAATAATGATTATAAGAACAACAACAAAAAGTATTATTATTGATCTACAAAGGACTTCAAAGGCCATTTAGACCAATTCCTATTATTTTACAAAGAAATTGGACCTTAGAGAGGTAATGTGATTTGCCTAGGGTCACTCACCTTGAAATCATTTGGAGACTTAAATTGATTGTAATTAAATTGTAAGCTCTTTGAGGGTAGAGCCTGTCTTTTATTTTCTTTTGTATCCCACAGTGCCAGGAACAATAGCGGGCATTTAATAAATGTTTAATTGAATTGATTATAGTCTAATGGCCTGGCAACACAAGAAAATACATTAAGGTGCCAGAAAGTCTAGTATCCCATGATTCCCAGAAAAGAAAAAGATGCATGAATATAGAATATGAAACTTTTAGTAGTATTTGCAAGAAACTCAGATTTGTTCTACCTAGAGAAATGGAGACTTTCTACATATTCAACAATAGATAAATACTATCCATTTTAAAAATATATGATAGTAAGGTCCCACTGCTCTTGAAAAAAAAAATTAAAAGAAGTTATAATTTTTGAGATCACTGCTTTCCTCATATATTTTTAAAAATTTTCTTAGGGAAAACAGGGCTGAATTTTTAATGGGATTTCAAGGCAAGCAAAAGGTTAGTTAAGGAAGTGCTATTTGGTCCAGCAAAGCAGATTGTAAGAAATGTGATTATGACTAAAATTAACAAGAGTGTTGTCTGAAAAGTGAACAGAAAATCCAGTCCCTCCTAAAGCGGATATAAAGTGAGGTGGGAGGGAGGGTTAGGACAATTGCCAGAGTACAAATCTTGGGAAATCTGGCAACTCCAGCTTTCTCATTTATTTTCTGTGTTAAATTAAACTTTTATTTGAAGCTTGGGGGTGGGGGGGAAGGAATGGGATGTGTGCCTAATCTAACATATTGTTCTCTGATAACATACACCTCTCCCACAATATTTCAACAACATTTGTGCAAAGGAAATCAGGGGTTCTAAACCTAATAGATAACAAAACCCAATAAGAAAAACCTGAAGGCAGGCTAGGCCAGTGAGCTCAACTGTCTTATAAGCAATGGAAGCCCAGTCCTCCCTACCAAAAGACAATTTAAGGCTTTTTTGTGTTGTTATTTTTATGTCATTAATTTTAGCAGTTTAGTAAAAGTTTTATGGACTTCTCAGAATAAAGAGAATGAAATAAATTTATGAAATAAGATACAAAGGATTATGAAGTCAACTAGTTATATTGAAACACAGGTAAGAAAAATATTTTTAAAGTTCTTAGACCCCAATTTAAGAACTTTTCTTATATAAGATCAAGTGTAGTATTTGACACTTTAAAAATAGGTAACCAGTCCTCTGTACCAGAGAGAATTTAAATTACTATTTGTTATAGTTGTTTTTTGTTCTTGAAGAGGACCAAAATGACATCTCTTTGTTGGGGTCAAGGTAAAGTGTGTTTTACTATGTCTAATCAGACCACTAGGGACTCAGAAAGTTCTTCCACAGGTCAGGCACATATAGTACCCATGGACATCTAAAGAGGAAATGTTTCTAAATTTGTTCATCTCACTAAATAAAAACTAAAAGAGGGAGGTGAATATTAAGTTTCCTCCAATTAAGTCAGCAGATTCAGACAATCTAGATCCACTGGTAGTGAAAAAATTGGCAGATAAGACAGCAGAGATCCTATCAATGATATCTGAAAGATCAAGAAAATGAAGAGGTAACATTAGAGTGACTACCCTAGCTTTCAAAAAGAAGAGAAGAGACCAGAGCCTTTAAACTATAAGTGAAGGAGCTTAAATTTGATTCTTAGGAAAATTCTAGAATGAATTATTAAAGAGATGATTGGCGAACATCCAGAAAGGGATATAGTGATTACTAAGAGCCAATTGGCTTGATAATGAAAAGATGATGTCAAAATAAACTCATTTCCTTCACTGACATGGCTATTAACATGGGAGATGAGGAGAAGTCTATAGATTTAATTTACCTAGAATTTCAGCAAAGCTTTTGCTAAAGTTGTCTCATGATGAAAATCTAGACAGAAGTTAAAAGATGACAAAGAAATTAAAAAGATTCGGAGACTAATCATTAATTTTTACATGTTAATATAACTGGAGACCTTTATAGTAAGAGTATACCAAAGTTCTGTGTTTGACTTTATGCTCTAACATGTTTATCAGTAGCTTGGATTAAGGAAATGATAGCACAATCATCCAATATGAAGATGACCCTCAGCTGAGGAGTATAACTAATAAAAGAGAGGGCAGATACTGGAACCAAGAAGATAATAGCAGGCTACTATACACTGAGTTGGATTTAGTAAGATAAATTTTGTTAGGGATAAATGTAAAATCTTAGATTTATGCACACACCTACACACATATACACATACACACACAAAATCAACTTCACAACTGAAAATAGTTAGGCACTACTTTTAATGGACGACAAACTCAATATGAGTCAGCAGGGTGATGTGGCAAGAAGAAAATAGGCACATTGGTTCACTGCTAAGACCATAACTTTTAGAGATGAAAGAAAGAAGAATAGGATCCATTTGTACAAGTATATTTATAGCAGTTCTTTGTGGTGAGGTGAATTAACAACTCTAATCAATGCAATGACCATTACTCAAGAGGAGTTGGTGAAGAATACTACTTATTTCCTGCCAAAGAGATAATGAACTAAATGTGCATGAATGAAATAGGGGTAAGAGAGAGTGGAAGTCTTTATATCCAATGAGAGAAAATATCAAGAAACTCATTGAGTAGGTTAGTAGAGGGTGGAGAAAGGTGAATAGTTAAGTAAATTGGTAGGCACAATCTCTAGTTATCCATTAATCTTCCATATAAGGCATTTCCTTAGACCCTTCTCTTCCTGTTTCCCCCACCAGTGTGCTTTATCTTTATCTTTAATGTGCTCCCAGCTCTAACTCCTGTTTCCTCTACTTAAATTTTCAAAGTGATAGCTTTTAGCATGAGCTGGCAATAAGTTTATTAATCATAGGGAAGCCCAATTGATTATAAACTCAGAGAGATTAATATATTTAGAAGATGACTAGTATGTGAAAAATTGTTTTAGATGCCACAATTTATGCAACTATTTACTAAGGCAGGAAAGGGCAGCAATCTGCATTGGTGAAGGACACACTCAGAAGGCTGAAGTCATGATTCATTTGAAGTATCAAAACTTAATCCTGAAGTCTTTTATTGACTTTTTAAAACTGATCATTAATAGCTACATTCCTTTAAATACAATATAATTGAGAATATGTATTTTAAGAGGCCTGACAGCCTATATAGCTAGCCTTAGCCTCAAGAAAGACTTTCTAGCTATGTTCCACTTCTTGGAAATTAAGCTTAAGCAAATAATTTGGTTGCATCCTAAAGGAAGCACTGGTGAAAAAGTCAAGGTATAGACTACCTAGGTCATGAAGCTTTCACCAGAACCTTTATTTGGAGGCTGGACCACCAAAGAAGAACCATTCTATATGTTTTGAGGTATGTTTTTCTCCCTAAGCTTTTAAAAAAATGATAGCCATCCCACTTATTAACCTTTACCCTACCGGGCAAATTTTTAAAAAGTAAAAATAAAAAAAAATTAAGTCCTCAATTCACAGCTGTATATTCCAGCAAAACAAATCGGCACATTACTTTGTTTGAAAATACATGTTTTCTTTCTTCATTTTAAGTTCATCACCTCTATCAGAAGATAAGGGACATGTTTCATGTTTATTGTTTTGAGCTTGTTGGTCTATTGCCAAATCAATTAGTGTTGTCTTTTTCCATAATGTTATCAGTGGTACACATTGTTCTTCTAGTTCCACTCACTTTGGTTCAAAGAGAGTTTCCCAGTTTCCTCTGAAATTATCTTTCATGATTTCTTACTTACATGTTTATACTTACACATTGAACTCTATTATTATTCCACATACCACAATTTGTTTAGTCATTTTTCAACAGGAGCTGATTCTCTTAATTGGTAATTTTTGACTACTATCGGAAGAGCTGCTATATATTCTGTTCACCAAGATTCATGTTTTTGGTGGAGGAGTATAGTCCTTGTAGTGATATCATCAGGTCAAAACGCATGCATAGTTTGGTAATTTTCTGACCAAGACTAAGGCCTCCACAAAACCCTATCCTGATGCCCTATCATGACACGGAGATGAATCTGTATTCCCTAAGTCCACTTAAGTAGATTAGAACATGTTAGAAAGACTTCAAATATGGTTAAAGACAAGATCAAATCAATTTTCCAAGAACCAATCTAACTAATCATGAAGAACTATAACACCAAGAAGTTGATTACTTGGTGAAGATTTTTTTTTTTTAAGTCATGGCAAACTATAAAACAAAGAAAACTTTAACAATGTTCTGTGATCCTGTGCAGTTCCCTTCTGCTTTGGGGGCAATGTAGTGAGAAAAAAAAAACGTAGCAAGTTTTTAGAATCACATATTTTTAGATGATCAGTAAACTTTAATTACTGGTACAGAAGCCAGAAAAATGTAAGCATGTTGAGGGCAGGAATTATTTTTCATTTCTTGTCATTTTGAATGGATATCCTTAGCACTTAGCATAGTGCTGACATTACACTTAATGAATGCTGATTAAATTAAGTTGGATTCCTTTGATGATATAGTAGGTAGATCACATGGTGCTGAGAAGTCCTAACTGTCATGTAGGAGACTAGGGTTTGATTCCCCAAAGGAGAGCCTGGATGCAGCTGGGTATCTCAGTGCATCACATGCTAAGGCTGAAGTAAGGAGGACCTTTTTAAAATGTGGCTTCTGGTATTTACTGGCTGTGTGACTCTAGGAAAAGTCACTAGTCTCTGACTGCGTTAGTTTTCCTCATCTGTAAAATGGGGATAATAATAGCACCTACCTCATTCAGTTGTTATGAGGGTCAACTGCAATCACTACAAAGCACGTGGCATGGTGTCGAGCACATAATACACTTTATATAAAAGTCAGCTATTATTATTATTAATTAGCACTAAGCCCCTACTTTGATGGATATTTATGATGGCTGAGAATGTTTAGCTGAGGCTTCACACTTAGGGGATGATACGTGGAGAAGGAATTTGCTCCCTAACTACAGCAATGAAAGCACTGGGTATTAAACCCCTAATGGAGTAGAAAAGCATGTCATCTCAAAGAAGATTCTGTCCAGCCTTTCTACTTGACCATTATCTTCACAGGGAGGACTAACATGTGACTATCTTTAATTGCTTTATCATTTGGCACTGTGTGACTTTGGGCAAATTATATAACTTCTTAATTTTTCCATCTGTAAAATGAGAGGGTTGCACTAGATGATGTCTAAGTTTCCTTTCAGCTCTAAACCAATGATCCTATGATATGGCTATCCAAGTAGGAGCAATTGCTCCTAAATAAAAACCTGGCAGAGATGTAGATTGCACCATGAAATTCATAAAGGTACCTTGGTGTGCCAAGCACAAAAATCCAAGGACTTAACTGAAATAATAAATTATGACATATTTAAAGATTTTGGGAAAAATTGATCAACATATGCTTCCTAACAAATTTCAGCATTGCACATGTGCAGGTTATAAAAATATTGAATGGAAATAATAATGGCAAAGAGAAACCTTTGTCCTTTTTCTTTTGATGATTTCTACTTTTAACAGATCCGTGGGTATTGAACCAGTTCAAATTGCAATTTTGTATACCCTCTCCTTCTGTAAAGTTTTTGTCTGTCTTTCCATAAATCCTCCATAGAAAAATTATCCAATATGCTGCAGCATTTTCTCAGTTTTATTTGTATTTTTTGGAAGACAGTGCTCCAGTTAGGCTGTGCATCTTACCATTCACTTGGTCACATAGTACTTGGCCTATATCCATATTGATCAAGAAACATAATGCTTCCTATTTTATACAAATTTCAGCATTGCTTATGTGCAGGTTATAAAAATATTGGATGGAGATAATAATGGCAAAGAGAAACCTTTGTCTTTTTTCTTTTGATGATTTCTACTTTTAACAGATCCATGGGCCTTGAACCAGTTCAAATTGCAATTTGGTATACCCTCTCCTTCTGTAAAATTTTTGTCTGTCTTTCCATAAATCCTCCATAGAAAAATTATCCAATATTTTTCATTTATATTTTTTGGATGACAGTGCTCCAGTTAGGCTGTGCATCTTACCATTCACTTGGTCACACAGTACTTGGCCTATATCCATATATGTCCTTAATACTATTTTTTCTGAACTTCTCAAGGAAAGTCATGTTGGAAGTAAGCTGTTAATTACTTGCAACCATTTGAAATTTTTACATTTAAGTCACATGAAGTTTTAGGAGACCTCTGTGACTTGCTGGAGGGGGGATACACTGGAAGAATACTGATGTTTTAGAAAGATCAGATTTGTTGTTAGCAAGTAGCCTGCGATTAATGAAAGTGCTTTGTGATTTTCTAAATGCTAACTTATTGGCCCAGTTCAAAGCTCATCTGTAGCATCTGTTCAATGTATAGTGAATGTAAAACTAATATGCTGCCATCCATAGAAATGCTTCCCTGAGACTCTTTCAATGAATCTTCCTTTCAAGTTTTCCAGTTACAGTGAATCATTTTTGAGAACTCCCCCCCCACATTTATACTCTTTTTTCTACTTTTATATGATGTCTTACATAACAGTGAAGCACCCACACACTGAATCATTAATGGAAATGGTTCTATGGTTTTACCCGTTTTTTAACCCAGTACATTTCAAGCTAGCTTAGCAGCTGTTTTCTATTTTCAGTGAGTCAGATATATTTTTGGTGACCTTTCAGGTTCTGAGTGTGGGAACCATAAGGATCCCAGGGGCAGTGAGTGAGGGTTTTTAGGAATATGGCATGGATCTTGGCATCTTAATATCTAAAAATAATTTGAGACAGGATGTGGGTTTTGTTGATAGTCAGAGGAAGATTTTCTGTGTGCTCTGAAATAAAATGTTAAGGACATGTTACCTTTCTTGGTGTTATATATGGGCACCAGACTTGGAGTTGGAAGAGCTGGGTTTATGCCTAAGATAATAATAATAATAATGATGATGATGATTATTATTGTTACTAATGTAATGTAATATAAGATCTTGATTTCGTTCCACAAACAGTGCCTCATCATTTGTCATAGCATTCTTATTAGATAAGTAGGAAGAAAGTTTAATTATCTTTATGTACACACTGAGAAGTTGATTCACAGTGACATCCTGTGACTTGTTAAAAGTTATCCATCGGATCAACAATGGAGCAGGTGATATAACTCTGGTCAAATGACTCCTGTTCTGGGTCACTTTCCCAGGAACTATTGGATGAAGTTATATTTCCCCTAAATAAGAACTTATTAGTAAACTGTCTGCTTCAAAAGTGCTTTCAGTTTTGAACCAGACAACATAAGCATCAAAAAAATAGAGCCTCCAATTTACTAATAAAATACGATATTAATAAAACAAAATACGAATAAATGAATATCAAAGTTAGATAACTGTACAATGGTTACAGAAGTAAATTCAATAAGAGAATGAATAATTACTTTTTAAAAAATTTACTTATTTAATTTTTTTGGCAAGGCAATTGGGGTTAATGTGTCTGAGGATGGATTTGAACTCAGATCTTCCTGACTTCAGGGCCAGTGCTCTATTCATGTGCCATCTAGCTGCCTCCAATACCGAAAAATTACTAATTCATCTGTCAGACTAGACATTGATACTCAGATGGATTTGTGATTTCACTGGTGTGTATACTGTGGATACTCCTTTGATGGAAACAAATTATAATTACTGTTGATGTTATTGAGGGGATTTCCAGTTGTGTTCAATACTTCATAACCTCTTTTCAGCTTTTCTTGGCAAAAATACTGGACTAGTTTGCCATCCAGCTCATCTTATAATTGAGAAAACTGAGGAAAACAGGGTTAAGTGACTTGCCTAGGATCACACAGCTACTGAGGGCAGATTTGAACTTGGGAAGATGAGTTTTCCTGATTTTAATCCCAGCATTCTATCCATTGTGTGACCTAGCAAAAATGCTACTAATTATAATAAAAGTCATTCACATTTATCCACATACTTTAAGGTTTGCAAAGTGCTTTACGGACAATATTTGGTCCTTACAACTTTTCTTTGAGGTGGGTTCTTTCTATTGTTATCTCCATTGATTCTGATGAAAAAATTGAGTCTTAGAAACTTGAGCTGAGCCACACAGCTAGAGTCTGAGATGTAATTTGAAATGAGGTCTTCCCAATCTCATATTTGGTGTTTTTTTTTAAACTAAACCACACCGATTCCAAGGTAACAATATTTCTTTTCTTTGGTGCTTCTTGCAGCTATCTTTTCATATATTCTTTTTGTTTCATCTCTATGAGTCTTTATGGTTTTTATATGTTTATTGCATGCTATAATTGGAGATTTTTTTTTAGCCATTCTTTAATTCTAACTTAATTAAATTGTCATTATTTTGGACGCAGCTAAGTAGTGCAGTAAATATAACACTGAATTGGAACTAGGGAAACTCATCTTCATGAATTCAAATTTTACCTCAGATATTTACTAGCTTTGTGATCCTGGGGAAGTCACTTAAACCTTTTTCTCTTAGTTTTTCATCTGTAAAAAAATATGAAGAAATGGCAAATTGCTCCTTTTATCTTTATCAAGAAAGCCCCCAAATGGTGTCATGAAGTTGGACACAATTGAAAATGGCTGAACACCTTCAAGCTACATGGGAACCAAACAAGTTAAACTTGACCTCAACAAAGCTATAGTATAATCTAGTAAATTAAAATGTCTATTACATTCAGATATGCAGTCATGGAGCTTAAATATACTGCTTCCTATTTGCTGAAGTCTTTCCCTGAGTAACAATGGCAATATATGCAGAGTAGAAGAAAAAAGGTAACAGAACCTCTGGGAAAGCTATTTGCCACAACAGCATTTAGATCTCAATTACTCTAATTTTCACCATTGAAACTAATAAGACTATTCAGCAGTTGTGGCACAGTTAATCATTCTTATTGCAGCCACACACTTTGGTTCTGAAAAGGAAAAATCCAGGTGGTGTACAGTCTAATACTGGTGATAGATCTCTGAATGTTCTGCAGTGGGACTTGCATGAAATATATAGAACCAAACAGCATGTGTTAAATGAAATCAATGAGCCTTTTAGATTCCCCCAACCAAAGGGTAACCTTGAACACAGATAATTAAATGTGTTACACAGGAAGCACATAACCATTTGCAAAAGCAAACTCTAATAAACAAAGAAAAGAATATCCAATTTTAAGTTACCACCAAGTTGGCAATTAGTTTAGATAAGATGAACTACACATATATGAGGTAATCTTTATATAATGTTCACCATCATTATTTTTTGCATAGCTTTTTTAAGAAAAGAGGAAGAAGAGGAGGCAAAAAAAAAATCTAAATTTTGGAAAACCTGATATAAAATAGAATGATTCACCCCTTTGATCCTTGATCTCTGCAAAAAAGAGTAAGTGTCTTATACCTCTCTGGAGCCAAGCTTGTGTGTGTGTGTGTGTGTGTGTGTGTGTGTGTGTGTGTGTGTTTAAATCATTTCATAACATGGTTTCTACCATTTTGTGGTCATTCTTTCCGTTTACATTGCTGTGCTTGCATGTGTTGTTTTCTTGGCTTTGATTACTTCACTTGATATCAGTTCATGTAAATATTTTCTGTATTCATCATGTTCTCAATTTCTTGCAGCAAAGCACATTACATTCCTACTCCACAGTGAGCTTAGTCATTCCCCAATCTTTGACCAACATTTTTGTTTCCAGTTCTTTGATATCACAAAAAATGATAGTATAAATGTTTTGGTGAACATTGAGCCTTTCTTTCTTTTCTTTTCTTTTCTTTTTTTTTTTTTTAAAACCAGTAGCCTTTCTGGATTATACACCTACCAGTTTAATCTCTGGGGCCAAGAGTGTGGAAATTGTAGTCACTTTTATTCACATAATTCCATATTGTTTTCCAGATTGGTTGTACCAGTTCACAGCTTCAACAATAAATTGATTGTTAAAAAAGCACCTATCCCCTTTGAGAGTTCATATTCTAAAGAACTAAGGTGATCAGACCTTTTCCTTTATTTCTTAGTAATGACAGTAATAATAATAATTATCATTAGATCCAAGATGCTTTAAAATTTGCAAAGAATTTTATAAATACTACTTCATTTTATTTTCACAATAGAAGATAGACTCTATTATTATTTTCACTTTATCAATGAGAAAACTGAAATAAAGTAAATAAGTTTCTGAGGCCAGATTTGAACTCTAGGTTCAGCATGAATGATGCTAAGGTCCCAGAAGAATTATGAGGCATTCATATTCTGATTGTAAGATAGGAACACATCTCTTTTCCTTTATATGAATTATATTAGTAGTCTGAACAATCAATAATTTCTAATAATCTAATACCTAATAGCTCAAGAAACCAAATATACTGCAAAGAGCACAACAATGTGGCTGACCACATTATTTGAATAACAAACATACACTTGCCCAAAAGTTTATTTTATGGAGAACTCATGCAAGGAAGATGCTCATGGGATGGTCAGAAGAAGCAATATAATGACACTTTCAAGTTCTCTCTTAAGAACTTTGGAATTGCACAGCACAGGAGACACTAGCAAAGGATCACCCAGCATTGCAGGATCACATCAAAGAAGATGCTGTGCTTTATGAGCAAAGAAGAATTGCAGTAGCTCAAAAGAAATGTGAGGTGTGCAAATTTGGAAACATTTTAATCCCAAATGTTCTGTGAACTTTTTGTTCTCAATCTGTGGTAGAGGTTTCAGAGCTCATATTGGCCTGATCAACCACAATTGGACACACTAATTTGACGCTGACAAAGTGATACTATTTTGGTCTTCAAGAACAAAGGATAACCAGAAACCAATCTAATAAAATAATCACAACATGATAAAATAATTACAGCTAAACTTTATAAAGCACTTTGTAGTTTGAAAAGTACTTTACATAAGCTATTTCATTTGACAATTTAACTTATTATATTATCACTAACTTGTTGACCTCATGTCAACTGATAACCCAGTTACACAATATTGGGAGATGTTGGATACATGTTTCTCTTTCTCCTTCCCACTGCTGACACAACACAAGAAAAAGGAGTGAGGCAGAAGTCTGAGGTAGCAAGGCAATGAGCATTAATTAAGCACTTATTATATGTTGAGCCCTGGCTCTACAAATACAGATAAACAAAAAGGATAGTCTTTGTAAACAGAGAACTTACATGTGTTGAAGAAATATACAAAAGTTAGATGAAAGCCAGAATTGAGTTGGGAGGCGGGTTGAAATTACTCAGCAAGGGAATAGTGTAAAATTTGGAAAATCAGAACCAAAGCTGTCAGGGGGAGTACAAGCTTTGGCCGGTCTTTTCTCAAAGTGGAAGCACTAAGAGAAACTTATTAGTGAAGTAAAGGGGCTTATATGGCAGAAGAGGTAAAATATTTATTGCTTCAATAATACATTTCTCAGAATTAAGCTTAATGTCTTTTATGCTAATGACTAAGTAATGAAAAGAGTGAGAGAATTCCCAGGAGGGGTCTGGACAGCACATATTAACAAGGGCAATAATAGCTAGTATTTATCTGGTACCTACTATGTTTCAGGAACTTGTAAGAGCTTAACAAGTATTTAATTTGATACTCACTAAACTGTGGGAGATAGATGCTATTATAATCCCCATTTTATAGTTGAAGAAACTGAGGTTAAGTGTATTATCCATAGGAGGCAGTGTCGGAGATGTGCTTGGAAGGAAAGTAGTATTCTACAATGAAGAGATGAGAAGGAAGGACATTTCAGACATGAAGGATAGTCACCACAAAGGTAGGAGATGATAAGTTATACAGTGTGATTAGCAAATAGTCAATCTAGCAGGAACATAGAAATGATGATGATTATGATGATGAGAGCAGCTGCCACTTACACAGCATTTTAAGGTCTGCAAAGCACATTACAAATATTTCATTAGAGTCTTACAACAAATCTGGGAAAGTAGCTGCTATTTTCCCCATTTCATGAATGAAAAAACTGATGCAGACATCAGATGTCACTCAGTAAAGGTCAGGTCTTCCTGACTCAAATCCAATACTCTATCCCCACCACTTAGCTGCTTATAGGATATGAAAGAAAGTACTATAAAAGTAATTTATAGAAATTCATTGGTATAATATTGTGAATAGATTTAAATGTCAACAAAGGGGAGTTATAGGCATTAAGGAATCACTCTTGAGTGACTTCGGAGATAGTCAGAAACTGTGCATCAGAAAAACCAGTTTTGTAGCTGTATGGGTGATGGATGAGAGAGAAAATAGCCTAGAGACAAGGAAATCAATTAGGAAGTTATTTCCATAATTTAGGGGAAAGGTGATAAAGAGCTGATTAGAAAGTTGTCCATTTCAGTACAAAGAAGGGGAAAGATACAAGAGATATAATCAAGGAGTTTGTAATTGATTAGATATGAAGTGGATGGGTGAGGGAGAGCAAAGTCAAGGGTGATACTGAGATATTGATCCTAAATGACTAGAAACAAAGTGCTGTTCTCTACAGAAATGGACAAGTTAGGAAGAAAGGTATGTTTGAGCCAGGAATGATGTTACACTTTGGACATGGTTTGTTTGCAGCATCCAGGTGGAGAGATCCAGAAACTAATTAGATGTTAGTTCTCAATTATAGTTCAAGAGAGATGTAGATTTTGGAATAATCTGCAAAGAAATTGACCCCATGAAAGCTTCTGAGATTTCCATGTGAAAGTAAAGTATGAGCGAGTGGTATAGGTGATCTGAAGAAAGAAGATAAGATCTGGAACAGGTTATGTGGAGCATGTAATAACAGGGAGTTAATAAGGGAAGGAGAAAATAATTGCTGTGCAGGATTGAGGGCTCAAGTGAGATCAAATAACAAAGATGTGTAGAGTACCCAATCAGTAAAGCTATAACCCTTGGTCTAACAGTGTTATTTCATGAGTAGGAACAGAGGAGACAAATAAGGAAATCACGTCAGGCTGAGGTATGAGAAGGGAAATGGAGAGGGATTCCAGGGTAGAGAACAGTGTAAAATTAAAATATCAAGATTTCAAAGGGAATCAAGTAAGAATAGCACAGAAAGCTATAGAGTACTGGGAAGCTTTAAGAAGAGTGAGACACATGCAGAGACAGAAAGGTAAGAGGCCATGGTTGGCTAAAGAAACATGAGTTTTGATACAATAAGTTAAACTTCAAATTATAAGTATCAAAAATGGATTGTAATTTATAAGAACTTAAATGCCACTAGAAATCTCTTGATGTGTGACAAGATATAAGGAATAAATGGTTCCAAATACATCCCTTTTTTCCTTTAATTGGGTACTGAGAAATAGGCATCTATCTTTAATCAAGTATTGGATGTGAAGAGGAAATATTGGAGCTGGTAACAACCATTTGAGAAAGAACTTTTCAAATTAAGCTTTCAGAATTCACATCTAGAAATCCCAGCTGATGTCAGTTCTCAGATGTAATGACAGCATTTTGCATTTGAGATTCTGAGGATTAGGGTAAGGGTAATGAATGCACAAAGTTAGCTAATTTAGCTTAACTTCAGTCCCCAAAATTGATGCCACTGGATTCCTAATGGGAAGCATTTTGATTTTAAATTCTGGTTTGGATCTCTTCATTTACTATTCAAAAAGCAGTGTCAATTAACATTTTTTAAAACCCTCAAAAGATTGCTTAAAGAAAGCAATAGAACAGTATTGTGGGTTAAAGATTTTCCAAGGCAATATTGCTTGTTATTCAAAGGTGAAGACTCCAGTTAAACATCAGATACCATCAGTATGATGTGGTCTGGACACATGAGACCTGGGGACAAGTTAAGTTTCTCATTTCCTTTCCTTCTGTCCCATATAATTTGCAGCTATTATCATAGATATTAGACATGGAAAAGACTTGGCAGGTCATCTAATTCCCTGGACCTTTGTGCAAAACTGTCTCTGATGAATATTTATGAGAACATTAGTTAGCAGGACTCTTCAAATATAAGCGTAATGCATCATTTGGCACTATAGTGTGGGCAAACAGCATCAAAATAATAGAAACATAAGGATGAATAGGGGAATAATCACTAGTAATAGTAATAGAAATAATGGGATAACTAGTTGGTACAGTGGATAGAGTACCATACCTGGAGTTAGGAAGATTCTTCTTCCTAAATTCCAATTCCGTTTCAGACAGGTATTAACTGTGTGAACCTAGACAAATCACTATACTCAACAATCACATCACTCAACTCTTTGCCTCAGTTTCTTCATCTATAAAACGATCTGGAAAAAGAAGCTACTTCAGTGTCTTTGTCAAGAAAATCTCGAATGGATACAATTGAAAAATGACTAAACAACAATAATAATATAGATATAAAATAAAAGGAATCAAAAACCAAATGGAAATAGGATGAGGTTCATATCATCCTTGACCTTCTATATAGACACAAATATTTTCAGTAAGCATACAAAAGATGAGTTTGCATCTTACCCCTCTTATTCAATTAGAAAAGAGAAGTCATTTTATTGACTTGTATAATAATCTACAGATTATTTAATCTGGATGAATACCAGGATAGGGTTTTGTTCCAGAACTGTTTTCTGTCTAAAATTTCTTTTGAAAAAATGAAAATGAGTCAATAATAACTGAGATGAAGAAAGGCAGCATGGAGTAGTGAATGGAGATCTGGCTTTATGCTCAGTGGCACTGGGTTCAAGTTCTGAATCTGTCATATATAGCTGTGTAATTCTGATTATGTCATTTAATCTATTAGTACCTCAGATAGCTTTCTATGACTAAGCTGCAGAGTCTGGAGGCAGTTTGGTGGTGCCATAGATGGAGTGCTGGGCCCAGAACCAGTTCAAATCCAGCTTCAGACATTTAATAGCTGTACTACCCTAAACAAGTCAATTAACTTATTTCTTCCTCAGTTTCCTCAACTGTAAAATAGGGTTAATAACAGCAACTAACTACCTTTTCTACAGAGTTGCTGTGAGAATGAAATAAAATATTTGGAAAGCACTTAACCCAGTGCCTGACATTTAGTAAGTTATAAATATTTCCTTCTAGTTACCATATGCATTAATAGAGTAGCTTCCTCATTGGGAATTTCCTATACCAATGAAATTAGATGTCTGTCAAAAACAGCCAAACACACATTTTACATAGCACTTCAAAACTGTCAAAATATTTTATTCACAACTTGAGCCCTATAGATAGTGTAAATGTTTTCCATTAACATTTTACAGCTAAGGAAATTGAAGCACAAAGAAATTAATAAGCTTGCTTAAGAACCCCTGGCTACTAAATGCCAGAGCTCAGACCTAGGTGTCTCTATAGGCTAATCATTAGGCCCAATGGTGAGCAGAATGATGGGACACATTTAGATCTACAAGAGAAACTTGAGAGTATGCTTCTGCTGGTTGTGTGTGGTCAGCCCTCAGGGCTCCAGACCTTTTCTATCAATTGTTTCTTCTGTTTTTAATAAAATGTCAAAGTAGCCACGTTCTAGGTATGGCATGTTGATTGAAAGACTATGAGATTTTAAAAGAAGATTTAATTTGTGCTGACAGAACCTACTTAATGAATGTAAGAAAATTCATCCAGCATTTCACTTGAAATCCAAGTGCATTTCACTTGACAGCAAGGCACAGTGCAAAAGACCACTGGATTCCAGAAGGCATCAGTAGCTTCGCTCCAAAACCAGAAATGACTTATGTAACATCTGGAGCTCCAAAGCAGCTGTTGTTGTTTATCCTTTATTCTTGAAGATCAATGACATCAGGAGTGATGTCTTGACTTGCGCATGAATTACCTTTAAGTGAGACAGAGTTGAACAAAGTCAATGGCCTCCTTCTCTCCTCCAGAGTTATCAGAAACCATTGGCAAGACAAAAGTCAAGGTCACTGTTGCTGGCTCAGTGGATGAAATGCTGGGTGTCTAGTTAAGAAGATCTGAATTCAATTTGTCCTCACAGTAAAGCTCTGTGATTCTGGGCACATCACTTACTTTTGTTTGACTCATTTTTCCAATCTATAAAATGAGATAAATAATAGTATCTACTTTGCAGGGTTGTTTCAAGGATCAAATCAGATAATGTTTGTGAAAAATTTGTAAAAAGATAAAGTTTGTGAAAACGTTGTAAAATGTTAGCAGAACACTTTGCATGTAGGCATTATCTAAATGCTTACTCTCATTCTTCCCTCCTATCCCTTAAGAAAGATAGAAACACAGGAGTCAGAACTGGATGGAACTTTGCCACTTACAAGCCATAAGTCAAGTTATTTAATCTCTTTGAGCCACAGTTTGCTTATATGTAAGATGGTAATAATTTAATTCAGAGCCTTGAGATGTAATGTTTGTACACGGTCAAAGTATGAGAAGGTAGGGGATTCACTTGTGGTGTGGGAGGAATACACATGCTAGTTTTGACATTCCTAAAGAAATAGCTGTTGCTTGAGAAATGGGAGTTTAGGGTGTGGATACAAGATACTGATGAAAAAAAAGCAAAAAAAGAATACGACCCAGGATAAGGTAGGCCTGAAGAGGAAGTTTTTTTAGGAAGAGTACTGTCAATATTTTCTAAATTTGGGGGCAAACATCCCACCCTATTTATGGATTTGATACTTATTCCTAATTCATAGGACTATTGTGAAGAAAGACCATTTTACATATTATAAAGTCTCAATAAAGTGAATTATGATTATTTATTATAATGGTAATGGAAACATGTAAACTGTTTATAAAGCACAAAGTAAAGAAAAGATCTGGCATTTTTTTTTTGTATTTGTAGAATTTTGGGGGCAAATCTCCAATATCAGTTCACACCATGGGGCTTGGTCCAGTTGACTGCTTTCCCCTTTCAAAGACACCGAGAGAATAAGAGTGCTAAGATCAGTAACCACTAAGTATATGCTGGCAATCTCTAATATTGTTTCTCATGAGCTCCCACTGGTGTGGTTCTCATTGCTTATTAACCAATCTTAATTAAAAAGGTTATTTACTAAGAGAATATAGCAAGGAAGTTATTAGAGAAACTTCTTCCCAAGCCAGGGTCAAACTCTCCTCTTGCATATACAATGTCTCTAAGAGGAGTGGGCTCATATTTGACTATTTATCAACTGAGGAAGAGAAGTATATATATAGAATAATTTTATATATTTATATAAAATATAAAATTATTTCTTGTATGTATGCACACAAATTAATGTACACAAATATACATTCTCTCTGTCTGTCACACACACACACACACACACCCCTAATGGTAGCCATCTCCAGGGCAGGGGGGAGGAAAGAAAAAAAAGAAGAAAAATGAAATTTACATGACAAATTTATATTTAAAAGGAATAGCATATGCAATCATCTTTTTAAAAATTATATTATGTTATGAAAATGCTTGTTTTATTGCATAAGTTTAAAGTTTTTCACATTTATTTTGATTAAAAGAGAGGGCACAAATTTGTAGAGTAAATGTATCTAAAGAGTAGACTAACAGTTTCAGATTACTTGAAATCTTTTTTTCCTTTTCAAGAGACCATCATGAAGTTCCCATTAGGTGCAGCTGGGCACTGAAGAGTAGTGTCCCTGCAGAGTCCTAAAGATGCCTTTCCTCAATATGCTGAATTTATTCTCTGTGTATCTCCTACTTTGGAATATGTATGTTGCCATAAGCCACTACTGCTCCTGGAAAATTGCTATGATGATTGCTTTGCTTACAGGAATTCTAGATTTTCTTATGTTTCACCTTTCAAAACTTGAGAGAAACTTGTTCTGCCTTCCTCAGTCCTCCTTCACCAAAGTATTCAACCAAGCTGGAACATGGTACATGGTCTGATACACCCTAGGCCTATCATTAGATTTTTCCAATATGGCATTCATCTGCTTTTATTGCATAATCCCAAACTTCCAAAATCTTTCAAATTTATTATGAACTTATTCACATGTAGTTTACTTTTGATGGATTCAATTGAAGTACTAGGCCTTTTATGATTATGCTATTTAGAGAGAGGGTGTTTGCAATTTGTTAGATTAATTTAGATAACTCATGAACATCATTGATGCCCCAAATGTTCAGTTATATCAGTCTATATGCTGTGTCACTTTTATTGAGTACGCCATAATTGATTATGGTGACCCCAAACTCCAGATGCTTATTTTAAGTAGATTTTTTAGGGGCAGAGTGCAATTATTTTACAAGTAAAACTGCACAGTTCTAAATGTAATCTCAGCTTCAAAATTTTTCTAACCTACTAAACAGCACAGCTAGCTTTTTCAAGTGCCAAGCAATTAAAATTGCTCTGTTAGCATACTACTTGAGTTTAATAGTTCCAAAGCTATGCAAAAATTGATGTGGGTGGGGAAGCATACTTTTGCATCTCCTTTCCCTCCAGCAGGATGAGGTGAGCCCTCAGTGGCTCCAAAGACTAATAATTCAACAGCCTGACTTTTTCTGAATTCCTAAGGTTGCTCAAGATGTTTCTTTTTAGCAAACACTGAAGAATCTGCACTTCACTTACCACACCATGGCAGCAATCCATTGAAATATTCAGGATAATTAAGCATTATAGCACCTGATTCTTTAAAATGAAGCAACATCATTAACCACCAAGAATGAAACCATCATTGGCTCGAGGCTCCATTTTCATTACAGCTTTTTCCATTACCTGAAATGTAGTTCTCTCCCTCCCTTCACCCTCATTTATAATTCAGACTTATTCAATCTTCATACTAAGGCATTCCCAAATATCTAAGAGTTTATGATCAAACACACTATCCAGTGATATGACAATGTACACATAGTCTCACTTCCTTTATGAGTAAGTTATTTCCTTAGTAAAGTTGCTTATCCATTTGAGTCATGAAGAATGAATGATGTAGTATTCATAAAAAAAGATGACACACTCTTCATTGGTTTGAAGTACTTTGGGGGAAGGAGTGAAATTCTTTTTTCAATATCTGACCCAATATCTCTCTTCAATCTCTCTCTCCAGATTGAGGCAACACCATATGGAAAATTAGTGGTTTAACACCCAGTACAGAAAACAATTTAATATCAGGTTGTTAAAAAATAATAACAATAATAAAATGGGTAAAACTAGAGAGAACCCAGGAACTAAGTTATTAGAAAAAGAAGGAATGAAAAAGGAAACCAGATTCATTGAAATAAGCTTTGTGTATGAATAAAATACAACAGACTCTTTATTCGTTTTCTAACATAAGTTGGCTCTCCTTTGGTGCATACAAAAATTAATAAGGGTGAGGAAGGCAAAAAAAATGTTCCTTTATAAGGCATTTAAACACATTCTTGAGCAAAATTAAACTCTTTGGTTCCAGGATAGTAAAAAAAAAAAAAAAAAAAAAAAAAAAAGCACATGCTTTGTACAAAGTCCCGGAGGGTTCGTCAAACAGAGGCATATGCCATGGAGTGATTGGCATCAACTGCTCCTCTATAATCTTCAACAGATGTGGCATGCCATTTGATGGTGAAAAGCAGCTTCTAGTTAGCACTCATTGCTTTCTGGTGATGGATAGGACCAAAGTCTTTGATAAATGTAGTACTGGTAGCCAAGGATCACTGTTGAATTGTGCTAAGTTGTCTGATTCATATTTTCATTAAGTTTATCAAAAGATCCAAGAAGTGAAAAACAGAGAGAAAAGAAAAAAAAAAAAAAAAGAAAACATTTCTCTGGGACTTGCAAGGAAAAAAATGAGAGAAGGAATTGAATCAGATAAGTATTCTAGCAGAGGATAAATGTTACTAGGAGCTACATAAAATATATAATCAATGAATGTAAATGAAGTCCTATCAGCAGAAAATGAAATGAAATGAAATTGGCCCTAGGATCAGATGGGGGTGTGGCAGGAAGGAAAGTTTTTTTTTTTTTTTTTTTTCTAACATCAGGATATTCTAATGATAAAAACATGTCTCTTTTTTAGAGATGGTGACTTGTCAGTCTTTTGGGCTTCTTTATACCCAGTGCTGAACATTCCATTCCAGTGTCATAAATATTTCCTGATTCTTACCTAATAGCCATCTCTTGCATTTCTTTGTCTTTATTTTTACAAAGGACTTTACATCTTATTGGATCTTTACACCAGTGCTATGAGGTAGTGGTTAGGGTGGGTGTTTTTACTCCTAGATTATAGAAATAATCTCATCAAAGTGGGACAATTTGTCTGGTAAATCAAAGAGTCAGGTCCAAAATGCCTTCTGACTGTGCCCAGATTCCCTCCATTACTTCACTCTTCCTAAAACATAGGAAAATATCAAGGTCAGGCTTATTCAACATGTAATTAATAGGGAAGTGATATTGGATCAGTCTGGAGTCAGGATCCAAAAGATCTTGACTTGCTGGAATGATGAGGTGAATCTAATAAGATAAAAGTTCATATATATATATATTCTTATTATATATTACCTCCATTCTACGGTTGAGGAAACTGAACCAGTTAAGTGACTTAGCCAGGGTTTCACAATTAGTAATTCTCTGAGGCTGAATTCCAAATGAGGTCTTCTGACTCCAGACTCATATCTCTATTCACTGAGCCATTTTAGAGCTACTAAGGAGCTTCACATTCAATATGAATCATCAGAGCATTATGCCAGCCCCCCAAAATTATTATTACCCAGAGTATATTAAGATAAGCATAGTGTCCAGAAAAAGTTAGGGGATCATTCAATTGGACCTTGGTCTGATCATATCGCATCCAGGATCTAGAATATGGGACTCAGTTCTAGGTGTCTCATTTTAAGATTCATACCCTGAAGAGAGTGGCTAGGTATCAGAACCATAGACCATGCCTTAGGAAGATATATTAAAGAAATTAGATTATTTCAGCTGGAAAATGTGCTTTCTTCTTGTCCTGACTCTGCATCTGAGAATTCTTAGCTTTCTTCAAAGCACAGTTCAGAAAGCATTTCCTGATCTCTCATCTTTCTAGTTTCAAGTTTATTTAATATATAATTTGTATAAATTTTGGGTTCTCTTACTCCTAACACTCACTCTCAACCTCCCAGGAAAATATAACCTTCAAGGGCAGGAACTGATTTATGTTTGTATTTTTTGCAACCCTAAAACAGTTCTTGACATATACTAGATGCTTAATAAATGTTGAGTTGACTAATTGTGTAAGTGGTTTTCAATTGTGTCCAACTCTTCATGACCCTGTATATGGTTTTCTTGGCAAAGATACTGAAGTAGTTTCCTTCTGCTAATTTAGTATTTATCCTGTATATAACTTACTTTTTATATATTTATTTGCTCATTGTCTCTCCTGTTAGATGGTATGCTCCTTGAGATTAAGGACTATCTTTTGCTCCTTTTTGCATTCTTAGCACTAAACACAGTATTTGACACATTGTTGGTGGTCTTTTGTTCTTAAAGAGGACATCACTTTGTTAGAGTAAAGTTACTGTGTCTGACTATGGCTGATCAGACTAAGATGAGCTCAGAAAGCTCTACCACAGATTGGATATAAATAGTCCCTATGCAAATTTGGAGTGCACTCTCTAACTTTGCACATTTTGCATTTCTTTTGAGTTTATAAAATTCTGCTTTGCTCACAGGTCACAACACCTCTGATAAGGGACCACCATGCTTGGCTGTATCATACAATCAATTCTAAAGTTCTTAAGAGATACTTGAAAGTGTCCTTTTATGGCTTCCTTTGACCATGTTGTGAGTGCTTTCCCTGTGTGAGTTCTCCCTAAAATAGTCTTTTTTGGCAAATGTACATTTGGCATTCGAACAATGTGACCAGCCCAACAGAACTCTCTGCAAGAAAGTTTGGATGCTTGGCAGTTTACTTAGAGAACTTGACCTCAGTGTCTGATATCTTATCCTGCTAGGTGATCTTTAGACTCTTTCTAAGACAATTCACGTGTTATAGCATAGTAGGAGTCTTATAAATGTTTACTGATGGAATTGAACTGAAATGTAAAGATATAAACGTATCATGATAGTTATTTATAAATCTTTGAAGGACTATAATGAGGAAAAAAGATTAGGTTAATTCTTTTTAACCTCAGAGATTAGAAGTAAGAACAATATATGGGAGCAGATTTGAAATCTGAAAAGCAGATTTTAGTTTAATGTAAGTAAACAACTCCTAACAGCATTATTCTAAAGTGTAATGAACTGCAAGAAAGAGTTGGTTTCTTCTCACTGGCAGTTTATAAGCAGAGACTGTGGAGTAGCTTATCAGGGATGCTACACTAGAGAGGTTTGGTGAAGAACATATCAGACTAGGTTGCCTTACATGGCCTCTAAATCTGAGATTCTGTGACTTTATGGTTCTAACATTCTGAGAGATCTAAAACCCCAGCATCTCTTGGGCATTCTTTTCTAGGAAATGAACCTCTTTTGACTTGATTCTGTATTCTGTATTGATGTCTCCAGCTTTGGAACCTAAATTCAGAATATTTTATCCTCACTTATTTTCTACTCAGTTGTTTGTGACTTATTTTACCTTTGGCGGCTTCTGATTTCTTACTATGACTTGTATGTCCTGGAACAGATACTATCTGTGGTGTAATAGAAAGAGTGTTGGACTTAGGAGATCTGCATTCTCATCTTATCTTAGCTACTTTCTAGCTGTGTGATTCTTGGCAAATGATTTAATCTCCCAAAGCCTCAATTTTTTCTCTAGAAAATTAGGATAATACCACCACCCACTTCACAGAGTTGTTATGGAAATCAACTGACCATTATTGTTGTTGTGATTATATAATAATTATTATTATATAATTATACATGCCTCATGGTTCCATTACCCATTCTAGTTGTTTGATCTGGGTGTCTGGCATTCAGATAAAAGCATAGCTGGTATAAAGGATATCTTAAAAAGATTCCAAAGAATCCCATGGCAACACCCATTCTGCTGCTCTCAATAACAGGAGATTTTCCCTAACAATGAATCTAAATCTTTCTCATGTTCACTTCTTCTGCTCTGTTACCAGGAAGGTGTTCTGCCTGTAGTAGAGAAGAAAGGCAAGGAAGGAGAAGTTTGGAATTCATAACAAAACTGACATATTGATAAGTTTTCTGACCATAGGCAAGTTAAATGGCTTCTCTGACCTTCAGTTTCCTCATCTATAAAAATGAACATAATGCCACTTGCCCTCTCTCCCTCACTGGGTTGCCGTGAGGAAAATGATTTATGAACTTTAACGAGTCCAAGTAATATGAGTTATAAAACATGATTTTTTATGAAGCTAAAGTTGTGAAATATATACAAGATATATATTCTCCTTTTTCTTCCCGTTGGTGTTTCTTCACCAAAAGGTGATAGTTGACACTTTGATTTAATAAAAAGCCATGAAGGCACCCTTTACATAATCAATAAAACCCACTATTTTATATGAAAAGAGGAATTTATTCTTGTCCTACTAACATTTGACTTATTTTTCCCTTTGCTTGTCTGATATTGCTGCCATATGATATATACCACTAATACACTGAGCTAAAATGTGTCCCTTCCCACAAGAAAAAGAAGTGTACAATAGAAAAAGCAAGAGTCAGAAGAAATAGGTTTCATTCTCACTTCTGCCTTTTACTATCTGTGGGACCCTGGACAAGTTCTCAGTTTCCTGATTTGTAAAATGAGGGAGTTGGACTAGATAGCTTCTAAAAACCTTATTTGTTCTATATATATGACCTAGGTGGCTTTGGGCAAGGTACTTCACATTTCTGGGGTTCAGTTTCCCTATTTGTAAAATGAGAGGGTTGGGCTAGATGACATGTGAAGTTTCTTCCATCTCTAGACATATGATTTTTTGAAATGAATAAGAATACTAGAGAGTTTAACGAATGCAAAAATTTTGAATCCTTTTAGGAGGAATCACATAGTAGGCACTCCTAAGTGCAAATGTTCTGCAAATATCTATAATACTGCTAGCATATTTCCTCATTTTCTTGGAAATGTTCCATGGGTCCTCTCCCTTAGAATGATGGAGAGGAGTAAGTGAGGATAACAAGAAGCAACATGGAATCATGGGTAGAGGACTGGCCTTAGAAAGACCTCAGTTAAATCTACATATATTAACTACACGACCATGCATAATTTATTTAACTTTTCAGGACTTCCAATGACTTTGCAAAACTATAAATTACAATATACTGGCACTTTGTATTACTGAGGAGAGTTTTCATGTTGGAAAACCATATATTTGAACTAAAAAAAAAGAAAAGGGAAGAGCATCTTCAAAGTGTTTTTCAACTCTATGATTCTGACTCAAAGGAATATTTATCATCTCAAGTGATTAATAGCTCAGTTATAATAATGCTTTAAGATTTGAAATGCACCATACTTAAGTTATCTTATTTGACACTCAGAAAAAGCCAGTGAGGTAGATTCTTTTGTGATCCCTATCACAGACACACTTTTGCAAAGGAGAAAACATGTTCAGAGAGTTGGCTCAGTGTAATGCACATAGGGACTGTTTGAGATAGAATCTGAACCCAAATCTTCTTGAATCAAACTTTGGTGTTCTAACCAGTCAACTATTTTCCTCTTAAATACACTTTTGAGGAACACAAACATTATGTGTGGGGAGATCATATTTGCATGAGTAAAGAGATAAGTGCTTTAGATTATTTGATCTCTTATTTCCCTCACTGCCTTACACCAGCAAGGAAAGTCTTATCAATCCCCAGATTGGACTCAATGTCAGCCATTACATATATTAAGTCAGATCTTACTAACTAAAATAATTGCTTCAGAAGTATTTCTCTCCCAAAGGAAACAAATGCCTTAATAATTAGACAAAAATACTTGCCTCTGGCTAAGCTGAACACTGAATTGGTCTTCACTTACAAAATAAAATAATAGCTTAAACAAATTATTTTCCTGGACAATTGAAATTGAGATGCAAAGTTTGTGACAATGACCTGGGTATCTGGGGCAAAATTTGAGGAAATATCTACTTCATGGGTTGTATATAAATGCATATAAAGAATTTTATGAATCTTAATTTTATAAATGTTGACTTTTATTATTTGGAGGAGGAATTTGGGCATGTTGGGAAAAGGTTGAATTACCCAGAAAATTGCTTTAATTTTTTACTCCCTTTGTGATAGACTCCACCAAGGAAAGGTAAATGATCTCATGTCAAACTGCTGAGCAGTTAAGACAAACAAATACTTCTCAGGTACACAAAATATATATGTTGTAAAGGTATAATCAGTAAACTTTTCTTTTTAGAAACATGTGGACCACTAAAATAGAAGAGACTTTAAAGATCATTGTGGTTCAATCCCTTTCATTTTATAGATGATGATATTGAAGTCCAAAAAGCTTAAATAAATTGCAAGTGGCAGAGCCAGGATTTGAATCCACATTCTGTCTGAGTACAAATCCAAATCATATTTCTACAAGATGGTCTTAAGTGTAGATGAAGCTAATGTCCCTATATAATGGTCAATAAATTTTTTGCTACTAGTAGTCCACCTTCATTATAAGATGAAATAAGAGAATCTGGGGGAAAATTGCATAATTAACTCATACAACACTAACATAATAAATTATGATTATATCACATGATTAATATGTGAATTATTTAATTCACATGAATGTGAGGGGATAGGAAAGAATGGAAACAAAATGTACAATTCACTTCTGTTAAATTCAACACATTCACTCACATTCCATAGACATGCCATCATCATTCATTGAATTTCATGGAACTCACTAGTATTTGTTTTATTTTTATGAAAGTACAAATAATCAAGACAAGAGAAAATCTAGTTACAAAGCATCAGGACTGAAGATCTATTTAAGTTTTAAGAAACAAGTTTAAATTTTTAAAATTACATCATCTCATCGAGCTTTTATAAAAATTATGAGGGAATTTGCAATTCATAGTACCAAAGACTCCCACATGGTAAGTAAAAAACAGAAATATGTCCCCATAGGGCATTTTTAAAGTGCCAATATTGAGATAAATTATCCATACTGAGGAAATTTTCTCTAATCACCTCAGTTGAAAGTTCTCTATCTCCAATTTTCTTTTGGTAGAGTCTATCCTTTGCTACTTTGACTCATATTTATTTGTTCATATTTCTGTTTGGGGCCAAATCGTGGTATTCACAGCAAAAGCAGGTCTCCTTCCTCCGCACTCTAAGTCTGTCCACCGAGGACTCAGCTTCCGGCGTCCCCGGATCCCTTGAAAGGGAAATGACTAGACAGGGAACCGGAGTTACTGCAACAGTTTATTTAAGCAAATGGAGGGGAAAGAAATGTCTGCCTGCAAGTCCGTGCTTCTTCCTTTTATCTCTCTAGGCTTCTCTTCCGGTATTTTCGGTGGCTCCTCCTAGATCATCCCCGAAGGTGGAGCTATGTTCTTTTTGTGCCTTCCCAGCGCCCTCGGCTCTTGTCCATTTAAGCCTTAGCCAACGTGGCAATTCCGGGTGGGTGGGTTCAGACACAGAACCGCTCACTCCCCATTCAGGAGGTCTATTCTGGAGCCCCTCACATATTTCCTATGTTATTAGATTGTAAACTTTCTGATGAAAGAAAATTTGCTATTATTATTATTATTATTTTGCTCTGTGGATCTTCTAACACAAAGAAGGTCCTTAATCATAGTTTGTTGAACTGAACTGTCTGTATCTTGTTAGCATACTTTATGTTTATGGTAAAAAAATCATTATTTAGTACTAGCTCACTTATCCCAAAATCCCTTGCTCATTGTGATGTTTTCCTCATTACTTACATAATTTCATGATTAGTAAGTAAATAAAATTGCTAAACATATCTTAGTAAAGTATTTAGGTGAAATTGATAAAATGTCATAATATTGTAATGCATATTTGAATCAATTCAACAGTTGTTTTATTAAGTTCAATTAGTTTCCTCATCACTCTAAATAATCAATCAACCAACATGTATTTATCAAGCATCTTCTATGTGGTAGGCACTATGGTGGGGGCTAGAAATAGCAAAGACAAAAATAAAAAAAAGTTCTTGTCCTTAAAGAATTTGTGTTCTATCAGAGAAAACAACATGAAGGCATATAAGGTAAGTTGATACAAAATATGGAAGCAAAATAAAGGGTAATAAAAATAAGATATTTGAGGGAGTGTAGAAAGACTCTCACAACTGGAGGAATCTGAAAATCATTATTGATGTCAGGTGAAGAGAACATTCCTTATAGAGAAATGCCTTGTGAAAAAAATATAATTAAAAAAAAACAAACAAACAAAATAAAACAGAAAACCATGGGAGAAACTGGTTAAAACCAGTTTGGTGTGACCTAGTAGTAGGAAAAGATACTTTAAAAAAAGGATATATCTAAAGTAATTAATTTTATATATGCACATGTGTGTACATATACATAATGTATATGTTCACATGCATAATAGCTTTATATAGCACATTCAATATATTCATATGTATAACATATATATGTATTATATATTTACATATAAAGCATTCATCTATTGAAATGTGTGAACCTCCTTCTTCCAAATCATATTGCAAAGCACCGTGGGAACATTTGCAAAATGCACATTACAAGATAAATGAAGCACAATTAGCAAAGAACAAAAAAAATTAAGATATTTGGAAAGGAATTGCTAGTTAAAATGAAACAATATTTAAGAGATGAATTATTAACAACTATAAGTACACATTATTGCCCTTCATCATAAACAAGTAAAATAGGATTCAATTCATTTCAATTGGATAAACATTTTTAAAATGTCTCTTATATGCAGATAATCTTGGAGATATACCAGGCACAGCATGATGACCTTCCTCCTTCAATCTTACAAAGCACTCAATCTTTCTTCTTGTTAAAGCACTTATCATGTACCATGGTATATTATTGTTACTATATATTGTATGTGTCTTAACTCCCATACTAGGTTATAAGCTTCATGAGGAAAGGAATTGTTTTATCTAAATTTTGCATTCTCCCATACAAAGTGTTATAAGTTCAGTGATGAAAAGATTTCTTCTAGTTGAGAGTTTGACTTCATGGAAGACATAGGAATTGACTGGGGGAGTAGGGAAAGTAGGGAAAGATTTCAAAAGGCACATATTAGAGATGGAAATTGGATCTTGAAAGAAAGTATTTTTTAATAGTCCAAAATGAGAATTGGAAAGGCATTTTAGGCAATGAAAAACCAAATGAAAGACATAAATAGGGAAATTGTAAAACATTCATAAACATCAAGTAATCCAGCTTAGCCAGAGCACCAGCTACACATTGTTGTTTGTCCTTCCTTGACTTGCACATGAATTGGATTTAAGTAAGACAGAGTTGTACAAAGACATCAGCCTCATTCTCTCTTCCAAAGTTATCAAGGTCTAGTGGCAAGATCAAAGTCAAGATGGCTGGTGATGATCTGAGATACAGTGCATAACCTTGGCGATTCTGATGCCTGACCAGCTCTATTTGTTCCACAGCACCTTCTTTGGCCATCTTCATGACCACTGAAACTAGTTGTTCTCCTTGGCTCCTTGCATTAGGAGGAAGTATGCACAAGCTTGGGGTTGACACTCTCCTAATTCACTGACAAGTTTAAAGCCTTCTGGTTACTCTCACCCTTTTTTAGTCCATCTGCCAAGAGCCAAGATAGTTTACTAGAATATGGTTGCTATAACTTCCTAGATCCATAGGTGAGAGTTTCCATGGAAAGGGATTGTGTCTTCATCATACTTTTGAAGCACTAAAAAAATGCTATTAATTTACTAAGCATTCACTTACTAAAAGTCTTTACTCACTAAATCAGTGGTTCTCAGAGTATGGTCTAGAGAATCCTGGGGATCTCTGAAACCCTTTTAGAGGGTCTACAAATTCAAAAATAGTTTTTATTTCCAATATGGTAAATGTCTATAAATATAATCCAGATAAACAAAAATGCTTTGGAGAGATCCTCAATAATTTTTAATAGGATAAAGATACTGAAAACAAAAGTTTGAGAACTATTGCACTAAATGATGATTGAGTAGCAAAATGAAAGGCATGTTATGGTATGGGTCATGTATCTTGATCCCCAAACTCATAATGGCTTATCATTCAATCATTCAGTTGGATCCAACTGAACATTGGATTTTCTTGGCAAACATACTTGAGTGGTTCACTATTTCCTTCTCCAGGGCATCACCTTTAGCCAGAAATTTGCACTATGACCTGTGTGTCCTGTTTTACCCTAAATAGCATAGCTCATATTGCTATTGAACTCAAATGGCTTTGGAGGAGAAAGTGAGACAGAGGACCTTGCATAGCCCTCTCTTACTTAAATCCAATTCATTTGCATGTCATGGCATTACCTCTCTTATATCATGGACTTCTTTGACACAAACAAGAACAACACTATGTCAAACAAGCTAGCCTGGGTGGTCTCAACTCTTTCAAGTAATTACATACCATGGAAATTGTGGGGAAATGTAGGGAAAACAACAAACTATAGTTCTCATAGAAGGACATATTCTGGTGGACAGCAAAATTTCATGGTGACCATGACAGGGTCCTGTCTGAACCAAGAGTTTACTGCCTTCCAAGTAGAAACCTTATTATAGTACTGCCAGGTTACAGAGGAATGAGGTAACTATTGCTACAGTTATGTATCCTCTGGAAATGTTTGCTGACTTATGGAATAGGGTAAAATTTAGAGGGAAGAGACTTGCAATATGAGAAGCAATTCTGTCACTAAAAACTACAAGTCATTTGTTTTGGAGCCAGACAACACTGTCAGGTCTGCCCAAGGTTAGACCAACACTTGTGAATAATTGTGTAGACATCCAGGCAGGGAAGTATAATCTTTGCCTGGGGATAGAAGAGAGACTAGATCTCAATTGGAGGCAAAGAAGAAGAACCAAGAAGCGGGGCCAGGCTAGCATCAGGGAATCTGTGCTATGCCCAAGTTCAAGATGCTAAAGCTTGCCAACAAAACAAACAAACAACCCCCCCCCCAATCTCTCCCCCCATATATAAAACGGATAACCAGATCAGAACTAGGAAGCAAAAGGCAAACATAGTCACAATGCATCATTGCTTCCCTGGTTCAATCTGTTTACCACAAAGCTTAGTCTATTTGATACCATTTATTGGCATTCTCTTCTCCTTTCATGGTTAGGGTCCACCCTAATTCCACCTGACTTTAGCTTCATGAAATTGTCATTTGATATCATTTATCTAAATTTCTCCCTAACTTTTTTTTTTCAGGATTAATGATCCCAGTTTACTTTTTACTCACAAAGTGCTTTTTAACACCTTAAGTCATTTCCATGGCTACTTTGCTGTGATTCTTTTATTTGAGTAAAGATAGTTCACTTAAAAATAATTAAATATTAAAGTGGTAATTCTTGTAAGGATCTGGCCAGTATTGAGTGCAGTGGGATTTTTTGAGTTTCTTCTTCTCATCATTTACTGGTCAAATAGATCCGTGGTCTCAATGGCCCTAGAATTTCCTACAAAGATGCCTGCTCATGCTGTGGACTCTTGTTCATGCCTCCTATAAGTTCTACATAGAGGGACCATTGCTAGTCACTTTTTCCTTTTTCTCTATACATTGAGAGGAGTGGAAGATGTGATTGTTTGCCATCCTTTCAATATTGCCAAGTGACTTTTTCCTCCTATTATACAATTCCTTGATAATATATTTTAGTTCTGTTTCTGCAAGAGTTTATCATAAATTATATGCTGTGGTCTTCTCATACCCACTGGATACTTTTCTACCAACTACTTTCTGTATCATGCTAAATTTTTATTCTTCAGAGGCAATTGTATTCTATGTCTCAAAGCCATATAGTAATACCAGTGGAATATAGGATTAGCAGAGTAAGCCGTTTCTTTCATAGAAAGCTTGGAGTTAGTAAAGCAGATTTTCAATTTACTTAAGCAATTTAGTCTGCTTTCCTTCTTCTGTTTAACTCTGGATCCAATTCATTGTCGATTTGAACTGTCATAGAAATATATATGCATGTATATGTATATACACATTTGTGCATATGTAACATAGAAAGAGAAGTTCACACAGAGATAAGGGCACTAGTGAACAAACTCTTTAAGCTATTTCTCCAAATACATGTTGGAATTTGGACAACAGACACCCTTCATCAATTTGTTTTTTTTCTGTGTGGACATATAGAACTAACGACATTGAATAATTACAAATCTCATGCAATCCCCACAGTGTCGTCTGTAAACAGTAGCATCTGGAAGACTTCACTATCCATGAATAATCCCTCTTTGACTTGAGTCCACATTGGATCTCTTCTATCACAGGGATGAATGCCTTTGGCAAGCATACATTTCCCTGTTTTATGTCTTATCTGACATTTATTTTTAGAGGGTCACTGAAAAGGTTATTTCTGTTGTTATATCTTCCAAGGAATCTTAAATAATTTTGATGTACAAATGAGAGACACCTTGCTGTTGAAAGAGACTGTAAGGTAGTATTCTATTTTACCACATCAGATTTTTTTTCATAATCAACAAACAATAAGCACAATGGAATTGTCTGTCTTCATTTTTGGAATTGTAAAATGACAAAGATGAAGTCTACTGTTGAATATCATTTACAAAAGTTTTCTTGTTCTTTAATAATTCTCATAACTGAGTTTGCCCTTGATTCATATAAAGATGACTTTGATAAAGATTTTACATAGATGGGAAATTAGTTACTTAGGTCAGTGGTTATTCATATTCTCTTGGTAGCCTTTTTATTTTATACTAATAAAGTCCAAAAAATTTTTTCTATGCCCTTGGTAACTTTTCCTTTACTTTGTATAATAGTGCTTCAAAACCTTACAAAATCTTCAAAGGGATCTCTTTCCCCTCCCTGTCTTTCTTCTATTTCTCCTCCTCCTCCTTCTTCTCCTCTTCTTCCTCCTCTTCTACTTCCTTTTCCTCCTCCTCTTTCTTCTTTCTCTCTCTTTCTTTTCCCCCCCTCTCTTTGTCTCTATCTCTGTCTATCTGTCTTTGTCTCTGTCTATCTGTCTTTCTCTCTACACATACACACACATACACAAATATAATCCAATACAGCTGCTTTTATGTCTTGGTTTTCTTTAATGCCATTTCTATACCTCAGGGATCATGATAATCTGCTAGCCTTTCTCTCTCTTTCTCTGGGGTCCATCCCCTAACCTTATATGACTGAAATTTTTCTCTTCAAGGACATCAATGCTAAAGCTATTCACTTTTTTCCAACCTTCATCCTCTCTGCAATATTTGACACTGTGATGATTGACATCTCTTCCTGACTAGTGTCTCTAAGTTTTTGTGTCAGAGTGATCTTTTCTCATTCTCCTTTTACCTGTCAGATCATTCCTGTGTCCAGATTATCATCTACATGTAGGTGAATCCTCAGGTTCTCTTCCCTTTTCTCCTTCCCTGACTTTTTCTTTATCCTCTTCCTCTTCTTCCTCCTCCTGCTCTTCCTCCTTATCTTGCGTTTCCTCCTCCTCCTTCTCTCTCTTTTTCTTTCCTCTCCTCTCTAAATCTCTTTGTTGGTGATCTCTTCGGTGATCTCTTCAACTCCCAAGGGCTGATTTACCATTTTTATACAGATGTTTCCCAAATCCATCTATCAGATCTTTCTCTCTCCTCAAGACCTCACCACCAACTGACTTGTAGATAACTCCACTTGAATGTCCTATACACTTCACTAACCAACACAACCATAATAGAAGTTATCTTTTCCCCAAAACGCTCTTGTAACATTCCTACTTCTTTTGGGAACAACCACCATCCTCCATGTTATTCCAGTTTTCAACTTTGGCATCATTCTAGATTCTTTCCTCTACCTCACTCTCCATATGAAATTACTTGCCAAATCTTGTCACTGTTATCTCCAATGTTTTTGTTTCACATAGATATTTCACTAGTTAAGGTCCACATCTCTGCCAACTTAGATTATTGCAGCAAATTAATTATTGGTCTCTTTACCTCTAGTATCTTCCTTCACCAGACTATCTCCTACCCAGCAGCAAAAATGACATTCCTAAAACAGAGATCTAACCATATCATTCCACTGTATGATAAACATCAGTGGCTGTCTACTACCTCTGGGATAAAAACTTTTCAGTATATTATTTAAAGATTTAAAATTCTTCATAATCTAGCTTCAATTCACCCTGCCAAACTTAGTTCACAATATTTCTAATTATGCACTTTATGCACCAGTCAAACCAGTATTTTGGGGGAGTCCCTTTTAAACAATATTCTATCTCCAACATCCATACCTTTTCATAGACTATCTCTGATGCTTTTTACCCTCACTTTTGACTCTCAGAACCATTAGCGCCAGTTACAAGAACCAACTCAGGAGGCTATCTCATACCTAAGGCTTGCCTCCACTGTTAATAATTCCCTGTTCCCCAAATACTTTATATATGAATTGAATTCATTTTGTATTAATCTATATTTATTTATATACTTTTCTTCTTATAGAACATAAGCTCCTTGAAGGCAAGAACTATTTTCATTTTAATCTTTGTATCCTCAGTATCATAGAATTACTATTAATATTAATACATGTCTATGGAATTGAATTGAAAAGTTCTCAGCTCAGTTTGAAAATACTTTACTTTACTGATGGAGAATTTTTCTGCCTTAACAAAAGGCCATTCAAAGAAAGGGCTTGATTTAAAAAAAAAAAAAAGTTTAGTGAGTGATTCTTCAAATGCCAATTCAATTAGTATACTGACATTGGTAATAATGCTTATATTTTAGCCATTCCAGTGTATTAGGTCTCCAAGGGGGAAGAGCACTCAACTGGTACATTTTTATTTTCCATTTGAGACTTCTACTCTTTTTTTCCCCCTCAAATTTCCAGTTTCTGAAATTTTCAGTGAGGAATAAGACTCACAACGAAAGTAGCCTCATCTTAACTTCCAGGAATAGTACAAAAAATTGAAAATACTCAATACTAGCTTCAAAAGACTAAGGGGAAGACAGCAATCATCCCAGTTTCCATTGTAGGACTCAAAAGAAAACTAAAGAGAATTCCAGGAGAACATTTATTGCTTTAAATGAACCACTGACTACAATAGCATACAACACAATACAATAGAGGGGAGCTGCAAAAGAAATGGGTTATGAAAAAAATAAAAGGAGCTATTTAGAACAAACTTCTTTCATTACATTCTGGTATAAAGTTGAACTAAAATGCTTCCTATTAGTGGAAATGAAGAAATGTATCCCTTAAGATACTTAAAAGTAATTAAAAAAACATAGTATATAATTTCATTTGTCCAGCTACCCCAATCATGTTATCATGGGACTAGAGGGTTTTTGGTACCCATGATACTCTTCATATTTCAGTTTAAAAAAAAACAAAATTTACAATTAAACAAGATTAGCCAACAGGCCAACAATTGTAACCTATTGTTATTGAATGGATTAGGCTTTATGCAAGCTATATATGAAAAACAAAAAATAAACAAAAGCAATGACAAGACTACATCTTGGTATCCAGCTTACTGAGAAAGACAGACGTTATAAAAATGTGCATTCCTTACATAAGCTCCAGTAGTTGTATGTATCAACACAAATACTGAGTTACTAGATGAAGGTTCTAGCTTCAGATCAAACATTGATTATTTCTATAAACTGGGAAATTGTCATTTAACTTCTCCATAAAATGTGAGGATATGATTAAATAGGATGTCCAAGTTGACTTCCAGGTCGAGAATTCTATGGTTCTAATTAATTTTAGTCATTATTATCACATCTTTCTCCTATATTTCACTAAAATTTTGCCCAAAACTATATATAGCAAATAGACTGATTTGGATTTTTGCATATACTTAGTAAATGATGATTCACTGAAGCATTCTTCTTACAAAACTTTCAACTTAAGAAATAGGATTTCAGGAAAAATAATTCTTCAGTCTAATTTAAATGTTACTGGCCATGTCTCTAGGTAGTAAGTTGATGACTAACTGCAGAAGAAACAATAATAAATGAACAGAGAGAAAATTTAATGAAGATAGAGATTCCATCTTACTCCTCTTAATTTCCTCCACAGTAATAAACACACAAAGAACAAAGTTTATAATAGACCTTTCATAGATATTTACAGAATGTCATCAAATGATAGTGATTAAAGACACTGATCATTTAACTTTTCTGCTCAAGGAGTTGCCCATTCCCTCTAATTGTCTAAGGACAATACTAACTCCACTGCATTTAATACCCATCACAATCTGAGTCTAGAATATCTTTCTAGGATAATTATTCATCACTTCACTTTATAGATTCTATTTTAGCCAATCTGCCTTAATGCTTTTCCCTGTAACTAATATCTCATTTCTTACCTTGATGTCTTTGCAAAGTCCATTTACTATTGCCCAACACCTAAAATTTCTTACATATTTTAGACACCTTAGCTCCCTACTGAACTCAAGTCAAGTTCTACCTTCTTCGAGTAGTCTTTCCTAATTATTCCAATTATTAGTGTCTCACTTTTGAAATAACATTGTGCTTATTTTATCTGTATTCTTTATTATTTTATGCACAAAATTGTTCTATTCTCCCAGGACAGTGTCGGTCTTGGGGATGAGAGACTATTTCACATCTTACTGTATCCACTGGACCTAGTAGATATATAGTGTAATAGATACACAGGCACATAGTGCTGCTCAAAATGCTTGTTGATTGACTCACACTCTGGAATAGCTTAAGATGTCTGGTCTAATGATATATTTACTAGTGCCATGTACAGGACTGTTCCTTTAAGACAATCTCAAAGTTTGGTTAACATACACACAGAAAGAATGAAAAGAATTTGCGACTTGTATTTTTTTTTTAAATAGTTTATCCTATTTTTAGTTATGAAAGATTATTTTAAGCCTTAAAGCCAAAATCATGATTATTATCTACATTGTCACAAGTAGAAATTTAGCCATTAAATGTCACCATCACCTCCATGACCCCTGAAACCCACTCTCCAGAAAACACTTAAATATATGTAGTACACTGTTGGTGAAATCCATTTTACAATAAAAAATACCTGGGTTGTTTGTATAGGTATAGCAAGGAGGGAATGGTTATTTCTAGGGTTTTTGTAGCTATAGAAATGCTTTTCAAAAATAAAGTCCTTAAGGGCAGACATTAATGGCAACATTTTTTTCCCCCTCTGTATCTCTACTGCCTTTCACAGTGCACATAATTTGACAGGAAGAAGGGAACAAGAATTTATTAAGCACCTATTATGTTCCAGCACTTTGGTAAGCACTATAGATAGTATATCTATATATAGTATGATGCTCACAACAATCCTGGCATCCCCATTTTACAGTTAAGGCAGACTGAAGTAAGGAGACTTGTGTAGCTGTAGGATTAATCTAGAATTGAAATTCATATTCAACAGGCCAGGTCTTAAAGAGAATAGGTACAAACTTAATACTGCTCAGACCCTTGATTTATACAAGATATAAGAAAAGAGTAAACTTATAGTATGAAAGTAATGAGCAATTAACAAACACAGTGATGACCAAGATGACATAACAAACAAACAGACAACATACAACACACATCATCACCACTATAAAGAAGCACCAGCACCTGAAGTCCTTTAGCTGGGAGAACCTGGGTCACAGCTCTTCAGAGTCTCAAGTGGGAAGCTGTGTTAAGCAAGAGCACTAACCTTCCTAACCGAATTCTCAAAGTTCCTTTCCACTAAGAGGTTTTTATAGGCTGGGAACAATGAAGGCACTACGCTAAATATTCTCAGTTGATATGTAACTCTTGAGACAGAGTAGCCCTCTTTGGTTACAGGATGCTCTATCACAAAAGATCCAAAAGAGAATATTTGTTTATTCCTTTAGGAAGATTATATTTACTCCAGGAACTGGCCAGGTTTATGGGGTAAACACAAATCTGCCATGAAGGATGTTCATTAATTAAGGCACCAGGAAGATGGCCAATCTTCCTAATGCTTCCTGAGATTCTATTAGATTACTGGGAGCACATTCCAAAGTTCTCAGCAAACAAATTTACACAAAGGCATGTCTGAGACTTACTGGGATTTCTTATTAGAATTCCCTATAGTAGCTAATATATCTGAGGTTGAATTTGAACTCAAATTTTGACTCCAGGCCCAGCACTCTTATCCACTTATCTGGGTTAGCTATAGGAATGTTTTCCAAAATAATGATAGGATGTAAGCTCTTTGAGGTCAGGAGTTGAGTTTTTTTTTTTTTTTTCTTCTTCTTCTTTGTGTTCTTATTGCTTCTCATTGTACTTGTCCTTATTAGATGTTTTTAGAATTGAAATGATTTCAAAATTTAAAAAATGATTGAAAGCTGAGTCTAAGCTTCTAGAGGGCAGGCTAGTATGAGGTTACCTGTCCCCCTCCACTCCTTTTTCTTTAAAGATAGGGCCCTAAAACAAGTTCAGTTGAGAAAAATTCAGATGAAATGCAGCATGAGACACAACCTGATCTCCCAGCTGTTACTGCTACTTAATCCTATGTTGCTACATGCAGAATGTAAGTATACTATAGCAACCAAAGTTATTTGCTGAGTGAGGCAACTATCTACAAATAACCTTCATACCATGAGGATGACAGTGGTAGGAAGCCCAAGTCAAATGTCACAGAATGGCATCCTCTACTCTCTCTTGCATTTTCTTAAGGGTAGAAGGGAGTTAACATTATAGGAAGTTTTCTTCTGTCATAATATACTTGCTTTCTAAATGGATACGGGAGGAAGAAAGACAGGTGGCTTATCACCTACATCCAAAAGTCCCCTAGGAACTAGTCTGTATCCCTCACTTCTAATTCTGTGGCCAAGTTTGCTTTCTCAGCTTGGCCAAGAGTTTAAAGTATAAAATCATGGTTACACAGTATTTCATAAGTGTACCTCCACTGGCTCATGTGCCCTCATTTTCCACTAAAGTTCTTACTTCACAGAATCATAGATATGGTAAGGATCTTCAGACCCTTTGTTCCAGTGATTTTTATTTTATAGATGATAAATAATAATCATTAATAAAAGTAATAGTGAATATTTAGATAGTATTTAACAATGTGCCAGGTACTATTCTAAGTGCTTTATAATTATTATTTCATTTATTCTTTCCAACAATCCTTGGAGGTAGATGCTAGAGTACTTGATCTGGAGATTGGAAAATCTGAGTCCAAATCCCACATCAGATATTTATTAACTATGTGATCTTGAACAAGTCATTTAATTTCTTTGTGCCTCAGTTCCCTCATATATAAAATAGGGATAATAATAGCATCTGCCTTTCAAGGTTGTTACAAGGAACACAGTTCCTGGCAGGTAGTAAGTACTATATTAAAAGCTATTACTAATACTAATATTAGTGTCAGAAACCAGATTTGAACCCTTCCTGCTAGTACTTTATTACTATACCATTTTACTCAATAAGAAAACAAAATAAAAATAAGAAACATATGATCCTCCAAGATCATTCTCTCTATGGCTCTTATAGCTTTTTTTGTAACCCAGACCTTTTCTACACTTACACTTTTCTTATACTTTATATCTTTTTATATATAATGTCACACATGACATCGGACAACTTGCTATTCAAACACATGGTACTCTTATCTTCTGGCTTTGTAACTTTCCACAAGCTGTCTTACATAGCTGGAATGGTCTCCTTTTCCACCTCAGCCTCCTGATTTTCCTGACCTCCTTTAAGACTCAGCTCAAATTCCACCTTCTGCAAGAGAGTCTCAGTCACGCCACTCCCTCCCAGTGCTAGTGTCCCGCTTTGAAAATTATACTATATTCACTGATACTTATACTGTTATATATTAAGATTTATATTTACACTGTATATATTTTATAGGTATTTAATTGCATGTTGTTTACCCCATTAAAATGTAAGCTCATTGAAGGCAGGGTCCATGTTTTTGCCTTTTTTTTTTTTTTTTTTTTTGCATACTCAGCTCTTAAGTGAACGCAGAAGACTAGAACCCTAAGAGAATGATGGAGCCATGTGGGATCCAAGTTATGGGAAATGCTTGGGTTCAGCAGATTTTCCTGAATACTTCTCAAATCACAATGTTTAGATAATTACCTACACTATCAGTAAATAGGGTCACTTCTGGCATTTCCATCAGGTCATTTTGGAACAGAGCGTTCGAATTTCAAAAGTTGTGATTGTACAAATCAATTCACTTCATTTAAATTAAACTTTTTTTTTTTTTTCTGAGTCAAGCATTCTTACCAGGTACTCCAGCTTTGATCCAGTAGTTAATGTCAGTTCCGTCTCCATCCTCAAAGACTTGGGTGATATTTATGGGTTGTAGCAGGTTCATAACCTCCTTTATAATAGCCCGGGCTTTATCACTTCCAGTGAATGCCAGACCTGTGGGCATGAAATTGCCCAAGTCAGACTCCATTACCAGGCTGAAGTTAGAGATGTTGACCTAAACACAAGAGAGAAAACAGTTTAGTTCACATTCATTCACTTCAATTTTCTCTTGGGAATGTGCAACAACACCACAAATCCCTTACTCATTTGTTCCCATAATGACAAATTCTTTGGCTTAGAAGGGTTACTATCTCAGGGTCATACAGTAAATTGAGCAGGGCAGCCTGTAGTCTGGCAATATTAGCAATTGCCTACCTCACGCAATTAAACATTAATGAGGTGTCTACTATATGCAATGGCAATTGGTTCTGGAGTTACAAATACAAAAAGGAAAATCACCTTATCTTCAAGGAGATTTCTATTGCCCAGTTAAAAGTCTATTTGAAAAAATAATTAATGAAGATAATAAAACACAATTTAAAATAAAAACTTTCACGAAAATGTATATTCTCCATGACACATCTAACATTTAAATCGGACTTTATGATTTGAAAAGCACTTTCTTTATATTCTCTCTCGTTAGGGCTTCACAACAACTCTATAAGTGAGTTCTACAAGTATGAGTACCCATAGATCTAAGTTGCATGTTCTGCCCCATTCAAAGTCTGGGTTCTTATTAAGTCTGGGAGATTTGATTTGAGTTTCTGATTCTGTTGTTCTTTCTGTTGAATCCCCAGAGTAGGAGGTAATAGTTCAAGGCCTCAAACACTAATCTCCCTGGTGCAAAACTGCAGAGCCCCATTCCCAGGTGACAGCCTGAGCAGCCCATGTAGAAACTCTTTCTAAATTAGCTGGAGAAGCACAGTGATGAGGAGGTAGTCTCTGTTTTCAGTGGGAGAGCTTAAAATACAAGATACTCTCAGCAGGTTACAGAGCTCAAAGGCACCCAAGTCTTAAACTTGCTTAGCTATTAAAATTCCACAAGTTTAAAGCACTTCCCCACTGGCAAGTCCATCTGTTTGTCAGCTTCCATCTGCCTCTTCACTTTGTTTGCACTGGCTACTATCATTCCAAGATACAATAAGGTGTTTAATAATATGTTTATTTTCTTATAACTATGGTCACTGAGTACATTTTTTAAAAAGTACATTAATAATGCATCAGTAGGAAGAGCAATGGTTTCAGGGTAGGAGGACCTGGTTTCAAATTCTAATTCTCCCTATGCAACTCTGACCAAGTCATGGAAACCCCTTTGGTGTTCCTTTTCTTCATCTACAAAATGAAGGAGGTAAGCTGGATGGCCTCTCAAGCCACTTTCAGTTCTAAATTTATAATCCTATGATCCCAAGTAACACTTACTCTGAATTATAGGAGGGAATAGATTTCAAGTCACTACCAAGAAGAATTTTTTTATAGTTGGAGTTACTCAATAAGAAATGGTTTCTCTGTAAAAAGTGAGTTCCCTGTCAGATATATTCAAGCAAAGGCTGTATGACTACTTGTCAAAGATATTATAAAGGTGACTTTTGCAATAAGGAGGACCTAGTTAACCTCTCAATCCCCATACAACTCTGAAAATCTATTCTTCCCCCCTCATCATTTATTCGACAATGAGATGAATAAACACATCTATTAAGCTATTACTCCATTCAGAAAGAGCCCAACAACACTGAACTGGAGATCAAATTTGAATTATGGTCCTTTCTATCCCACTAGGATAACTAGTTGGTTCAATGGATCCAGTTCCAGGCCTGAATTAGGAACACTAAATTCAAATCAGTCTCAGTTATTAACTGTGTTATCCTGGCCAAATCATTTAATCCTATTTGACTCAGTTTCTTCATCTGTAAAGTGAACTAGGAAGGAAAATGGCAAAAGACTCCAGTATCTTTGCCAAGAAAACTCCAAAATGAGCTGACAGAGTCAGATATGACTTAAAAATGACTAAACAACCACTGTGTCGCTAACTTGCTATGTGACATTATGTCAAGACAAATATTCTCTCAGTTTATGCTTTTTAATATAAAGGAAAGAGACCCATTCATCTCTAAGGTTCCTAGAACTAATGTTCTAGGAATCTTTAATACTTAGTTACACATACATTTTGATTTCTGCAAATTTTTGAGGTTATATAAATATTTCTATAAGCTATTTCTGAGACTAAAGGTTTTCTGATTTTAAATATAGAAACTTATTTGTGCTATAAGAAAATCACAAAATCTAAAAAGGGCTCTTCAAATATAAGCAGGAAAGTAAATGAGGTTTCCTCTTCCTGGTCCACAGGGCTATTTTTAGCAAGCTTCTAGACCCATGGGAAGAGCTAACTTGGTTAGAAGACACAGTGCCTGGGACTATGGAGAAAAGTATATTCAATCGTGATTTCATCCAGTCTCCACCAAGTACATGTGAAGTTGAGAGAGGCAGGGAGATCCCTATTGTTAGGACATTCAAAAAGAATTACAGAAGCAACAGCCACAGATAACCAAGTGGTAGCTGCAGAAGAGGGCTATGGATGCTATCAATTGAAAGTTGTAGAGATCTTCAAAAAGAATGCTGCTCAGAAATAACAAACAAAAACTCCCAATGGCAAAGAAGTATTTATATTCTACTATAGGCTGTAAGGGGTAAACAAAGAGGTCATTACAGGAAAATCTGAGGAGAGAGAACACTAAAGACCAGGGAATCAGGTAAAGTTTCTCCTGTGAAGTGATACCTGAGATATTTCTTGGAATAATTTAAACAGCAGAAATGAGAAGGGAGTATATTTTAGTGTTGGGGCCAACCTCTTCAAAGGTTCTGAGCATGCTGAGTTCTAGGAACAATAAGTAACTAATATGTTTGGAATCTAGCGAGTATAAGAGAGAAAAATGTTTTAATATCAAACTAAGGAAATAATGAGAACATGGTGGGTTGTGTCATATAGAAAAGTCTTTAAATTTTCTAAATAAGGATTAATGAGCCACAAGTATGAGAAAAATCTACCCAGGTCCATATGTAATATGGGACTTTCTGACTTAAAAGGTAAAAGAAAAATAAGATAAATTCTAGCTGAGATAATAATTTGGAAACACCACCAACATAATGATGACCCAGAAGAAGAGACCCAAAGCAAATGACATGGCATTGCTATACCCTTTCTTTCTGTTTTTGGTAGAGAAGAGGGTTATGCAGAAGAGGCCAGATATAAGGAATTTTCTTCCATAGTGATATACCTACTCCTTAATAAGCACCAAAAGAAGAAAGGCAGATGGAAGTTAATCACTACTCTAGAAGTCAGAACATTAATTTACTTTAATTCATGTATTCACATTAACAATAACTGAGAGGGGAGGATTCTGGGAAGATGGCAGAATAGGTCAGTAAATTTTAAGCTCTCAAGATTTTCCTCACAAATAGAACACGTTTGCTCCTCTAAGATGAACATAGACTGGTGAAAAATCAAGAAGACTTGGGGCAGAGTAGGGGTCCTCCAAATACAACTCAAGAAGATCTGAAGAAAGCCCCTAAGCCAGAGATTAACCCACGTGAAGTACAAAGAGCTCAAGGCTGGCTCACACAAACACTAAATGGGGAACCCTGGGGCTAGCTGGGTTGGGCTGCAGCCTTAGCAGCTAACCCAGAAACTTCCACTTCCCAGACAGGTAGAGTCTAGGGTCCTAATCCAGGAAGACCACAGAGAGAACTTAGGCTTATTAGGAATATCAGACCCAGCTATGTTGCAGAGACATGACCCTGGGCAAAAAGAAATCAGCATACCCACTGAGTGCAGAAGCAATGGGGCAGGGATGCTGCTGGCTGTGGGCACTTGCAGGAGGGAGTAGCTCTTGCTTTGGTGTTCCAGGTCAAAGAGGAAAGCTGAAGTGAAGCTAGAGGCACCATATCTCCACCTCACAATTAGAAGAGCTTACACTAATCCTTCTTATTTAAAAGAAATGAACCACAAACAAGAATCCAATCATAAAAGCTTATTATGGGAACAGAGAAGATTAGGGTTCATCTTCAGGGGAGGACACTGAAGTAAAGAAAGTTTCTTCTAACCCAAAGAGTAATGTTAAATGGCTCCCTACCAAGAGAGAATTTACAGAAGAACTCAAAAAGAATATAAAAATCAAATAAAAGACATTGAGGAAAAAAAAATCCAAGAAAAACAAGATTATGGAAAAAAGTTATCCAACTACAGAAAAAAGATAGTCTTAAAGATGAAAATAACTCTCACCCAGCAAAATTATCCACAAAATTAAATGAAAAAAGGATATTATTTTAAAATTTTCTTTTAATTAAACCTGAACTTAATAAAAATTTAAGATCTAATATCCAAGAATAATTTCAAGGAATTTAACCTGGACAAATTGTTTATTTTTTTTAGATGGAAATATATGCCATATGTTTAAGATTGACATCAGTAATTGTAGCTGAAAAGAAAGACTGGAGCAGAGTTGAGTATAATCTGACTATAAAAAGCAAAATTGTCTATGCAAACATAAAAATAACTGTTATACACATGAAGTGCAAAGGAAAAATAGACACAGAGTGGGGAGGAAGACACAGTTCTGAAAACCTATAAATATTGGGAATGAGTTAAATAGACAACATTACCTAAATATCATCAAAGTTTAGTACCTTCCAAAATCTATAAAGAAACAAAGGGGTAGGGGGGAGCAAAAGGTGGGGGAAGAAGACAAAGGAGGGATCTACGGGTGAGAGGAGGTTAAGTAATAGCAAGGTGAGTTAAGGAGCAGAATTAAAGTAGAAGAGTTAGAGAGAGGAAAGAAAAGATATACCAAACATTACAAGAAGAATCAGGAGTAGAATTTATTAAAATAAAAAAGTATAGCTACTAATCATTGATCTTAGACAAAGTCAAACAAAGATTTAATAAACAGAAAAATCTACATTGTATGTCAGCAATATTAAAATAGTTTTAGATGCATTTTTACATATGGGAAAATTCTCTTCATCATCTCTTATAGCACAATAGCATTCTATCACAGTCATATATCATGACTCATTCAATCATTCCCTAATTGTTGGGCATCGTGAAGAAGTGCTTTCTCCAGTGATACTCAAAGCTATTGATAAAATTTTTCTTATTGAATGGAGACAGTAGCAGATAGAAAGGTATACTTGTAGTCAAGAGGATTTGGCTTCAAATCCCATCAAGTATACATGTTAAGTGACACTGGGCAAATCACTTAATATCTCAATGTCCCAGGTTACTGGGATTAAGACTACCAGCTGAAAATGTGATAAGTAGAAGTCTCCTTTGGTTGAGGGAGTTTACTCACTGACAGTTCCTTACATCAAAAGAATCACAAATCTGGACCAAAAAAAAAATAGCACCCTGATTTTTATGTAATGCATTATAGTTTGCAAAGCACTTTGTATATATTTCATATGAATTTCACAATGACCTTCCCATGTAAGCACTATAGGCATAATCTCCATTTTACAGATGAGAAAACTGACTGACAGAGTTGAAGAAATTGGTCCATCCAGGTAAGAAGAGTTGGATTCTTGGCTCTGAGATCTGTATTCTACCCACTAAACTATGCTGCTTCCATCTAATGTCTATGAGACTTTTGTGAGGTGATTTTCTGAGATAGAACTTAGTGATGAGAGTAGAATTATATAATAAAATATGACACCTCAACTTTAACTACCGATGCTGCACTATGGTGATGTCACTGGAGTTAATAATATGTGAGATTTGCATTACATTCAGACCTCATGTTCAACCCTTGTTTAACTAGCTTGGTGATGTCTGGTCAGCAAATCTGCCATGAAATTCTGCAGTCCTCATCAGCTTCTTCTCTTTTGTCTCCCACAACACACACGCGCGCACACACACACACACACACACACACACAGTATAAAAACAAAAACAAAAATGTACTGCCATAAAGGAGGGCTTCCAACATTGATCCCAGAACTCTTCTTCAGGGAAAGGAAAAACCCAACAGCCTAATTATCTACCATTTAGGTTAAAAGTGGAGACTAGTGTAGAAGTGAACTGTTATGCTTTGACAGCTAAGTGCTAATGAGGCAGCTGGGTTCAATAGAGAGAGTCCTAGGATGACAATTTCCAGAGACCTTGCATTCTAGTTCAATAAATGACAAGTTGAGCCCCTTTAGGGGAGAGTTAATCCTTCCCTCTTTCTCCCAGTTATTTAGCCTGGGCTTCTCCATCTAACTTAGGGATAATACCATTCTCAAGAGGAAAAAATAAGAATGCCTAGACAAGAAATGTAACTACTTAAAAGAATAATGTATATGGCATCCATTCAAAGGACAGTGAAATATAATGGATAGAGAACTGGCCATAGTCAAAAAGGCTTAACCATTTTCATCTACTGGCAGTCTCAGTACATCAAGCAATCTTACAAGATTCAAAGTCACAAAGAAGGTATTAGTCTGAACTTCCCACTGGGAATTCATTATACCAATGAAATAATAGGTCCAGTTGTTGTTATTATTTTTTAATGTCATCCATATGTCAAAATTATACAAGATTCCTTGAAAGCCATAACAAAAAATAGTTACTAATAGGTTTGTTTAACCACCCTCTTACAAACAAAGGAGGCATATGCTCCACAAAGTTGTTTGCCACAATCATGAAGGGAACAAGTCAGAATTCAAAGGGAAGAAGAATCTCCTGCAGATAGAGGGGGGTCTTTTGGATGTTCCTGCTTGTGGATGGCATTATGATGGATGCATTTAACCTAGGAAACTTGCAGAGATTCCTGGATTAGATTCATAATCATTTTAGAGAGTAGGGTTTAACGATCTACATGAGTAAACCAAGGAGATGAAGAATTCCTATTTTTCCAGTTGAATGGAAAGCCTATAGAGTTCATCTAACAGAGCACATGCGCACATACACACACACACACACACACACACACACACAGATATAGACACAGATATAGATGGCACATACTGCAAATGGACAAGGAATTAGATCTAGATAGAAAAGGAAAAAAAAGAATGGATTGGCTTTGGGAAACTTCAAAGTTCTTTAAATTAAAATTTCATTTAGAAAATATTTTTTAATACCAATATTTTCCTGTTGATGTTATCTGTTTACAAGTCATAGAACTGAAACTAACAATCACCAAAAAAAAAAAATCAATAGAGAGGTACAGTAGTGGATATGAGCAGACTCCAATACATTACAAACACAGAAATCTGAAGGAAGAGAAATGTAAAAGATGCCATTAAAGAAATCTATGGATGAAAAAAAAACAAAACAAAACAGGTACTGATCATATGGGTAGAGGGAAAGATAACAGATAGCAGTTCTTTATACCACAAAAGTCCCGGGTCTAATCCTTTTCTAATACATTGTTATAATTGGCACTCTATGGTATATAGCAGCCAGGTAATGCAGTGAATTGAGTGCCCGAGTCAGGAAAACCTAGTTCAAATCCAACCTCATACATGTTCATTGTATGATCCTGGACAAATCACTTATCCTTTTTTATTTTATTTTCCTTATCTGTAAAATAAGCTGGAGAAAGAAATGGCAAACTACTCCAGCATCTTTGCCAATAAAACTCCAAATGAAACACAAAGAGTTGGATCCGATTAAACAACAATAATAATGGTATAAAGTAAGTGTAAATTCTGTGCCCTCAAATAACCAAAAAAAAAAAAAAAAAAAAACTTCAGAAATGGCTCTAATACCATTAGATTAATGGGAAATAGATAAATCTCCACTGGAGATGTGGATGGAGGAAGGAGGGCCTTTTGTTGCTCTTCTATCCCCTCTACTTCTTTGCAGTTCAGGAGCTGCATGGGCAGAATGGATGCTAGGCCTACAAGGTGATTTGCTTAAGCAAAGGGAGTAAAAAAAGAACAAATATACTTTCCCTGTTGACCAAATATTTCCTGCTGATGAGAAATAAAGAGCCTAAAGTAATAAAACTTGTTCTTGCCCTGAATTATCCAGTACACACAGATATCAATGCACCACAGCTCTGGGACCACTAGGTAGAGAAGTGTTTGATTTTTACTCATGCTAAATTTTATAAGCTGCTGCTAAAATGATGGCAGCCTCCCATTGTTTTCTATTTATATATAAATGTTCACATATGTTTTCAATAAGAAACCTAAGAAAACAAACCACCCACAGTACACGACACTGTCTTTTCTCCTCATTTATAGAATCACTATCTAATTGTTAGCACATGGAGAGGAGGCCAGAAAAACAAAACTTCTTTGGACAAAGAATTGGGGATGAGCAAATCGGGTCATTGAAATGTTAGGAATCTCTGCTTCTCTAGTAGGTCTTCATCAACATCCTTGTTCCTTATCCTGCAATGAGTAATTGAGTAATTAAGGCATACCTCCCATGGATTTGGATAGCAGAACACCATAGGTTCCAGCAGAAGCAGTCTGCATTTATTCATGCAGCCCATTTTAGAATGTAGACTCAAAAAATGTTTGAGAGGGAAGGGGCCTTGGAGATCAGCCCATCCCATATAACTCAATATTTAGGGTGTCAGACAAAAAATATTTCATGTAACTGAATATTTTATTTCCTCCTGGAACAGGGCTGGGTTTGCCACTGCTGAATGAAACAAGCTAAGGTTGGATTTGTTCCGGTGGATAATTTTTGAAGAAATTAATAGATACACAGAGCTGTAGGATGCCCCATGGATCAGATATTAGCTCAGCTGCTCTGTGTCCACTTAAAATCTGCATTTTAAACCAGCATGCTAATTAAGAGCTGTTGAAATTGTCATTCAAAGGCTGGGCAGTTACCCCAAAGGTTAGCATTCTCTATGATGATCTGTGGGAAAGCCTCCACAAGCAAAAATGAAGAACCTTGACCTGGGCTTGCTCCAGATTCAAAATCCTTAATATTTTTCTCTGTCTTTAAGGGTCACATTAAGGGTCTCCCCAGAGAATTTAGTTAACTATAATCTAACTATATTAATAGTCTTTAAAAAAATTGGAACATCATATTAAATCAAAACACATAAGGTAAGTATTGGCAGCTAGGTGGCTCAATATATAGAGTACTAGACTTAGAGCCAGGAGGACTTCAGTTCAAATTCTGTTAGTTGTATCCTGGACAAATCACTTAAGCTCTTTAAGATATGGGGATATCTTTCAGCTAATGGTGATAATAATAGCACCTATCAGGATTATAGTGAGGACCAAATGTGGTAACATCTTTGAGATGCCATGTAAACTTTAAATTACTATAGAAATGCTAGTTATTATTAGTAAGAGTAGTATTTATTAGGTTCTAGAAAACATTTTCTTGTGTTTTTATAAGATTCTAATATAGCAATACTCAGAAATGTAGAATTAGAATTTTCAAACAATTTTTCCCTTGGAAGATAAAACAAAAAGAAAAATAATTAAAAACCCCAAATTCCAGACTTTTTTTCTTTGTTATAAAATATTCATTGCATTGTATGCCAATTTTGGTTCCATCCAAATGACAAGGGAATTTTTACTTCCAGTTAATCCCGCAATTCATGTAATCATTAAGAATGAAGCATCAGTCTCAAATAGGCCAACAAAGTCCACTGATTTGGCTTAAGAAACTAACATGTTACAGACGTTAGTGATGTTTGGTCAGCTGCTTGCCTTAAGTTGAGTTTCCAAAAACATATTTTCATATAATAAGTGTGCTGAGTCACTACACATCATCTTCTCCACCTGCAGCTGTGATCCTGGAATTTCCAGTTCAAATGAAAGTGGTAGAAAAGAGATAGCATGAGACAATAAGCAACCTGTGCTTCTTCACAGATTTTCTAATGTTTCTTTGTTTTACAACAAGCCATCTCCTTGCCAGACACAATCAAGAATAGTGTTTCCCTCCATAGCTGACTGCTGAGATACTTAGAGTGTATGGCTGAGCATTTGACCCTCTGACACAGTGTCCAGAACTCAGCTTTGATCCTTGGTCTTGTCTACCAGAGGAAGAGACAGAAAAAGGCATGATGACAAAGTGGAGGGATTCAAGTTATTTTTATTTGACAGCTAACCTTGTTTCAGCTTCAGGAAAATGGGCAGTTATTGTGCTGTTACATGAAGGCTGAAATAGAAGACATCTATTGAGATGTAAGTACAGCCTTAGTTCCAGACAAGAGAGGAAAATGAGTGATTTCTTGAGGTCTCCTTTCAGTATTGAGATTCTGGGCATGTGTACAGAGGGATGCCTATATGTGACAAACCTGTGTTTACCAGCAATTTTCCAAGATGCCATCTGAGGCTGACTTGATCTCAATGAATACTCCTCTCATGCTGGTTACAGTCAAAGAATAGCTCTCTAAACTTATTTAAAACAACAACAACAACAACCCACATCAATCCTTGGTGAATATCACTATGGTAACAATGGCAAACCAAGAGGCTTATGGAGAAATATGGCAAAAACATATGCTAAAAATCCCAAGTGTTTGTTTGGCAGGAAAAAAAAAAAAGATGAAAGAAGACAATTACCAGCACATTCAGCTGATGCACTTAGAAAAAACTCAGATGGCAATAATGTCAATCTTGATTTCTAATTTTAGTCCAGCACAATGGAAGCAACAAGATGGCATAAATGAGAAGGAGAGAGAACAGGCTCAAAACAGATGTCAAAAAGCAACAGCAGGAGCAGGACTCTGAATCTCACAGCTGTGAATAAAAATTTCATTCCTTTAAATACTTGGATTCTCAGTAGCTTAGGGCAAGAGTCTAATGTTGTTAAAATATAAAACCAGGTAAATGCTTCACTACAGTATTGGAGAAGATGAATCTCCAATTGAAGCTGGGATTGCATTAGCAATGTGCCCCTGCTTTCACTGGCCCATAAAGCAAGAAGCAAATTGTCTCAGTGGGAAAGCTTTTTGGAACTTAAGAGTTTTTCTATACAGCATCTTGACACCCTAATAATAATAATAGCAGCTCATATTTATGGGGAGCTTTAGGGCTTACAAAGCACTTTCCTCACAATAATTCTGCAAGGCAGGTAGTACTACAGTTATTTTTCCCCCCATTTTACATATGAGGAACTGAGATTCATAAAAGTTTGTTTGCTTTTATAATGAATTGTCCATATGCTCATAGCTAGTGTCTTAGATGGGTCCAAGAATCATACAGTAATCAAGATAGTACCAGGGATTTCAGTGGTCAAGAGATCCAATCCATATCTGAACAGGAATCCATTTTACAACATGAATAGAAAAGCTAGTCCATTTCATCAGTATCCCAGAGTGGTCATTCACTCTCTACCTGAAGACTTTCCGTAACAGAGAATGAACCCATTAACTTCTGAAAAAGTCCATCCACTCTGCTTTTGGACATCTTAAGTATGAGCTATTCTCCAGATTCTAAGATTCTGTGACACAGGGAAGGTTTCTCTTCTATTTTTAAAAGCATGTTGTATCTGTTTTCTCATCATAATTGGTAAGAAAATGAACACAACTTTAACTAGCCCGTATTTGTTAGCATCAGAATAGATGATGCTTCACTTCCCATTCAACAGTCCATCTAAGCCACTTTGCCATCTGTCCTGCATCTCTCCACCTGCAGTAGCACCATTAGACCCCGACCTAGAAAACATTCCTTCAGGCCCAGGAAGAACGAATCCACTCAGCTTTGGAACTGCTACCTTGAGGTTGAGCTGTGTTGATCCTTAAATATGTGAGTGCAAGCTTGCCTAGTATACTAAATCTGGTTGTCCTCCTGACTACCAGACTATGTTTCTTATCATATTCAGCTTCCCACCCCAGGCATCTGCCTGCACATATACTCTTCCCCACTTAACTCCCAATCTCTCATTCTGGGCAAAATAACTGAATCAATACAATTATTGCTTCTGGGAAGTTTGTTGGCTAAATGTTCTATGAAAAAACTCAACATCCCTGTGAGTCCACAAATAGAAATTCTGTTCCTTAGTCATCACTCTCTTACGCACCTTTTCTTTTGTATTAGAATATAAGTTCATTATAGTGATATTATGTCATTATAGTTACTTATATTACTATTGCAATATTTGGTACACAGTAAGTACTCAAAGTTATTTTATTTATTTATTCATTTATTCTTCTAAAAAGGAAACTGCTAGAAATTTGATTAGAAGCAAAACAAGGAATGTGTGGAGAATATTAATGTTTTAATGTTCCTTGCATCTTCTCCCCAAGATGGAATGCCAAACTGCATGTTGTATACATGTAGCTATTAACTGATACTAGTAGGAGCATGAATGTAGTCAACTCTGGATAGATACCTGGGATCTGCTTTTATCCGCTATTTCTTGCTTGTGCTAAGACCCTCATTTTTTTTTTTCTGCTAATTCCCATGGTTCATTGCTGTATCAAGTGTTCTTTCACTGGAAAAAGGATGACTTTCCCATGTTTCTCCAAGGCTTTTTACATCTTTACTTATTCAGGTATATTTGACCTGCACTAAAAAACTTTCTGGCAATGCCTTATCTAATGAGTAGTGGCCCATTTATCCTTGATTACTTTCTCTTAACTTTTTATCAATCAAATTTCATAAATTTAGACCTTACACTTACCAACCATTTTCTGGGCTTTTTTTTTTTTTTTTTAAATATGATGCTGAAGCAAGGATGTACAAGAAACTGCTAAAAAGGGAAAGCCAACTGTTAAACTTGCTATGGAAACATTTATATATCAGAAATCAGAAAATTTTACAAACTGTAATTTTTGTTGATCATCTAGACTTAAGAAAGTGATGCAAAAATATTAATGTAGATTACACTTAAAAGTATTGTATGGGAAAAGGACCCATATGTACAAAAAATGTAGCAGATCTTTTTGTGGTAGAAGAGAATTGGAAAAAAGAGTGCATGCCCATCAATTGAGGAATGACTAAAATTGTGCTACATGAAGGTAATGGAATATTATTGTTCTATAAAAATGATGAATAAGCTGATTTTAGAAAGGCCTGGAAAAAATTTACATGAATTGATGCTGAGCAAAACAAGCAGAACCAGGAATATGTTGTACACAATAATAGCAAGAATGTGCAATGATCAACTATGAAAGGCTTCATTCTTCTCAGCTTCAATGATTCAAAGCAATCCCAATAGACTTTGGACAGAAAATGCTTAAGGAGAGTGAATGTAAATCAGTATGTTGTTCACTTCTTTTTTCTCTCTCATGGTTTTTCCCTTTTGCTCTGATTCTTCTCTCAACATGATTCATAAAGCAATATATATTAATAAATAAACTTACTACAATAAAAAGGCAGACATGAATCAAAAGATTTAACAACAACAATAAACTGGGTGATCATGGCCAAGTTATATAACACCTAAGTCTCCATTACCTCATCTGCAAAATGGAAATAATATTGTTGTACTTGGTTGACAGGGCAGTTGTGAAGATTTGTTTGTGTATATATATATATATATATATATATATATATATATATATATATATATATATATATATATATATATATTGTATATGCAATAACGTATGTAAAGGATTTTGCAAATTTTAAAACACTACTGAAATGTCAGCTATTTTTATTTCACAAGGTAAAATAATTGATAGACATGAACTATCTGAAATTTTTTCATTGTAATATCCGATAAGTTTGTGAAATTTCATCCAGTAAAGGGCTGACAAAACAGAAAAAAAGTGTTATATATACAGTCCTATTCACTCAGGTGCTAAACATTTATCAGAACGCCACAATAGCTTTAATAAGTCTAATCTGCATTTATCAGATTTCTAACAAATTCCTAAAGCAAGTTATTGCTGTCCTTATGTCTATCTGTGAGAAAGTAAGTGTACATATTGTTTTCCTTTTATAAAATACCTCAGTTTCTGTTTTCTTCCTGCTTTCATTCTCGAGTTGTGACCTTTCTTTTTATAAATATATTTTTATTTCATTAAATATTTCCTTATTAAATGTAAAATTAAATCTCCTTGAAAATGTTAGCATTTAATTAAGTTCCAAGTTCCTACCTCTCCCTTACCCCTTCTGAAGGCAGGTAATATAATATGGATTACACACTTAAAGTAATATGAAACATTTTCCCATATTAGTCATGTTACAAAAGTAAACAAAAAAGAAAATGAAAAAAGTGTCCTTTCATTTGCATTCACACTGTATCAGTTAATTCCTTGGAGGTGGATACCATTTTTTATCATGGGGTTTTTGGAATTGTCTAGGATCATTGTTTTGATCAAAGTGGCCAAATCTTTTAAAGTTAATTTTCATTATAATAGTACTGTAACTGTATACAATGTTCTTCTGGTTCTGCTCACTTCACTTTGCATCAGTTCACATCAGGTTTTTCTTAAACCATCCTGCTAGAAAAGTATTCCATTGCAATTATATAATACACTATTCAGCCATTTCCCAACTGATGGACATCCTCTCGATTTCCAATTCATTGACACCACAAAAAGAGCTGCTAAAAATATTTTTGTACAAAGAGTCCTTCAATTTTTGTCCCTCTTTAATCCCTTTCAGATAGATTTAGAAGTGGTATTGCTAGATCAAAGAGTATGCATACCTTTATAGCCCTTTGAGCATAGTTACAAATTGTTCTCTGGAATGGTTGGATCAGTTCACAACTCCAACAGGACATTAGTATCCCTAGTTTGCCACATCCACTCCAATATTTATCATATTCCTGTCATGTTAACCTATCTGATGGGTGTGAGATGATATCTCAGAATTTTTTAAACTTGCATTTCTCTAATAAATAGCGTTTCAGAGTATTTTTTTCCTCTGAGTTTTGATTAGCTTGATTTCTTCTTCTGAATACTATCTGTTCATATCCTTTGACCATTTATCAATTGGAGAAGAACCCATATTTTTATAAATTTGATTCAGCTCCCTATATATTTGAGAAATGAGACTTGTATCACAGAAACTTGCTAATTTTGGTTGCATTAATTTTGTTTATGCAAGAGCTTTTTAATTTCATGCCTTAAATTTCACTTAATTCATGCATAATTTACTTATGAAATCACCCTTTATATCTAAATCATTTATCTATATTGATCTTATTTTGGTATACTCAATTTTGGAAGATTGAACTTTATTGTTTAGTTTCTGTCAAACTATTTTACAGTTTTCCTACTAATTTTTGTCTTACAGAGAGTTCTTACCCCTAAAGCTTAAATCTTTGGGTTTGGCAAAGGTATATTACTATTACCATTTACTACTGTGTGTTGTATACTTGATTTGTTCCACTGATCTATCACTCTGTTTCTTAGCCAGTAACTCGATTGTTTTCACTATTATAGCTTTGTAACAATTTAAGATCTACTACTGCTAGGCCACCTTCTTTCACATTTCCTCTCTTCCCCTCTCTCCCATCTCTCCCCCCCCCCCCCCCCCGCCCCCAACACACACACACACACACACACTGATTGCCTTGGCATTCTTAACCTTTTGTCCTTCCAGATCATTTTTAAAAAGTTCTATGAAATAATCTTTTGATAACTTGATAATTGGTATAGCACTGAATAATTATACTTAGGCAAAATTGTCATTTTTATTGGCTTGGCCGACCCATAATTTATCCAATTATTTAGATCTGTCTTTATTTATATGAAAAGGGTTTTGTAATTATATTCATGTAGTTCCTGGGTTTATGTTAGCAGGTATACTTCGAAGTATTTTATATCATCTGCAACTATTTTAAATAGAATTTCTCTACCTCTTCCTAGTAGTGACCTTTCTTAGAATGTTTCTTTTCCACAGAAGAGAACATTAAGATAATTGAGAGAAAAAAATTAAAAAGTCTGGCTGTAGTAGTCAAAATTGAATCTTACCATTTCCCCTTAGATGTTGATATTGATTAGAGGTCTCTGGGAACATGTATAATATATATTCCAGAAATATTCTAGGCTACAATCAGACTGAGATGATGAACATTTTATAGTCCATCATAGTTTTATGGCCCTTTTGCCAACCCTTCTAATCTGAATAAGGAACTTGATGTTTTTGGTAGAATAAGACTTGGCAATTGTTGGATAAGTCTAGCTTTTGAGAATACTGTGAAAATATCAAATTCCATGAATTAGTGTAGCTGACATCTTATCAGATTCATTTTAGTCATAAAGAAAACCATGAAGAAGAGTTGTGTGTTTGATTTATGCGTATCAACCTAACTTAGCCTTGATGGCTTTGTAAGGATCAATTAATTCTGCTTTGAAGTTTTCCTGTTCATGACTTATAGTTCACCATTTGTCTTAGAAGTATTTTTTGAAGCTAGATTGCTTTAAAGAAGTTATATCTCTATAAAGAAAGCAAATTAAACAAGACATTTCAAAATGTGAAGTTTTATGCCTTGAATGTCTAGGCACTTAAATAGCTAGTATATACAGAAAGTTAGATTTAGACTGGAAGATCTGAATCCAAATCTTGTTTCACATGCTTACCAGCATGTCTGACCCTGGGTAAGTCACTTAATTTTTCTCAGTGCCAGCTTCATTATCAGCATGATAGGAATAAAAATTATAATAACCAGCATTTTTATAGAATTCTGAGATTTGCAAAGCATTTTACAAATATTAACTCATCAATCCTCACAACAACTCAGGTATAACTATTGTGTCCATTTTACAGATGAGAAAACTGTTATACATTGGGCAATAACTGTATATTAGGCTTAGGTTCATACACAAAATAGAATAATTTAGTATAAAGAAAACATATTTACTAATGATTTCATTTTTTAAAAATTGGAACTCTTATTAAAATGAGTAATTGTAACACACTAAGAACTTTTTTAATGGGAAACATTTACAAAGCATCTGTGAATTTTATATTTTTAAGTTTTTAAAAATTCTGATTGTGACAAATATTTCTAAAAGATATTTCCATATATAAAAAGAGGATATTATGTGAAACCATGTATTTTTGTTTCTTGTAGTTCAAAAACTACAGGAATAAGTTCTTGAAGAAATCAACATCTAGATTCGATATATTTTTCTCATTAACCTTCTGCTGTTTCACATTTTGCTTAATCTAAATTTAGTTTTATTCCTAAGCTTAAATAGAATAACAGTTTCTAATTCAAAGTTGTGTCTTTATTTTGGAGTTGGAATTTCCCTGAGATAGTCAAGAGGCTTATGGCCATCATATAATCATTCTGAAAATTTGTCCTCAGCAACAAGTCTACTGTTGTTTATCTCCCCAAATAAGGGACATAGTATTCACATGCCAGGTTAAAAGATCCCCAAAAAAGGGTAGCCACCATTTTTACTTGACTTGTCTTATTGGCTAGGAAAAGGAAGGGCAACATTTCAATTGTATGTTCTGTCCTCTATGGAGTAGAAACAGATTTCATGCACAGATCTCAAGATGAGTGATATGAATTTCCACTAATTTATTTTTCAATATAAGTAGGATTTTTAAAAAATCGGTTAACTTCTTATTTGTTTGTTTTTAAAAGACCTTATTTCTGGATTTCTCTCAACAAGTACCAACCTACCATCTACCAAAATAATTCCCCTTGGAGAATTGTGGTCTTTGCCAGGAAACAACCCCTTTTAAAACTGTTTCAGATGCAGAATGGTCTTGGGGGAAAATTTCCTGAGATTTTATTTTAAGTACTCTTATTTTTGTCAGAAAAAGAAACAATAGAAATGTACAAAGAATCATTTAACTAGAAAACCAAAGAAAATTTAAAAAAAGATTTAGTTTATTAATGATGCAGGTTTGTAATTAGATAAAATATGAAGTCCTAGTTAATACTGGACTGGAATTTGCTTTTAAGATATTATAGAATTAAATGAATAAAACTTATCCGATATGATGTGCAACTTAAGGATTAACACAGTGAGAGATAATTGGTTTTTGGGTTTTTTTTTTTTTATTTGTGAGACTAGCCATCAAACTCAGCTGTTTTTGAACATTTATCTCCTACAAGTAGGAGACAGATGTTTCCAGGTGAGATTCCAGCTGGTGTGAGGAAACTCATATGTAGTTAGTGAAAGAAAAGTTTTATCTTCTCTAAGCCTCTACACTATTGAAGAAGCGGGGTGTGTGTGTGTGTGTGTGTGTGTGTGTGTGTGTGTGTGTATAATTTGAACCAGTTCACAGCAAGGTTATAGTTAGTTTCTCAGCTTGATTTTTGCAGACTCTGGCTGGTTCCATGACTTACTCATCTTAAGTAACTGCTGGTAATAAAGTTGAATCAGAAATTCTCTCTTTATCATATCATATCATATCATGAAGTCAAACTCTATGTGTCTACCCATGGCAGGAAAATTCAAGTATGTTCAGATCTTTGTAGCATCAATTTGAGGGTTCAGCTCCTCTTCCAAGGCTACAGTAAATAACATAAAATATAACTTAATTATTCAATGCAGTGCCAAAGAGGGGAAAATCAAGTGGATTTGGAATTTTGATTGGAAAACTTTGGAACAAAGAAGGGAGTCTAATGAGGCAGAGAGAAAGATGCTCTGTAAAAATTTCCAGTTCATGAACTTAGGAGCTGGCTTATTCCTATTTCCATCCCTTCGTTTTGCTCCCTTCAAGTCCCAGCTAAAATTCTCCCTTCTGTAGGAAACCTTTCCTGATTTCTTTTAATTCTAGTGTCTTCCTTTTGCTAATTATCTCCACTTTATCCTACGTATGGCTTGCTTTAGAATGATTCTACAAAAATCAAAGAATCTCTTGAGTTGAAGGATCCCTCACAGATCATTTCTAATAATAAAAACTATATATATGTATATTTATATTTATATACATATATATGCATACATATATATAATTTATTATATGCCAGATACTGATTTGGTTCTCACAACAATTTCATTTGATTCTCACAACAATCCTATGAGATTATTATCACCATTTACAGATTAAAAAAAACTGAGGCAAACCAGAATTAAGTGACTTTACTCAGGGCCACACAGCTATAAATCTGAGACTAGATTTGAACTCAGGTCTTCCTGATGCCATGTTCAGCATGCTATCCACAGTACTGCTTAGCTGCCTCCACAAGACTACCTTCTGCAAGATCTCTCACAAGAAGATATCCACTCTGTTCTGAGAAAGTCCACTTTACTTGGCCATAATTGTTATGGAGCCAAGATTTGCCTCTAGTTCTGTCCTGGTGGATAAGCAGAAAGTCAAATATCTCTTTCATAGGAAAGGCTTTCAAATCACTAAAAATGTGCCATGTTTCCCTCTTCCCTCACTAAATTTTCTTTTCTTTAAGCTAAACATCTTATATCCCATCAAATGATTCTCATGCCTTATTATGTGATCTGTAGTCCCTCAATCATCCTTTGTCTGAAGGACCTCCAATTTAGGATCATAAATTTAAAACTAGAAGAGACTTTAGCAGCCATTGAGTTCAACTCCTTTATTGTACAGTCTAACAGTTTGACTTTGTGGTATCCTGTCTGTCATGATTCAAACTTATCTGAGTTTGAACCTCATGATTCCAAGTTTAACTATACCACGTAGTTGCTAAGATTTTTTTGTAATGAAATGAAGGAGATTGCATCTCTATTAAGTTTCCTTTTATTAGGTTAGGCCCATTATTCTGGCCTGCCAAGAGCTTTTTGGAACCTAATTCTTTCATGTCCCATGCCAATGGAAATTATGGCAATAAAACATTTGGAGTGGAATGCTGTGAAGTTATATTAATCAAAATTAGCCAAGTGAAGGGCCAAGAGAGGATATCTCTACGAATTTTCTGTGGAGGTCAAAGACCATGGGGATGGAACAATGTACCTAACAAGACTTCTCTGACATGTGGATCAATTTTAGTATTTTTTTCTTTAATATGAAGGATAAGTGAGATAATGGGGAAAGAGAGAAATTGTGAAATTTAAGTGGTATAAAAACAAAATATATGTATAAAAATTGTTTTAAAATATATTTTATCAATAAGCACTCTATTTTTTTTTTTTGGCATGGATCTCCTCAGAAGTCTCTCTCTATCCTATTTCTTGTTTATCGGACTTATTTTTCTTTGCCTCTTTAGAATTTTATTCTTATGAGATTCTCATCTTTTTAGAATTTACATCCTCTATAAGGTCTTTCTTTGAAACTTTGAAATTTTTTCTTTCAAAATCTAGACTCTTTCTCCTCACCTCCATTTCCTCTTGATTACTTTAACTTTGTGACACCTCAAATCCCACATTCTGAGAAAAAAAAAAAGTCTTTCATGGTCCATGGTTTCATTAGCAAAGCTGATGCATTGCTTCTCATATTGTCTTCCACTTACTCTGTATGTTTGCATACTATTACCCACATTAGAATGCAAGTTCCTTGAAAGTAGGGACTATTTTCTGATTTCTGAAGTAAAAATACTCACATTGAAAAACTAACAGTCAACTTGTGAACCTATATTAGTCAGCTCAATCATGCCTTTGAATGTCATCCCTGAATAGAATGTGATTCTTGAAGAAAATATTGTATTTAAGGAAAGGAGGTAAGTGCAGAGTGATGCTATATATTAAGGATACACAAACACACACATACACATACACACACACACACACACACACACACACACACACACACGTAAGAAAATGTGGCCTCCAGAAGGACAAAAAGCATTTGGTTGCGATCAATAGAAATAGAATAGAAGCAATATTTTATAAAAAATTTAAAAGAAGAAAAAAATTAGAACAAGGGATTTGGTAAATGAGTGGGAAGGTTGGCAACAAAGCTCATTCTAAGGGGGAGAGGGGGTTGGAGAATTTCAGTTAAACATCATCTACTGAAATTATTTCTATCCAAAGGAGAACACATCTAATATATTTTTGGTTTGCTTTAATGAAAATTTTGTTTTTCAAAAGATAGGAGAATTGATGAGAAATGCTATGGTGGACCTAATTCTAACCAGCAGGGCATAATTATCTGCTACAAGAATGATCAGAACATTGGAAGGAGAGTAGTCACTTATTTGGAATTCACAGTAGAGGAAAAGATACCTGGGAATTGTCTGAAGTAGAACCTAGTCAATAAATTAACAAGGATTTATTAAATATTTACTATGGCACTAAAGTGCTTAAGATTCAAAGAAAAGCCAAATATATCATTATCAACAAACTTTTATAAAGGTAGACAAAAATAATAACTAAACTCAGCTGAAAGAGAAAAATGTCACAAATATCAAGGGAATTAATGAAAAAAAATGTGAAGGAAGGTGGCCTATCAGTACCAGATCTCAAACTGTATTATAAAGTTTAATCTTTGAAACATTCTAGTACAGGGTAAGAAGTGGAGTGGTAAGATCAGTGGAATAATTAATTACATAGTGCTGAGTAGTAAATGATCATTGTAATCTAGTGTTTGACAAAACCAAAGATCCAAGGTCTTTGGACAAGAACTCACTATTTGGCAAAAATTGCTGGGGAAACTGAAAAGTTGTTTGTCAGAAACTAGACATAGACTGTTATCTCACACTGTATAACAAGACAAAGGCAAAATGGAAACATGATTTAGTGTGATACCCATAAACAAGTTAGGAAAGCACAGATAATTTTATCTGACAGATTTATGGGTAAGGAAAGAATTTAAGACCATACAAAAGATAAAGAGGATTATGGGATGCAAAATGGATAATTTTGAGTAAATTAAATTTAAAAGGGTTTACATGAGCAAAACCAATGCAACCAACATCAGAAGGAAAATGGCGAACTGGGAGGGAAATTTTTACAGTAAGTTTTTCTGATAAAGAGAACTGAGTCAACTCAAATATATAGAGAATTGAGTCAAATTTATAAGAATATGAGTTATTCCTCAACTGCTATATGGCCAAAGAATATCAATAGGCAGTTTCAGAAAAAGAAATCAAAGCTATCTATAGTCATGAAAAAATGCTTTTCATCACTATTGATTAGAGAAATGCAAAATAAAAGAATTATGAGGTATTCACACCTATCCGATTGACTAATATGTCAGAAAAAATTTACCAATATTGGAGAGTATGGAAAAATCAGGACACTAAACATTTTGAAAATCAATGTGGAACTATGCCCAAAGGACTATAATTATTGTTGCACACCCTATGGCCCAGGTCTGCATTCCAAGAGATAAAAGAAAAAAAAAAAGGAGCTATTTGACAAAAATATTTGTAGAATCTCTTTTTGAGATGAAAAGAATTAGAAAGTGAGGAAATGTGCATGAATTAGATAATGGCTGAATAAGCTGTGGCAAATGATTATAATGAAATATTATTGTATTAAAAGAAATGAAGACTCAGCTGGTTTCAGAAAAACCTGGGAAGAGTTATATATGAATTGATAGAGACTAAAGTAAACAGAACCAGGAGAGCATTGTATATAGTAACAGCAATCTTGTACAATGATCAATTGTAAGTGGCTTAGCTATTCTGATCAGTACAATGATCCAAAACAATTCTGAATAAATTATGAGGAAAAATGCTATTCATCACCAGTAAAAGAACTGATGGAATTTAAATGTATATTAAAGCATAATTTTTTCACTTTATTTTTCTTTTTTTTTTTTGGCAACAAGGTTAACATGAAAATATGTTTTGCAATAATTTTACGTGTATAATAGTTATCACATTTCTTGTTTTAGGAATGAGTGATAGAGGAAAGAAAATTTAGAACTTTTTTTTTTAATGAATGATTAAAAACAAATAATAAATTTTTACAAAAGAAAAGTAGATTGAGACATAATTTAAGAATTATTTAATTACCAGAAAGGCATAGTTTATAAACAGAGCCTAAATGTCATCTTTTAAAAAATATAAAGTAAAACTGCCCAAATGTTATAGAATCAGAAGATACAATCAGACTGGACTTCTGATGGGATTATGTAGAAAAGGAATGTATGTATATACATGTATATATATGTATGTATGTATATAGATATATATATACAGAGAAAAAAAAGAAGAGAGAGAGAAAGAGAGAGAAAGAGAGAGAGAGAGAGAGAAAGAGACAGAGAGAGAGAGACTGAGAGAGAGAGAGAGAGAGAGAGCCTTGAAGACAGAGGAAAAGATGTTTTTACAAATACTTCAAGAATCTGTGACATTATCAATGTGGGTACCATATTTCCTGATATAGATTATAGCCTTTTTTTTTTTCTGTGCCAAGTAGTAAGTTGCTGATGCTACCAGAATTTATCAAGTTATGGTTAACCTTGTGGTGATGAGATAAGATCACAGCAAACATGAATGCTAAAAAGGGAGGGATAGGACAATAACTAACATGAACTTTTCCTATACTATTGTTCTGAAAGGCAGACCTAGATTCTCCCTCTTTGCTCATCCTTTAGTGAGAATAAAAAATTAGAAACCCTTCTGAAAGCAAATTTCAAACAAAGGTTTTTCATGTATTCTAATTATTCTACAGTAACAATGCGATGAAAATTATTAAAGGTAATTCAATTTCTGACCTTAAATTAAATAATTTTCATAATTTTAAATGAAATATTTTGACCAAATATCAGAAATGATCAGTTGCAAATGAATAGATGCATTGCTTTGGTTTGCTTAGCTCATTGAAGATGTTTGGAGCATCAGATGAAGTTGAGATAAAATCTACTCAATCCATTCTCTATATTTTCAGACAGCTCTCTCTTCTATTTCTCCACCTTGCCATCATCGCCTATCACTGGGAACTCCCTGAGGGTCAAGCTTATGTTTTTTTAAGGAACAGAGGAAAAGATACTTCTAAGCACAGGAGCATTTGTGCATAAAGAAAGCCTGCAGAGCTCCCTGGATAATACCAGTTGAGTAACTGAACCAGCAGTCACATCATCAAATGCAATCTTCTAGCTGTCATTTGGGGAAAGAGTTCTGGAAGTCCATGACAAGGAAATCTTTTAACTGGACAAAGGATATGTTTTTCAAACCACTGTTTACTGGAAAAAAAGTCTGAAAGTAGGGGAAGGGAAATAATTCTAATAGAGGAGACCTTGAAAAAGACCTTCCCATGATGTGATATTAAGGTTCAAACTTATATTTGTCTTACTGAAACAAAAATGTCTTTAGAATGAAGACATTCTGGGAAAACACATTAGGAAAGCTCTTATTCACTATATAGTTGTAATTTGCAATGTAATCTATATTAGGTGCCTCATGTCAGAATAAAAGAATAATAAAAACAGAGACAGTCTTTTTTAGTTGGAAAAAAAACATAAAATATTTCATTTAAGCAATTAAAGGACAAGATCAAATATAGTTTAGTTAATCAACCAGAATTCATTATTTATAGGTAAGTGGTAAGCACTAATGGAGATATGAAAATGAATAATATACAGGCCTTGCCCTTAAAGAACTTAAAACATAGTGGTGTTAGAGAAAGAAACCATGTATTTAAGTAAATAGAATGATAAGCAGAATTTCAAGCAGTCTAGGAAAGTGGCTAAGAGAGGCAAAAGAAAATACCATGAGAATTTTAAAGAAAACAGAACCAGGAAAGATTAGGACCATAAGGGCCCTTTAAAGAAATCAAGTCTACCTTGTTTCCAGGAAGGCTCATGGCCAAAATATACAAGACAGATGACTTTTTAGAGTATTTTTAGAGGATGCCAGTGGCACAGATTTCACCTGTCCCAGCATTTTTTTGCATCTTGTAATCACAAGCTAGCTAAGCAGTAGTTCCCACCCATCAGGTCAAAATTTTAGGTGTTATTGAAATGTCACTTATTGTCCTATTGCAGAAAATTCTTTTTAAATGGTAACTTGTGGCTTCAAAGTTAAATCCTTAATTCTTGTCTATGTTACGAACAGGAAGATGCTCCCAAGGAAAGATGGAAAAAGTAGGAACAATTTTAGGAAAATTTGAAAGCAGAAAGTTTAGATTTAAAAAATAAATTTGAAGAAGAAAAAAATATTTTTAAGAAGCTTATACAATTAGAATTATACGATGCATGGAACAAAGTTACTTAACAAATACTTGTTCATCACAATGTCTGTCATAATAATGACTAATCATCATGAATCTAAATTCATGAGGAACAGTATGAAATAGTAGAGATAGAAATCTCAAGTTCAGGAAGACCTGGGCTAAAATATTCTTTCTGATACAAAGTTAGGAGACTGTTTTTTTCATTCCTTTAATACTCTAACTTGTTTCTATATCTTCCAATTAAGAATTCATTTATAAGATCTCTCTGGTGAGAGATCTCTTCTTCCCCTAAGCATATTGAGTTACTCCATTAAAGTCAACTGACTGGAGAAAGGGCAGCAATGAAAAGCAGGGCTTCTGGGTGAGTCACCTACCCAAAAAGAAATTAAACACACAAAGAGAAGTAAAGGAACATTCAGTAACAAACAATAACAGGAGTCTAGGGTACTAGACCTACAACTTTTGTTTTTCTTTTTCTCTCTTTTTTAAAGTTTTTTTCCCTTCCTTTCTTTTATTCTTGGAGATGCTTTGACCCTCAGTCATTTATATCTTCTCATCTTTTAAAGCGTTAATATAGTATGGCAAACTGTGTTGAGGCTCTAATTTAGGCATCATTTTATAAATCACCAAGACAAGAATGGAACAAATGAAAAGGAGAAAAAAAATACCTTCATGCAAAGTGGCTACCTTCAATTCTTTAAAACTATAGTTAATAGCTAATTATACTGACATTCCCATTGTGTGGAAATGGAGAGAATGCAAATATAATTCCTTAGATAATTATTTCATTAAATGAAAGTGACTTGTGTGAAATAGCAAATTAACATAAATGTCTTCTTAGGAGCTAGCAACTATGTACTTTAATTTGGAAATGTTTCAACTTTGAAATAACAGGTAACCCACTGCATTTTTCAGGTGACTATAATGGTGAAGTATGAATTGGATATCATATTTACTGAAATAAATGCCATTCTATCTTTAGTTGTTATTTCATTATTAAATGGAATGAGTAAAATATGTAAGTAGATTCCTACTAACAAAGGGGCTCAAGGAATCCCCAGGGTTGTTACTGAAATCTCAAGTATTAGTTTGTACTTTGAAGACTCCTTTTCTTTGTTTTTAAAAATTTTCCCCCTTTACATTTTAAATTCTGAATCATGTCCCTACTTTCTTCCCCAAAGCCCTAGAGGAAGCCACTATTTTCTCTCCCTCCCTCTCCTTCCCTTCCTCTCTCCTTCTTTCCCTCCCCTTCTCTCCGTGTCTCTCTCTGTCTCTGTCACTCTCTCTCTGTTACACACACACACACACACACACACACACACACCCATACTATACATATTTCTATTTATCAGTTTTTTTCTCTTGTGTGGATAGCATCTTCCTTCACATGTCCTATGTAATTAAGTATTTATAATACTCAGAATAACTTAATCATTCACAGTTCTTCTTTAAATATTATATCATTTTGTACAATGTTCTTTTAGTCCTGCTTATTTCCCTCTTCATTATTTCATGCAAATTTTTCTATATTTTTCCCAAATCAATCTGCTTGTCATTTGTTATTGCACAATGCTATTCCATCACAATCATATGCCCCAACATATTTAGCCATTCTCCAATTGAGGAGCCTCTCCTCAATTTCCAATTCTTTGCCACTAAAAAATAGCTCTTAAATTTTTTTAGAATATACAGATTCTTTTCCTTTTTTCCCTGATCACCTTGGAAAATAATGATGGCATCACTATGTCAAGGAGTATACACAGTTTTACAATTTTTGTGATATGATTCCAGATGGCTCTTAAAAAATGGTTGGAGCACTTAACAGTTCCACTAATTGTGTAGCAGCATTCAATTTTTCCCCATATCCTTTCCAACATTTGTCATTTTCCCCTTCTATTGTTTTAGCCAATCTGATAGATCTGAGATTTTATCTCAAAATTGTTTTAATTTGTATTTCTCTAATCAATAATGATTTAAAGCATTTTTCCTATGACTTATATGTAGCTTTGATTTCTTCATTCAAAACCTACTTGTTTATCCTTTGATAATGGGGAGTGATTCATATCCTTATATATTTGAAAAAGTTCTCTATAAATTTGAGATGTGATTTCTTTATCTGGGAAACTGTATATAAATTCCTGCTCTCCCCCCTCAAAATTGTTTCTCTGTTCTCTTTCTAATCTTGGTTACACTGATTATATTTGTACAAACTTTTTTTTTAACTTGATATAATCAAAAGCAGGCATTTTACATCTCACAATGCTGTCTTATTTATTCATAAATGCTTCTCCTATTCATGAGCCTTATAGAAAATGTTTCATATTCTTTTAATTTACTTATGGTATCTCCCTGTATATCTAGGTTATGTATCATTTTTAATTTTATCTTAGTAAATGGTAGAAGATATTAACATGTACCTAATTTCTACCAAGAATTCCCAATAATTTCCCAATTATTTTGAGCAAGTAGTGAATACTTATCCCTAAATCTCAAATCTTTATGTTTGTCAAACACAAGATTACTATCAATATTTACTATTGTGCATTGTATGTTTATCCACTGATAACTTTTTCATTTCTTAGCCAGTACTAGATAGTTTTTTCATATTTACTATCTTATAATGTAGTTTAAGATCTGGTACTGCTAAACTTTCTTTCTTTACATTTTTTCATTAATTTATTCAATATTCTTGACCTTTTGCTCTTCCAAATAAACTTGGTTATTATTTTTCTAGTTCAAATTAATTTATTTTGACAATTTAACTGATATGACATTGAATAAATAAATTAGTTTAAATAGAATTGTCATTTTTATTATACTGGTTCTGCCCACCTATAAACAAAATTTTTCAAATTATTTAAATCTGACTATATACACACACACACACACACACACACACACACACACACACACACAAATGTTTTCTAATTATGTTCATGTAGTTCCTAGATTTGTCTTGGCAGGTATACTCCCAGGTATTTTATATTCTCTGTTGTTATTTTAAATAGGAACATTTCTTAGTACTTATTCTTGCAAGCTTTTACTGATGATATATAGAAATATATGCAGATGATATACTTATTATTTATTTTATTATTTTATATCTTGCAACTTTGCTAAAAGTATTCATTGTTTCAAGAGTTTTTTTTTATTTAATCTCTAGGATTTTTTAGGTATATCATTATATCATCTGCAAAAAAAGAGATAATTTTATAACATCATTGCTTATCCTGATTCATTCAATTGCAATCTTACTGCAATCACTAGCATTTCTGATAATATGCTGAATAATATTGGTGACAATGGGAATCCTTATTATTTTATTTCTGATCTTATTGGAAAGGTTTCTTGTTGATCTGTCTTTTAAGAGCTCAAAGCATATGAGCCTTTTGATCTCAGAGATGAGATGAATGAGGTGGGAGGCTCATAGAGAGTGAAAAGAGCTCCAGTTTATTATGCTGTACAGCTTTGTTGTTAAGACATTTTTGCAAGTGTGATCAGCTTGTGAACAGTAAGCAATCCCCAATCAAGCCCACCCAAGCAGCTCATGGGCTTTCATTTGCATGGTATCTGCCAATGGGAGGAGAGCCAATCCAGCGATTCAGCAGCAGAGGCCCTCTCAGGCATCCCTGTTCAGATAGTCACTGGCTGTGTCCCTTGGCTTACACCGGTTCCCATGATCACAAATCTTTGCTCTTTGCTTAAATAGGGTGTTTCTGCAATGCGGCAGAAAACTTATTGTGTGTCAAAAATCGAGGTAGCCTCGTTACTCCCTCTTGGCAGGGTTCCATAACTCAAAAGTTTCTAGCTTATCCCAATTAAAAATAATGCTTGCTAATGGCTTTAGGTAGATAGTCCTTATCATTTTAAGAAAAAAATCCATTTATACTTGCATTCTCAAGAGTTTTTAATAGGAATAAGTATTGTATTTTGCCAAAAACCTTTTCTGCGTTTATAGATATGGTCACATAATTTTTGTTACTTTTGTTATTAATACAATCAATTATGTTAATAGTTTTCCTTATATTAAACTATTCCTGTATTTCTTGTATAAATCCCACTTGGTTACAATATATAATTTTTATGATATATTGTAATTGCTTAAGTAGTATTTTCTTTAGGATTTTTGCATAAATATTCATTAGTAAAATTAGCCTATAGCTTTCATTCTTTGTTTTTACTCTTCCTAATTTTGGTATCAGCATTGTATTTATTTCATAAAAGCAATCTAGTAAAGCTCTTTCTTTGTCTATTATCCCAAATAACTTATTCAATATTGGAATTAATTAATTCATTAACTTTGGAATTGATTTAATATTGGATTACTTGATTTTAAATGTTTGGCATAATTCACTTGTAAATCCATCTGATCCTGTTTTTTGTTTTTTTTCTTAAGAAGCACATTTATGGTCAGTTCAATTTCATTCTCTAAAATATGTTTATTTAGACATTCTATTTCTTCTTCTGGTTATCTAGGCAATTTATATTTTTGTAAGTATTCTTCCATTTCACTTAAATTGCTAAATTTATTAGCATATAATTAGACAAAATAACTCCTTATAATTGCTTTGATTTCATCTTCATTGATGTTATATACCCCTTTTCATTTCTGATATCAGCAATTTGTTTTTCTTTTTTCTCTTTTTAAATAACATTAACCAAAGGCTTATTTTTATTGTTTTTTTCATAAAAAAATAACTCCCCATTTTAGTTCTTAATTCAATGGTTTTCTTATATTCAATTTTATTAATCTCACCTTTAATTTTTAGGATTTCCAATTTAATGTTTAATTGGGAAGTTTGAACTTTTTTTTCTGTTTTTTTTTAAATTGTATACTCAAATTGTATATGTCAAATTTCTGACAAAATACAATATCTATTGTTGATGTTAAAGCATTGAAAATCAGAGAAATAAATGGACTTTTCCTTAAAAGTAATAACAACATACACTAATATCTCCACATTCATTGTTAATTCATTCTAGAAGGGAGATGAAGGGTGAAAATGAGGAGTACCTAATTTTTCCCATAAGGAGGTCATCACCAGTCTGCAACCTAATCATCCCTTCTCACCCAATTTCTTAAAGTGAAAAGTGGGGCTTCCAGCTGTGAAGAAACAAGTCAACCCATCCCAGTCCAGCCAGGCTTTTCCCTTCTTGACCAAACTCACTTACTGAGAGGAACTTTATACTCTTTTTCTATCCCAAGACATCCAAGCTCCCAAGATGTGGTTGTGGGGCTGGATGTGGAGTCAGAGCTGGGATATCACAGGTGAGGGAAAGTGATGAATGTAGAGGTTGTAGTTTCTTTCAGCAAGTTAACAAGTACTAAGGTACCATTGTACTTCTATTTGACAAAGTATTAGTAATTCTAGCTATAGCAATAAACCCCCCCCTCCCAAAAAAGGAGGGAAAAATCATAGTTTAAAACCCCCCAATAAGAATCACTTTTTATAGATGATATGAAAGTATACTTAGGAAGCTTAAAGATCCAAATAAATAAAAGTAATTGAAATAACCTCAACAAACCTACAGAAAGTAAAATAAGTCCTCACAAATCATCATCATTTCTATATGATATCAAAGCAACACAGATAGGGGAAGATAAGTGAAATACCATTTAAAATTATCATAGAAGGTATAAAGTGCTTGGTAATGTACTTTCCAAGGCATACATAAGAACTACACAAATGCAACAACAAATAGCTCTTTTTATAAATGATAGACCTAAGTAATTGGAAAAATTGTTAATTACTCATGAATAGGATGAGTCCATAGAATAAAAATGACAATATTGCCTAATTTATTACTCAAAACAATTAATTAAATTAATTTCATTTAATTTTTATTTCATTTAAATTAAATTGATTTCATTTAAAGTATTCAATGGGTTACTTTATAGAAATAGAAAAATAATTATAATAGTCAAAGAGATGGAGGAAAACAGAGTAGAGAATATCAAAAGAAATAAAAAAGAAATGGGAACAAAGGGGACCTAGAAGGACCAGATTATAAACTATACTACAAAACAACAATTGTTAAAAACAATTTGGTATTGGTTAAAACAGATTCATCAGTGAAATATACAGAAGCAAATTATATAATACCTTAGTATCAATAAACACAAAGATCCAGCTATTGGAATATGACCTACAATCTAGCCCCTTCCTTCCCATACTTCCATTTTTCTTACTCATTATTTCTGCTTTCTTTCCCCTCAATTATTCACTCCAGTGCACCACCTCACCATAATGAACTATTTATATCTTCTTAAACACAATAATCCATTTTCAATATCTATTCCTTTTCACTGACTGGCTCTCATGCCTGAAGAAATCTCCTTCCTCATCTCCTCCTCTCAAAATTCTTCCCTTTCTTCAAGACTTGGCTCAAATGCTAGCTTCTGCATTACATAGCTCTTTCCTGGTTCTCCCAAGTTCTAGTGGTTTCCCAATTATGGTCACCTTTCATTAATTACATATGTATCACTTATGAACTTATTTATATGATACTGTCAGTATATCATACTATACTGTATATATATATCATATGCATCTTTATTATTACATATACATATATATTACATTTATAAAGCATACATTATAGAATAACGAAAGCTCTTTGAGGAGGGAGAATTTTTGTATTTTCCTTGCATATAGTGTGACAGAGTAAGCACTTAATGATTACAAATTGACTGATTTTTGTTAATAATTCAGAATTTCTTATTAAAATGATTTGTTTTGGCAAAAATCCAACTTATATACATGTTTTCTGGGAAAACATCCTTTATTCAAAATGAGATAAATGTGAGTCATCAAAGATTACCAGTTCATTTAGGAAAGAACTTTGTTTATAAACTGAATATGGCACACATGACAAAGAACTATAACTCTAAAATAATATGTTAAATGTTTTTTTTAATGATACATTGAAATTCTAAGATTCTAGAAAAACATATAATATTTCAGGAAGAAATTTATGAGAACTTTGAAAATATTTGTTATACCTTAACTGAATGTCAGAACTACAATGAAAGATTTATAGCATTTATTGTTGTTGCTATTTTTTAAATGATTAACCTTTAGGTACAGAACACAAAGTTAGAGAGGGTCCTTGATTTTTTATCAGGAAAGTGTGCTTTACTGAAGTTTAAGAATTTAAACAGTTGGATACAATCTTGTAAGAAGGATAATTTTGATGGCAGATCAATAAAATAATTTAAAGCTAAAATTCAGTATACTAGTAACAAGACAATATTTTACCTTATAGGCTTTTGAAGAAAGAGAGTGAATAGAAAGTAGATGTATGAAAACTAGGGAGAAAAAAGTCAAAGTAGCCAAGGTCAATGGCCTGCTAGGCATGCATCATTATTTAAAACATAAAAATTATTTGAAAATCCCTGTTTTCCTGGAAAGGTCATTACAAAAGTGTTATATTGTCACCTGTCACAATTCAATTGCATGTAGCTTTTCCTACTATATGATGTATATATTTCTTATATATAGATATATACTATAATTCAAGATACACTGCACATATTCATTGCATAAAAATGCTGATAAATGATAATCATTATAAATTAGAGATTGCCTGGTAGATATTAATCCTTGTATACATGTGAAAAGCTACATTCAATTCTAGGTGCTATATTTTTAGAAAGATTTTGACAAATTGCAGTATATGCATAAAAAAAAAAAAAACAACTAGGATGGTAAGAGTACTCTAAATCTGGATCCTAAGCATGACATAAGACAAGCTAGAGAAGAACAGCATAGCTGGTATGGCCAATATTTAATGGGGAAAAATAACTTGGAATGGAATAAAAAAACCACAATACTTTGGGTGATACTGATAAATAGAATCTGAGTAAATAATGAAGATGGTATAAACATTTACCTCAAGGAAATAAATATCAACTTTACAGAAAGCCCTGAGCCTTGCTAGTAGGTTTCTGACTAGAGTATAGGAATGGAAAAATAGCCTTGCTCAAAAGAAATAGATCTGTCAGAAGAGGCAGATATATAGCTATATATCAAGAAAATGGACATTTTTACAGAAATCCATGTAATTTAGTCAGAAACACTGTAGAGAAAATTTGTATGAAGATAAAAGGAAATAGGGATAGAACTGGACCCTTTGAATTCCCTGGTATCTAGTGTGGAAACTCCCTCTTCACATTCAAGCTGGCACCTTCTCTATAAGAGTCTTAGACAGCTGATGAGAACAATGTGGCATTAGGTGATTTATCCAGAGTCATACAATCAGTAAGTGTCAGGAAGGGGAATACAGCTCTCTGTGCACCTTTGAAGAAGATTAAAAAGTAAAACATAAATGGTGATTGGAGGCACCTAGCCCATTAAACTATAAGCACCCTGAAAGCAGATTTGTGTTTTGTTTGTTTTTCTTGTATCCCAACACTAAGGTCAGTACCTGGCACATATAAGGAGATTATTAAATACTTGTTGACAACTTATGCAGAAAAGCAGAGAAAATCAATAAGTTCTTGGTAGTGATCACAAAATTGGCATGGGGGGGTAGTCATAGTACAGTATTATTATTTTTTCTTTTACATACTCAGTAATTAAGATATTGTTGGCATGTAATAGGTATTTAATAAATGCTTACTAATTGATTAGTAATGGGGATGTCCAGTAAATAGGTATCACATAAGTCACAGAAATTTTATTCATTTAAAAGCGGAACATTTGACCGACTTGCTTTGCTGACAGTTTCAATTCTTAGAAGGAAAAGAAAGCAATGTCAAAGAATAAATTTAATTCTGGGCAGTGAAGAAACACTAATTGGTGAAATTAAAGTGACAATAACCTTGGGAGGGAATAGTACCATAGTCTTATCACTTATTAGAACCCAGTAAAGGAATGCTATGACTTGAGAAAAACAGAGTTTGAAAAGTCCAGAGAACAGGGAGAACGAAGTCCCTTGAGACTTTAAAAGAGGAGATGACTTAATGGGCGATCATAATACTTAAGACTTTTCCAGTTTACAAGGTATTTCTCTCACAATAACCCCCTGAGACAGGTTTCCAAAAATTTGAAATTTTAATTTATATAATGATAAATAATCTCAATGATATTAACAACAACAAAATGATAGGGTCAGATAGGTGGTACAGTAGTAGATAGAATACCAGTCCTGGAGATAGGAGAATCTAAGTTCAAACCTGACCCTGAGAAAGTTACATAAATCCAATTGCCTCACTAAAAAGGGGGGGGCGGCAGTGGGAGAGTGGGCATGAGAAAACCTTCAATAAGCTCAGATTTTCTTTTTTTTTTTTTTTTAAGACAAATAAGACAAATTATAGTATTTATTCAGAGGTTACCATATGCCAAGGACTGTGTTAATACAAGTAAGTAAGACAGTCCTTGTACCCAAAAAACCTACATTATAATGGGCAAAAACAACAAAAGGTGAAGATAAGTAATTGCATATTGTAGCCTAGCTTGAAGATAGCAGAAAAATTTTGCCTTGGTTTCAAGGCAAAATAAAGTGAATGGTCACCTATCAGAGATTGGGGTGGCACTAGGGTAAAGTCCAAGTTCCTGTGGGGGGATGACCAAGATGGAATTGGAGTGATAAGAAGATAGCCAAATTTTGACAAAGACAAAAGATATAGATGAGTATATAACTAAGGAAAAATACAAAAAGGCTGGCGTGACCTTGAAGGATAATATCAAGGTCAAAGTTCAAAATGGAACTGTTTGGAAAAAAAAAAGAAAAAGAAAGAAGAAATGAAGGAATAATGAAAGAAAGTAAAGGAATACAAACAAAACTAATACAAACAAGATTAGAAGGGAAGCAACAAACTGGGAAAACATCTTCACAGTTAAAGGTTCTGATAAAGGCCTCATTTCCAAAATATATAGAGAACTGACTCAAATTTATAAAAAATCAAGCCATTCTCCAATTGATAAATGGTCAAAGGATATGAACAGACAATTTTCAGAGGATGAAATTGAAACTATTACCACTCATATGAAAGAGTGTTCCAAATCATTATTGATCAGAGAAATGCAAATTAAGACAACTCTGAGATACCACTACACACCTGTCAGATTGGCTAAGATGACAGGAAAAAATAATGATGAATGTTGGAGGGGATGCGGGAAAACTGGGACACATGCATTGTTGGTGGAGTTGTGAACGAATCCAACCATTCTGGAGAGCAATCTGGAATTATGCCCAAAAAATTATCAAATTGTGCATACCCTTTGACCCAGCAGTGTTTCTATTGGGCTTATATCCCAAAGAAATACTAAAGAAGGGAAAGGGACCTGTATGTGCCAAAATGTTTGTAGCAGCCCTATTTGTAGTGGCTAGAAACTGGAAAATGAATGGATGCCCATCAATTGGAGAATGGCTGGGTAAATTGTGGTATATAAATGTTATGGAATATTATTGTTCTGTAAGAAATGACCAGCAGGATGAATACAGAGAGGACTGGCGAGACTTACATGAACTGATGCTAAGTGAAATGAGCAGAACCAGGAGATCATTATACACTTCGACAACGATATTGTATGAGGACATATTTTGATGGAAGTGGATTTCTTTGACAAAGAGACCTGAGTTTCAATTGATAAATGACGGACAGAAGCAGCTACACCCAAAGAAAGAACACTGGGAAATGAATGTGAACTATCTGCATTTTTGTTTTTCTTCCCGGGTTATTTATACCTTCTGAATCCAATTCTCCCTATGCAACAAGGGATAATGTGGTAAAAAAAAATTACCCTGGCATGGATTCTGTCAATATAAAGTAATTATTAAATAAAAATTAAAAAAAAGAAAGAAATAAAATAAAGGAAGATAAAAATACAAAATAAAGATATGTTAAATTATATTTTGTGTCAAAAAAGGAAAGCAGTGGGAACTAGTTCTTAGACTTGATTTTGTAAGGTTAGATCAGACTATACAAATCTTATTTTGCTTGCTTTTTCACTGACAAGAAACATGATGTTCAAATTGGAAATAAAGGAAACAAGAGGAACAAATATGATGAACACAGAAATGAAGCCTGAGGTAAGTGAAGAGATAGGAAGAGCTCACTAATTTGTTCAAATAGTTTCAACTGATTCTGAAATATTTTACAAACGTGAAAATGAACGAGGTACTTGAATTCTGGTGATAGACAAATGTCTTGATTTTCAAAATAGGGGCAGAAAGAAGAAAACACTGTTAATTTTAAATCTGAAATTCTAATGTGAATATATATATGTATAGCAAATATCTAGAGCTCATTAGGAAACAAGTGACTTTTAAGGAAAGAAAACAAAAAGGGGTGATCATATAAATGCATAATCAGATTTGACAGTGAAACTCAGGGGAAATCAAGTCTAATGCTTCTGAAGAACATACTATAATTAATATGTTATTAATAATAACACCCACCTTATTTTGATAGACCTAGTTATTAAGACATTCCTATTCCCTTATTACTTACATTCACTGGTCCAGATTTCTCTTTATGGAGTTATAGATTAATAATAACTGGTATTTACATACCACTTTAATTTTTTGCAAAAGGGTTTGTAAATATTATTTGACCTGATCCTCACAGCAATCATGTTGAGACAGGCATTACTATTATTGTCCACTGAGGAAATTAAAGCAGACAGCAGTCAAGAGACTTGCCCAGGATCACACAAACTGGATTTGATTAGGTTTTCCTAACTCCAAATCCAGTACTCTATCCACGAAGTCACCTACCTTTCTCAATCTCTCTTTGATATAACAACTCTTCCAAAATTTGAGGCCCACAGTGATGTTCTCAAATCTTGTCTTCTCCCAACTAGCAGAGAAGGAGTTAGCTGTTGTTGTTGTCCCTCCTCCTTCTCCTCCTTTTTTCTTTTTCCTCCTCCTTCTCCTTCTTCCCTAATCTTCCTATGACATGATTTTAAGCCCTTATTATTCTAATTGCTTTTCCCTGAACACAATTCCATTTATCAGCCTATTTCCAGCAATGTTATGGCTAAAATTTAACATGACATTTCAATACGAAACATATAAGCACCAAATAGTATATCATCCAGATTCTTAAAGGAAAAGTTAAATAACTTTCAGGAAGAAACAGACAGCAAAACTATGCTGGCAGGGGACCTCCAAGAAACTAAGGATGTAAATAAAATATTACAAAAGTTAGATATGAAAGACTTCTAAAAAATTCTGAATGGAAACAAAAAGAAATATTCTTTTTTTTCCCTCTCAACAACACATGGAACCTACACAAAATAGACAATGTAAGAGGGCACAAAACCTTCAAAATTAGGTGTAAGGAAGCAGAAACACTAAATATATTCTTTTTGCATCACGATGCAATAAAAATTACTTTCAAAAAAGGGTAATGGAAGTATAGATTAAAAATTAGTTGGAAAATAAATAATTTAATCCTAAAGAATGAGTGTTGTCTGTAGTGTGCAGCCCTCTACAGTTGTTAAAGAACAAATCTTAGAAACAATTGATAATTTCATTAAAGAGAATTACAACAATGAGACAACATACTAAAATATATGGGATGCAGCCCAAGCAGTACTTAGAGGAAAATTTATTTCTCTAGATTCTTATATCAACAAACTGGAAAAAGAACAGATCAATTTATTGAGCATGCAACTAAAAACACTTGAAAAAGAACAAATTTTAAAATCCTCAATTGAGCGCCGAATTGGAAATCCTGAAAATCAAAAATGAAATTAATAAGATTGAAAGTTTAAAAAATTAAGCTAATAAATAAATCTAGGAGCTGGCTTTATGAAGAAACCAGTAATATAGATGAGCCATTCATTAATTTTATTTAAAAAAAGAAAAAAATAAACCAAATATTCAGTATGAAAAATGAAAAGGGAGAAATAACTATCAATGAAGAAGAAAGTTAAGCAATCTTTGGAAAATATTTTGCTCAATTACTCAGATCTTGCAATCTGAGTAAAATCAATGAATACCTGTGAAAATATAAATTACCTAATTAACAAGTTGAGAAAATAAAAAGCCTAAATAATTATGTCATAGAAAAAGAAACTGAATATGCCACTAATGAACTCCTCAGGAAAAAATCCCCAAGTGAATTCTACTAAACATTTAAAGCAAAATTAATTCCAATATTATATCAACTATTTGGACAAATAGGTGGACATAAATTTACAATACAAATATAATGTGGACACTTAAAACAGGAAAAGCTAAAACAGAGAAAGTTATAGATCAATTTCCCTAATGAATGTTGATGAAAAGATTTTAAACAAACTACTAATAAAGCAATTTACAGAAATATATCAGAAGGATTATACACTATGACAAGATGAGATATATACTAGAAATGCAGGGTTGGTTTAATATTAAGAAAACTTATAATTTACCATATCAATAACAAAACTAGCAGAAATCATACAATTTTCTCAGAAGATGCTGAAAAAGCTTTTGACTAAATACAGTACCCATTATTATTAAAAATATTAGAGAGCTAGAATAAAGGGAGAATTCTTTATAGTAAAAGCACTATCTGTCTAAAACTATTATCAAGTACTATCAATAATGTGGATAAGTTAAAAGTCTTATCCATAAGACCAAGGGTAAAGCAAAGATGTTGTTTCAATGTTATTGTTGGGAAGAGATTTTTGAAAAATGAAGATTGAGAAAAATGTCATTATATTTCTCAATTAAGACAGCTTTGGTAAAATCTGGAGAGAGCAATTTCAGCTGAATTATGAAATTGGAAAATAGGTTGTAAAGGGTTTTAAAGAGTTAGAGGAGACAAAATAGAGTTATCCAGAATAGACATTTTTCTCAAGAAATTTAGCTGACAAAGGAAGAGAGGAACTAACGTAACGAAAGGGTTTTGTTCTTTTTTTTTTTTTTTGGTGGTTTTTTTATTGGTAAGGATGGGAAAAGTGTGGGTTTTACCAGAAGCAGAAAAAGAGCCAGGAGATAATGAAGAGATAGAAGAGTAGACTACAAATGATGGTGGAAGTCATCTACTGGAGAAGATGGAGTGGGCTGGAATCAAAGGTGATTGTTGAAGCAAAGAGCTACTTCATCAAAGACTGGAATGAAGGATGAGACAAGTATGAAAAGATATCAGGGTCCATATGTGTGGAGACAAGGGAGCTCTTGGTGAACAACTTCATTTTTAGAAAATGAAATATATAACTCAGATCTTCTTTCTATTTGGATAAGTCCTCCTGGGCAAGTACAAAGAAATTCTAGATCTAGAGCTTCTAAAACGAATTCATTTTTTTTTTTTAAGTTTAATTTGAGATGAACACAAAGACGTATATAAGGTGTTGCAAAGAGAAGTAGGAAAAACCAAGAAAACAATATACAAAATTTGTACAACAGTGTAAATAGCACAACATAAATTTCTACAATGTAAATAGTACAAATAACCAAAAGAACATTGCAAAATACAATGAAAATACCTTAGCCATCCCCAAAAGAGATGTGAGAAAATATCCCTGCTGCTTTGAAGAAGTGGGGATACATGAGTATGGAACATCTTTTTTTTTTTTTTTCCACTATGTTGATTGATTTTGCTGAATTCTTTTCTCTCTTGCATCTTTTTTTTTTTCTTTGTTATTAGAGATGGATTGTTGGGAAGATGGATACAGAGGAAAATGTAGGAGCTATAATAGCTAAAGATATTAATAAAAGATCAAGGTTTCCTTACATTTGGGACCATCTCCAGTCCTCCTGATCTATATTTTGTTATTGGATTCAAATGGCACTAGAGAAAAAAATGGGGATGGTGACTTTGTACAGCCCTCTCTTACCTCTGTGAACAGTAGTAGAAGCTACCCCCACTGGCATTCTAGCTGATTGAACAACATTTCTTTTCTTTTCTTTTATTCCTTTCCCTTCCTTTTCCTTTCCTCTATTTACATAGGGTATCATACCCTTAACCTGCAGGAGCTCTGCCTAAAGGAAAGCAAATTTTGATCACAAAAATTCACAAAGTATCTTGCAGTTTACAGGCTATATTTCTTTCAATATAGACCTAAAAATATTAGATATAGTAATAAGAGAAGAAAAAGAAACTGAATTAGAATTAGAAATAAAAGGAATTAGAAATAAAAACAAATCACTTGAAATAATTAAGAACTTTGACAAAGAGGCAAGATCACAAATCATTAGCATTTCCTTACATAACCAATAAAGCCCAGCAACAAGATATAAGAAGACATTCTGTTTAATGGAATTTAATTTAAAATAACTGTAAAAATATAAAATGCTTGGGAGTCTATGTGCCAAGACAAATGCAAAAACTATATGAACACAATTACAAAACACAATGAACAAAGCCAGATCTAAACAACTGGAAAAATATCAGTTGCTTGTGAGTAGGTTGAACCAATATATTAAAAATGACAATTCTACCTAAAATATTTTTCTTAGTGCATGCCAATCAAACTACCAAAACTTATCTGATAGATCTAAGTAAAACAACAATGTAATTCATTTGGAAGAACAAAAGGTCAAGAATATCAAGGGAATTAATGAAAAAAACATAACAAAACAAAACAAAAGAAGGTGATCTATTAATAGCAGATTTCAAACTAAATTATAAAGCAGTAATCATCAAAACTATCTGTACTGGATAGAAAATAGAGTGGCGGAGCAGTAGAAGAGATTAAATACACAAGGCATAGTAGTACATGACCATAATAACTTGGCCTTTGATGAAACTAAAGGCCCCAGCTTTAGGGACAAGACCTATTTGACAAAAATTGGAAGAAAAACTAGAAAACAATAGGATACAAATGATATCAACCAAAACCTCACACCATATTCCAAGATAAGGTCAAAATAGGGACATGATTTAGACATAAAGGATGACACCATAATCAAATTAGAAAAGCAAGGAATAGTCTACCTGTCAGATCTATATGGAGGAGAAGAATCCATGATCAAAGAAGAGATGGAGAGAATTACACAATCCAAAATAGATAATTTTGAATAAATTAAATTAAAAAGCTTTTGTGCTAACAAAATAAAAACAACCAAGCTTAGAAGGAAAACAGAAAGTTGGGGAACAATTTCTATAGCAAGTGTCTCTGATAAAAGTTTCATTTCTCAAATACATAAAGAACTGAAACTAGAAGGTGAATATGGCAATTTAGGTTTGATGTCAGGCAAAACTTCCTAATAATTAGAATTGTCCAAAAATAGAATGGACCAACTCAAGAGCAAGTTGACTCCTTCCCTTAGAGATCTTAAGGCAGAGCTAGATCTCTATTTGTTGGATAGTGGTGATTCCTTGAATGAATGGATGACTTCTGAGGTATCCTTCACATCTCAAATTTTATAATTCTGTGTGTTTAGATTTTCACCTGTCAAGGATATTATAGAGAGGGCTTATTTGGGGGAGGGGGGTTTGCTGGGCTGGAATAGAATACCTCTGATATATCTTCCAATCCAAACTTTGATTCCTAATCCCAAAGGCGCATTTCTGCAAAATTTGCTTATGGAAATTAGAAAGTTAGGAGATGACACTTGAGTGGAACCCTCAAGGATGAGAAAGACCCTGAAAGGTGAAGATAAGGAAAATATGTTAGAAACATAGAAAGTAGCAATACAATTGTAGTTCTCCTACAGCAGCCTTGTAGTAAAGTTTGTTTGAAATTTAGATTTTGTGAGAGGACAATGGGGCATAAGGCTTAAAGATAAATTGGAAAACTTTCTATGTCAGGCTTAGGAATTCCCATTTTAATCCAGAGGCATTAAGGATGTACTAGTGGATTTTGAGCAAGTAAGTAATATGGTTTTCTTTGATCCCTCACCTGAAAAAATTCTGTCCTTCCTCAAATATTAATTGAGCAGCTCCTGTGGACCCCTCCTTTGCCTCTATTGCACCACACTTTGTATAATTCTGGTCTGTACATGGTGCCTCCCCAGAATAAATGCTCCTTTAGGACAAAGGCTATTTTTTTATCTTTATATACATCCACGGTTACCTCACAGCCCTAAAAATTATGGAAATCCCAGATGACTTGTCCTTTTTCCAGCCTAGTCCCCACAGATGCAATCTGGCAACCTTGTCTGCCCGGGAAGCTCCTAGCTACTCAACAACCACAGCCACTGAACACATCGGAAAAGAAAATTCTTGCTATTAAGGTCCTTGGCAATTGTTCAGTGGTTTCACATTAGAAAATGATATGGTTTTATGAATGAAAATTATACCAAAGAAGATGCATTCTCATTTGCTTTATGACCATCTTAAGAACCATGAGGGCTTTCCATGTCACTTGTAGTTGAAATCTCTTATTAGTGATTGTCTTCCAAATCAGAATTTGGGCTTGACACCAAGGACTGCATTGCCCTGCTAGCAGACCCAAAATATAGCACACTGTAAGTGCTTAATAAATGCTTTCCATTCATCCGTGTACTCGGTTACTGCCAAGCCCAATACATAAACATTTCACTGAACATATGTACAATTGAACTGCATTGAGTCTGCTGAGCTGATCAATCTCTATCTATAATCAGTGAGTATGTGACATGTCACAAATCTATTAAGACTGCTCAGGAGGATGTAAATAAATGCAAAAGATAAACATTTTTTTTTTTAATTAAACAAATACTATCAGAGTCCAAATAGCTCCCATGGGTACTGTAGAAATTATACGAATATTTAAAAAAATAAGAGTTGCAAACTTACAGCCTACAGAAATAAATGAAAATCCAAGAAATGTTGAATTGCCTTTGACAGATTCATGCAAATATCTAATCTCTGAAAGAAAAGCCCAGGCTGCAAAAAAAGTCCAGCTGTACCTACCGATAGTGACAATAACTTATAATTAGTAAATCTATACTGCATTGAATGGGGAAGAAATAAGTCAGGCTATCTTTGGAAATAGAGTTGAGATGAAATCAGACTGAATGGCTACAGCAATCCTGTTATTTCCATAGCAGTATATGAAGACCATATTATTCCCACTTCAGTACTGTCACCATAACTAAATCTACTTTATATAAACCCCAACAGTACAATGATGGGTCAACAAAAAAGAAAGAAAGAAAGAAAAGAAACCAAACCTAAAGAAACTCATTTACATATATATATATTTCTAAAGTGATAACATAAAAATACAATTTTATTTGGTGTCAGAAGATTGCCATTAAATCCCAGCCCTACTACTTACTATTTGGGTGACCTTTGGCATATTAGCTTATCATTCTGGGATTCCATTTCTTCCTTCCCAGCACTTTTTGCAGCACTTTGCAAATCTTAAAGCACATATAAATGCTAGCTATTAAGTGCTTTTTCATTTGATCTTCGCAACAACCTTTTGATGTAGGTGCTCTTATTAATTCCCATTTTGTAGATGGGAAATTGGAGGTTAAGTATTTGCCTGGGATCACATGACTAGCTATGTCTAAGGATAGATTTTAACTCAGTTCTTCCAAACTATAAGCACTGGGCCACCAAGCTGCTTCTGTAAGAAGTGGAAGGCTCTAAGATTCCTTTAAACTCTATATTTTCAGTATGTTTCTTAATTTTTGAACAAAGATGCTGTATATTTAGAAGTTAGCAAGAGTCTCATAATTAAAAGGAGTGTCTTTGTAAATTTATATTTTAAGCATCCCCTACACAGGTTCTATTACAGTTTGTTTTTGAATATTTGACAGGAAATTCAATAAAATACTACATAGGTTCACATGACCTTTTTTTGCTTTACAGTTGGCTAGAATTAGGATAAACCTATGCATTTCAGCAGCTCATACCAACCATTTTTCATTTAATAAAATCCATTTAAAATACTGCTCTTATTAATGACTACCACGAAACAGCAATGATCATACTCCCTGTAATTCAATTGCCAAAAGTTTGTGCAATAAATCAGGAAAAGGTTAAAATATTTTTTCATCATGGAATCGAACATATCAATCTAGTTTATTTGATTACCTTGTCTAATGAGGCTTTCTAGAAGCTGGATAACTTGACTTGTTATAATTATGCCAGATCATATTTTGCCTTTAAAAAAGCTGGCAATCTGGTTGATATTATTCTTGGATTGTTATTTTCCCCCTTCTACTTTGTACATAATCCTTCACTCAGATTCCGACTGAGTTTAGTACATAAAACCCGACAGCCTCAATCTACTTTTCCCCTTTCCAGGCTAAGAAAGAAATCAAGCTCTATCCCATGAAGAGCAGATTAGGTAAAATGGCTTCTTGGAAACTCTCTATTTATTCCTTCATTTGAAAATACAATGGAAGACAAACCTAAAACCTATTCCAAGGAAAAAGCTCTTCATGAAGCATCAGAGTTACATAATGCAATTGCATGAAAGGTGAATGAGGTTTCCCCCCCTTATTAAACATTTGAAGAATTCACATGTCTATCTCTTTGAATCTGAATGCAAAGGAATGATAACTAGAGGATGGTCTAATGAAAAGAATGTGGGGTTTGGTATTAGAAATCCTAGGTTCAAGTCATATATTATGTGTCTATCACCTGGGGCTCTCTTTCACACATGGAATTGTGATACCCCATCCACTCAAGTACAAAACTCAGGTTCAAGTAGCCTCCTTAGAGTGTTAATTTTTACTAGAAAACAGGAAGACATATTTATACTAAAAAATGGCACAAGTAAAGAACAGAGCAAATTAGGTGACAAAAAAAGATACATTCCCTCCTGCTCCCTCATTCCAATTAAGCACATGCTATACCCTCTCCACAGGGTTAGCAAAATTCAAATAGCCTTCATTCAGAAATACACATGACCAGGAAATACACATGGAAAGAATACATATTGAGTTATGCATATTCAGAGAAAAATTATGACCAGTTTACGCTATTAGCTATCTCTGTGGTCAAGGAGTAAAGGGGAGAAACATTAGGAACCTGGACATATATCTAAGGCTCATACCTAGAGGGTATGTATATTCATAGTGAAAATTGGAGCTAGGGCAACTCACACATGCTATAAAATTCTTGATAACCCTTGGTAATAGGATTTGCTGTTTGGTCACTCCAAATGTGTCAGACTCTTTGTGTCTCCATTTGGTATTTTTCTTGGCAAAGATCCTGGAATGGTTTTCTTTTCCAGCTCATTTTACAAATGAGGAAACTGAGGCAAATAGAGTTAAATAACTTGCCCCAAGATCACACTGCTAGTAAGTGTTTGAAGCCAGATTTGAACTTTGAAAAAAATTAGTCTTCTTGTCTTCAGGCCTGGCAGTCTGTCCACTGTACCACCTAACTGCCCTCAACTAGGTTCTATATGTTCTAATAAAGAATTCAGATTATTTATAACATCTCTCTAGTGACCTCTTTCCTAAGCCCATTGATTTATTCCACTAATGCCAGTTGATTGGAGAGAAGCAACCTTTAAAAGGAAACTAAGAACCAATGAAGAATCATCCTGAACTGATTCAAAGTGAAGCGAGCAGAACCAGGATAATAGGTAACCACAATACCGTAAGAATGATCTAAAGTAAGACTTAGGTATTCTGAATAATACAATGATCCAAGACAATTCCAAAAGACTCATGATAAAAAATGCTATACAACCCCAGAGAGAAACAAATGAACTCTGAAAACAGAATGAAGTATATTGTTTTTCCCTTTCTTTATTTTGTGTTTTTTTATTTCATTTTATTTTACTACATTGCTGATATGTAAGATATCATATATATAAAAAAAGGCAAGCAATATATTATAAGTCAAAAGCTATAAACGTTCTTTTTTTTAAATAGCTTTTTATTTACAAGTTATATGCATGGGTAATTTTATAGCACTGACAATTGCCAAATCTTTTGTTCCAATTTTTTCCCCTTCTTCTCCCTCCCCTCCCCCCGATGGCAGGTTGCCCAATGCATGTTAAATATGTTAAAGTATAAATTAAATACAATATAAATATACATGTCCTAGCAGTTATTTTGTTGTACAAAAAGAATCAGACTTTGAAATAGTATATTAGCCTGTGAAGGAAATCAAAAATGCAGGCGGACAAAAATAGAGGGATTGGGAATTCTATGTAGTAGTTCATAGTCATCTCCCAGAGTTTTTTTGCTGGGTGTATCTGGTTCAGTTCATTACTGCTCCAATTGGAACTGATTTGGTTCATCTCATTGCTGAGGATGGCCAGGTCCATCAGAATTGATCATCATATAGTATTGTTGTTGAAGTATATAATGATCTCCTGCTCCTACTCATTTCACTCAGCATCATTTCATGTAAGTCTCTCCAGGCCTTTCTGAAATCATCCTGCTGGTCATTTCTTACAGAACAATAATATTCCATAACATTCATATACCACAATTTTTAGAGCCATTCTCCAATTGATGGGCATCCACTCGGTTTCCAGTTTCTGGCCATTACAAATAGGGCTGCCACAAACATTCTTGCACATACGGGTCCCTTTCCCTTCTTTAGTATCTCTTTGGGGTATAAGCCCAGTAGAAACACTGCTGGATCAAAGGGTATGCACAGTTTGATAACTTTTTGAGCATAGTTCCAAATTGCTCTCCAGAACGGCTGGATGTGTTCACAATTCCACCAACAATGTATTAGTGTCCCTGTTTTCCCACATCCCCTCCAATACTCCGCATTATCTTTCCCTGTTATTCTAGCCAGTCTGACAGGTGTGTAGTGGTATCTCAGAGTTGTCTTAATTTGCATTTCTCTGATTAATAATGACTTGGAACATCTTTTCATATGGCTAGAAATAGTTTCAATTTCTTCATCTGAGAATTGTCTGTTCATATCTTTTGACCATTTATCAATTGGAGAATGTATTCCTTGCCTTTTCAATGAGTAAGGGAGGAGCTAGAGAGATGAAAAGAAATGAAAATTTTTAAAGGTTCCTTGTCTTGACATTTCTCTTACTATGAGCTCTAATAGGGTCATAGTATCACCTGTCTAGGTGATAGCAATGATCAGTTTGTCAAATGCAGATTAAAAAAAATAGATAAAGACTTCCAATAGATGAGAGGGGGAGCAGCCATCAAGAAAAGGCATGGCCACTGAACTTCTGGTATTCTCTAAACAAACCCATTTGACACTGAACAAATGTTAGCTCAAAGAGACCTAGGATGACTTCATTAACAGTTATTCTAAACTACAGAAAAACTCTAATGTTTGTTTGTTTCCCTTCTCACAGATAGCATCTCCTATTTGCAACCTTATCACACATTTTATTCAAAAAACTATTTCCCTGAAAAGTGTTATAGAGCTATTTCAGTTTATACTGTTTAAGCTATTTATACAAAAGACCAGCATTTTGCACACTCACCACACTTTAAAACAGTTTAATTAAGGACACAGTAATAATATTAATTGTGTTAATATTTAAATAGCATTGCAACCTCTTTGTCATTATGGCCAATTAACTAATCTATAGTCACACATGATTTATCTATACCATTAATGGAAAAGGCACAGAGTTTATATACAAAAACAATTTAGAAAATGACAGATGAGCATGGGTCCTGAGTTTGCCACATAATTCAAATTTAATTTCATGTTTTTCTTGGTAGAAAGATTTGCAAAACTTAAATTACTAGCTAAATGTCATTTCTTATTCTAAAGCTAAAAAAATACATGAGGCTAAAATTATTATTAAGTTTGGAAAACAATAAAAATTAACATCACATTTAATTTTGTTTTCTCAATTAGATAGCCTTGGCCCAGAAGAATTCCTTAAGAAACAGTTTTTTCAGTACTTTCACTAATAAATAAATTTTGAAATTGATGGGGTTGGGGAAAACCCACATTTGGAGGTTTTTGTTTATATTTAGTGGGTATTTTTCTATATGGTATTCTCCATTTTAAAGCAATAGAACTGAATATAATGGAGGGCTAAAGTAACTTAGTTCATAGATTTAAGGGCTGACAAGACTTCTTTGAGAACATCTGGTCCAATACCATTTTTTCAAAGATAAAAAACCGAGGCTCAGAAAAGAGATGTGATTTGCTCTTTATAACTTCTTCCCTCTTAAACTACTGTGTGTAGTTTGTATTTTCTAACCTTTATATGTGTTATAATCTAACAGTTGAATGCCTTCTCTGAAATAGAGGCTATTTCTTTTTTATCTCTCTATTCCTATCAGGGACTGGCAAAAGCAGTGTGGTACAGTGGGAAAGAATACTGGGTACTTCTCAAACAACCCAATATCAGATAATAAGATGTCGAGAGGAGGAGGAAGAGAAAGAGAAAGAAGGAGAAGAAGGGGAGAAGGAGGAAAAAGAGGAGGAGAGTAAGAGGAGAAATATCATTTGATTCTCACAAATTTGGGGAATAGATGCTACTGCTGGAATAACTGAGGCTAAGAGCTTATGATTGCCCAGGGTCACAAGCTAATAAGAGCTTGAGGCAAGATTCAAACTCTAGTCTTTCGGATTTCAAGTACAGTGTTCTATGCACTGTTGAATAAGTGATTAAAAAAAAAAAAAAGACAGGGGGAACCAGTGTGAACAAAGTAAGAGGTGAATTTTTAAAGAGCAGTTAATATCTATGGTATCCAGATTATTATAGGAAGTTAAAAAATAAAATATTCTACCATACTCTTTTAATGAAATAAATAGAGTCCTAATAGGAAAGGAAGAAATTGATAGAGCAAGGAAAGAGGACTACTAGTTGATCAATAGTCATTGAAAACATTCACTTGTGCTAAAAATCTTATGGTATTTTGATACTGAAGGGCAATTTTTATGAAATAAAAAGGAAAATGTAAAACTCTATGCTAGCATAATTTACCAATGACAATACTAGAAACTTTCCCAATAAATACAGAAGCAATGCCAGGTGCCTTTCCTCCCTGTCCTTTATTAGTCAGAGTTCTAGAAACGATATTAATAGCAGTAATCCAAGAGACAAATTGGAGAGATAAACCACTGGTAACAAAATGAGGACATACTTGTAGATGAAATAAAGGTTTACTTAGAAATTCCCAGAGAGTCATTAAATCAATTAATTGAAACAACTAATTACCTAGTAATATGATAAGGTGAGAAGTCACATAATCTCTCATTAATTAATCTCCTCACCTTGAAATGGGGATAATATAAAGTTCAAGTGGGAAAAAAATCAAGTAAAACATTTTGTGAACTTTAAGCCACTATCTAAATCTCAGTGGACTCTGGTGATTTTCTTGTTATCAGACAAGCCTGTGCACCCTCTTGACTACCAAACTTCCAGAAGAAGCAAATAAAAATTAATTCTTATTCTCAAAGAGCTTCTTCTAGTGAGGGAAACAATACATAGAGAGAATAAAGGGAGAGGGGATGGAATTTTGGTTTGGGGAATCAATGGATTGTGAACAGAACTATAGGAGATCAACTGTTTTGCCCTTTGGTACCAATGATGTACTGATGTTGTAAGTGCAAGACCAAGGAATGGGGAAGAGAGGGCTGGAAGAGGGAAACAAGGTATGTTCAAGTAACAGGGCAGAGAGGAAGATCCTGAATAGAACTGGCTTCCTCAAGGATGACTGGATAAGATGTCTAATGTCCTCTGGACTTTTTTTGTTGCACTGTTAATTTATTTTTAATACACATTGCTTTATGAATCACGTTGTGTGGGGGGGAAATCAGAGCAAAAGGGAAAAATCCTGGGAGAAATAAAAAACAGAAAAAAGAATTGAACATAGTATGTGTTGATTTATATTTAGTCTCCATAGTTCTTTTTCTGGATGCAGATGGCATTTTCCTTCCAAACTAGTGGGATTGCTTTGTATTTGGGGAGACTTAATTCAACTTCTTCCCCAAAATCAGATCAGCTCAGATCCAAGGTAGAATTTTAAAACTGAGAAGAATAATCCTTCAGGTTTTGGTCTTTGGAAATCTAATCAGAAGGATCATTGCTCTACAGAGAGAGGGGGGCAGATGATGGAGGCAAACAGAGAGAATATATGTGGTGAGGGTATAGGCAGAGAATCAGATTGGGCTGGGATGTTGAATTAGCAATAAAATACCCTTACTGGACAGGTTTCCTATTTGTTCTTTTTGTGTCTTCATTGTATGTGGGGGGTGTGGGTGTGAATAGGTATTCCACAGGTGTCTATGATGGGGCAGCTAAGTGCACAATGGACTGAATGCTAGGCTTGGAGTCAGGATGACTCCTCTTCAAATCTGGTTTCAGATTCTTACTAATTGTGTGACCCTAGGCAAGTCACAAGTAACTTTTCCTCAGTTTCCTCATCTATAAAATAAGCTGGAGGAAAAAAAATGGCAAATCACTCCAGTATCTTTGGTACAAAAACCCCAAAATGGGTCACACAGAGTCGGACACAACTGCAATAACTAAATACACAGAGTCATCCAAAGCCATTGCATGTGCTGTTTCAGAGCCTAGAAGGATAGATAGTGGGTGCAATGGATAGAACACTGAGCTTGAAATTAGGAAGACCTGAATTCAAATGTAACCTTGGACACTTTAAAGCTGTGTGAACACAGACAAATGACTAAATCTCAATTTCCTCAGCTGCAAAATCGGGGTAATGATACGTCCTATCTCTCAAAGTTGTTAGGAGAATCAAATGACATATTTGGAAAGAGTTTTGCACAGTGTCTAGCATATAAATATATATAAGTGCTATTACTGTTGTTACTGTTATTCACTATTTACCAGAATATCAATACTGAGAAGAAATCCATTCCAGATGCAGCTTAAGGCTTCTTAGCTGATTGAAACAGCTGAGCTCCCTTGGAATCCACTGTCTTTGGACAAGACAGTTCTGGGAGCAAGCATACTTTTCAATTAAGAAGCACTTTTCTATGCAGAACCTCATATGATTCTTACAACAACCTTGTGAAATTAGTATTATCCTCCTATCCTACAGATGAGGAAGTTAAGATTCAGCAAGATGAAGCAAGATTTTTGTTGTTCACTCTTTTCTATTTTGTCTGATTCTGTGACCCGATTTGGGCTTTTCTTGACAAGGATACTTGAGGTTTTTTTTTGTTGTTGTTGTTGTCGTTTTGCCATTTCCTTCTGTAGCCATTTTAAGATGAGGAAACTGAGGCAAAGAAGGTGAAGTGACTTTCTGAGGGTCATATAGCTGGTAAGTGTCTGCAATCAGATTTGAACTTAGGGAGATCAGTGCTCTGTGCAACTATGGCATCCCCTAGCAGTTCAAGCTTGCAGAGCTAATAAATGGAGCTGCAAATTGAACCTGGGTCTTCTAGCTTTAAATCTAGTATTCATTCCATTCAGCTCGGAGGAGGAAAAAATTTACAGATCCTACATCTTTTAGATATTTTGTGCACATGCCAGAGAGCAAAAGTTAATAGAAGATAAATATAATGGTTTCTCAACAAAGTTAGTTGTGGAATCTGACTTAGGGATACAAAGGGCACCCATACCCTTAGATAAGGGAGGTAGTGATCAGGGACCTTAGTTTTTACCTTGTGCAGCTGGTAATACTGGAGGGAACCCACACCACCTTGCTCCTCTGCAGTCCACATCACCAAGCGCAGGGTCCTTTTTGGCCGCAGCCCTAGGAAAAGCAAATGAAACACTATAGGTGCCCAGCTCTTTTTACTTTTTGCATTCAACAGAATTGATTTTCTGCCTTCTGGAGGAAGGAGGGGCAGGAGGTAATCACTTCCTTCCCCTCCCACCCTGGTCCACAGAGCCAAGAAGCCCCATACACACACAGCTCTCTAGAGAGGGTTAACAGGGAAAGCAATGGTGATAAATGCTCTCTCCAGGGCTGAGAAGTGCAGGACCCATAATCACACCCTTATCTGGACATCCTGCATGGCAGCTCAATGGAGCACTGTGGCCTACCAAGCCAGAGGTGACTATTGTAGGTTATTAAAGCACTTTCTGAAGATTCAATCAGGTTTAGGAGGAGGAAAGTCAAGGGAAGGGATCCCGTGACCTTACAATGGCAGTAATTGAAACCCAGCAGTAAAGTGGGGCTCTGCTCCAGAGTTCTAAGTATCTTATGACCTGAGAAAAGAGAGAAGGGGGAGGGAAAAAAGGGAAGAAAATGGGTTTTTCTATGCTGCTGTGTCTTAACAACCAAGTGAAACTAACTTGCTGTACCTAAGAAGGGCTGAGCTGTAAGACAGAGGGAATGGGTTTGGGGTTTTTTTGAAGCTAGAATTATTTTACTCCCTTTCTTGGAAATATAAGATTATTCTTTCACTAACAAAGATAGGAAAGAGCACAAAATACTTGTCTCATAGAATGCATAAAGGTTGGTTGGTGGTTGCCATTAATCTGAAACAAAGTCCAAGAGCCATAGCTGGAACCTCAGTTCCCCCTTAATACTTATTAGATCAATGATTTCCACCCTTTTATGATTCTTTTATTTGTTTGTTTGTTTGGAAGGGAGTGAATTGTCTAGAATCACACAGCTCGTAAGTATTTGAGGCTAAATTTGAAATCAAGTCCTCCTCACTCCGGGACCAGGGCTCTATCAGCTGGACCACCTAGCTGCCCCTTTCCACCAGTCTTCTCTGCTCTCAAAGAGGACCAAGGAAAGCTGGAGGTTGAGGTCTTGACTGGCAAGTAAACTGGATTTAAATGAGGTAGGTCTGTGCAGGGTCATCAGCTTCACTCTTTCCTCCAGTGATCTGAGTCCAGTGGCAAGACATAGGTCAGGACATCTGTTGATGGACAATGGCAGACCCAGGCCTTTTTAAACTACGGTTTTTCTTTCCCAGATCCCCCTTCTATAACTTTTGCTGAATGTATCTGAGTATTGCCTTAAGCTTTAGAGGTAGGGCTTATAATAATAGCAACATTAACATTTCCACAAATGCTTTAAGGTTTACAAAGTACCATCTACATATTAGCATATTTGATGTGAATGAAAAAAATTCCTCATTGGGCAGCTGCGCTAGTCTCTTCTCAGAATTATCCAGGCTGGTACTTGGATGATGCATGTAAAGTCTAGTCCCAAGATGATGCTCAAAGCCTTTTCAACTTGGCAGACCTGCTGGATCTTGTTCTTTCTAGGACAATTTTCAACAAACCCAGAAGCTATTCACAACATGGAGGGAGCAGACTAGTACTTGGGTGGATTATAAATATGGCAAACAGGTATATCACTAAAAATTATCTATAAAAGATCTGCTTCTTAATTCACTTTTCTCTAAGCTTAGAAAAGCTAAAAATACTTCCCCATGGTAAATGACTATTTGGAGGTAGTATGGTACAGGAACAGAGCAGTGAATGTGGAATAGAAAGACTTGGTTCAAATGGTAAACTTGGGGATTCAGTGAATAGCTTGCTGGACTTGGAATATGAAACATGTAACTTCAAATCCTGTCTCAGACACTAAGTGACTCTAGGTATCACTAAATCTTGTTCTGTCTCAGTTTCTTTACCTGAAAAATGGGGCTAAGATTGAATACCTCTCTCAAAGATTGCTGCGAAGATCAAAAACAATAACATGAAGTTTTTGGCAAATTTTAAAGCACTTATGTAAATGCTGTTATTGCTATTAATTAAATTTTACCTCTGATGTTTACTACCCATATAACTTTGGGAAAGAATGTCATTTAATTTCCTTACTCTTCATTTTTTCATCTTTTAAAAGAAGGATGTTGGATGTGATAACAGCAAGTCTCTGCTGAGCCCTTGAGCTGTGGCCTTATTCTATTTTAAGTGAACCTAAATGATGTTCTTGAGAAATAATAAAAAACAGAAAAATATGAAGCTTGCCTCAAGCAGAATAAATGGATTATGTGTAAGGAGGATCCTGCTTTGGTTCTACCTTACCAGGAGGCCAGAAGCAGTGATTAGCTTAGTCATAATGCACGCTGGACAATTCTGAGATATGCATGAAGGGAATATTAAGACTCCATTCTGTATGAGAAGCAGCTGAACCCATTCTCTGGGCTTCTCTGCTTCCTTTAACTGCCTTCCCATCCCAGTGATAGCTCTGAACCAAGGTCTGAGGGGCCCCCAGCCATGCTTAGTTATACACACACACACACACACACACACACACACACAGCTCCCTTTTATATGTCTTCTTCCACCATTAGAATGTAAAGTCCTTAAAGGTATACACTGTCCTGTTATTTTGTATATGTATTTTCACAATGCTTAGCATTGTAAGTTCTTCATAAAAGCAATATTCTCCCTCTCTTTCTCCTCTTTCCCCCTCTTCCCCTCTTCCTATCCCTCTCTCTCTCTCCTTGTTCCTCTCTTTTTCTCCTTCCCTCTCTCCTTCCCTCATATTTCATCCTTTCTCCCTCCCTCTCCCCTTCTTTCTTTTTCTCCTCCCCTCCTCTCTCTTCCCGGAACCTCCTTCTCTTCCCAGAATCTCCTTCTCTTCCCCTCTCCTTCCCTCCCCTTCCCTTCTCTTTCCCCCTCTCTCTTTCTCCCCTTCTTTTTCTTTGTGTCTCTCTCTTCCCTCCCCCAATGCTCTCACTCTTTCCTATCCCTCTCTGCCCAAGCCTTTCCCTTTCTCAACTACCTATCTACATCCCATAGCAGAGAGAAAAAGAAGATGAAAATCATATATTAGCTCTTTTTCCTACTACATATGAGACCCTAAGCAAACTACTTCAGTTTTCTAGGCCTATTTCCTCAGGATTGCCCTGGATGATATTGAAGTTTCCTTCTGCCTTTAAATCTATAAAGACAGCTAGGAGACACAGTGAATAAAGAGCTGGACTTAGAGAAAGGAGGACCTTGGTTCAAATATAGCCTCAGATACATTTTAAATGTATGATTGTGAACATCACTTAACTTCTCCCTCAATTTCTTCATTTGTAAAATGGAGACAATAGAACTTACCTCCTGAGGTTGCTATATAGATTAATTATATTTGCAAATTATTTTTCAAACCACATATTTGTGTGTATAAATAATAAATAAATAATATATACGTGCCTATATAAGAATATCGATAAACCTATACAAATACATACCTATATAAATCTATATAACGGCTAGCTATTGTTATAGCTGTTATAACAGCTATGATCCCATGTTCAATATGAATATACAAGGGAGTATACTGAGGGAGAGTATTGGAGTTAAGGGTTAGAGTGATTTCCAACTCTGTATTTTTTCCTCAAACTGCTTCAAATGCTTACTTTTCATCGTCAGTCTGGCGTGTTTCAAGAGATATTTTATAGAAAATTGAAAGGGACTCAGCCACCATCTAGTCCAACCATATACAAAAGGAAATCCCACTATAACATCCATGACAAGCGTTTATTTGGAAACCTCCTCCCCCATGTCTCCAATCAGTCTATTCCACTTAAAGATGACTCCGACTCTTGGCGAATTTTTCCACTTTGCAATGTCCATTCATAGCTCTTAGGTCCATCCTCTGGGGCCAAATAGACTTAGTGTAATCTCTCTTTTGCATGACAGCTATTCAGATACTTGACCCTAGGTATGATGTCTCCACTGAGTCTTCCCTTGTCCAAAGTTAACATTTCTAGTTCTTTCAACTGATTTCCTTATGAAGTGGACTCAAGGCCCTTCAGCATCCTGGTTTCTCTCTTTTGGACATTCTTTAGTTTATTAGGGATTTAGATCATGAGTTTACAGTGCCAGGATCATAAATATTTCTACTATGAATAATACTGTGAATACCCTGACACACAAACAAGTATAGACTGAGCAGCAGTTTAGAGGCAGTCAAGTGGTTCAGTAAGTAGAATATTAAACATGAAGCTAGGAAAGTCTAAGTTCAAATCTTCCTTCAGATATGTTCTAGCATGATTCTGATTAAGGAACTTAACTTCTTTCTACCTCAGTTTCTTTATCTGTAAAATGGGGATAACAATAGCACCTGCCTTACAGGGTTAGTAAGAGGATCAAATAATATAATATGTGCAAATGCTTCATAAACCTTACATGTAATTTAATTTTTAAATTAATATATTAAATTAAAATAATTAAATTAATACATTTAATTTAAATGTAAATTTCAATTATTATTAATTATGAGGGCTCAGAGTGAAATTTCATACAAAAGCATCCAATGTTAGGTAGGGAGGAATTCTTACATACACAGTGCCTCATGAAGAATGAGGTTAAATCACCTGTTCACAGACACAGACACAGAAAGCTGTTTTTATAAGACAGAAATCTAATCAGAGAAGCTAAAGATTACAATCTTTGGATCTCTGAGAGCAAAAAAAGCTTAGAGCCAACTCAATCCAAGTCACATTTTGCTTGCAATACAGACAAAAGTCAATCAAGGACAGGCTACAGTTATTCATACACTACCTTTGCAGATTCTGAACAGAGATAATTAACACAATAATAATCTATAAGAAAAGGATGGTGAAAGCGCCATACTTTTTTGCACATCTCTGCACCCAAAAGCAAAATGATTAAAATGGCATTCTCTAAACAGGGATAAAATAACAGTTAATAGACTGAGGAAAACTCATTTTTTAAAAGCAAAAGCTCTGGTTATCCCTAAAGATTTACTGTTCTACTTGAAAGTCATTACAGTATAGGATTATTCTCTTTCACATTTCAACTCAGCCAGATGGCCAATGATGTCATATTAAGATAATAAAGAAGTAACTAAGATATAGTGAATAAAGTTGAGGCCACAATATAATAGCAGCTGTTGGCCTAGAACATGAAAGGAGAGTGCCTTGCAAGCATCTATGTAGTACAACACAGAAGACATACATTAGCAGAGAAAGTGTCTAACTACTTAACAATCAAGGCTTTGTGATGGAAAAAAAATCAAGGTTGAGCTAAATTATAGGTCTTAACTGTTCTCCAAGTTTCTTTAAGCTTTATAATACTGATTCCAGGAATAAATTTGGGAAGAAAAGGGATATGCTGTAATGGATTTGGATTTGAAGTATGCTTCTGACATATACTGTGTAATTAATCATGGACAATTTACTTAACCTCTTGGTGCTATATACAGATTTCTGAGTTTCCAAGTTGCAGATAAGTATGTTCATTTGCATCAATAAAGGGCATTTTTACATAAGGAGTTCCTGTGTCCATGAAATCATAGCTGAGGACTGACTGACAAAAAATTTGGGGACATCCATAAAGTAGAAGCAAAACTTAGTTAACCTAGATTGATTGGTTAACTTTGATCCTAATTTGTCCTAAACAGCAAATCAATTTTCAGAGGCACACCTTGAGGTTATTCTTTTCTATGAAAAACATTGCAATTCTTTTTTTTTTTATTAAAGCTTTCTATTTTCAAAACATATACATGAATAATTTTCACCATTAATTCTTGCAAAATCTTGTTTCCCCATTTTTTCCCACCCCCTGCCCTAAATGGCAAGTAATCCAATATATGTTAAATCCAATATATGCATACATATTTATACAATTATCTTGCTGCACAAGAAAAATCAAATCAAAAAGGAAAAAAATGAGAAAGAAAATAACATGCAAGCAAACAACAAAAAAATGAAAATGTTATGCTGTGATCCATACTCAGTCCCCATAGGCCTCTCTCTGGGTGCAGATGGCTCTCTTTATCACAAGATCATTGGAATTGGCCTGAATCATCTCATTGTTGGAAAAAGCCACATCCATCAGAATTATCATCATATTGATTGAATTGATCTTCTTGTTGTCATGTAAAATGATCTCCTAGTTCTAATCATTTCACTTAGCATCAGTTCATGTAAGTCTCTCTAGGCTTCTCTGAAATCATCCTGCTGGTCATTTCTTACAGAACAATAATATTCCATAACATCCATATACCATAACTTATTCAGCCATTCTCCAATTGATACGAAACTGATTCAGTTTCCAGTTTCTTGCCACTACAAAAAGAGCTGCCACAAACATTCTTCAACATGTGGGTCCCTTTCCCTCTTTTAATATCTCTTTGGGATATAAGCCCAATAGAAACACTGCTAGTTCAAAGGGTATGCACAGTTTGATAGCCCTTTGGGCATACTTCCAAATTGTTCTCCAGAATGGCTGGATCAGTTCACAGTTCTACCAACAGTTTATTAATGTTCCAGTTTTCTCATATCCCTTCCAATATCCATCATTATCTTTTCTTTTCATCTTAGCCAATCTGAGAGGTGTGTAGTGGTACCTCAGAGTTGTCATAATTTTCATTCTCTGATGAATAGTGATTTAGAGCACCTTTTCATATGACTAGAAATGGTTTTAATTTCTTCATCTGAAAATTGTCTGTTCATATCCTTTGACCATTTATCAATTGCAGAATGGCTTAAACTATTATAAATTTGAGTCAATAGTCTATATATTTTAGAAAAGAGGCCTTTATCAGAACCTTTAACTGTGAAGATGTTTTCCCAGTTTGTTGCTTCCCTTCTAATCTTGTCTGCATTAATTTTTTTGTTAAAAAAACAAAAAAAACACAACTTTTTAACATATTACAATCAAAATGATCTATTTTGTGTTCAATAATGAACATAGATTCTTTCCTTTTCCATAGATCTGAGAGATAAACTATCATTTGTTCTTCTAATTTGCTTATAATATCATTCTTTATGTTTAAATCATGAACTCATTTTGACCTTATATTGATATATAGTGTTAAGTGTGGTTACATGCCCATTTTTCTATTAACCTAATTTCCAATTTTTCCAACAATTTTTGTCAAATAGTGAATTTTTATCCCAAAAGCTGGAGTCTTTCGGTTTGTCAAATATTAGATTACTATAGTTATTGACTATTTTGTCCTGTGAACCTACTCTATTCCACTGATTGACTAATCTATTTCTTAGCCATACCAAATGGTTTTGATGACCACTACTTTATAATATAGTTTTAGCTCTGGCACAACTAGGTTATCATCATTTGCATTTTTTCATTAATTCCCTTGAAATCCTTGACCTTTTGTTCTTCCAGATGAACTTTGTTATTATTTTTCCTAGATCTGTAAAATTATTTCTTGTTAATTTCATTGGTATGGCACTGATTAAGTAAATTAATTTAGGTAGTATTGTCACTTTTATTATATTAGCTCAGCCTATCCATAAGCACTTGATATTTTCCCAATTGGTTAGATCTGACTTTATTTGTGTGGACAGAGTTTTGTAGTTGTGTTCATATAGTTCCTGACTTTGCCTTGGCAGGTAGACTTCCAGATCATTCATATTTGTTAGAGTTCAAATGTTGGAGTTTGTTCTTCTCAGGGCACAGCCGGTTTAGAGGCTTAGAGCCCTTCGGATGTCTCCAAATCCAAAGGTTCTGTCCTTCAGCCTCTGCCTCTGCTTTCTTCTGCCTCCAACAGAGATGGCTTCTGGCGTAGCTCCACTGAAATCCGTCAAAAGTGTTCTCTGCAGCAGAGTCGTTTCTCTCGAGTCTAGCGCGATCAGCCAGCCAAGAGGAAAATATATATTCTGGAATGGCTGTCTCGCCTTATATGTGAACCTTCTGAGAGAATGGGATTATGGGTTTTCTCCCATAGTGCTCTCTGGCCCAAAGAGCTTTAAGGTGTGGACTTTGAGTAAAGGTGGGAACACAAGCCTTGTCTTGATTAGTTCTACTTAGTACCTTGTTTCAGGTTCTGGCCAAAACAACTTCTTGTAAGATTAGATCAACTCTAATTACTTAGCAGTTAGTAAGGATTCCAACACATATTATCTACAGTTATTTTAAATGGGATTTCTTTTTGTATCCATAAGCACTTGATATTTTCCCAATTGGTTAGATCTGACTTTATTTGTGTGGACAGAGTTTTGTAGTTGTGTTCGTATAGTTCCTGACTTTGCCTTGGCAGGTAGACTTCCAGATCATTCATATTATCTACAGTTATTTTAAATGGGATTTCTTTTTGTATCTCTTGCTGCTGGATTTTATTGGAAATATATAAAAATGCTAATGATTTCTGTGGATTTATTTTATACCTTGCAACTTTGCTAAAGTTGTGAATTGTTTCTAATAGTTTTTTAGTTGATTCTCTAGAGTTCTCTAAGTTTACCATCATATCATTTGCAAAGAGTGATAAATTATTTTCCTGATTACCTACTCTAATTCCTTTAGTCTCTTTTTCTTCTCTTATTGCCAAAGCTAACATTTCAAATACAATACTGAATAGTAATGGTGATAGAGGGCAACCTTATTTCACTCCTGATCTTGTTGGTAATAGTTCTACTTTGTCCTCATTACATAGGATGCTTGCTGATGGTTTTAAATAGATGCTACTGGACATTTTAAGGAAAAGTCCATTTATTCCTATGCTTTCTGGTGTTTTTAATAGAAATGGGTGTTGAATTTTCTCAAATGCTTTTTCTGCATCTATTGAGATGATCATTTGGTTTTTGTTAGTTTGGTTATTGATATAGGTCGATTATGCTAATAGTTTTCCAAATATTGAACCAGGCCTATACTCCTGGTATAAATACTACTTGGTCATAGTGTATTATCCTAGGAATGACTTTCTATAATCTCTTTGCCAATATTTTATTTAAAATTTTTGCATCAATATTTATTAGGAAAATTGGTCTATAATTTTCTTTTTCTGTTTTCACCCTACCTCTTTAGGTATCAGCACCATATCTGTGTCATAAAAGGTATTTGGTAGCACTCCTTCTTTCCCTATTTTTTTCAAATAGTTTGCATAGTATTGGAATTAATTATTCTTGAAATGTTTGGTAGAATTCACATGTAAATCCATCTTGTCCTTCAGATTGGTCTATTATCTCTGTCATAAAATGGGTCACATTCATCACTATTCAACTCTATGAGCAGAGTTTTGTCTTTTAGAAGTGTACATTTTAACAATAAGAATGTCAAAATATAAATTGTTCTGCTGGCTCTACTTATTTCACTCTAAACAAGTTCATACAAGTCTTTATCTCTTTGAAGGTGTCTTTTCCCATCATTTTCTACAGGCTTGTATTTTATATTCACATAGCCCTATTTTGTCCATCCATTTCAAAACTTATGGATATTCTTTACTTCCCAGTATTTTTTACTACCACAAAAAAGCTACTATAAGCATTTTTGAACATATAGCACCTTTTCTACTTTCTTTGATCTTTTGAGAGACATAGGCTAATAGTCATTCAGTAGATGTAGTTAAAAAGCATGTGCTGCTTAGCAACTTTTGATCCACAATATTCAAATTATTCATTCATAGTTCTATTAACCATATATAAATATGCCTGTTTTTCCATAGTCCTTCCAACATTTATCTTTTTTTGGTCACCTTTTCTAATATATTGGGTATGTGACAGAATCTCTGAATTGTTTCAGATTCATATTTTTCTAATTATTAATGATTTGAAGCATTTTTATCACATCAATATTTGGTTGAGGAATCTTCCTTGAAAACTGTGTATTCATATCCTTAAACCATTTATCAATTGGAGAATTGCTCTTATTCTTATAAATTCAAGTTAATTCTTTATATATGTCCAAAATAAGACTTTTCAAAGAGAAAGTTATTTTAAAAAGTCTTGCACTGGTCTAAGTAGCTCACCAATGTGTATTTCTTAGTAGTTACCAGAAGAATCAGGTCAGAATAAGTACACAGACCATTCATCAATTCAGCAAATGTTGACTGAATATCTGTTATATGTAAAATATTTTGTCTATTACCATCACTGGGACTGTTAAAGTCAAGTCAACAGATTCAATTCACCAAATGTTTATTAAGTGACTACAATGAACAAGGTAATATCCAGTATCTCCCCAACTTTTCCATAATGTAATTGAGTTTATTCTTAAGTAAAAAGCATTCATCAATGAAATCTGATTCTGTCAATGTGAGATTTCACTTAACAAAGCAGATTATAATCCACCTATAGTTCATCTTAAAGTATTTTTGAGGCTCAGAAAAATTAAATGATTTGCCTAGAGGAACACAGCTTCTGTCCTGACTCTGAGTTCATTACTCTAATATGCCAAGTTCCTTCTCAAACTAAAGAAAATGCATGTTGAATTAAGTATTTTTAAATTTGACTGCTCAAACTCTTTCTTAATATGAAAATTTAATCACACCTGCTTCATGTTTATGAGAGATAACCTAAGCTCTGTGTGTTCTACATTTTCCTCTACCTCCTTCCACATACAGGCAAAAAAAAAAAAAATCTAAAACTTACCTCAGCAGAATACATTACAAAGTTTAGAGCATCAAAAGCTAGTATTATACTTGAAAACTAAATGCAAGAATTTATTTTTATGTTACCTGCTAGTGTTCTCTTCCACCACATATCTCAAAAATAACAATAAAATCTCTTATGGCTTACAATACTAGTCTATTGTGTGGTTGCATTTGTGTATCTTGAAACATGATATTGTTTTTTGTGTGTCCTTATTTACAGTATTTTTATCTATAGAAAGAAGTGAAGAAAGCCTAGTAAGTGATAAATTTGTGGTCAGATTGTACATTTAGTACATGCATTTTAGCCAAAAAGTAAAGAAAAACATTACACAAACTGCTCTATGCCAGGATAAATTAAGTAAAGGTACCACACTCTTTTTTCATGCTTCCAGCAACTAGGACTGCCCTTTAAATAACTTCTCCTCTGAGGATTGTACCTCAAGGGGGAAGAATAAAGTGTTTACATTTATAGGCAAACTATTTAAAAAGGAATATGTTTTCAACAAGAAATGGAAATCAGGAATTTCATTGAAACTATAACTTTTGGACTCCAAAGAACAAGCATGAAGTATAAGCTGCTTAATAATGCAATAGTCTTTTAAATAGATTTTAGTGATATCTTTTGTTTTTATATCACTTAGATTTTCTCCTATATCCTTTTCCTTCCACTCTTTTAGGGAGTTAACTCTTTTTATAAAGATTTTTTTTAATGAAGGGGAGAAAAAAAACTATTAAAACCACACATATATAAAATGGCATTATTATATGCCCCACTGCATATCTTTGGACCCCTTCTCTGCAGAAGAGTTGGGGAAAATTTTTTCTCAGATCCTTTTTTTCATGGCCAACTTTAAAGCAAACCCCCCTCCCCCCATAAGTAGTTAAAACAACAAATCTAGTAATATCAATCTATATGGAGAGTATGAGAAACATTACAAAGACTTGCACTTAGTATATGATATTTAAATTTCTACCACAGCCATCTGACTATTCCAAACAGAGATTATTTTCTCTCTCTCTCTCTCTCTCTCTTCTCTCTCTCTCTCTCTCTCTCTCAAAATAAATAAATTTGATAAATACCTCTCCATATTTCCTCAGGCTGATGATGGGAGGAAACAGGAACTCTAAAACAAATTATATTTGATAATAGGGATATATTGTATGGGAAAAGTGAAGCAGTCCCACAAAAAAAAAAAAAAGAGTAGGATTCGCTGGAGAGGGAAGATATAAAGTGGGAGATGTGGAAAATGCCTCATCATGAGATTTGAGAAAAGAAAAATGTCAGAGTTGTTATGAAGATCAAATAAGATAAAATTTATAAAGCACTTAGCATGGCACCTGATATATTCTAGGTCCTTAATAAATGCATGCTATCTTCTCTTTCTTTTAATCAAAAGGGCTTTAAAACTAATAGAGTAGAGATAAAAGTGCCCAGGTTTATCTATCAAGCTAGATAGCACAAGAGACACACTAATAAATAAGAGAATATAGCAGTTGAGACATCCAAAAGTTAAGTGGAGACAAATTCAAAAAAGAAGATAATGATATGATCCAATGTCCAAAGCTCAGACAATAAAAAAAAGCACAAGTTTCCAAAATAAAGGGACAAATTCCGTTTTACAAGTATCTCTATGACTTGGTCAGAAGAATCTCTGTACTGAAATGTAGAATCTCTTATTCAAAAGATCACACAAGTTGCCTAAATGATTTCCTAAAGCATGTTACTCTACCACTCAATAAACTCCAGTGGCTCCTTATTTCTTATAGAATCAGATATAAGCCCCTCTCATTGGCATTTAAAACTCTTTAAAATTTGGCCCCAACTAATTTTTCTAGTCACTTTGAGTTGGTTCACTCCTGCCTGACTCACTCCTTCAAGACCCCATTTGGAATTTTCTGGGCAAAGATACTGGAGAGATTTGCTATTTTTTCCCTCCAACTCATTTTACAGATGAGGAAACTGAGGCAAGTAGGATTAAGTGATTTGCCTGGGGTCACATGGCTTCTAAGAATCTGAAGCTAGATTTCAACTCAACTCTCTTAGCTCCAAAGCTGGCACTCTATCCATTGTACCACCTAGCTGCCCATAGTACATGCTATTTTCCTTAAAACAGAGTCCATATGAAATGGCTTTCTTGCTATTCTTCATACACATCATCTCTAATGCCATCCCCTATGAATTTATTCCCTCTTCATTTTCACTTCAAAATAGTCTGAGGTTCTTCCATTCATTCTCCTCATGGTCCAGTCAATGTGGCTTTCTGCCTATTCCTAACATGCAAGTTTGCTTCTCCCTCTCTGTGTCTTTGCATCAACTCTCCCTAATGCTTGGAATTAATTTTTGTGGTGTTCTTTTTCTTTAAAATATATAATATGATGGTTCTCTCTGGGAGCAAGCAGGTTTCTCAGGGAGGTTTCTGGAGGCAGCCTTAGTATCAGTTCAGATCAATAATTACCCCAAATGCAGCCAGGTGATAAAAGTTCAGATCTTTTATTATCTCCAATATAGCCCGGTTAGCTTAGGAAGCCTATCTGTCTGCTTGGTTCCAAGAGCTCTTGCAGCTTTGTCCTTTGCTTCTGCTTCTGCTTTCTTTAGCCTCCAATTCAGCTCCAACTTGAATCTGTCTTGCCTCCGAGAGAGAGCTTCTGGCTCTCAATCTCCCAAAGTGCTCTGTGTCTGTCCCAGCGTGCTCCTCTCCAATCCAGCTAAACTCTCTTCACTGGGCCTCTGCTTTCTTCTTATATATCAGAGAGCAGGATTATGGGTTTTCTCCCTTAGTGCTCTCTGGCCCTAAGAGCTTCAAGGGAGGTGTGAATTCGGATATCTCATATTAAATCCTGAAATCTCCCAAACATGTGAACTCCAATGAGTAAAGGTGTGAACACAAGCATTGTTATCAATTAGTTCTACTTAGTACCTTGTTTCAGGTTCTTGCCCAAAACATCTCTTTGTAAGATCAGATCAATCATACTAAATTAGATGATTATTGTCTCTATCAACTCTAATGACTTAACAGTTTGTAAGGATTCCAACAAATTTTCTCCTCATACTAATCTCCCTGACTTTCTTTAAGGCTTAGCTCAAATTCTTTCTTTAAGGCTTACCTGTATGAAGCTTTTCCTTGACCTCCCAATGCTACCTTTCTTTGAGTTTTGGTTTTTTGATTTTGAATTTAATTTGAATTTGATTTTGAATATTTATTTTGAATTACTTCTGTATATTCTTACACACACACACACACATATATAAAATCTTGTTTCCTTCAATAAGATATATCTTGAATTTAGAAGCTGCTTCCTTTTTATTTTCATATTCCTAGAATCTAACACAGTAGTCAGCCTAAAATATATAATTAATAATTTTTGTTAATAAATAATTCTGGATAACAACTTCCACATTAAACATAACATTTTTACCATTTAGTTATTTCAATGCAAAAAGAGATCTAGTAAAGAAGAAATGTCAAAACAGATGTGGACTGCAAAGAAATATGATAGTTATATCCAGGATTATAAAATTACATAGTTAGAGCTGAACCCTAAAGCCTAAAGTCATGTAGTCCAAAACACTCATTTCACAGAGGAAGAAATTGAGGCTCAGAAAGTCAGTGTTCTTCCTGAGATCAGATAATTAATTAGTGACAGACTCAAGATTCAAACTTTAATCCTTAGATTCAAAATTCAACATTCTTTTCCCTGCATCAACATTTTCCTCAAGAAATAATTAGGAGGGACTAGGCATTTCAAGTGTCAAATAACATAAAAAATGAAACTGATTATATTTTAACAAATAGGAAAACAACTAGTTACCAAAGAGCCAATCATTCCCCAAATCAGCTTCTATATATACTGTGTCTTGGAGTAAAGATTACTGATTAGAAGAATAACAATAAGGATACATGAAGTTTCCCTTGGGCAAGTACCAACCAATCTGTTTGAACAACCTATCTTGTGCTGGAAAATGAATAAAACAACAGATGCCAACACAATTATCATTTCCTAAGGAAGTTTAACCAGTGTAAATCAATAGTCACAACTAGAAGACTGAGAGATATAGAAACTGTCTCAGCTCAAAAACTCTCCATTTCCTTGACAAACAGAACTCTGGTAAGGAAGGATAAGGTTGGATTAGGATATAAATTTGTCTGTAGAATCTCACTGACCTGACAATTCAACAAGCACGTAATATATACTTCTATTTGTCAGACACTAGGAATGCAAAACCAAAAACTAACTACGTCTTATGCTTAAGGAGTTTACGGTTTGCTAGGGAATGGGTCTAAACACACACACACACACACACACACACACACACACACACACACACACACACACACAAAATCCTCCCAAAATAGACATAGTAAAGAAAATCCGAGAAGCAGTAAAAATTACTAAGGTTTGGTGGGATCAGGAAAGCCCTCCCATAATTGATCAACAATAGGTGTCTTTATCAAGAAGCTACTATGTGCCAGGAATCAGAGGAAATGGCACTTGAGCTAGATTTTGAGGAAACTAGAGCTCATTATATGCATAAGTGAGAAAAGAAAGCATGGCAAGGAAAAAGGACAGCCCATACAAAGTCACAGAGGCAGGAAATGAAACATCACACAGCAAATATCAAGTAAATCAGCAAAAGGGCTAGAAAGGAAGGCAAAATTCCCCTTCAAACAACTTTAAAATAACAGCTCAAAACAAATTCTGGAGCAACAGATCTCTAAAAAAGACAGAGTGAAGCACTTTTGCCAGTCTGGGACAACATAGAAGATCAAAAGTAAAAAAAAAAAAAAATGTTATATTGGGTGGAAGTGAAGTGCAGTCCAATGTAAAAAAAAAATCTCCCCTAAGATAAAAATAGGTCTTGGGAGTTACTGAATTGACAGCAGCAGTTTCCAGAGCTCTCAATCCAAGAAGATAAAACAACTATTCAGAAGGAGATTACAGGGTCCCTTTGCCAGTATTGGTGCAGAATTCTATTGTATTATTTACATGTAGATCCAAATTGCAATCCTGAATTTCAATTCCAAGGTGAGAAGGAGCCCTAGCACACTGGAGCTTGCAGTTCCTTATATTATATCTTTTTGGGAAGAATTGAAAACTTACAAGATGTACAACAATTTACTGAAGAAAAGCACTCTTTAAAAAAATAAAATTGGCAAATGAAAAAGAACACACAAAAATTCACCAAAGAAAATAATTCCTTAAAAATTAAAATTGGGCAACTGAAAACCAATTGCTTCATGATATATTAAGAAACAATAAAACAAAATCAAATGCAAGAAAAAGTGAACAATATCATTGGAAAAATAACTTGGAAAATAGACCAAGAAGAGAAAATTTAAGAGTTATTGAACTACTTGAAAGCCATGATCTCTAAATGAGCCTATATACAGATCTTTCAGGAAATTATCAAGGAAAACTGCTCTGACATCCCAGAACAAAAGTGCAAAATAGAAATTGAAAGAAAGCATCAATTTTTTGAAAGCAATACCAAAATGAAAATCCTCAAGAATGTTACAGCCAGCTTCCAGATTAAGAGCTCTTAGATTAAGAAGAAAATATTGCAAGCAGTCAAAAAAGAAAAATGAAAATATTGTGGAGTCAGTCTGGACGAAAACAAGAATTAGAGGATCAGAGGGTTTGGAATATGAGATTCCAGAAGGCAAAGGGATTAGGATTGCAGCCATGAATCACGTACTCAGCATGGACATTCAATAAAATTGAAAACTTTCTATCACAGTTGATTAGAAAATTTTTATTTTCAAATACAAGACTCTAGAAAAGCATAAAAAGATAAATGGGAAAGGGAAATCATAAGAGATTCAATTCCCAAAACTAGGTAGTGGACAAGAGATTTGTCAAATAGCACTTGATACTGTACTCAGTGATGGCAGAAGGATCTTCTGGAGTCTTTTTCTGCCTGAGATGTCCTAGCATGGAAAAATGACCATGACAGTTTGTTGACTTTTCCATTTAGAATTCAATTTGGTGCAGTATTTTTAAAAATATTGGTATACAGGGGGTATACACAGCTCTGCACACATACTGTGTATCTTGGTTTCACCCCTGAAACTGAACATTTGTTTATATTATTTGCCTTTCTTTCTGCTCATTTAAAAATCATACCTCTTTCCAAATCCAATTCAATGTTGTCCTCTATGAAACCTCTATTTATTACAGTGCACAGTGATCTCTGAACTCTATAGCTCTCAATCATATACTGCTTTTCTGATACCTCATTTACATAATGAAATATTTTAAATATTTATATCATTATTTAATATTTCATACATTTATGGTTATTCTCCCAACTTGCTTTCCCAGAGGCAGCTAAATAAATGGTACAGTGGATATAATGCTGGGACTGGAGTCAGGAAGACCTGAGTTCTTGGGGAAAAGGGAAAAAAAAAGATTTAAAAAGTAGAATTGGCCAGAAAAGGAGATACAAAAATCCACTGGGGAGAAAACACAATTTCTTAAAAAGTATAATTGACCAATAAAAGAGGAAATACAAAAACTAATTGAGGAAAACAACTCCTTAAAAATTAGAATTGAGCAAGTAGAAAGTAATTTCTCAATCAAGAATCAATCAAAATAAATTCCAAAGAATGAAAAAAGAGAAGAAAATGTAAAATTCCTCATTGGCAAAACAACTGAGCTGGAAAATAGATTTGGAAGAGACAATGTTAAAATCATTAGACTACCTGAAAGACATGATCAAAGGGAAGACATGAACAGCATCTTTCAAGAAATTATCAAGGAAAATCGCCCTGATGTTTCAGAACAGAAAGAGAAAATAGGCATTGAAAGAATCCACTGATCACCTCAGGAGAGAAATCCCAAAATAAAAACTTCAAGGAGAATTATAGCCAAATTTCAAATCATCTCAAGGGGAAAAGCTATTTCAAGTGGTCAGAAAGAACAATTCAAATATCAAGGAACCACAATCAAGATTACACAGGGCTTAGCAACTGAAACATTAAAGGCTTGAATGTCATGGTACATAATATTTGAAAGGCAAATAACTAGGACTATAACCAAGGATCGTATATCAGAAAAATCAAGCAGAATACTTCAAAGTGGGGAGAAAGAAGGAAAATGGTCATTCAAAGAAATAGAAGGACCAGAATTGAATCCAAAAAAATGATTTCCAATATTAAAATTCAAGAGAAGGCTTAAAAGAGCAAAGAAAGAGAGAAAACATAAGGCATTCAATGGAGCTGAACTATTTACATCTCTTTATGGGAAGATGATACTTGTAATACTTAAAAATTGTACCACTGACAGTATAGCTAGAAGGAATATTATTTAGATGGAGAATATGAATATAAAGTGAATTTGAGGGAATGGCATAAAAATTAAGGGATTAAAAAAAGAGAAGTAGACTGGGTGCAGAAGGAAGAAAAAGGTAGAATAGGATAAATTATTTCACATAAAGGGGTACTAAAAGCCATTGCATTAGAGGGAATGATGGGAGAATGGACTATTGGTATTGCTTGAACCTTAAATCATCAATATTGGCTTAAAGAGGGAACAATACACACAATCACTTGACTATAGAAATCTATGTTATCTTACAGTAAAGTAAAAGGGGAGAAGATTAAGTAAAGTGAAAGTGTGGGTGGTAGGGAAGGGCAGAAAATGACAGAAGAGAGAGCAAACTGGTAGAAGCAAAACAATGTCAAGGAGGGAAGAAGGAAAGGAGAGAGAGGACAAACAAGATGAATAACAGAATGGAGGAAAATATATAGTAATCAGAACTATGAATGTAAATGGGATGAATTTTCCCCAAAATGGAAGCAATCAGCAGAGTGGGATGAGCTAAAATCCTTCCCAATAATGCAAGGAATGAAGCAAGAATGTTCATTATTACCACTACTGTTCAACATAGTACTAGAAATGTTAGCTATAGCAATAAAAGAAGAAAAAGAAATTAAAGGAATTATAGTAGACAACGAGGAAATAAAACTATCACTTTTTGCAGATGATATGATGGTATACTGAGAGAACCTTAAAGAATTAACTAGAAAACTATTTGAAATAAATCAAAACTTCAGCAAAGTGAAAAGATATAAACTCACATAGATTATCAACATTTCTTTATATGACTGACAAAGCATAGCAGCAAGAGACAGAGAAATTCCATTTAAGATAACTGTAAACAATATAAAGTATTTGGGAGTCTACCTGACAAAAATAATTTTGGAACTATATGAACACAATTATAAAACACTCTTCATACAAATAAAATCGCATCTAAACATTGGGAGAAATAGCAGTTGTTCATGGGTAGACTGAGACAAAATAATAAAATTAGAATTTTGCCTAATTTAATTTACTTATTCAATACCCATACCAATCAAACTACCAAAGAATGTTTGATAGGGTTAGAAAAAATAATGACAAAATTCATCTGGGAAAACTCAAGAGTTTTCAAGAGCTCAATATATCTAGGGAATTAATGGAAAAAAATACAAAGGAAGAAGGCCTACTAATACCAGATATCATGCTATATTACAAAGCAATAATATCAAAACTCTCTGATACTGGCTAAGAAGTAGATCTATGGGGAGGGGAAGAATTCAAGATCAAACAAGAGTTGGAAAGCATTAAAAATGTAAAATATATAACTTTGGTTATATACAAAAGCTTTTGTACAAACAAAAGCAATGCAACCAAGATTAGAAGAAAAGCAGAAAGCTGGGGAACAATCTTTATAACAAATGTCTCTGATAAAGGCCTCACTTTTCAAATATATAGAGAACTGAGTCAATTTTATAAAAAAAATATAAGCCCTTTCTCAATTGATAAATGGTCAAAAGACATGAAAAATCACTTTTGATTAGAGAGATGCGAATTAAAACAAGTATGAAGTATCACTTCACAACTATCAGCTAATATGACCAAAAAAAAAATGGAAAATGATAACTGTTGGAGAGGAAAACCAGGGCATTAATGCATTCTTGGACTAATCCAATCATTTTGGAGAGCAAACTATCCAGCAATATTACTATTAGATCTGTATCCTAAAGAAATCACAAAAAAATCCCAAAAATGTGGGAAAAGATCCACATATGCAAAAAAAAAACAAAACACCCCTTTTCATGGTGGCAAAATATTGGAAACAGAGGAGATGCCCTAATTAAGGAGTAGCTGAACAAACAGTGGTATATGAATATAATAGAAATAAGAAACAAACAAGCAAATCTCAGAAAAATCTGGAAAGATCTGATAAATGATGAAAAGTAAATGAGGAAAACTAGGAAAATACTGTATAAAGTATTACCAATATTGTGTGATCGGCTATGAGTAATTCTGCTCCTCTCTGCAATATAGTGATTCAAGACAAGTATATGTCAAGACTATGCCATTCATATCCACATAAAGGACTGATAGACTCTGAATGCAGATCAAAGCATATTTTTTCACTTTATTCTTTCTTGTGTTTCTTTCCTTTTGATGTCTCTTCTTTCACAACTCTTATTAATATAGAAATATGTTTTACATGATAACACATGTATAAATTACATCAAAATGACTACCATCTTTTGAAGAAGGAAGAGGAGATAGGGAGAGAAAAAAAATTAGAACTCAAAAGTCGAGTAAAAATGAGTGCTAAAATTAATTTTTTTTTGACTTATACTCAGTTAACTGTAAAGGATATATGAAGAAAGATGCTTTCTGCATTCAGAGAAAGAAATGATAAATAGCCATAGATTTAGAAAAATTATACATATATATACAGATATATATGTTTATATATATTATATAATATGTGTGGATATATGTGTATAATTGTAGATACTTCTAAAGTGAGGGAGGGGAAAAGGAAAAAAAGAAATTTACATGATAATTTCAGTATATATTTAAAAGTAATAGCAAATTCTACAGAATAGATTTGTAGTTTCATGTGTAATAGTCTTTTTAAAATTATATACTATGTTATGAAAATGCTCATTTTACTCCATAATTTTAAAATAAAAGTTTTAAAAGTGTTCCTGCCCTCAAGGTGCTTACATTTTAATGTAAAACAATACATCCAAATCAGCATATACAGAATAAATGAAAGGCAACTTCTGGACCAAGGAAGGTAACCTGTCTTAAAGAAAGCCAGGGATTCTTTGAGCTGAAGGTTAGGAAGGGAGAGCATTCAGTTCAGATAAAAACAAATAACAAACAAAACCCTGCTGGACATGAGAATTTTAAACTACAGGAAGTGATGTGTTTTAGATGTGTAAGCTATAGTAAGGGGCTGACAACTCTTCCCTGTGTAATATGTCTGACTATATAAATAATCATCATTGGTTTGCAGCAAAGACAATGGCTTGACATTTCTGCAAGGGATGCTTGGGGCCTCCCAGGAGCAGGGGAAGTGTTGTTTACTTCAAACACATTCATTATCCAATAATGGAAAGTGTGAGGGATTGTATATCCTCCAGGCAAAAATAACCTTGCAGAAATCTCAAACTGAGTTTACAAAGAATTTCAATGCCTCAAATTAGCTTGGCCAAGTAACAGATTATCTGACCTAATGGGGGCTTTCTTGGTCAGGTCATTTCTGTCATCTCACCTACATACATATTACTAGGTAGGAAGGAAGATCTTGTAAGTTCTGTTAAAAATATTTATACCCAGAGGCCTTTTTCACATTTATCTTAAGCCATCAGGGAACTGTACCTTTAGAGTTTATCTTTTTTTAGGGCCAGGACAGAATTTGGACTGATGTGGTCACAAAGACTGTTTTTAAAGTCCCACATCTTGAAGCTTTTGAAATGAAATCCAATCTGTGCAGAACTATGTGCTCCGTTTGGGAAGAAATCAAGGTGTTAACTCCCAAGACTTTTCCCAGGACCCCCTTTTCCCAACTTTACCTCCACCTTTGACATTCATCTTTCCAATAGCTTGGTGTAGGCTGTTAACCACTCAACAATATGACTTATCATCTCATTTGAGTTCATTTCTTTTCATTGACTTAGTTTAGCATGGCTTACAGAGCATGGTATTTTCAGAATCTCTGTGTACACAAGCACCATCCAAGCAGAAAAATGAGAAGAGACAAGAGGGCAAGTAAAATCTATCCATCAATCATTTGTTCTATATTTACAGAGTGCCTGCTATCTGCAACTCAAACAGGTAAATCTGGTGGCAAAGCCAAAATCTATTTGGAATCTGTCAGGCTAAGAAATGAAGGGAATTTTTGGAATGCCAGTCCTACACTGAGCACTGACTTATTCACTTTGTGCCTTATAAATTTCTATATCAAAAAATGAATTAAAATTTCCATGCCTCATGCTATTGGATGTCTTTTTGATGCTCTGAACCATCCTGTATGACCACTTATCTATCTCTGGTCTCTTTCCAAGATTTCCCCATAACAAAGAAGAATCTATATGGTCCCCAAAAATCTACACTAAAGTATGACATGGGAGACACATGACTAAACAGCAGTTGGTGATTAATAGTGTTTACAAAGCATGACAATACATGGTTGCATTTGATCCACACAAAAAACCTGGGAAATTTTTGTTGTTCAGTCAATTTTCATTTATGTTCTACTCTCCATAATCCTGTTTGGGTTTTCTTGCCAGAGATATTAGAGTGGTTTGCCATTTCCTTCTTCAGTTCATTTTACAGATGAAGAAATTCGTCTGAGTTAAGTAGCACACCCAGGATCACACAGCTACTTTGTACCTGAAGTCAGATTTGAACTCATAAAAAATTATCTTCCTGATTTCAAGCCCAGTGTTCTATCCACTCTACCAGCTAGCTGCCTTCCCTGGGAAGTATCCCAATTTTATAGGTGAAGAGACTGAGGTAGACAGCACTTAGGTGTCTTGTCCAGGGTCACATAGATAGCAAATGTTTGAGGCAGAATTTAAATTCAGGTTTCCTGACATAAGAGTCAGCATTCTACTACTCAATGTGTCACACAGCTGTCTCAGCTGAAAAGACCTGAGGTTTTAAGGGGACTGTAAGCTAATATGAATTTGGCTTGCATTAAGAGAGATAAAATTTTTGAGGAATAAAGAGGTAATGATAGTCCCATTACTCTCTGCTTTGGTTATATCACACTCAGACAAGGAGCTGGAGCACTGTGCTCAGTTCTGAGCTCCACCATTCAAGGAAGACATTGATAAGCATTAAGGAGTGGATGGGGGAAGACATCTAGAATGGTGATGGACCTTGAGATTATTCCACAGGACAATTAATGGAATCAACTGGGGATGCTCAGCAAGAAGGGAATTCTCATGGAGAACATAATGGTTGTTGTTCAGTCATTCAGTCTATGTGGACCATAGAACCCCAATGATGTTCATGAGTTTTTGGCAAAGATACCGGAATGTTGTCATTACTCCTCCAGAAGATTAAGGCAAACAAAGGTTAAGTGCCAAGGAGCACATATATAGCAGGTGTGTAAGGCCATATTTGAATTCAGGTCTTCCTGACTCCAAGCCCAGCACTCTAACCACTGAGTCAACTAGTTGATGATCATCTAGATATCTTCAAATATTCAAAAGGTTTTCATGTAGGAAAGGAAAGAAGTTTCTTCTCTCTGGTTCCAGAAGGCAAAACATGGAACAATAAATAGAAGTTGTGAAGAGACTAAGTAAGGTTTGATGTGATGGGTATAAAAACAAAACCTCCTAATCAGTAGAGCAATCCATAGGTGGAATGAGCTGCCTAGGACTTTGGTGGGTTCATCTTTTTGGAAGATCTTCAAGCAGAGTTAATAGCTACTTTCAGATGTTTAAAGGTCTGTTAAATAGAAAAGAGATTAGACTTGGTCCGTTTGGTCCTAAGTGGAAGAAAGAACCTGGAATGATGGATGGAGTGCAAAGAGACAAATGTAGGTATTCATGTCAGGAAAAACCTCTTGACAATGAAAGGCATCCCAAAGCAGAATTAAGTGCTTTGGAAGATAATGGATTCCAGCATCTAGATAGAAGCTGAATGACAGTCTAGCATATATTGTATATTTACAGCTAAGTGGCACAATGGACAGCACGCCAAAACTAGAGTCAGAAAGAAATGTGTTCCAATTCAATCTCAGACACTCACTGTGCATTGTTGGGTAGGTCACTTAATCTCCATTTGCCTTAGTTGCTTTATCTGTAAAGTAGGGATAATAATAGCATTTACCTTGCAGGGTGTTGGGAAGACCAAATAAGATAATTGTAAAGCATTTAGCAAAATGCTTGGGACATAGTAAACACTATGTGTTAGCTATAATTATCATTATTAGTTATTTACTGAATAAAAGTTGGATCAGATCGTCACTCAGGTCCCTTACCCACTGTATCATTCTGTGGTTCTGTGAGCCTACTCTATTGTTTTAGGCTTCTGTTTACCTCATCCAATTCTCTACCACTCATTTCAAAATTCAAAAGGAAGAAGCAGCAAGTACTAGAGGCTTAAACCTGGATTGCATATATATAAGTACTTTAAAAAATAGGTAATTTTTCTTTTTTATATAATCTTTATTTCCATGCTATAATCCACATTTTTCTCACCCCAGAGATTCATATTTTATAACAACAACAACAAAAATTAAAATAGAGAGGAAAAAAAGCTTAGCCTAACTAATTAAAATATTAGCCAAGTGTGATAGTGGATGTAATGTTACATCCCTATAGTTTCCCCCAGTTCTGCACTAAAAGTAAAATGGATTTTCTCATCCCTACCTCAAGACCAAGTCTGCTTATTATAGTTTGTTTGACTGTTTTTTTAAAGAAATGGAGAGAGAAAATGAAAGAAGTGCAGAGGGGAAGTGAGGTGGGGAAGTCAGGACAAAAAGAAGGAATTGCAAGACTAGACTAGTTAAGAGTTGATCTCTTAAGTGATCAGGAATTAAATATCACTGGTCCTTGCTGTGTACCAGCAACAGCAAAGATAAGATTTAGAAATGTTCAGTCTAGCAAATCATTAACTCTGACTAGACAAGAGCAAACAGAACAGGGGAATCTCCACTTGTGGTTAGTTGGGCCTAAATCTAGCAAAATTTAAGATGAACTCCCAAAATAAACTTCCCTGAAGCCAACTCAACAAAAAAAGAACAAAATTCAATGCCTGAAATAACTTTGTATTTCACATGGCTTAAAAACAAACCACCAAATAATTCCATTAAGTTTGCTGTGAAAAATAACAAAATGTGTACAATCACTTTTATTGTCAGGAATAAATATGGGGATGAAAGCTCAGAGGAATGATAGCAAGATAAAAGATGTTGGTACAAGTACGGACTACACCCTAAAATGAGATTTCTTTGAAAGAAAAAAATGTATATAGATACACTTTAAAATAACACCAATTATAAACAGAAATTAAGTCTTATGAAAGTTGGATTCAGGAAGAAAAAAATGCATGTGACCAACATTTGAAAGAAATGTGGTAATGTATACAAAGGCTATGAATTATTCTAAGGAAAAGAAATTTCTAAAAATACTACAGAATTACTATATAAAAAATATATAGAGTTCACCATTCAACATGAATAGACTAACAGGCTACATGTAATATGCATATGGAGAGAAGTCAATAGCAGCCAACTTATGAATTCTTACTTTGTTCAAGGGTAGAGTAAGAGGAATTAACATTTATAATAACAACTAGCCTTTATATAGCTCTTTAAAGTTTGCAGAGGTTTTTAATTTGATTTTATTTGATTCTCACAACAGCCCTGGAAGTAGATGCTATTATTATTGCTATTTACAGATAAGGAAATGGAGGTAGACATTTAGAGGTTAAGCAATTCAAAAGCACGAAAGAAAAAATAAAATAAAGGCTTTGGAAGAAAGACTTAGGAAAATGGTAAGGGCATCTGGGTGGCACGGGGATAGAGTTTCCAACTTGGAGTCAGGAAGACTCATGTTCTTCCTCAATTCAAATCTGACCTCAGACACTTACTAGTTTTATGACCCCAGCAAGTTCCTTAACACTGCTTGCCTCAGCTACCTTATTTGTAAAATAAGTTGGAGAAGGAAATGGCAAACCACACCACTATCTTTGCCAAGAAAACTTCAAAGGGGGTTACAAAGAATCTGGCATGACTGAACAACAACAAAAACTTTCCTAAGAAATGGATTCTCTGAAGATTAGAACAGACAGCTAGCATATCTCAGGGATTGGATTGGAAGTCAGATCTTACTGACTCTAGAAATAGTATTCTATATCCACTGTGCCATTTAGCTGATTTTATCATTCTCCAGTCTTTCTTTCAGAGATTTCTTTTATCTCATTTTTCTCTTGCTTTATTTCTTCTAAGTATTCTTTTACTCCTTGTAGAAAATATTTTTCCTCTAAATGAATTTGTCAAAAACTACTCCTTGTGAGGGAGAATATTTATATCTACAATGATTCTTTATACTGGATAGTGTTTTTTTTTTTTTTTAATTTATTCATCTCTTCAGCTTTAGTCTTGAATTTGGATTTTTTTCCTTGGCCAGGCTCTTAGTTCTGCAGTACTTGGCCATGCTGAGTTTCCTCTTCAGTTACCTAGGTTCCTGAGCTGATCTCCATTTCTTGAGGTTTGTGCCCCATGGATCTTTAAGGTAACTAGTGCTAGATCTTCAGGGCCTCCTTTGGCATCTCTGAAGACTTCAGGATCCCTGGACCTGAACTGTCCTGGTCTGAAAGTTGTGATGTGGGTCTGGAAACGGTGGTATTACATTGGTCTAACCGATGCTCAGGGCCCACTGACTCTCTGTGATACGTTATGATCACCCTAAAGGTTTCTTCGAGGAACTCTCTGTAATTATTGCTGTCCTTCTCGACATAGAGGCTTGCAGGCTCCCAGTGTCTCTGGCTCAACTTTGGGCATGGTAGGTGGTTACAATACCATGGCTTTGCTAATAGCACCTTTTCATTCTCAGGCCTCTAATTGACATTTTTTGCAATTCCAAGATGGCAGACATTACTTACTATAGTTTGTCATTGATTTTTTTGATAATTATCTGGTCCAGCACAAAGCTCATGGTTTTGTGGGAGTAATTTTGTGAGAGATAAGCAACCTATTTCACATTAACAAAGTCATCTTGGCCAAAAGTGTCCTATCTATAAAAAATTACTATTCATGATGATGAATCTGAATTTCAGAAAGTTAACTATTTGAGATATGCCTCAAACCTAGATTCTGTGACTTCATGTATAGTGTTCTTCACAATACACCAAAAATTAGAAATAGGTCTCTGTCGTTATATTGAGAAAATGCAGGTAAAACAATATAATTTAGGAAAAATTTAATAATTTAAGCCAACCTATTGTGGGTCTCCACAATGAATAAAGGGTAGAGGTAAACAGCTTCTATAACATATTCTTAATCCATTAAAAAAAAAAAACACCTTTGTTTTAAATTCTCTACCTCTCTTCTTTTCCTTCATCACCCACTAAGAATCTAAGCATGCTATCAATTATACATGTGAAATCATGTAAAACATATCATGGCAGCCATATTATAACAAAAATCAATAAAGTAGAAACATATATACTTCAATTTGCACTCAGGGCTCATCAGCTTTCTCTCTGAAGAAGGGTAGCATCTGTAGATTCTGAGACTATTATTGTGGTACTTGTAGTAATTGGCCATTGGAATCTGGTTTATTTTTCTTCATGTGTGTATTCTTGAAAAGACTAGAAAGAGTAGATATGATAACTCTGTTCAAGCAGTTAATGATCTGACACATGGAAGAAGTATTAGACTTTTTCTTCTTGGTCTCAGAGGGTGAAACTCAATGCAGTTGGTGGAAGTTGAAGAGAAGCCGATTCACATGAATGTAAACTATTATGTGCCCTTTGGAATTGTCTTGGATCATTGCCTTGGTCAAAATAGCAATGTTGATCATCACTGCAATATTATTGTTACTGTGTTCAAAATACTCCTAAATTTGCCCACTTCATTTTGTATCCACTCATACAAATCTTTGCAGGGATTTTCTAAAATTTCTATAATTTATAATGCAAAATAATTTTTTCTTATAATATATTCTAGTTATAAATCTAATGCTGTTCTGAATTGTATAATTATCATTATTATTATTATTATTATTGAAACTAGATTTTCTTATCTAGGTTTTAAGTATAGAAGCCATTCAATGAATTCAATTCTACTACTGAGTGACATGGAAACTTTGACCTGCTCCATTTCTAAAATGAACTGCTTTGCTCCTCCTTTGGTAGTCTGGTGGTCCGTGCTCCTAGGGCTCACATCCCGATGCTAGACTTAGTACCAACACCAATTGACATTAGCCCAATTGCACATCAGAACTCCTGAATTCAAACAATTCAGCAGCTGCACACTCCCTTAGAAGCAAGGTTTATAGGTGTATGCTACTACACCTGACATTGTCTTCTAAAGGGCATTTGTTAATTTGTGTTAAATTACAAATAAAAACCAAAAGTCATTATCAAAGGAAGAGGGGAATATCTATTTCTTAGATTTCTTACTCATCAGCATCATTCTTTTCCATGCTTTAGCTTTGACTGAGATCATGGGGTCATTTAATTTTTCTGAGAAGATAAGTTTCAAAGCAAATGATAAATGAGGGAAAAGGAAGGAAGTGGTCTTAGGGGTCGGTTACATAGATTATAGAACCAGAGAAATGAAGAATTAGGAAGGTCAGTTAATCCAACCAAAACAGAACAGAAATTTCCTCTACCAAATCCCCAATAAATGATTACCTGCAAATCAATTTGAAGATCTCTAATGAGAGAAATCTTTTACCATCTTCCAATATAGTCCATTCTACATTTGGAAAACTAATTTTTACAATACATTCCTTTATAAGGCAGCTAGGTGGTACAGTAGAAAGAGCTCTGGTCTGGAGTCAGTAGAATCTGAATTCAAATGCAGCCTGCAACATTCCTAGCTGCGCGAGTCTGGTCAGCTCATTTAACTTCTATCTGCAACAATTTTTTTTTTTAATTGTAAAAAGGGGATAAAAATAGCACCGATCTCCCAGTGTTGCTATGAGTATAAAATGAGATAATAATTGTGAAGTACTTAGCACAATGCCATGTACATAATAGGTTATTAATATTAGCGTAAATTTATCTGAATCTGCTTCTCTTCAACTTCTACCAACTGCATACTCAGAGAGAGGACTGTGGGAACTGAGTGTGGTTTACAACACAGCATTTCCACTCTTTTTGTTGTTGTTTGCATTTTATTTTGCATCTTTTTTTTTACTGGTTTGATTTGATTTTTCTTGTGTAGCAAGAAATATATGTATGCATATATTGGATTTAACATATATTCTATTATATTTAACATATATTCAACTACTTGCCATCTAGGGGACAGTATGGGGGAGGGAGGGAAATTAGATGACAAGATTTTGCAAGGGCTAATGTTGAAGAATTGTCCATGCATATATTTTGAAAAATAAAAGGCTTTCCTAAAAACAAACAAACAAACAAACAAAACCCCTTTAACCAACTGCCTCAAGTTTCACCCTCTGAGGCCAGGAAAAAAAGTCTAATATTTCTTCCATGTGACAGATCATTCACTGCTTGAAGAGAGGTATCATATTCACCCTCCCTAGTCTCTTCCAGAATACACATATGGAAAGGATATCAATGGTCAATTACTACAAGTACCACAGTAATAAAGTCAGAATCTACAGACCACAAACCTTTAGGAAAGAAAGGGAGGAGAAGATAAAAAACTTAATGAGCATAGTGGAGTGGTCTGGCAAAGCTGACAAAACTCTAAGACAAGGGATTCCCAAGTCCCACTACAAACATGACGGCCCACGAAATCACAACCTCTCTGAGATATCTTATTTAAAAGATAGTAAATAATAAATAATAGTCCTTCTGAAACTGGTCAATGTTAGTCTTGGGAACATGCAAAATTGGTGACCCTGCTTTCTAGCAGTAAGATGGAACGAAGGGGTCATGGATAGTCATTCTATGACTTTAGTTTACAACATGTTTTTTTGGATTGGCTGCTGAGCCAGTAATGGAAGTGTATACAGAAGACATCTTCATGGAACAAAAAGCATTTTTTGGGAAAGAAATAATGAGGTGAGGATGTCAATATGTCTTTGGGTTAGGGTAAAGAGGTAAGAACACTGGCTTTCTTTGGTAGCTGCCTATCTCAAATTAAACTGACCAGCTGACCATGAAGATGATTGATAAACAGTCACTCAAAGTAATCTACTGCCAGGGTAGAGATCTCGGATAAGACTATCTTTCTCTGTCTCTGTTACTCTCTAGTTAATAGATATACAGTTGTCCTAATAGCTAGAATGTACAAGCATTAATAATGCCATAAGTTGTAGACTAAACTGGGAAGGAAGATAAAGAGAAAACGAGAAATCTAATAATCTTTGATCAAAGTGATATGATAAAATGTTCTTAAATCTCTAAGAGCAACCAAAGATTGAGATTGAAAATGGAAAAATTCCCTGGCATAGTCTTTATACCTTCCTCAAAGTCAAAAGAAACATCACAGATAACATGAGAAACTGGAGGGAAAGCTGACCCTTATTCCAATTTTATCTACAAGAGTCTGTTGAAATTTTCAAGGTGTTTTGAGTAAAGGCATCTAGACAAAAACCCTGTTCTAAGAAATTCAGTAAATGATAAAGAGAATGAGTGTTTTAAAAAATACATAAGACAGAAATCCAAAAAGCTTGGTGAACAGTAGCTTTGGATAATGGAACATGATGCACGTAAATTTTCTGTTCACAAACATTCAGTAGATATTACAATTAAGCCCTTTGTGGGCAGGAGCCAATCTTTTTTTTTTTTTTTTTAATCATTCTCTTCAGTACAAAGCATGATTCTCCACATGAATATATGTATTGCCTTTGATAGGAATGGCAGTAATGATGGTCATTATCAGAATAGTTCTCCCTCATTCAGAGTACTACAAGATAAAATAAAGCATGGTATCCCAGTCAAAAATAAAACAAGACCTATATTAAATCCAATGTGAAAGTCCATTCTGACAGTATTAAACTGACTGACCTAAAGTAGAAGGTGTTAAAGGACATCAGAATACATATACTCCCCAAAGCCTCAAAGCAATTGGTATTGAGAAATTAATATTGAGGTGATATAACCATTGATTTCAGCTTCCCAGTTTTTCTTGGCTTGACTCATTTCTTTAGTTGCTTAAATTTATTTCTGCACAAAAAAGCAAATCAATAGTACAAAGAGTCAAATTGTTCAGAATAAATAAGTTTTCCTTTAAAATCTTAAAAGAGCAATTTCTGCTTAAAAGGTTGAAGAAACAACAATGATCTAATAATTTCCTCATGTCCAGAGGACATGGGAAGCAGTTCACCAGTTTGTTACCATTCCCACCTGTATTTGGGAAGCATGCATAAAGATCTGGTCTTAGATTTTATTAAGCCTTGAACCTTTAACACCTTGGGTCAAATGACTAATCCCTAAAAAGCAGTATTTCTTCATTTATAGCTCAAATAACCATAAACATATAACTGAAAGGGTTCTTATAGTCAAATGGCATAAGACTCATAAAATTTTTAAAATACATTTTTATTGATGAACATAGCTCCCCTTCTCATGGCTCCCCTCACCCCGTAAAATAATCTTTTTGTTTTATTTTGTTTTGTTTTGTTTTTTTGTTTTGGTGAGGCAATTAGGATTAAGTAACTTGCCTGGGAAAACACAGCTAGTAAATGTTAATTGCCCCATCCCGGGTTTTAAATCCATTATTCTCTAGCAATAGGTAGGAGGCATAATTCATATTCAGACCTCTGGACTCATGGCTTATCACTGTTAGTCAATTTTTCAAAGTTGTCTTTCTTTTTAGTGTCATTGCCATTGTGAAAGTTGCTCTCCTGATTTTTTTTTTTTACTTCACTTTGCAGTTAGATCATAGAGATTTTCTTAGTTTCTTCTAAAATTGTCCATTTTGTCATGTTTGTACGTGTGTGTATGTGTGTGTGTCAGAATAAATATTTCACAGTTTATTTAGTTATTCCCCTAAATACTTACTCTCCTACTTTGGGGCTACTAAATGAATGAATAGGTGAATAAATGAATAAATGAACTATTACAATTTTCTATAAGTACTTAACTATGACTGGGAAACTAATATTATTTCATCTTGATGAAATTTCCAAATATGAAAATCAATGTCTGGTTTATTACATTTTTCATGTCTGAAAAATATAATCAATAATCATAATAATAGCTAACATTTACATGTCTAATAATATAGCTAATAATAATCTAATAGGTAATATTTATAATTTTCCCTATAAAATCATCTTTTATTGAAGTTTAAAAAATTATAGCCAAACTACATGGATAAACTAAACAATTATATAATTTGGCTTTATATTATTCTATTTTATTCAGTGATTTTTTACTACTATAACAGACAGTTATTCTTGCCCTAATTTTAAAGTTTTCTAGTTAAAAGCTGTCATCTTCGGTTTCTTTTACCAAGTTAACCATTTAGTATTTAGAGTTTCAAAACATTAATGTATTACATTTATATCATATATGTATTTACAGTTATATAATATATATTATTCAGGAAACTTTCATGCTTTATATAAGATATACAGATCTGAAATAAGATACTATAACTGATAGGTGTTACACTTTGCAAGCTGCATTGTGATGATTAACACCAAGTCTTCCAAACATTATGTTACTTGCTTTTTTATAAACTTGATCTTCACAACAATACTAGGAGTTAAGTGCTGTTATCACCTCTATTTTGCAGTTGAAGAAATTTAGGCAGAAATTAAGCTACTTGCATACCTCCCAGCTAAAAGTACTTGAGGTTGAATATAAACTCAATTCTCCTGACTTCAGGTCCAACATCTATCTTTCCACTGTGCCATAATAGACTTTTGTTTTAAGAATAAAAATAACAAAGCAAAACTACATTCTGAATATCTGTGTTTAAGAAAAAAAAATCCAAATCCATTTGAAGAATTTGCATTTTTAAAATTTCCCCCCTTTTTTTTTTTGCTCTGCAGCAGATCTTCCTTTGGCTGCTTACAATCAAAAAAACCCTTTCTAAAGCCCAGTCAAATAACTTCAGCCTTATGCTATCATGGTAGGCTAATCTCTCATTGCTGAGTTAGAGTTACTATTCATTTTTTAGAACTGTCTCTTTTAAAGACTGAACTATGGGCCAGGAGGCCCTGTCAGGCTTATTTATTCTTTTGCCCTGAGTAGTACCTATTGTATACTCTCCAAGTGTTCTTGTTATCATCAGATACCACAGGGGACATGGGATGACCCTGGCAAGCAGAGGTCTGACTAGAAAACACCATCCTACATCCACTCGCAAAGTTCTGATGCCAAAAAATAACAGAAAACTATTGTGTAAAAAGTCCACATGAAATGAAAGACTCTGTATTTTGTAATGAAAGCCCCCAATTTCAGAACCAGCTGCTAAGTTCCTGCTTAGAGATCCAAAGACATCTATTCAAACAAACATTTGGAAAGAGAAAATAAAAAGGTGGATATGGAGGAAATGGGTGGGCTTTTTAAAGTCTTGTGCTGGATTTGTTTTCCTTCGCTTTTCTTCTGTGTTTCTCCATAAAGACGATTTCATATCTTCCCTGTAATTTCACAAGATTATTTTTATATATTGAAAAGCTAAAATAAAAAATAATCTTTGACACCATGTACTCAATTTAGGTGCCATGAGGGAGGGTTTCAAGTGCTGTGCATCAGGAATACAGTCACTGAATTTACATTTTAATAAGTGTTTTGCTTTTATTACATTTTTGTTTATATGTATAGTTCCCAGAAAAGGACCTATCTATGATAACCTACCCAGCTCAGAGTAGGATCAGATGCATCTTAATAAACTGCAATTTCCAACCACGTAATGTAACCTGGAGTCCTGCCCAAGACATCCTTCAAAAAAGACAAATATTTAAAAAATGATAGGTGTGTTCTGGAACAAATTTATTCTTGTTTGGCTTAGGACTGTGTCCTAAGCAATTTCTGTTGTCCTATTTACTAAAAACAAAATATGCAATGGGATAACTTCGTTTTTCTGTGAGATCAGGAAACCAATTACAAGCCCCTTCTTCCTTCCTGCATGACTGAGCAAAGCTAAGTGTTAAGTATATATATTTTTTGAGGAGAGGCAGGAGACAGAAATGTGACTTCAACCATGTATGGAGCTTCTGGTGTGGAATTCCTTTTACCAGTGTAGGTGGATAGTTTCATCTATAAACTATAATTTTAAGGATTTATCCAGAGCAGAGGCTTCAAAGTCGTGGGGTATGGGGTTGGGAACACTCTTGATTGAGGCTGAAAGAGATTAAAATGTAATCAGGAAATATTTAACAAAAATAAATAAAAATGCAATAGGACATAGATAATGCCCATCTGTGATTTTTCTAAGTCACTATTGGCCCAGGGAAATCCTTATATATGACTTAATAGGTTCATTTCTATTTGAGCTTGATATCACTGGCCTACAACTCAGGGAAATATCATGAGCACTTGGCCAAATTCCCAATAGGTGTCAGTGGTAAGAGTTGCATTGGAAGTCTTCTCAAACACTCATATGATCTCTATTATACTATGTTGTCTCTGATTCAGAGATTGTGTCATGAACTCTTTCTCAGAATAATGCTTTGAAATACATAAAATAGAATACATTTCATTAAAAAGGACTGAAACACAGTTATCAAGATGTTAAAAAAAATTCATGGATACCAGGTTTAAGAATCCATGTTCTAAATTCTTTTCTTTTTTTTTTTTTCATGTTCTAATTTCTAAAATAGCATTACATATAATAATGAAAAACCAATTCAAATGGCAATAGCAAGAAGTTATTTTTTCTACCTTTTTCTTGTATTCCTTGCAGAACAATAATATTCCATAACATTCACATACCACAATTTATTCATCCATTTTTCAATTGATGGGCATCCACTCAGTTTCCAGTTTCTGGCCACGACAAAGAGGGTTGTCACAAACATTTTTGCACATGTGGGTCCATTTCCCTTCTTTAGTATCTCTTTGAGATATAAGCTCAGTAAAACACTGCTGGGTCAAAGGGTTTTGATGACTTTTTGAGCCTAGTTCCAAATCACTCTCCAGAATGGCTGGATGCATTCCCAATTCCACCAACAATGTATTAGTGTCCCAGTTTTCCCACATTCAACATTCAGGATTATCTTTTCCTGTCATTGTAGCCAATCTGACAGGTGTGTAGTGGTATCCCAGAGTTGTTTTAATTTGCAATACTCTGATTAATAATGACTTGGAGCATCTTTTTATATGGCTAGAAATAGTTTCAATTTCTTCATCTGAAAAATGTCTTCATATCCTTTGACCATTTATCATTTGGAGAATGGCTTGATTTCTTATGTATTAGATCCAATTCTCTATATATTTTGGAAATGAGGCCTTTATCAGAAACTTTGACGGTGAAAATGTTTTCTCAGTTTATTGTTTCCCTTCTAATCTTGTCTGCATTAATTTTGTTTGTACAAAACCTTTTCGATTTGACAGAATCAAAATTTTCCATTTTGTGATCAGTAATGATCTCTAGTTCTTTGGTCACAAATTCTTTCTTCCTCCACAGGTCTGAGAGGTAAATTATCCTATGTTCTTCTAATTTATTTATAATCTCACTCTTTATGCCTAGATCATGAACCCATTTTGATCTTATCTTGGTGTACGGTGTTGAGTACGGGTCAACACCTAGTTTCTGCCATACTAATTTCCAATTTTCCCAGCAGTTTTGTCAAACAGTGAATTCTTATCCCAAAAGCTGGGTCTTTGGGCTTGTCGAACACTAGATTATTAAGGTTATTGACTTTTTTGTCCTTTGAACCTAACCTATTCCATTGATCAACTAGTCTATTTCTTAGCCAATACCAAATGCTTTTAGTAACTGCTGCTTTATAATATAGTTTTAGATCTGGTACAGCTAGTCCACCTTCATTTGATTTTTTTTTTCATTAGTTCCCTTGAAATTCTTGACCTTTTGTTCTTCCATATGAATTTTGTTGTTATTTTTTCTAGGTCATTAAAATAGTTTTTTGGGAGTCTGATTGGTATAGCACTCAATAAATAGACTAGTTTAGGTACCATTGTCATCTTTATTATATTTGCTCAACCTATCCAAAAGCACTTAATATTTTTCCAATTGCTTAGATCTGACTTTATTTGTGTGGAAAGTTTTTTGTAGTTTTGTTCATATAGTTCCTGACTTTCCAGAAGGACTATATTTTAAAAGAGAAGAAATAAATCAGCTTTTCCGCTGGGAAATTAGGAGAAAACTATAAGAAACAAAAGAACTTTTATATCTCCTGAATTAAAATCATGCATTCCTTATAGACAGCATTCCCTCAAAATTCAAAATTTCCCTATTTCAATCATTTCAGTCATTTATGTTCATAATCTCAGAGTGATCCTTAACTCTTCATTTTCGCTTACCTCCTCTATCCAGTTAGTTCCCAAATCTTAAACATTCTTCCCAAGAAATATTTCATATCTCTCTTATTCAGTCCTACTTTTACTACTCTGATTTAGGTCATTATCACCTGTCCCTTGGACTACTTCAGTACTCAGGTGTTTTTTTTTTTTTTTTTTTTAAATTAAATTTTTCCAATTAACAAAAATTGATTTCCCCACCTCTTTTGGCATTGGAAGCCCTTCAAAATCTGCTTCCACTCTATATTTCCAGACTAATTATTTCTTCCTACAATTCAATATTGCAAGTGAACATACTCTTTCCAACATATTATATTTTATATAATATTTATCAACATACATTTATCTTCACTCTTCCCCTTACCAGTGACATTCCTCACTGAACTGCAAGCTACCTGGGAAAAGGAATGGTTTCACTTTTATTTTGGTATTCTTAGCATCTAGCACAGTGCCTAGTACATTTAGGTACTTAATAAATCTTCATCTAATTGAGGTAAGCCTACCCAGTACTACTCAGATTATTTATGGCTTATTTAACACATACTTCTTAACTGGCTCATTTGTCTCTTTCACCAGCTTCTTAAAAATCACTGTCAATAAGCTCAAAAGGAGAACTAGATTCCTATAATAGTAAGCTGGATGGTATGGTGAATAGAGTAGAGAGTGATACCTGGAAAAAAAGATCTGGGTTAAAATTCTGATGTAGACATAAAGGATCTGTATCACCAGGGACAAGTCACTTAATCTCTGTCCATCTCAGTTTCCTCAGGCTAAAATAGATGGAGATAATAATACCTAGTTCCTAATAATTTTGTGAAGTACAAATAAGATAATGTATATACTGTTGCTGTTCAGTCATTTCAGTCTGCTTTGACTCTTCATGATGCCATCTGAGGTTTTCTTGGCAGAGATACTAGATTATTTTGCCATTCAGCTCATTTTGCATATAAGGAAACTGAGGTACACAGGGTTAAATTATGTGCCAAGTGTCAAAAAAGCTATTAAGGATATGAGACCAGATTTGAACTCACAAAGTCTTTTCTGATGCTAAATTCAATGCTAGATCCATTGTGCTACTAGCTGCCCCTTGCACATAAAGTTTTCTAAAAACTTTAAAGTAGAGAAGCAGAAGAGAAGCAATAGAAAAAGGAGCGGTGGTGAAAGCAGCAGCAGCAACAACAACAGGAGGAGGAGGAAAAGGAACAACAACAGAAGCAGCAGCAAGAGGAAGAGGAGGAGGAGGAAGTGGTGATGATGATTGGCAACAATACCATATTTTTATCATAGCAAAAGATAGGAAGTACAGAAAAGCAGAGCCAAGATGGCAGGAGAAGCCATGAAGTTTCCTGAGCTCTCCCCAATTTCCCTCAGAAACAATAATAAATCAAGTCTATGAACAGACAGTACTTACCAAGAAATGTGATGAAACAATTTTCCAGCTTAAAACAGGCTTAGAAAGCTTCAGGAATGTTCTATCTCACTTGAGTGAAGGGATAATGAAGCCCAGCACAGACAGTGATGGAGCCTCCAGCCCTAGCCCCAGTTCAGAAAACAAATTGCCAGCTCCAGAAACAGATTAGATTAGGTCTAGTTACCCCAGAACAGCAAGCAAGGCACCAAACATCTGACAAGCTAGCATTCAAAGCCAGTGACTAAACCCTGGCATTCAGCACAAGAAGGTTTGGGACATTGCCCCTGTTACCCCAGGAACAAATCTCAACTTTAAAAACCAAGAAATAGGCAAAAAAGTTTGAGTAAGAAATTTGAAAAAGAACCTTAGCTATAGAAAGCTACTTTAGGGGGTGAAGCCAAGGTGGTGGAGAAGGCACATGTGACTTTCTAAGCTCTCTCATACCCTCACGACCAATTATTAAATTCAGCCACAAAAATAGCGCTTGACTAGTAAAACCCACGAAGATTGGAACTATTACAACTCACCAGCTGAAGATAATCTGGAAGTTTAAAGATAATCTGGAAGTTCATCAGAAAAGGTTTGTCCTGAGGGGCCAGAGCAGATCAGAGCAAGCAGGGATAGAACTAGAAGCTAGCATGTGTTAGCTGTGCAGATCAGGAAGAGGTAGTCTCTGTGGTTAGAAAAATTCCAGAGACTACTCTGGCATAGACTGATGATTGCTCTGCTCTGCTTGCAAAACAGAAGATCAGCAGAGCCACACTAAAAAATGCCAGAACTAACAGGATCTGGCTATACCCACCCAAAACCGGAAGTGACTCAGCACAGATCACAGCACAACTGCGCAGCCCCAATCCATAGTATGGGGCTTTTCCTTGGGGCAGTTACAAATGTGCATGGCATGGGAGCACAGCCTGGGGCAGCCTCTAATCTGCACAGTGCGGGGCGCAGCTTGGGGCAATAGAACTTCCACAGGTGACGGGGCAGAGACACTTCCGGTCTGTGCAGGGCTATTTGCTGGTCAGCTGCTAATATCCATAGCCCCATGGTGGGCTTTGGCCTGGGGTAGTGATACTTTCACTGCTCAGTCTCTAGCCTCAGGGCAGTCACTAATCCACACAGTAGAGTTCTCCACTGGGCACTTTCACAGCTTGGCCAGTACTAACCAGGTCTGAATCACTTGGGGGGTGGATGGTACTTTCCCCCAGAGTACTCCCGTGCCTTGCTGCTCTTTGCAGCCCATTTATACCTTTCCCTGCTTTGCAGAGGAAGCTGGTAACCTCTTTGCCCTGAAGGCAGACCCTAAAGGCTCTAAAAAAATGAGTAAAAAAATCAAAAGGACTATTGATAGCTTCTAAACAAAAAAGAGCAGGTTTGCAACCTCAAAGAGACTAATAGCAAACAATCTCCGTAAAATACCCCAAAGGGGAATGTTATCTGGTCTCCATCACATAATGCTCTCCTAGAACAGACCATTAAAATTCTCAAAAGAGAGCTAGAAGAAAAATGGGGAAAGAAAAAAGAAGCTATGAAAGAAAGTAACAACTTCCTGAAATATGAATTGGAAAAGGTAAAGAATTCCCAGGAAGTGCAGGGAAACAGAATTTGTGAATTGGAAAAGGTAAAAAAAAAATCCCAGGAAAGTAGGATTTGTGAATTGGACAAGATAAAGAATTCCCAGAAAGTAGGATTTGTGAATTGGAAAAAGAAAATAACTCACTAAAAAAAAAAAAAATTGTGAAATGGAAAAAAAATTCCATAGAGCAAAACAACTCATTTAAAAACTCAATTGGACATATACAAAAAGAGGTTAAAAAAAAAAAAAAAACTAATGAAGAAAATAACTCATTAAAAATCAGAACTGAATAAATAGAAATCAATTATTCATTAAGACATCAAGAATCAGTCAAGCAAGACCAAAAAAAAAAAAAAAAAAAAGAAAAATTAGAAAAAAGCATCAAGTATCTACTTGGAAAAACATCAGACCCAGAAAATAGATCTAGGAGAGATAATCTGAGGATTACTGGACTTTCTGAAAATTATGATTAAAAAAAGCCTAGATACTATTTTACAGGAAATCATCAAAGAGAATTGTCCAGATGTAATAGAATCAGAAGGTAAAATAGGCATTGAAAGAATTCATCCAACACCTTCTGAAAAAGACCTAAAATAAAAACTCCAAGAAATATTGTGGCCAAATTTCAGAACTATCAGATTAAGGAAAAAATATTACAAGCAGCCAGAAAAAATTCAAATATCAAGGAGCTCCAATAAGGATCACTTATGATCTGGCTGCTCTCACATTAAAGGATTGAAGGGCCTGGAATCTGATATTCTGAAAAGCAAAAGAACTTGGAATGCAGCCAAGAATAAACTACCCAGCTAAGCTGAGCAATTTCTTCCAGGGAAGAAGATGGACATTTAATGAAACAGATGAATTCCATTTGTTTCAAAGGAAAAAACCCGAACTAAACAAAAAAATTGATCTCCAACCATAGGACTCCAAGAGAAGCAGAAAAAGGTAAAAGGAACTCTTGAGAACTGTATTTCTGTTGTGCATATACAAAAAGACTACATGTATAATTTGATTTTACTGATATAACATAAAAAGGGGAGTAGAAATGGAAAGAGGATAGTGTCAGAAAAGGGGGTAAGGGAGGGGATAAAAAGAGGGAAACTACATCCCATGAAGAGGCAAAGGAAACTTATCATATCTGAGGGAATTTAGAGAGGGGGAGGAACATTGTGTGAATCTTACTCTCATCAGAGTTGGCTCAAAGAAAAAATAATTGACATATTTATTTTACAGAGAATCTTCTCTCACCTCATTAAAAAGGGGGAGAGGAAAAGGAAAAAGGAAAAGAGTAATAAGGAAAGGGTACAAAAAAGGGGAAGAGATTCAAAGGGGGAAGGGAGGGACCCTAAAGAGGGTGAGTGGCATGATACAAGTAGGGCACATAAGTTTAAAACTGGGAAAGAGGGTTGGGGGGGGGGCAAGAAAAAGAAAAGCATAATCAGGGATAATAAGATGGCAGGAAATACAGAATTAGTCATTTTAACCGTAAATGTGAATGGGATGAACTCTCCCATTAAATAGAGGCGGACAGCAGACTGGATCAAAAGTCAGAACCCTACAATATGTTGTTTACAGGAACATCTTTAAAGCAGGGAGATACTGACAGAGTAAAGGTAAAAGGCTGGAGCAGAATCTATTATGCTTCAGGTGAAGTCAAAAAAAGCAGGGGTAGCCATCCTTATCTCAGATCAAGCAAAAGCAAAAATTGATCTAATTAAAAGAGAGAGATAAGGAAGGAAACTATATCTTGCTAAAGGGTAGCATAGACAATGAAGCAATATCAATACTAAACATATATGCACCAAGTGGTATAGCACCTAACTTCCTAAAGGAGAAGTTAAGAGAGTTGCAAGAAGAAATAGAGAGCAAAACTCTAATAGTGGGAGATCTCAACCTTGCACTCTCAGAATTAGATAAATCAAACCACAAAACAAATAAGAAAGAAATTAAGGAGGTAAATAGAATATTAGAAAAAATAGGTATGATACATCTTTGGAGAAAACTGAATGGTGACAGAAAGGAGTATACTTTCTTCTCAGCAGTTCATGGAACCTATACGAAAATTGACCATATATTAGGACATAAAGATCTCAAAATTAAATGCAGGAAGGCAAAAATAGTAAATGCTTTCTTTTCAGATGATGATGTAATAAAAACTACATTCAACAAAAAGTTAGGGGTAAATAGACCAAAAAGTAATTGGAAACTAAATAATCTCATCTTAAAGAATGATTGAGTGAAACAGAAAATTATAGACACAATTAATAATTTCACTCAAGATAATGACAATGATGAGACATCATTGTGGGATTTGTGGGATGCAGCCAAAACTGTAACAAGGGGAAATTTTATATCCCCTTGAATAAAATAGCAAAAGAGAAGATCAATGAATTGGGCTTGCAACTTAAAAAGCCAGAAAAAGACCAAATTAAAAACCCCCAATCAATTACTAAACTTGAAATTCTAAAATTAAAAGGAGAAAATAATAATATTGAAAGTAAAAAAAAATTGAATAAATAAAACTAAGAGTTGGTTTTATGAAAAAACAATAAAATAGATAAGCCTTTGGTAAATCTGATTAGAAAAAGGAGAGAGGAAAATCAAATTAGTAATCTTAAAAATGAAAAGGGAGAACTTTCCACTAATGAACAGGAAAGTAGAGAAATAATAAGTAGTTATTTTGCCCAACTTTATGCCAACAAATTTGATAATCTAAGTGAAATGGATGACTATCTCCAAAAATTAGGCTTCCCAGATTAACAGAGGAGCAAGTAAATTGCTTAAATAGCCCCATTTCAGAAAAAGAAATAGAACAAACTATTAATCAACTCCCTAAGAAAAAATACCCAGGACCAGATAGATTTACATGTGAATTCTACCAAACATTTAAGGAACAATTAGCCCCAATGCTATATAAACTATTTGAAAAAGTAGGAAATGAAGGTGTCTTATCAAATTCATTTTATGACACAGACATGGTACTGATATCTAAACCAGGTAGGTTGAAAACAGAGAAAGAAAATTATAGACCAATCTCCCTAATGAATATTCATGTTAAAATCTTAAATAAGATATTAGCAAAAAGACTATAGAAAATCATCCCCAGGATAATACACTATGATCAAGTAGGATTTATACCAGGAATGCAGGGCTGGTTCAATATTAGGAAAACTATCAGTATAATTGGCCATATTAATAACCAAATTACCAAAAACCATATGATTATTTCAATAGATGCAGAAAAAGCATTTGATAAAATCCAACATCCTTTCCTATTAAAAACACTTGAGAGTGTAGGAATAAATGGACTTTTCCTTAATCTATTTAAAACCATCGGTAAGCATAATATGTAATGGGGATAAACTGGAACCATTCCCAATGAGATCAAGAGTGAAACAAGGATGCCCACTATCACTGTTACTATTCAATATTGTATTAGAAATGCTAGCTTTGGCAATAAGAGTTGAGAAACAAATTAAAGGAATTAGAATAGGCAATGAGGAAACCAAATTATCACTCTTTGCTGATATGATGGTATACTTAGAGAACCCCAGAGATTCTACTAAAAAGTTATTAGAAATAACTTGAATGTAGATTAAAGCATACTATTTTCACTTTTTTTTGTTGTTGTTGTTTATCATGGTTTTTTGCTTTTGTTCTGATTCTTCTTTCATGACATGACCAATGTGGAAATATATTTAATATGACTGGACATGTATAACCTATGTCAATAAGTAATAAGGGGAAATTTTATATCTCTAGATGCTTACTTGCATTAAATAAAGAAAGAAAAGCTCAATAAATTGGGCTTGCAACTAAAAACACTAGAAAAAGAACAAATTACCCCCCCCCCCAATCAAATACCAAACTTGAAATTCTAAAAATAAAAGGAGAGATCAATACAATTGAACTTGAAATCTATTGGATTAATAAATAAAACTAAGAATTGGTTTTAAGAAAAAAACAACAAAATAGATAAACCTTTAGTTAATTTGATTAGAAAAAGGAAAGAGGAAAATCAAATTGTTAGTCTCAAAAATGAAAAGGGAGAACTATCCACCAATAAAGAGGAAACTAGAGCAAATATTAGGAGTTACTTTGCCCAACTTTATGCCAATAAATTTGACAATTAAGTGAAATGGAGAAATATCTAAAAATATATAGATTGCCCATATTAACAGATGAGGAAATAAATTACTTCAATGATCGCATTTTAGAAATAGAACATGCTATTAAGACTATACAACAAACAATTCTGATGGAAGTGGCTCTCTTGAATATTGAGATGATTCAAACCAGTTCCACTTGTTCAGTGATGAAGAGACTATCTACACCCAGAGAGAGAATCATGGGAACAGAGTGTGGAACACAACATAGCATTCTCACTCTTTCTGTTTTTATTTGCTTGCATCATGTTTTCTTTCTCAGTTTTTCTTCTTCCTTCTTGATCTGATTTTTCTTGTACAACAAGATAACTGTATAAATATGTATACATATACTGGATCTAACATGTATTTTAACATATTGAACATGTATTGGACTACCTGCCAGCTAGGGTGGGGGGCATGAGGGAAAAATTTGGAACAAAAGGTTTTGCAAGGGTCAATGTTGGAAAAATTACCCATGCATATTCTTTGTAAATAAAAAAACTTAAAAAAAAAAGAATGTTAGAATTTACTTGTAAATTAAACAAATACTATGATGTGTTCACTACTATTATTGTTATTAAAAGTCAGAAAGACCAAATGTTGATAGTAAACAAAATTACTAGATAGCATGATAATAGACATTCAGAATTAACTTAAGTCTATAAAAGCTGACCAGGACTACTGGATCACATGGCCAACAAAATGGAGGAGTTGACATTTTCTTGAATCCTTGAAACACTTCAAATAGAAATTGTCAACCAACAATAAAGCAATTTCTATTTTATTTATGGCATAGATAGGTAGAGCCTCCCACCCCTCAAAAAGTTTTTAAAAATTAACTGACATTTCTCTACTGTCCAAAATGCAGCATGCACCAACAAGCCAATGACCCAACCTGCAGGCCTGTTACAATGCATTTACTTCCCTTGTTCTCCCCTCCCTCTTTCTAAGGGTTTAGACTCTAGATTTTGGAAGTTTGGGAGGCAACTAAGAAGCTTTGAGATCTATCTCCCAGAGAAGTATAAATGATGAGGGAGTTGGATAATGACCAATAAGGGGAAATGATGGAATTTATCAAAGATCACAAGAAAAAGAAAACAAGAGACTGGAACATAAGCAGAAATACCAAAGGGGAAAACATTAACAGCAGAAAGAAAAATAGCCTCCACATCTACTAAAGGAGTTCAGACATCTTGGAATAATGTAAAACAAAGGAAAATGATCCAATACTTGAAAAGACAGAAAACCATGTAGAGTAAGATAACTACATGGAAAATCAATATATAATTTCTAAATGTTTTTTTAAAAAGTAAAAATGATGAAAGTAGAATTTATGATCTCCAGAGCAAAAATAAATTACAGAAGACAAAAACGAAAACATAATGGTCTCATAAAAGAAAAAAAAATGAAGGATTAGGAACACAAAAACACATAAATTAGTGACAATCTGAAAGAAGAGAAGCAAAACACAGTAATACAAAAACAAAATATATTTTCTATCCTAAGCAGAATGTACTTATCCCAAAGATAGGAGATGGGACAACTTAAGGATTGTAAGTCTCTCAGAGAAACAGAATAGCTTAAAAAACTTCAACACCATCATTCAAGAAAAATGTCAAAACAACAACAAAACTCAACTGTTCAGGACTCTTAAATCCAGAAAAATGAAATGTCATATTGAAAAAGAATTGAAAGAGGTTACAAAATATCTCCAGAAAAGAGAACAAACTCAAGTCTGCAAATTCCAAGACAATAGTTAAATTTAATAATTGAAATCTGCAAATGATCAGCAGAAAAACATTAAAATATAGAATAAAAGAAACTCAAATAACATAAGACTATTCTGCAATCATCATAATATTCAGGAGAGAATAGTATAATATGTTCCCAAAAGTAATGGAACTCAGGATGAAGTCCAGCATGACCTACCTTGCAAATATGAGCTTAAATATAAATGAGAAAAGATGGACAGCTAATTATAAAGAGGCATTTCAAACATTCTGAAAAAAAAAATCAGATCTGAAAAAAATGTTCCTTCTGGAAACCCCAGAACAGGGAAATTCAGGAGGGATGAGCAAATGCTAATACCAAGGACAGCAACAGAATTGAGAGTAGACTAGTAGAGATTCCTTTTTAAGGTACATGCGACAGCATCCAAATTAGGTAGAGGTAACTATGAAGAAGCAAAGTCATTATCGACAGAACACTGCAACACAATGTCTACAGGTGAATCAATGCATTTTTTTTTCTTGTAAAGGGAGGGTAAAATTACATAATGAATGAGAAGGTACATGAAAGGAGGTTGAAGAAGAAAATAGAGTAGAATAAGGATGTATTTGGATCAAATTGAGGGCTAGCAAAGAAAAGAAGTTCTTGGAAAAATAAAGCCTGTAATTGAGTAGGTAAAGAGGGAGGTAAGATTAAGAACAGACATATTAGAAAACAAAATTCAACAATTTTTTGCTTATAAGAAAAAATGTGTGTTTTGTGTATGTATATATGTACGCATATACACATATATACATTTATAATGAAATTTATGATATATTTTAAGAATACACACAAGAAAAACTGAAGAGATGGAAAAATAATTTACTATGCATCAAACCATCATGGAAAAAACATTGAAATATGATATAAAGAGTAGAAATAGTAAATATATCCTTTGCAGATTAATTAGCTTTTAGCAAACTATATTAAAAAGGAGAAAACAAAATCAATATACTACCAAAAGACCGATGTGAAATTGCAACAATACCAGAAAAAACCTTTAAAAGGATCAGAGCACATGTGCTAACAAATCTAAGAATACAAAAGAAAGAGTAATAATCTTCAAATGTATAAAATACTGAAACTATAAGAACTCCAGCGAGAGATAATATATATCCCTGTCTCAAAGACAGAAATAGATCATAGTATAAAGAACTACTAAAGAAAAAAATTCTAGTCAAAATGGATTCACAAAACAAAAATTCTATCAGGCTTTTAAAGAACAATCAGTATTCTTACTTTTCAAATTACTCTTAAAATATAAAGCTTCTTATCAGAATATTTACAGTCTTAATACATAACCAGAAAAAGACAAAACACAGAAGGAAAACTATAGGTCAACATCATTAATGAATATTGGTTGAAAAATTTTAAACAAAATTTTGTCACTACAGTAATTTATTCAAAAAATAATTCATTATGACCAGGCAGAATTTATACCAGGAATGCCAAGATGATTCAACATTAGGAAAATAATCAACATAATTAATCATATCAAAAACCAAAACAGCACAAACCTCATAACTGTTTCCAACAGACATAGGAATAGTTTTAAACAAAGTACAGAACATTTTTGCTAAAAACAAACAAAAAAATTCCCACCAAACTCTACAAAATATAAAATAAAAAAAATGCAATGGAATATTACTTTCTTCCAACAAGTGATATATGTGAAGAATACAAAGAAATATGGAAAAATCTAATGATGAGCTAATACAGAGTAAAGTAAGGAGAACCAAGAAAAATATACACAATAATTATGACAAGAAACACATACAAGCCAATGTAATAAAATTATAGAAATAAAATGTGATCTGGATAAAGAGATAGGAAGAGCCATCCTTATCGCTTCATGGAGGTGGGAAGTCCACAAGTATTATACATTACAAATGGTTTTGGACTTTTTCAATGTACTAAGCAGTTATCATGATTTTTTTTTTCTTCTTTTTCTTTCTTTTTTTTTGATTTTGTCTTTTAAAAATGCCACTTGCTATATGAGGCGACTCTCTGGGCATGAGGTAGAGAATTATGCTGGAGAAAATCATAATAGTACATAAAAAGAAGCCATAAAACATATAAAATTTATTAGTAGATGGTACAGTGGATAGAGCACTGGGTTTAGAGGCAGGAAGACCTGAGTTCAAATCTAGCCTCAGAGACTTTGGAGGTCTAGACAAGTTATTTAATTTCTTCTACCTCAATTTCATTGTTTGGGTCCCAACTCAGATTGAATAATAATAAATTGAAATAAAATGAAAAATTGAAATAAAATAAATTGAAAAATAATAAATAAAAAATAATAGCAATCATTTCTACTTTGGCCAGAAATTCTGAGTGTTTTCCCCTCTCAGATTTATTTATTTAGATTTTTTTTGACTAGGTGAAAAAGGAGATTCTTTGTCTCAATTGCTACCTATCCTTAATCACTGAATGGGTGTGATCTCAAACAGAGATCTGTTGAAGGTCTTAGCTTAAAAAGGCCAAGATCTCCCACTCCATCCAGGGCCATCTCCAGTCATCCTGAAATATATCTGGTCACTGGACTCAGATTGCTCTGAGGGAGTGGAAAGAGGATAACTGAGGCAGGTGACTTTGCACAGCCCTCCGTCCCTTAAATCTATCTCCTTGATGCCATAGTCCTCTTTGAAAAGGAAGGACAAAAAACAACTTCCTGGGCTTGTCTTAAGGATGAAAATGAAATAATTGTAACCTGCGTAGTGGTAGCATATAGTAGACACTTAATAAATGCTTACTGACTGATGTGCAGAAACTACTATTTTACATTCTTAAAAATATTTTCTCATTTATTTATTTATTTATCCTTTTTTTTATTTAAATATGCTTTTAAATATCCAGAGAAAAAATTGGGTTCTCACATCGGGAATGGGTTCAAAAGCAGGTTATAGTTAAGAAAATTACCTATGCATATGTTTTGTAAATACAAAAAGGTTTAATAAAAAAAGGTGAACAGCAAAGGAAAAAAAGAACAATTTACAAAGAAGTAAAGAAAAGATGGACATTCATGAATATAATTTCTTCTATATATATTCATATATATGTATACACACACATATTTTCTTGATGTAGTAATTTGTTGTTATATATTTGGAATCCTCCTTGATGTTCTGTTGGACACATGACAATGTTCTCTTTTGTTTTGCTTTATTTGCTTTTCTGTTTCTTTTCTATTTTTCTTTTACTGGCTTTTTTCTCAAATAAAAAATGAAAAAAAAAAAGAAAATTTTGGGTTATTCAAGAGAAGCCTTGGATTGAACCAGGATATAAGCAACATCTTACATTTTTGGTAGTAAATGTAGAGTACTAAGCATCACCCTTTAGGACTAACTTTGCATTTTCAACACCATTATGTGATGCCACAGAAAGGAATTTGTAAAAACCAAGTGAAATGAATATTAGAATTTATTACTCCTATTTTTAATATCAATGAACATGTTAAGCAATATATTAAATAAAGGCAACAATATTTAGAATTCTAGCCTAGAAACTTACATGTTCACTCCACAGATACACCTGAAGCTCCAATACAAAGTTAATTAAATTGTCCTGAAAACTGGCAGGAGCTTGATCTTGGTCAAATCAAGGGGCCAAATCAATTACAAGAGACTACTCCCTCTTCTGAGAATATCCTTTTCCTAGTTCCCTAGTGTTTATATGAACAATCTTTGCATTTATATCTTTGGTCAGTTTTCTCATAAAACAGCAGAACCAATTTTATAAGCTCTAATCTACTCAGCCCAGACAAACTTTGTAGGAGGACCTTTAACTGTTAGAGAATAAATCAGAAAAAGACTTGGGAATGCCTTTGATCCAAATGTAGGCATTACCAGAACTGTTTTTCCCCCTCTCCTGAGACAAAGAAAACATCTCAATAGACTTTCCAAACAGAAGTTCCTGATAAAAGACTACTCCAGCACTATGAAACACTCATAAATCCTAACTCTCTTATGCCCTAGGAGGACTTAAGGTGAGTGATGGGAGAACAGGGACCTCTTAAAACAGGGCCAATCGCTCTTCTTAGAAGAAAATTTCCAGATGTTCAACCAAACTTATAAAAGTAGGCACATACCAATTACTACTCTATTCTGATGAATAAATTCTGAGGAAAGATGGTCAAAATTTTGAAAAGTATCATCTTATGGAAGAACTTACCCAAAGAGATGTTCTCATGATTTTAAACTCATTCCTTGATACATAAGAGAATAGGAAAAAAGACAAATCTAGAACAACTACAACTGACTGAAGGGGAGGAGAAAATAACTGAATTAATTTTTTTTAAATGAGTCAGAAATATTGGTTACTATCTCAGTTAAGTAGTAAAAACTAAATACTTTGCTTGTTGGATAAGCTAACTAAGTCTCTAGGAAAGAATATTAAAGATTTTGAAAAACATCCTCTGATTGTTAAGATTATTCATAAACAGATAGGGTGTGTGTGGGCATATGTCTGTTGGCTAAAAAAACTGAGCAGTTGCTAATGTCCCTATCAGAAAAGAATAATTAACAGATCTATGAATCACTGCTCAATTTAGACATAGAATACCAAATTACATTTTTTAGCTTAAAGCAGAACAAGCTAAACTTGATTACAGGTGTCAATAAAATGAAAATATAGACTGAACTTGAGGCTTTGATGGTGGCTGATTAAAACACCCACACACAGAGATAATATTCTTGATTTTTAGTAGAGAGAGTGAAAGACAAGAGAAATGATAACTATCTATCTAGTAGGCAATATTAAAAACAGAAAAAGGACTCATATTTATAGCAAAAATGAATGACTGAAAAATCTATTAATATTAAGGTCTTATTTACACTTCTGCATGTCTAATTCACTGATTAATTCAATCTTATGGCTTCTAACTTTTTTAGTAGACAGCTAAGGAATATTTGTCAATAAGATCAAATAATAAGAATAATAACTCACTTTGATATAGTGTTGTATTATGTACAAAGCATTTCTGTACAATAGTGAAAGATACACATGTAAGTATTATTTTAACTCTCCCCAAAAGGTAGAGAAGCTGAGACCCAGAGAAATTAAATAAATTGTTCACAATGATGAAGCCAGCAAATATTTTCCAATAGCATTGTGAAGTCAAATAGTGCAAATATTATTTTACTGATTTTATAGATGGAAAAAACTGAAGTTTTGATTCTGATTCTCCAGACTCTGCCACCAAGAATCACCCTTTTTTCTTTTTCTGCTTTCTTACTCTGCTTTGAACACCATCTTCAGATAACGAGTTCCTTCTAGGGCCTCCATTTGGAGGGTGGGTGCAGGCAAACTATCTTTCATTCCCCTTGATGCTTGCTTCTAACTCTCTCTGGACTCAGCTACCATACCTTCACATCCTTTCTTCCCATCCTTTCTCCTTTTAAAGGGATATTGTCTTCTTCCATTAGAATTTAAGCTCCTCCATTGACATCCAGAAAGAGGAATATGGAGACCAAATGTGGATTACAATATGGTATTTTCACTTGTTTTGTTATTTGCTTGCTTGCTTTTTTTCCTCACTTTTTTCCCTTTTTGATCTGATTTTGTGTGTGTGTGTGTGTGTGTGTGTGTGCGCTGAATGATAGATATAGAAATAAGTTTAGAAGAATTGTATATGTTTAACATATATATTGGAGGGGATGGAGGAAAAGAAGGAAGAAAAATTTGGACTACAACAAAATTCACATTCACAAGGGTGAATGTTGAAAACTATTTTTATATGTATTTTGAAAATAAAAAAGCTATAAATAAAAAAGAAGAATGTAAGCTCCTTGAGAAAGGGATTCTCTTTCTTTTTCACCTGTATTTGCAACTACAGCATTAAGTGCTATGTCTTGTACTTAATGAGTGCTTACTAAATGTGAATTGCCTGCCTCCTTCCCTGACAGAGTTAAATACTGAAACTTGGATGTAAATCCTGACCTCCAAAGTACAAGTTCAAAACCCTTCCCTGATTCCACTTGAATTCTACAATGACTAATGAACTTCCATTCTGGCCTTCTATGGTCAAGGACTTAATCTCAATATAAATGTTCATAGACTCATAGAATTTCAATTTGGAAAGGACCACATTCACTTCACATGGCAATTGTGATAAAGCACAAGGTCACAGAAACCAGCATGTAATAACAGTTTAATTTGATGTAGAATTTTATGGCTTATTATCATTTAAAAGTGAGTCAATTTGGCAGAGAAAACTGGGTTTTAAGTAAATAGTACCTGGGTTAAAACCCTTACTCTGATTCATATAGCCATGTGACTATGAGAAAGTCATCAATGGAATTTGTAGCATTCCAGAAAAAAAAATTAATACTCATGCTATAGACAAGTTTCACTGGCTATAATTTTCATATTGACATTTTCCATGCTAATGAACACTATTGCTTTTTTTTAATTAAAGCTTTTTATTTTCAAAACATATGCATGGATAACTTTTCAATATTGATCCTTGCAAAATTTTTTGTTTCAAATTTTCTCCTCTTTCTCCCCACTTTCTCCCCTAAATGGCAAATAATCCAATATATGTTAAACATGTTAAAATATATGTTAAATCCAATATGTATATATAATTATACAATTATCTTGCTGCACAAGAAAAATCAGATCAAAAAGGGAAAAACTATATTTAAAAAAGCCAAAATGCAAGCAAATAACAACAAAAAGAATTGTGTTGTGGTTCACCCTTAGTTCTCATAATCCTCTCTCTGGGTGAAGATGGCTCTCTTTATCACAAGATCATTGGAACTAGCCTCAATTATCTCCTTGTTGGAAAGAGTCACGTCCATCAAAAATGATGAACATACTACTGTGACCAAAAATAGAGGAAAAAAGAAAGTTTACAAAGACTATCCTTATAACAACTTTTTAAGGTCAAGCATATTAATTATTACATCCCCATTTTATATATGAGACAACTGAAACTTAGGAAGTCTTAAGTAATTTAACTGATATCACACAGATATTACATAGCAAATTTCAAATTTGAAACGAGTCCTTTTGAGTCTGAGTCCAATAATTAAACCACTATGTCTTCCTACCATTTCCACATTAGAAATGAAATATAATTCAAAAACATAGGGTTATAGAACTGCAGGGTTTGAAAAGATGTCAAACATTATCTAGTCTATCCCTCACTAAAATGTGAATATTTTCTACTGTTGTAAATAAATACAAAAAAGTGGTTTTCTATCTTTAGCCTAATACTTTTCATCTTGGGACTCTTATATTTTAAAGATGCTACTATTTTGTTTTGTTTTTCTTAGTACTATTTTATTTTCCAAATACATGTAAAAATGTTTTTTCACATTGATTTGTGTAAGATTTTGTGTTGCAAATTTTCCTCTCTTTTTTACTCTCCCCTCCCCAAGACAGCAAGCAATCTGATTGCTGGGTAAGTACTTCTTTTGCGGCCTCATTTTTTAAGATGTAAAAAGAAGGGATTGGACAAGATGACTTCTAAGATTTCCTTTAGCTCTAAAATCTATTATCCTATGATCAGGATAGGATCCTATCTATGATCCAATCTTATAAAAGACAGCTACCAAAGTCATCTTCTTAACGTCTAGTTATGATCATATCATGCCCCTGATCAAAAGTCAGCAATGGATCTTCATTGCTTAAGCTAAAAATAAATTTCTGGAATTTAGGCTCTTCATAATTCAGCTTTCATGTACCTTTCTTTAGAAGTCTGATTTCATATAGTTAACATTCCAACCTAAATGGTACTACTAGTTGATGGTACTAGTCCTAGATCTTTTCCGGTCCACTCTCACTACCATTTATTCAAAAGGAGCATCCCTTATACCTGAATCAAGCTTCTTTTACATCACCACCAATTGAAATCCTCTTCCTCCTCTTCTTTATCTTCCTTCCTTCCCCCTCCTCTTTTTTTTTTTTTTTTTGGAGGCAACCAGGGTTATACGACTTGTCCAGGATCACACAGATAGCAAATGTCAAGAGTCTCATGCTATACTTGAACTCAGGCCCTCTTAACTCTAGGGTCACTATCTACTCACTGTGCCATCTAGATGTTTCTTTTTCTCTTCTTTCAAGGTCAAACTCAAGTACTACTTTGTCAAAGAAACCATCCCTAACGCAGTCAGCTGAATGATCCCTCTGTCTTCATTAGGTCAATAATTACATTATCCTTAGTATTAACCTCATTTATATACACAGTTTATTCCTATTTATTGTACTGTAAAGTTTCTAAGGACAAAGACAATGTTATTTTTCACTTGTTTTTATTCCCAGTATTTAGAATTTTGCTGGACCCATTCTATTTAAATAAGCTATCAATTAGAAAAAAAAAATAGATGAACACAATAAGAACTCAATTCCAAATACAAGTTTCTCCTAGAAAAGTTTCAGTGATACAAAACCTTTGAGAGAATGTAAAGTCTATAGTAGTCTAGAATGACTTTAGTTAATTTTTAGTTTTAATCCTTTCTTTGATGCACATTTCCTTTGTAATCATGGGCAAGTTACTACTCCCTGGGCTTCTATTTCTTCATGTTAAAAAATGTGAGGAAATTGTACTAGATGGCATCTGGGATCCATTCCAGTTCTAAATCTATAATCTCTTGATTTATGATCTAAGGATTCTTATAAAGTTGAGAGTCATGTAAATAACAAAAGTCTGGAGTACAGGCTCATCTGCATACATTTCAGAGGAGAATGATAGAAGACAATCAGTATCTCTTCACAAAATGATGAAAAACAGTTGAATAAAAAATAAGTCTATAGTAATATGATATAAATCCACCTAAGCCAGAGCATCCTGAAATCACAATTAGTGCCTAAACTCTGAGAAAACAGCAAAGAAATATTTGGGGACTTTAACAGATTTATTTAACATTTTGTAATTATCATGTCTCATCAGTGAATAGAGTAGGAGTATAACACTGAATTCCACCAGTATAGTATGTAAGAAAATGGTACAGATCCATGAAATGAAGTCAAGAAAAAAAATCTTGAACTGATAAAAAAGATTTATTTTTAAACCATTTCTGAGACAGTATGATTCCAAAACATTAGAAAGATTACCAAACAGGAAACTAATGTGATCAATCCTTCACTAAAACTCTATTAGCATAGAACTCTCCTTATTGATTGAGATTAATTATGCAATGATTCCCATCTGTATGAGAGGCAGAATTGACAGAAGTTTAAGAAAAGAGATAATCCTGATCTTCTGGCTTCCAGTTTTAAGAAGAAAAAAAAAGAAACATGATTCCAGAATCTCTTATATTCCTGAATGGAGAGAAAGATTCTGCAAAGAAGCCAACACATCAAAGAGCCAGCACCTCAATAATTTTGTCTTCTAAAAAGTCTAAAACAAGGTCTTTTGTATTGAAGCAAGAAGGCCAGTATATTTCTTCCCTCAAAATCTTGCCAACTCTATCCTTCTTAGAGATAAAGAGCACTGAATAAATTGATCTCAAACAATGAGTAGAGGCTTGTGCAAATTGATATTGAGTCTAGGTTGCACTAAAAAAAAATAATGGCAACTACCAATCTGTATGCTTGCTTTCTTGTGATTACAAAATCTTTATAAGAGTGATCTATACATGCACATGAGAAATTAAGAAGCAGGATTTCAAAATGTTCTGCAACATATGGTTTCTTTATTATAATTGATTTTAAAAGATTAATAGAAAACATAGCATCCTGCTATTTGTATTATTTCTGGATTTTTAGAAAATCATTTCAGAATTTTGAAAGTATAGCTTTCCTGACAAGGTCTCTCTCAATACATACATTTAAAAGGACATAAAAATCTACAACAGCAAAGTGAAATGAACAGAACCATGAAAATTTTGTCCAAAGTAACAACAATATTGTACAATGATCAACTCTGAATGACTTAGCTATTCTCAGGAATACAAAAATCTAAGACAATTCCAAAAGACTTATGATGAAAAACACTATCAACTTCCAGAGAAAGAACTGATGGAGTCTGAATTCAGAATGAATTCTATTTCATACTTTCTTTTTGTGTTTTTCCTTTGTCTATGTTTTCTTTCACAATGTGACTAATATGGAAATATTGTTTGCATGACTGCACATAACCTATGTAAAATTGCATTCCATCTCAGGGAGATGCAAAAAGGAAAGAGAGGGAGAGAATTTGAAACTCAAATTCTTTTAAAAATGTTAAAATTTCCTTTTACATGTAATTGGAAAAAAAATAAAATAATAGCATGTAAAAAAAAAAGAGTCTATGACAGGAATAAATATAAACATACTTTGTTCACCAGTCTAAGCATTAACAACAGATGGGGTATCAAACACAGAGATGGAAATTTACTTAAGGCATTCACTAATTATGTGGAAGGTAATCTGCTTAGGTTTCAAACAAAAGAAGGAATTACCCATTAATGGTGGGTCTCTACATGTTCCTATTTATAAATGACATTATACTAATTTCATCGAGCAATCAAAAATTACAAAATTATCTCAGCGAGATCCAAAAGGGATTAACTATTCAAATAAGAAAAACAAAGTAGATTAAAAATATATAGTACCTAAATTATGAAATAAAGTTTATAACAGGTAGCTCATTTAGCTAGTTCATCAAATATAGCTAGGTAGGTATGTAGATGATAAATAAATAGATAGACAGACAAATATAGATAAGTAGGTAGATAAATATATATAGAGAGATAGATAAACAGATAGATATAGATATATACATTTTGATTAACCACTACAAATAGCCAATGATAGTTCCAAACTTGAATATGAAGAAATCAGGTTGAATCATAATTGAAAAACTATGCAATGCTTTTAAAGTCCTAAACTACCTCATGCTGTAAAAGCTCCCCCCCCCTTTTAGTACTAATAGTTTCTCAGTGATGTTAAATAGTAAAAATCATGAAATATCAAAAGTAATTAGGATTAATATTACAAATAATCCAAAAGAAAATGGAAATATGTATGGAGAACTTCAGTAGGCTGAAGTATGTTACTACTGATAACTTACAAGCTAGAAGTGGTATAAAAAACATGGTATCAAGGTCATAATTGACGTAAAAAGAAAAGTAATTTACATTGCAAGAAGGAAAAACTATAGATAGATAGCTTAAGAAAAATAGTGATGCCCCACAGATTAAAATGATAATGAGATGCTTTAGGTATATTTTCTATGTAAGATTCTATGAAAATACAGACCAAAAAAAAAAAAAAACCATATAGGATACAAGAAATGGGATAAGTACTTTATTGACTTTTCCAAGTATCTACCAACAACTAAAAGAAGAGCAAATCTAGTTTTCAAAAACCAATGGACTTGCAGTTTCACTTTTCAGAAAAAAAATGAAAAACTTCTCCTTTATTATACATATGTTTACATGTTTATTGAGGCACAGATGACCTGACTAGTTAATTCTTACTTAACATTGCAACTCTTCCTCATTATGCAAGCTGAGACATACTTTATCTAGACATGACCAAAAGTGCCAATAAAACCACAAATCTGACAGGGTATGAAGTATGTGGTACTATACTACACCTGTATAGTTTTAAGGGTTTAAAAGACTTTCACAAATTTTGTCTCACTTGTGTAATGTTCTGGTTAGCTTTCTGGAGGGCTTTTGGACAAGGCTCAGTCTCAGCAGAATAATCACCACGAGAAGAGTCAGGGATAAAGTCCAAAGTCTTTATTATCTCCTTCACAGTCTGTCTCCTTTGCCTGGGGCTGGGCCAGCTTTCTGGGGGACCTTCAGGTGGGCCTTGTGGAGGAATGCAGAAGGCAGAAGAGCCACCAGGATGGTGGGAGATGGAATGTCTGTGGCTGACTTATCCTCAATTTAAATACCCTATTACAATTACATCAACTGTAGAACTATTACATCATTATGCTAAGTACTAAGTATATGTAAACTAGATAACCACTGTCTTATGGATTCCACTAAGTTAACACCTTGTTGTAAGAATCCTTGTTTCAAGTACATTTTTCCAGAGTTCTGGCCCATTACACACTTGTTCCTTACAATAACACTATAAATTAGGCAAGATAAATATTAAAATCAACATTTTTACAAAGTAGAAATTTGAAGTTCAGAGAAATCAAGTGAATGATTAAAATCACATGGCAAGAAAATAAGGATCCCAAAGCTCCAACACATATGTGTGTGTATGTGTGAATATATTTTTTTTTCTAGAATCTTTGAACATGGTATAAGGAGATCCTTGAAGGCAGGTTCTGTCTTAGTCTTGTATCTGTATTTTCAGTATTCAACAAAATGATGGATATACAGTAGATAGAGATGATTGTTAACTGATTGATACTGATTTAGTTATGTTCATGAAAAGATAGTATTCCTATACTGGGGCTTAAGGTTTTTCTAGAGACTGATGGGGAAATCTTTTAGTTTCTGGTTTAATATTAATTTGGAGTTAGTTACCTAAGCATTTCTGCTCCCATAAAGCTAGTCTATCTAGCTATTGCATTCCAGCAAGTTCTGTGCATTCCTATAAAAATCAAATGAATGTTTTACTCTCCTTCTACTTTTACTAATGAGAAAAACAAGAAGGATTTTGTAAGAGGTATCAATCAGATTCTCAGACTTAAAGAGAGCAAGGACAATAGACTTGAAGCATTAGCAATGGATTTTGTCCTTCTACATATATTATATCTATAAACTAAATATTATATTGTCACTTTTTATTCTAGATTAATTTCTGGACAATTATAGAGAAAGTGGAAAGAAAAGCTCTCACAGGTAAATCTACTATATCTTCAGAAATGTAGCATTTTTTTTTTCAAATGATATCTGAGGACATCTTTATTTTTAATTAGACTTGTTGAATTAACATACATCCATTTTCTCTTTCTCTTACTTTCTTCCCTACAGACAGAAGAATGCCCCAAATATATAATAAACATGCATAATCCAGCAAAACATTTCTCAAATTGGTCATGTCTAGATAAAGTATGTCTCAGCTTGCATAATGAGGAAGAGTTGCAATGTTAAGTAAGAATTAACTAGTCAGGTCATCTGTGCCTCAATAAACATGTAAACATATGTATAATAAAGGAGAAGTTTTTCATTTTTTGTTTTTTTTTTTTCTGAAAAGTGAAACTGCAAGTCCATTGGTTTTTGAAAACTAGATTTGCTCTTCTTTTAGTTGTTGGTAGATACTTGGAAAAGTCAATACTTACATATCTGAATGTGAGTGAGTGTTAAAATATCTGAGGTTTAGGGATGGCACTATCACTATTTATGTGACTTTAGACAAATTATCTCTTCTCTCCCTGGGTCACTTTTGAATTGGATGATAGCCCAAACCCTTTATGTTCTGAAATTAAGTTTCAATATAATAAAGCCTAAAACAGACAAAGTATGTGAGAAATTTATAGAGAATGTAGCCAATAGGGATGGTTATTATGCTTAGCTATTTCCCCCTAATGATGGAGAAAACAACAGAACAAAGACCACATAAAAGGTCAACATCATTTACTCTGCATATCAGGCATAAGAATTAACTAAGAATCCGAGAAGAAAACAATGTGCTTTTGAAGCTATTAACTCATGGACCAAAAAAAAAAAAAAAAAAAAAAAAAATCAGTTTTTGACTTCTGCCGGTACAAGTATTCACTTCTCCTCCAACCTTTGCTTAGTAAGTAGGAGCAACAACATATTTATTGAAAATAACAGAATCCACCCCTTAAAGCAATAAAGTAGCTTGGACATCCTACATGGCTACTAGAAAGAAGAGACCAAAATCGGCATTTGAAGGGTCAGCCGAATACTGTCCTTATTTGTCTAACACCAAGAGAGCTCTTATATCTGGCCCTACTTCTGGAAAAGATAAAAGAAAAAGGAACAAGAAAAACTATCTATGGAGAGGAAGGTCTTTCATAGATACTATGATTCTTATGATTCCTGATATAAAACCTGGCCAATGATCAGCTTATTGGTCATCATCCATCATGATGTATGAACACTAACCTACTTCTTTGTAAAAATTCACTTGTTTAGTATTCAGAAGGAACAGCATTAACTGCCATGGGAATCAAATATAACCAATTTTGCAGTCTATGAGATTCGATATTCATCGTATTCACTAGATGTTTAACAAATGTTTGTTCAAATGAATTCTATAAGTAAAGTTGTTCTTTTGGGTGAATCTGATAACTCCTAGAAGCCACTACTTCCAAACTGCACATTGAAAACAATATTGCAGAATCCGACCAAAAGCCCTAAGTGAAATTTCTCTATAGCTCTGATTTAATCTGTCTAGTACATAATATCACCAATTCAAATATGGACTGAGTGGTATTTATTTCCACAATTTAATACAACATTCACAATTCTAGCATCAAGCTCAAATTGGCTACTAAAGGCTCACCTGCAAAAATGGTACAGTAGCTACTTTTCTCATATACACATAGACAGAGAAACACTGACAAGAGCTTAGGACACTCATTGGATTGAGGGAACATCTAAAACAGAAGATTTTTCTCTTGCTGTTATAGAAGTGATTACCAAAGGCAAATAATTGATTATAAGCCAGTATTTTAGAAACAAGAGCATAAGTGACATAAGGTATCATCCTGAGTATTGAGTATGGCAACATGGAAAGAGAAGCAATGATTGTAATAAATGTGTTTTCCAGGCATTAATTCTTTTAATAATATTTTATTTTTCCAAATATATGCAAAGATAGTTTTCAGTACTCATCTTTGCAAAACCTTGTCTTCCAAATTTTTCTTTTCTTCTCCCTCCCTTACTCTTCCTAAGATAGCAAGCAATATGAATATGGGTTAAACATGTGCAATTCTTTTAGACACATTTCCATATTCGTTATGTTGCACAAAAAAATCAGATAAAAAGGGGGAAAATATGAGAAAAGAAAAAAAAACAAGCAAATAACAACAAAGGTGCAAATACTGTGCTTTGATCCACTTTCATTCTTCATAATTTTCTCTTTGGATGTGGCTGGGCACTTTTTATCACAAGTCTATTGGAATTGTTTTGGATCACCAAGTATGGATTTTAATGAAACTAGAAAGCAGAAGTACCACAGTGTGAGCAAGGGTGGAAGCTGAAGACTGGGAATTCCTCTGATGGGTTAGAATAAGAATGGAGGTTGAGAGTCAGGACCTCAATGTTCCTTTTCCTAGTACGGCCATTAGTGAATTATTAGAATGAGCACAGAGCTTGTGTCTTTGTTGCTACTATCCTCCCAAAATAGAGCACACATTGACAGCACACAATGAGCAAAAAAGTTAAGACCAAAAAGCTTTTTGTCTAGTACAACCTATCCAAATTGTGGGAAAATGAATTAAAAAGGAAATTGGCAGGAAAGCAAAGGGAATAATAGGCAATCTAGCACATATATATTTATGTATATGCCTCCAAAGGGAGTCAGTAAGAAATGTTAATCAATAACCAAAAACTGTTTTGAGTATCTATTATGACACTGCTTTATTCAAAAAATCTTAGGATTACTGAACTTTTTAATAAAATGGAACTCTAAAGATCATCTAGTCTAAATCCCTCATTTTAAATGGAAAGAAACTAAAACTTAGAAAGAAGAACTAATTTGACCATTTGATCATTACCAAATCTATCTATCTATCTATCTATCTATCTATCTATCTATCTATCTATCTATCATTTCTGTCCCTCCTTTAGATCGGCAGTTTTGATTTCACTCTTAAAAATCGCTTTTTGATTTCACTCTCTAAAAATCACTAAACACTCCCCCAAAGAGCTTTTGTTTATGTAGGTTATATTTATCATATTAGAAATTAAAACATAATAGTATTATGAAAACAGTTTTGATCTTAAGTATCTCCCCAAATAGGGTCAATGAATCACACTTTAAGAACTACTACTTTAGACAGACAAAACTGACACATCTTTAAAAGCACTCCACCCATGGAAAGGGGTCCTCTTGGTGGAATCTTGGAAATATAAACTTCCATATATTCTTGAATTAGACTGAGCACATCTGGATAGAAAAAAAAAGATAGATTTTTTACTTGTTGATCTTTAGCCTAAGGATTTTTGCAACTAAAAATAACTCCAAATTTCTACTTCTCATCAAGTCATACCACATAATAAACCTAGACTATCTAGAAAGATATTCAGTAAGTTAGGATGAGGGATACCACTCCCCAGCAATGAAAAATTTGGAAACCATTTCTTTGATTCCATTTGTCTTTTTCAGCATGCAGCTGTTTCACTGGAAGTCACAGCCTACCAAGTTCTTACTTGGTTCTTTCAAGATTCATTCCCTTTGAATGGGAGATGCAGATTTCTTTCTTCAGTTTTACTCTAACAGGATCATTTCCTCTTGAAGATAATCCTTCATGCTTGTGGTTCCTGTGGAACAAGGCTTTTGTTCCATGGTTTGGGACTCACTGAGAGCTAAGAAGAGGCCTAAGTTTTGTGTCCGATATACTTCTGCTCATTTTTGTCTGCTGTAAGGGACTTTGGGAAGAATAAGTAGAACTCTCCAATAAAGATGAAGTCATCAGAGTACCTCAATTTGGAACATGTGAATTGCGTCAACAGAATAGATAATACTATAAAGATCTCAAGAGAGTCAGAATAAACCTGATGCCTAAGAGACTTGGTTAAGTTTTTATACATATAAACTTAAATATTCTGAGATAGGCACCTAAGAAAGTCATGCATTTCTGCCAGAGGGAATCAAAATCGAGGATAATTGATTCAAATTACAAACATGAATAAAGTATAGCGTGCATGTGCCTACATATTGTAACAATGCAGAACTGCTAAAGCAATGATTACAGCAATAATGTAATTTTACAAGTGAAGGACGCAAGTCATAGTATTTGATAAAACTATGATATTTTCAATAAATATAGGTCTTTTGAAGCAGGACTTCTTAAACTTTTCACCTGAGAAATTTTTACATTATCCTGGGTATATAGATATATAAAATAAATATGCAAATCAAACATTTACTGATAATAAATCATAAAGAAATCTACTTTAAAATAATTCTTTGGTATACATATAATTTTATCACTTATTAAATACAAAAGCAAATTTACATACTAATGAGATGTAATGAGATGCTTGTTTATTTTTACATACAGAATTAAATCTTGCTAGAATATTTGATGTTTTTTACTGTTGTCAAACTTTTTGTGACCCCCACATTCAATTACATGATCCCAATTGGAGTTGCAACTCACAATTGAAGAAGTTTTGTTTTAAAGCATCAAGAGCTGAAAAGTAGAATGAACATTCTATTTTCTTACTGGTACCTCATATGGGGTCAACTGTTACATTATTTCTCCCACTGCTGAACTACAAGAAATAAATCTTTCTAAATCCACGAAGGCAACAACCAGAGTTTTGTCAAAGCCAGAAAACAGAGCCTATCTTGGGATGTTTCTCACGGTTCCAAGCAGTAAATCACAGAAGGGAAGGGGGAGGAGGAAGGAAGACATTTATTGAAATTAAATCATCAGCTTATAAACAGTAGAGCTTTTTTCCCATTGTGAAGACACTAAAAGAAAGGGGGAAACAACCTGAATAGGTTTTTTCATAAGTAGACCAGAAAAGATGATGATCTGTCTTCAGTGCCATTTTTATTTAATGATGAGTGTATCATTGAATAAACAGCCTCAAATATGTTAGAGGCAGGCATGTGGACAGGGGAAATCTGAATTTAATGAAGGTGATTCTATACAGGAAAGATAAAAAGATTCCTTTTTTTTAGATAGGATTATGAAGAGAGGAAGAAATGAACTGAAGTGAAATACCGTGACAACTAAAGATAACAAACCTATCCAGCAACCAACTGGCAAACAGCTGTCAAACCCAAGTAAAATAAAACAAAACAAGAAAATCCCCTCTGTGTCATTCAATTTATTTCATACATTTTTTTGGGGGGGGAGGGAGGAAGTTAAATCAAGTCCTACACAATGTGGGATTCCAAAATCTATGAGGATTAATGAGAGCACTTCAAGGTAGACTGCAGCAATTCATTGAGCAGAACAGACTCTGTCATGCCATTTCACTTTATAATAGTTCGGTAATTTTTGTAGAGCTTGGTGAATTGTTAAAAATTGGTTGACAATCTGGTCACCACAAATCTCTCAATACTCTGAAAAAACTATTCAATGAGATCTGTTTCCTTCCATAAGTGGGGATAAGTGTCACCTAGATGGAACATAAAGGACTCAAAAATTGCTGACCTGATATAACCTGAATTTTTAAAAAAAATTATATGAATTTATAAATTAAGTTAAAACCCAAGGGTTTTTAAAATGGGAGCCAGGAGGCATGAAAAGAAAAACAAGCAGCAAAAAAAGCTAAAAGCTCACCAAAAGTGTGACCAGATTAAGTGTGGTGACCAGATGTCCCATTTTGGATAAGAAACTCTCCCATCTAACTTCCTGTCCCTGCAAATTCATCTTTAAAGATGTTACTCATTGACATGGTTTATGCTCTCCTGAGTCACACTCTCTGCTTTTTGTTTCTGCTTGCTCTCAACAGCAGACATATTTGCTTGCCTTTATTAAATTTCTATGTTCTAAGGCAATTTTATAGCTGCTGCCATCGATTCTACTGGTTGGTCATACTTTTACTAATCATATTCATCTCTTCTCTGATTGACACATAACTCTTAGATTGGAGTATCCAACTGATGTGCCGGATATATAAAGAGATAGGACAGGCAGCTACCTAGATAATAAGATGAGGAATCAAAATACCAAGTTCCATTGCAGCTTAGAAAAAAAATAATAAACTCATGATGGTCTATCAGTTAAAAGCTAGCACTTCTTATGCTTTAATTTTTGAGTCTTTAGGTGACCAGGAAGCTATGTCAATGACCCAAGTCCTTTAGTCCTTAGAATTAATTAAGGTTCTAGGAAAATTTCAATAACTAAGGGAAAATTGGCCTGACTCTCATAGAACATGATTTTAGAATACTGTTTCCTCCTCACATGTTCTTCATGCAAACACCCAAGCCACATAAGTTCCTTACATATCCCTTCTCTCCTCACTGCTGGTGTGTGTGCATTACTGAGAGTATTTGTCACAGGTCACTGGGAAGAAGGAACTGGCAAGGACAAATAATAGTTCATATCTATCTTTTTTTCTCATGACATTATTTCACTAAATGATTTTATTTTGAATAAGAGCCATCATTTAAGACTTTGGTAAATATAACACATTGGTAGTATTCATGAGTTATGGCTTTATATGGATATGGTCCCAAGATCATCTTGAACTTGGGACAATTTTTCTGAATGCCCTTTGCATGTGTTTAGGCATGAGAACTCCTAAGTACTACTCCTAGATTTGCTAAATGTTTACTTCTTTTCATAGTTTTGTGTTCCCTAGAATTTGACACAACTCTTACAGTTGTGTAATGAAGGTCATGTCCATATATTCCAGTCTTATCTTCTCCAGGCAAACCTTAACATATATGCTTTGCAAATAAGGATTCCATTTCTCTAGTCCTGGGCTATGGTGTTATTTCCAAATCCACAATGAAATGAAAAGAGAGAATCTTACTATTAACATTACATCCTTAAATCAGTGTGAACACATGAAGACAGCATGCAACTTCTAAATGGTTAAGGCATTCATTTTTCCCAGGACCATAGTGCTAGGAAAGCATACTCCTAAACACAATTAACTGGCAAGGGTATTTCTGTTGCCCATGGAAAAAAGTTAACAAGACTAGAGATGCTCTGGCTAGAAAGGTCTCATAAGGTTTTCTGCCTAGGCTTCCAATTATCTTTCAGCAGATGCTTCATTCAGCAGCTCTTACTTTCCTGTTTTCAATGAATATTAGGACATGAGTTAAAATAGCTATCTCACAAGTTGAAAAAGATCTATCTCTCCTCAAAGGAAGAAAGACAAGCATCCCTTCTGTATCAAGGGAATAGAGGGACTAAATAATTTGATCTGGTTGTCATCTGCAAAAGCAGAGGACATTAGCATGAAAAATAACATTTAAGGTGGATATCTCCTGAGGGAAATTTTGATGAAGTAAATTAGACACAGTGAGATATAATAGAAATGTGTTTACATGCATAATCAGTCAACACATATATTTACGGAGTGCCTACTATGCAGCCAATAATTTGCCTATTTAGATAATACTTATCATTGCCAAATCAAAGTTTCAAAAACCATCCAATCCATGACAGTAGTAGTGGCCAAAAAAAAAAAGAATTAAAATATGAAATGTTCTCAGAAACTTTTGTATACAAAAAAAAAAAAAAAAAAGAGTTGTCTGCATGAAATTGCCACGATATTTGGAATAAGCAATGGAGCTAATACTAAAAGTACATACTGTTGGAAAAATTACTTTATCTTCGTAGACTTTAGCCTCTTCATCTGTCAATGGTCAGAATTGGGAGATGAGATATCCTAGGAGAGAAATGGACAGTGGTCCAGTGTAATTGGAGTACAAAGTATATAGAGGGAAATAAACTATAAGAAGATGGGAAAGATGGGAAGAGGTCAGGTTGTAAAGGGACTTAAATACCAAAAAGAAGATTTTATATTTTAACACAGAAGTAAGATTAAGTCACTGATGTTTACTGAGAAGGTTAGGGTTAACATTGTCTGATATGAGAATTACTTTGTGGGGGCGTATAGATTGAATCTTCCTAGTTCAACAAAGCTGGAAGTACAGCACTCCCTCAAGGGTGGGTTCCTATTAAGAAGGTCCTATCCTATAAGATGTAATAAGTCATGGCTTCTCTACTTTAGGGACCAAAATGCCCCTAAAGTCTCAAGCAGAAACAAACTGGACATCTGCATCTAATGGGAGAAAAAGGTGATCATGAAACTTGGACTATGGATCTTGATCATGCTGCTTATCTTATTTGATATAATAGAAGGAAGAGGCAGATCAGAAGAGAGGGTTGGGTGTGATGGTAATTGGATTTTATAAAAATCAACCACTTTTTTTTGTTTGTTTGCTTGCTTGCTTTTTGGAGACTAGTGGTTTTTTGCTCTCTCTTTTCTAGGCTTTTCACTCTGCCTATTCCTAGCATTTTCTAAAATCTTCTATGCCTAAAAACTTCCATGGCACCTCATTTCCTGTGACCTCAGAAAACAGATTAAACCATCAGATACAACAAATAATAGACATCCCACCTTTACTTCACTATTATACTCCTGTTTTGCTTGTTTTTTCCTTCCCCCTGGTCTTTTCGTGAATCGCTGAGCTGACTTGATACCTCAACTGACAATAACTTCAGACATTGTACCCAATGATCCAGGTGTAACAAGAGTTAGATATAACCTAAATGTGCTAAGTTCAGAGAGCAGCCTTTCACAGGACAATGTTGCATTCTCTCTCCCATCATGGCTTAATGGTCATTTCCCCTAAAGCCTGGGAGACAACCTTTGTGATATTTCTTTCTGCCCATCTCCATTCTGCTTTGGAGGTATTAGCTGCTGACCTAGTTAGGAAGTAGATGCCACCATAGTATCCTTCCCTTGCTTTCTCTGACTCTCCCTCTGTCCTTCTCTGGTCCAAGTTAAACATGCTCAATAAAGCTCCCTTATTTATAGCATCATAGGCTGTTCTAGTTCCTTTTTTTAAAGCCTTTTTTTTTTTTTTTTTTAAATCCCAGAGCAGCTGTATAGGTCGGGGACAGGTGGCAGAATTTAAATACTAATCATGGTCTTAGTGATGTTTTTTGGAGAAGGGAACTTGGAAAATTGGACTTTTCAAGGTCCCTTCCTTTGGGTTGATAATTCAGTTCCCTCTCCCCATATACTTTCAGGAATATTTCTCAAACCTATCTATAGTTCCATTCGTAGAGAGCTGTCACATACCCACACAGCTGGAAATATTCCTGTGAATCATTATTGTATATTACCTGTCATTTCAGGACTAAATCAAAATACCCCAGAAAATAATATTAGAAAACTGAAGGGCAGGCAGAGGAGTCTGCTCTTAATGAACATACAAAAACAATTATCACAAAACAATAACAACAACAACAATGTTAATAATCACAATAATGCCTTACAAGGGTATAAAACTTTGGAATTTACAAAGTGATTTCATTATCACTCCCTTGAATACTTTACATAAATAATCTGCTCAAGCACTATTATGGGCCTGAGATTAGCTCTTTGAGAATGGTGATGAAAGAGAACATCCTGTGAACCATCCTACTCCAGTCTCTGTGCCTTTCCTCTGGCTGTCTTCATAACTGGAATATTCTACTTCCCTACCTCTGCTTCCCATTTTCCCTCTTTCAAGACTCAGCTCAAATTTCAGGAGGGCTTCCCAGTCCAGTCCTTCTCAAACCTTATCCAGCCCAAAACAATGATCTTATGTATGTACATGTCATTCCCCGATTAGAATATTAGCTACTTGAGGTCAGAGACAATATGTTTGCCTGTCTTAGTATTCCTGAAGTTATCGCCTCACATGAAGAACTTGGCAAAAATAATATAAAACACAAAATTCAATGTATTTCAAGTGAATATGGAGTCAGAGAAGCTGGGATCCATTCTATTTCTGCCACTTATTATTTGTGTGACCATACACGAGTCACTTTTGTTCTCCAAGACTGAGTTTCTAATCTGTCCAACAATTGTAATTGATGACCTCTAACATCCCTTTTAGCTCTAAATTTATCATCATATAATGTTCACATATTAACTATACATAATAGGGGAAAAAAAGAAAGCAACCTAAATTTTTACAATAGGCAAATGGTGGAATATATTGTGGCACAAATAACTCAGTCAGAAAACACTTATCAAGCATTCTCCCATGTACCAAACACTGTGCATTAATGTGATCACATCATAAAAAGTGATAAGTAAAATGAAGGCATCCCAGAGCAGCAGATAGAATATTCTATTTATCATTTGGGGATGTGGACTCTGAGGTCCTTCCAGCTCCAAATCTATGGTGCTATGAACCTTTGAGTACAAAGAAACTTTATACTTGTGAAACTGACTCCTTAAATTCAAGTTTAATACTTTATGAACATCCCTACTAAATCATTCTTTTGGCAGAATTTGGCAAGAATAGCTTGGGAACTTGACTGTCATCCACTCTATTCAATTCAGAAAGTATTTATTCTGCACCTACTATGCACCAGGCAAAATATTAGGCTCTGGGTATACATATACTCCCTATTTTCAAGGAGTTTTTACAAGGGAAAAATAATAAGTATATGCATAAATAAATTTAAACATAAATAACATCATTTCAAGGAACATGCACAACTGTCACAATCAGAAAAATTCTCTATAGCAGTTGGTACCTGAGTCTTGAAGATTTTAGGGGGATTTCAAAGGTAGAAATATGTAGAGAAAGCATTTTAAGTACAGGGGACAGCCCATTTAATAGAAGGAAGGGATGAAATTATAGATTTGTATTAATTCTAAAAATAAGACCAAGAATCAGATTTATGGAACTGTAAACCTAAAGCAGTTTTTTTTTAATCCTTTAGTATATGTGTTTTGTCCCTTAAGTTATCTTCCTATCACCTAAAAATGTAATAAGTATGCCAGCTATACCTTTATTTAGATCCCTAGAGCACTTCATTTTATACTACCTTCTAAATTCAATGAAATTCAAATTCAGTAATCATTTATTAAGCACATACTATACACCAAGCACTATGAGTGATAAGTTCTGGAGATACAAAAAGAGGTAAAAGATAATCACTGTCCTAAAGGAGTTTACAATCTAAATTAATATAAAGTCATGAAAGTAACTTCTTTATGTCCAGTCATTAAATGAGGGCCTGAATCCACCTAATTATACTCATTGTCTAGGTTACCTCTTTACATCAATTCTATGATAGCAGCATCCTGCTGGGACAGCAAGCATCACATTGATGAGACTATGCCTAAGAACAAGGGATAATATGATTGAGACTGATGTTCACATTAAAAAATAACCCTGAGAACAGATATTTTTTAAATTTTCATAGCTTTTAGCACAAATTTAAGTCCAAATTACTGAGACCATATAGAATTTAATGAAAACTACTATCAACTGTTCAATGTGGGTTAAAAATGTCATTCACATGAATTAATATAAAATTCTTCAATTATAAGAGATGAAAACACCACTTGTTAATTGTTATTTTATATATATATACACATATATATATAATATATATGCATATATATTATGTAGTCCACTTGTATAATACTATTCTGTTAAATAATAGTAATTACAAAATCAATAAAATATTATTTCACTTCTGGGAGTTGCAGCAAACCAGGAAATATAGAAGAGACTTTATAAAGTGATTTCTAGGTTGCAGTGCTGAAAATACAAATACCATCTCTGAAGCATTTCCTAACTTGTATTTTCCTAGACACATTAATCAAGACAAAAACCAAGAATAGTTTCACTTACATTTTAAAATGTAGTCTTTTTAAAAGATGTCTCTATTATAGTGAAGAAACAATGATACAAGTACTTTTGGCCACAATCAGTGGTCTGTGCATGAACATTTTCTGTGGTATTGCCTTAAAATCTGTGGGCTTTGAATATATTAAAAGCAGAAAGCTGGCTGGGAATAGATTAACTGGGAATAAAGTGAGTACTGGACACAATACTTCTGTTTTCTCTGTCTCATGCCTTTAGCCTACTTTTTCATCATTAAAAAAAAAGAAACAAACAGTTGACTTTTGAGTAAATGAAATGATCCTGAGCAGTTCTTTCTTATGCCATTACTTTCTTTGTTCATAAATATTTTAGGTTTGTGCTTATAATTACATAGAAAAGTCAGAGAAGAGAACAGGTAAGGTTCCCGTGGCTATGAAAAATAGGCTAACAAAAGTAATATTAATAGCTAAAAGTTGTATAGTGACTACTATGTACCAGGAACTATAAGTGCTTTATAAATAGTGACCCTTACAATAACCCTGGGAGGTAGATGCTATTGTTATTATCTCCATTTTATAGCACAGGAAATGGAAAGAAACACAGATTAAAGTGACTTGCCCAAAGTTATGTAGCTAGGTTGGAGTTGAACTCAGGTCTTCCTAATTAGGGTAGAATGCTGGATTTGGAGCCAGGAAGACCTGAATTCAAAACTGGACTCAAATACTTACTAGCTGTGTAACCCTGGACAAGTCATTTTATCTTGTTTGTATTAGTTTTCTCATCTGTAAATTGAACTGGAGAAGAAAATGGCAAATCAGGCCAGTATTTTTGTCAAGAAAACTCCAAAAAGATACCAAATTTGAAATTCTAAAAATAAAAGGGGAGATAATAAAATTGAAAGTAAAAAAAAAATATTGAACTAATAAACAAAATTAAGAATGGTTTTATGAAAAAAAACACAACAAAATAGATGAACTTTTAGTTACTTTGATCTGAAAAAAGAAAGAAGGAAATCAAAGTTTAGTATCAAAAAAGAAAAAGATGAAATTTCCCCCAATGAAGAAGAAATTGGAGCGATAATTAGGGACTGTTTTACCCAACTGTATGTCAATAAGTATGATAACCTAAGTAAAATGGATGAATATTTACAAAAATATATATTGCCCAGATTAACAGAGGAAGAAACAAATTACTTAAATAGTCCCATTTTAGAAAAAGAAATTGAATAAGCTATTAATCAACTCCTTAAGAAAAAATCTCCAGGGCCAGTCAGATTTACATGTGAATTCTACCAAACATTTAAAGAACAATTAATTCCAATATTATGCAAACTCTTTGGAAAAATAGAGAAAGAAGGAATCCTACTAAACTTTTTATGATACAGACATGGTACTGATACCTAAACCAGGTCGAGCCAAAACAGAGAAAGAAAATCATAGACCAATTTTCCTAATGAATATTGATTCAAAAATCTTAAATAAAATATTAGCAAAGATATTACAGCAAATTATCCCCAGAATGATACACTATGACCAAGTAGGATTTATACCAGGAATGTCGGGCTGATTGAATATTAGGAAAACCATTAGCATAATTAACTGTATCAATAATCAAACTAACAAAAATCATGACTATCTCAATATATGCAGAAAAACCATTTGACAAAATCCAACACCCATTCCTATTAAAAACACAAGAGAGAATAGGAATAAATGGAGTTTTTCTTTTTTTTTTTTAATAACTTTTTATTGATAGAACGCATGTCAGGGTAATTTTTTTTTACAGCATTATCCCTTGCATTCACTTCTGTTCCGATTTTTCCCCTCCCTCCCTCCACCCCTTCCCCCAGATGGCAAGCAGTCCTTTAATGGAGTTTTTCTTAAAGTGATCAATAGCATCAATTTACGCCATCAGTGAGCATCAGATAAACTAGATAAACTAGAACCATTCTTAACAAGATCAGGGATGAAACAAGGTTGCCAACTACCACCATTACTATTCAATATTGTATTAGAAATATTAACTTTGGCAATAAGAGAAGAAAAGAGATTAAAGGAATTAGAACAGGTAAGGAGGAAACCAAATTATTACTCTTGGCAAATGATATGATGGTATACTTAGAGAATCCTAGGAAGTCAACTAAAAAACTACTAGAAACAGTTCACAACTATATCAAAGCTGCAGGATATAAAATGAATTCATATAAATCATTAGCATTTTTATATTACCAACAAATTCCAGCAAGAGATAATAACTGTAGATACTATAAAATATTTAGAAGTCTACCTGCCAAGGCAAAGTTAAGAACTATATGAACACAATTACAAAATACTTTCCACACAAATAAAGTCAGATCTAATCAATTGGAAAAATATAAAGTGACCATGGGTAGGTCAAGCTAATATAATAAAAATGGCAACACTACCTAAATTAATCTACTTATTCATACCAATCAAACTCCCAAGAAATTACTTCACAGAGCTAGAAAAAATAATAATAACAATCATCTGAAAAAATAAAAGGTCAAGATTTCAAGGGAATTAATGAAACAAAATGCAAATGAAGGTGGCCTAGCTCTACCAGACTTCAAACTATATTATAAACAGTGGTCATCAAAAGCACTTAGTACTGGTTAAGAAATAGAGTAGTAGATCAGTAGAGTAGATTAGGTTCACAGGACAAAATCGTCAATGACTATAGTAATTTATTGTTTGACAAACCCCAAAATTTTTATTTATCTTTGGGGATAAGAACTCATCATTTGACAAAAAATGCTGGGAAAATTGAAAATTAGTATGGCAGAAACTAGACACTGACTCATCTAACATCCTATATACCACGAGGTAAATGGGTTATGAATTAGGCATAAAGATTGATATTGTAAGCAAATTAGAAAAAACAAGAAATAGTTTACCTCTCAGATCTGTGGAGAAAGAAGTAATTTGTGATCAAAGAAGAACTCAGGTACATTATTGAATGCAAATAGATAATTTTGATCATATTAAGCTAAAATGTTTTTGTATAAACAAAACCAATGTAGACAATTAGAAGAGGCAATAAACTGGATAAAGACTTACATTCAAGGATTCTAAAACAAAGGCCTCATTTCTAAAACATACAGAAAATTGAATCAAATTTATAATAATTCAAGTCATTCTGCAATTGGTAAATGATCAAAGGATATGAACAGGTAATTTTCAGATGAAGAAATTAAAACCATTTCTAGTCATATGAAAAGGTGCTCTAAATTATTATTGATCAGAGAAATGCAAATTAAGATAACTCTGAGGTACCACTATATATCTCTCAGATTGACTAAAATGACAGAAAAAGATAATGATGAAAGTTGAAGGAGATATGGGAAAACTGGGACACTAATACATTATGAGTGGTCTTGTGAACTGATTCAACTATTCTGGAGAGGAATTTGTACCTATGGTCAAAGGACTATCAAACTATGCATATTCTTTGACCCAGCAGTGTTTGTATTGTAAAGAGATCATAAAGAAGGGAAAGAGACACACATGTGCAAAAATGTGTTTGTAGCCTTTTTGTAGTGGCAAGAAAGGGTAAAATAAGTGGATGTCCATCAGTTGGGGCATGGCTGAACAAATTATAATATATGAATGTTATGGAATATTATTGTCCTATAAGAAACCTTCAGCAGGATGATTTCAGAAAAGCCTGGACTTATATGAATTCATGCTAAGTGAAATGAACAGAACGAGGAGATCATTGTACATATCAACAACAAGATTATACGATGATCACTTCTGATGGACGTGGCTCTTTTCAACAGTGAGATGATTCAGGCCAGTTCCAATGATCTTGTGATGAAGAGAGGCATCTATACCCAGAGAGAAGACTGTGGGAACTAAGTCTGGATCACAATATGGCATTTTCATTCTTTTTGTTGTTTGCTTGCATTTTTTTTTTTTTTTTGGTTTTCTCATTTTTCCCTTTTTGATTTGATTTTTCTCATGCAGCATGATATTTGTGGAAATATTTATAGAGGAATTGCATACATTTAACATATCATTTGTCAACTGGGGAAGTGGGTGGGGAAAAGGAAGGGACAAAAATTAGAACACAGGGTTTTATAGGGGTAAATGTTGAAAATTATCCATGTATATATTTTCAAAATAAAAAAGCTTTAATTAAAAAATAATGAAAACTCCAAAAAGACCTCATCTTAATGAATCAGACACAACTGAAAAATCACTAAACAACAACATCTTTCTGATTCCAGGACCAGCATTCTATTCATTGAACCACGAAGCTGCCTCCAAGGCTCCTGAATTAAGACTAGAGAAAGAAAGCTCTGAACTAGAAGACTTGGCTTCTACTGGTTATGTGCCCCTGGGCAAGTTACCCAAACTTTTATGCAGTACTCTCTTGAAAATACTTGAAGAATATAAGTTTCAGAGAAGGTGATGCCAACCGATTTTGGTGGAGGGAATTTCTGCATCCTGGAGGTCTCTGAATCAATAAAATCATATCTAGTCTCTATCCTCTCTCTCTTTCTTGGGATAAAGTATAGTCACTCAGTCCTGCTCAACAAGGAAAAAGCCAAATGAATATAGCAATTTAGAAAAGAAGCAATCAATATGACTGTGGACAAACTCACTTGAGTTCTTTTGGTCCCAGTTTCCTGTTTTGTAAGAGAAGGTTAAACTATTATGCCCAAGGTCCTTTCCAGCTGTTCTTTGATATAAGTCAACTATAGGCTTCTTAAATAAGGTCAAAATCCTAAAGGTTATTTATGAGGTCCTATGAAGTAGACAATGATCAGTGAATCAGAGTGGTAAGGAGGATGTAGGCTGAGATGAACTACCTCAATAGACTATGAGTAAAGAGGTTCATTTATTGGGAGATTGACACTGAAGCTAGCAATGAATCACATCCACGGGTTTTGACTTCCTTTTGATTTCACCATACTTGTTGTGATATGGAAGTCACCTGCCAACTTTTTTGGTGTCTAACTCAGACTTGTAGAATGGATCTCTTTATGTGAGAGGATGATGATGATACAAGGAGATTGAGAGGCAGTTGCTGTTCTCTGACCTCTCCAATGAGAGGCAGTTGCTGTTCTCTGACCTCTCTCCTCTTCCCTCTGCCTCCAATTTATTTCATTCCCACTCCACAAGCAACACCTGTGTCAGTAAAGGCTGCTTTGCAACTCCTTCAGATATTAGGATTCACAGTTGTGGAGGCTCTGGGAGAATTGAGCTGCCCTTCACCTAGGCATGGTCCTTAACAAGTACTAAAGAAGGGGAACATGAAAAGTGCTGATAAAAATCTTCAATCAGTCAGCTAATCAATAGGACAAATGAGACTTAGCTTGGGATCTATTGGTAGCCAATGAGAATCACATTGGTTTTGATCTAAGGCATGGTCCTTAAGAAATCTAGCCAATAAACCCCAAGATATTTTGAGAGGGTTCAGGTACAAAAGAAAAGAAAAAATGACTTTTAAGACCATATGTAAGTAAAGGAATGATAACCTATGTGGACAGAGGGTAAGAAAGGGAAGAAGGGAAAGAGAGAAGGGAGGAAGGAAAGGAGGGAGGGAGGAAAAGTTTTCCAATAGACCAGTTCCAGTTTATAGGACAACTTTACCCACAGAGATAGTTGTTTGTCCTTCGTTCTCAAAGAGGATCATGAAATCAGTGAGTTGATGCCATGACATGCAAATGAATTGGTCATCTGCCTCACTTTCCTTTGCAGAATTGTGTTTGTGTGTGTGTGTGTGTGTGTGTGTGTGTGTGTGTGTGTACATACACATTTGGACTAGGTAAAAGAGGAGATTCTTTGCCTCAACAGCTACCTCGCCTTAATCACTGAATGAATGACCTCAGTCAAACTTTGGGGTTTCAGCCCTCTACAGAGATCTGTTGAAGATATTAGCTTAAAAAGACCAAGATCTCCCGTTTCATCCAGAGCCATCTCCAGTCTTCCAGAGCTATATCTAGCCATTGGACCTTGATGGCTCTGGAGAGGAAAGTGAGGCAGGTGATCTTGCATAGCCCTTCCTCACTTAAATCCAATTCACTTGCATGTGACATCACCTCCATGATGTCATGGTCCTCTTAGAGAATGAGGGTCAAACAACAATTATCAATAAGCTCTTAGACAATAAGTATCTGAGCTTTTAAGTATACAAAGATTGAAATGAAACAGTTTGTGCCCTGGAGGAGATTGGGTTCTATTGGGGGGAAGATCCATGGGATCAAATAAATGTGAAGTAAATAAACTACTTTTGGGAAGGTGCTAGAAGCTGAAGGGAAGAGGAAAGGCTAATGATTTAGGTCTGGAGCCAAAATTTAGGGCATATGCTTGTAGGAAATTACATACTACTATGTAAGAGTCCATAACCTTTCTCATGTTATGAATCCCTTGGCAGTCTAGCAAAGCCCATGAACCCTTGGTCAGAATAATGTTCTTCAATGCATAAAATGCATGAGATTACAAAGAAAGCAATCACATCAAAATCTCATGATCAAAATATTCGAAAAATGAGCTATTATACCCTAGATTATATAAGAGTATATATTATACTCTTAATCTAGGTATATACAGATATACAGTAAAAGGCCTATTGTATTAAAAAAAACACAGAATAATGGAGATCTCAGAGGCCATCGAATCCATTTTGCCTCATTTTGCAAATAAGGAACTGAGGTGAACTCACGGCAAGCAGAAATTATATCATTGTTTTTGTATGGTTCATACCTACCACATAGTATGTGTTTGATCAATATCTATTGATGACTGCCCAAGCCTTCACAGATAGTAATGATCAAAGGTAGGATATGAACCCAGGACTTTTGATTCCAGACCCAGTGCTCATTCTACTATACCATGCTAAAACCCCTCACAAGGTCCTTTTCATTTTTCTAGCAGATAATCTTTCTTTCCTTGGTCTTTCCTTCAGTAAGGAGCATAAGGCTGGGGGGGGGGAGGGGGAACGGGATCTGAAAAGAAGTCATGATAAATGGAATCCCACTTACTTCCTAAAGACCACTTTTGAAATGAAGTTGACCACTCAAAAAAGACCAAAATGGAGAAATGACTTCAACAGACACAGGGATCTCGGAATATATTTCTTCATCAAAATCTCCCAGTCCTAGTATGTAGATCTCAATTTTTAGATTCAATGATATAAATGCAGTAGATTTTGGATTAGCCCTGAAAGATATCACAGACCATACCCCCTCATGAATTCAGAAGAACAGGTGGCAGAGAGGGCTTCTGGTAGGGAATACCCATCCTCCTTCTCTCTGCCTCACAAAATTATTTCGTTTTGCTGCTCAAGCACCAAGCCTTTCTTGAACCCCCCCAATTGCTCATGTCCTTCTTCTCAAACTACTCTGTTGTTATTTATATTTGTATTTACTCACTTATTATTTAACATGGATATACTTAAGTTAGGTATTTTTCATCTTCCTTTCGCCACAATGAAATATATGAACTTATCTTGAAGAGGGATTATTTTAATCCTTTGCATTTGTACCCCAAGTGCCTAGAACAGTGCCATTGCACTTAGCAGACATTTAATTATATACTTGCTGGTAAACTGAATGATTGAAGAGTTACCTGGGAAATGTATAGCTCAGATTCTTGATTTTTTAGCATGTTTAGGGAAAGGAGACAGCTTCACCTTCAGCAACCATATGATACAGGGAATCTAGCCAGGAATGTGGGGGCTGTAGTTCATAAAGAGCAGCCCAGCTGGGATCTCCATCCTGACTAATGCTCATGGCTTAGGTTCCCCAGAGTCTAATTATGTCATATCTTGCTGTATCACCAAATCAGTCTGGCAGGAACCTTATGTAGTCACCTAATTCTGCTCTTCTTTCTCTAATGCTAAGACTTTTTTTTTAAGGACAGCAATGAGAATGGGTAAACAAATTGTGATCCATGAATATAACGAGATATCATTTTGCTGTATGAATACAGAAAAGTATGGGAAGACTTATACAAATTGTTACAAAGTAAATAGGAAAGTTACATATGTGTTTATATATACATCATATACATATTTACAATTTTATATATATACACATGTGTATATATGTATCTTTGTGTGTATCTATGTGTATATATACATATATGTACCTACATATATAGATAGATAGATAAATCAATATATATGTAAAATACCTACAAAATATGGATGGAAAGAATAATAATCACAAATCCATAAAAACTGAATGCTGTCAAATCATAACTTGGCTTTAAAGAAGAGTTATGAAAAGGCACTGCCCACTTGCTCCTTTGTGGAATCCAGGAACCCAAGGGGTGGAATATGCTTATAATATCAGATTTTTGTTTCCAATTGGTTTTATTATTTTTTCCTTTAAATATGTTTTTATGAGTGTTGATTTATAAGAAAAGGGGAAGATTACATAGGAAAATTTAGGTGATATAAAGACAAAAGATATAAATAAAAATCAATTTTTAAAGAGGACCCAAAAGAATGGCTAAACAAAATGTGACAAATGAATAAAATGGGACTATCATTGTGTTATAAGGAATTATGAACATCAAGAATTCAGAAAAGCCCGAGAAGACTTAATTAAACCGATATGAGTGAATTAAGCAAAAGAAAGAAAACAGCATACACAACAATGTAATTGGGGGGAAAGAAAAGAAAAACTAAACTAAAAACTGTGTAATTAAAATGACCAAGTTTATTCCTGAAAACCTCATGAGGAAAGGCATCTTTTTCTTTCCTTTCCTTCATATACTATCAAACTGATTTTATGTTAGTTTTCTTAACTGCCTGTTTTTCTCATTATTATTATTATTTTTTTTTACAAGGAATGCTATCTTTAGGTAAAGAAAAATAAGGCAATATAAAAACAAAAGTTTATTAATCAAATTATTTTTTGAATCATTAAAGAAGATTTCATAATTTTTAATAGTAACTTTAGTTACTATTATTTAATGATCCGTTTATCAAGATAATTTTCCTTAGAGGAAATATAATAAAGGCAAAGTGATCTAGACCTTAAAGTCCAAAAGATTATTAATTCTCCTAACAACTTAAATCTTAAGCCAGCTGACATTTATATCTACTAAATCTTAACTATCTTCAAAAAGAATACTCTTTCCCCACATTCTAAATAACTTCTCTTCATATGGTCATGAAAGTCGGTCACTAATCTATACTGGGGTAAGATCTTTGTCTCATTTTTCACATAGAAAACAATTTTTTTTTTGGTTTTAGCTAAAATAAATAAATAGAAGTATTGTAGAAACAATCACCCTGTCTAAGGCAGAGGAGAGGTTTTTAAATGACTAAGAGAAAAAAATAAGAGTTTGCTTAATCTAATCTAAAAGTAAAACCATGTTCTATAATTAATTTTAAACAAATCTTAATTTATGCCATTGCTAATATTGCATTCAGATTTATCAAAAATGATTTCCTTTTTTTCCTTTTCTTTTTTTGCAGACATGGTGAAAATTTTTACATGCATAACCCAAGTAGCAAAGACGTTAAGTATGTTGATGAAAGGGAAAAAAAAAAAACTTATAAGTAAGTTCAAACCAATTTGTAGCAAAAGAATTCAGTAAATCCCAGCTGAGAAAATATGTATCCACACAGGTCTTATAACAAACACAGAAGTTATATAACTTGCCACCAGAGGAAATAAAATATTATAACAAGAAATGAACAACTCATCTCATAACCTCATGAAAAGATGCCACAAAAGAAAACAAAATATATTCTATATCACCACCAACCTATTTTTTTGAGTTATAAATGTCTATACCAAAAGGTGTTTTCTCAAAAGGAGAAAAGTAACCAAATGAATTTTTCAGTTGACTTTGATATTTATGGTTTAGTCAATCATGTAACAAGTCCTTTTCAGTAAAAGCAAATATCAACTTCCAAACATTAAAATTAAAACAAGGAAAAGAAATAATAATAAATCTAATGTTAGAAGAAAAAATATGATGAGGAATTTAAGAGAATTTTGTTTGCTTTAATTAAAACTTTTTTATTCTCTTGGAGTATTTTATGAGTTGATATACCATTTTTCAGAAGATGTTGAGAGAAGGATAATGATTTTAAAAGAAAACATTTTCCTGTGAGTATAGTCTTCTTCCCAGCATGCAGCATTCAGGAGTGAGAAAAACTAAGTGTCAGAGGACAGAGATTTCTTAAGTTCATTAATCAACTCTAGGGGGAAAAATCCCCTCCCCGACTTAAAATCATTTAGTCACATGAACATTTGGCACATTGAGTTTTTTTTTTCCAAGTGTAATCAGCAAGATACACACTCATTAAAGTTCAGCCACAACGAATAGGGAAGTAATTCTTTGGGTACATTTTGCATTTGAGTATGTTTTAACGTCACAATTTAATAACTGATTTTATAATTTTTTATAATTTTATAAATTTTTGTAATTTTTTATAATTTTATAATTGTACAGCTATCATAGCTTTGAGGTCAAAATTAGGTATAATAGATAGAAATGACAAAAAAGTAAATTTAAGCTTGATTTAAATCAATGCCTTGAGTGGTACGTGGTTCCCTAAGATCAGAAGTTTTTAAGTAAAGGCTAGATGGACACTTAAGTATGTTAGATATATTATAATATAACTGGACTGGATGACCATTATGTTTCCTTTTCAACTCTAAAGTTTGGGATTGTATTTTCATTCTTCTGATTATAGATGAAATCATTAAATGTTTCTATCAATCCAACATTAATACAGTCCTTAAGTGTGGAAAGATAGCTCCTCAAATACTAGAATGAAAACGAAAACAAAAACAAAAATATCCCACAAAGTCAGTTAGATGTACTCTAGATTTTAAGTTGTTTGTATCTCGGGATCCTGGATTAGTCCTAACCTTCTCAGATTTATTCTAGGGGTAGGATTATACAGAGATTCTTCCAGATAAAATATCTGACATTTTTACTTAGATTAGTCTCTGGGCAATAGTTAATTATAGCATTTCCCTTAGGGCTCAGTTTCAATATAAAATACAAAAGAAGTTTTATTCCATGAGTTCAGACTACCTCTTCAACCGTAGTTCTCTAGAATTATTCTCCTAGCACTATCTCCAGGTAGAAGGATTGGCCCTACACTTGACCTCCACTCTTGCATTAATATTTACTATTAGTGGTGATGTAATTCCATGGGGATGTGATGAGAGCACTTAAAGGTGTACCATATTAGTAAGTGATATCATTACTAGATCCTTATATTAATGGCTTGCCAGACTTTTCATGATTTTCCTTCCAATTCCAACTTTGCAATTCTTATTTCAGTCAAGGATTAGTAACCATCAGTCTTATTCCTATGAGCCTACACAGAATTGTTTGTGAATTTAGGGGAAGTCTTTCCAGTCTTCTACTGGATTCATGCCTGCTCTCTTAAGAAGTTCCATGGGAAACACACAAAGCTTTGTATGTAACAAAAAGTCATTTCTTCATCTTCTAACACAATAATTTTTTTTTTCTCCCTATTCTCCTCCAGAAGCAAAAAGTTTCTTACATATCTCAACTTGTGAGGGCCAGTTAACATGGCAGGTACTATCTTACATCTATTTAGGACTAAAATCTCAATATCCTGGCAGATATATCTGGCAGAAATAACTCAGCTGGAAAACTTTTGGGATTGGTGGTGATGTGTTTACTTTTTGAGTAATAAATTATTAAGTTGAAGCAAAACATCTTTAGCCATAGGATTTGTCCATTGGCACCAAAGTATTTTTGGCAAGGATACTCAAAATAAACAAAGCTTTAAATCCAAAAAAACTTCAAACAAACACACAAAGTACTTAGCAGAGCTGCATGAAGAATAACCTTTTGTTTACAGCTATTGGGGATGAGTTTGTGCACTGATAAAACACAAATAACTCTGGAGCTGGATTAGTTGACTATTGTTCATATTAATGCCTGCTAGGAGTGAAGCAATAGGGGTGGAGAAAAGGAGGCGAGAGGCAAGGGGAATAGAGTGAAGTATCTTAGAAAAACATTCCCAGTTTTAAAAAAAATCTCAATAGACAAGATCATAACAATATTTCATATAGGCTTTACCAAGGACCTTTGACAAGCATGCTATATGACATAGCATCCATGGAACATCTACCAAAAAAAAAAAAAATCAAAACCCTCATTTTCTTGGGAATAAAAAAAAAATTTCCCAAAGGGTTTTCCAGATTTCACCAATTAAACATTCTTGGTTCCACGTGATAGTTTATGTAATGAGGAACCCATTTCTTGCCCTCCAGTACCATATCCTGTTTCTTATTCAACTATATCAGTTCCTTCATTAGGGATTTTTGATTCTCAGCATGTTAGGGGCTCAGCTGTTGCTGTGAACACACACAGGAAAAGCAAACTAAAGATAGAAATCTGTGACCATGATTCCGAAAAGAATAATAACAACAATAATAGAAAAACCCACCACAGATTTCTGCAGTGGGATAATTGATCATTTTGAAAGCCCTGTATACCTTTAAAGCAGACCTTTTAAGGAAAGCCAACTTTAATCCCTTATGCTTTAAAGTACAGACTCAGAAACTTTCCATATATATATATATATATATATATATATATATTATATATATATATATATATATTATATATATATATATATTAAGTATTAATTAAGCCAGGAGACACTGAACAAATGTATGATGTGAACAAAAACTGAAATGAACTTTTACATGAAATGAATTAACTACTATGGAAAAAAGAGCCAATTTGGCATCATAGCAAAAGGATCAGTATTGGATTCAAATTCTATCTCAGATATATATATATATATATATAATTAACCCTTAAGCAAGCAATTTATCTTTCAGTGACTTGGCAATCCTGTAACTATAAATTACAGAAGAGCTGCCAATGTGCATTGGCAGAGGGAGTTTTTATACAGGGAATTCTCTACACTGAAGAAATACAGACAGAACTCCACATTATTCCAACAACACAGAAAATTCACTGAGTTATCTATTCATCATTCTCTAAATCATCACACAATTTTTGATTGCAAAGTAGCATGGGAGATAAATACAATAGACTTCTTTCAAAGATGTGAATTCAAGTTATAATTCTATTACTTCTAACTGTGTGATAATTGAACTTCATTAGTACTTGGCTTCCTCAGCTATAAAACGAAGGATTAGGACTTGCTGAGACCTCTGAAGTCTTTCCCAAATCTTAATTTATGATTCTATGTTTATTTCACTTTATATTTTAGAATATAATTATTAATGCAAAGTAGAATATAAGTATAAATAAAAGATACGAAAAATTTCAGAAAATTGAGAGTCCAATTCTACTCATCTATGCATCAGGATGGATTTCGTGGTACAGATGACAATTGAGCCTTAAAGGCCTTAAAAAACAGGGAGGATTCTAACAGGCTATGAGGTACATAACAGATTTAAGGAAGGCAAAGGCATGAGGCAGGAAAATGCAGAATATGCATAGAGAATTTCAAGAAGACTAAGTTTAGTGAAGAGCAATAATAAGAAAAGAATTCAAATGAGGTAGCTATGGCCAGATTGTGCAAGGCCTTGAACCCGAGGCTGAAATTAGATTTTATTCAGTAGGAAATGGGGAATAATTGAAGGATTTTGAGCAGAAGACAGGAAATCATATTACTAGATCTGTGTGTGGGGAATTAACTAAGGAGAGATTGAATGGAAAGAGACCATGTAGGGTAACGATGTTTCAATAATTAATAAACACTTGTGGACCCTCTGATAAGACAGACCACCAATGAAAAAAATAATATAAGCAACTTTATTACTAACTTAAATAGTAAAGTACCAAACAAATTATGTGGTTAAAAACAAAAACAATAACAATATGTAGACACAAACATAGCTAGGACTGGAGACCCTAGCTATAACCCTGTTTCTAGGATGTGACTATAGCTGGTTCCTAAACTTGAGACTCAGGAAAGCCATTGTTTGTTTGAGGGGATAATATTGACTGAGTGACAAAAACTTGTCAGATGGCCAACTTGGAAGGAGACACACAACCTCCAGCCAGGCAGAGGGTAAACCTTGTTGTGAGTACAGTAGGAAAGATACTTGCTTATCTTAACTTTTAAGACTCAAATTAGTAGTTTTTCCATAGTTTATTCTGAGGTAGTTGTGTATGTTCCCATGATCTTCCCTATAAAATAATGAAACAATCCCAGAGTAATGAGGTATATAGTAGACTAATGATTCAAAGATCACATCCAATAAAAGCTAAATGTTTAACTTCCACTAGAGATGACTATAACAGTAGTTCTTTAATAGAACAGACAGTTCTCAGTCCCAGGAGAACCAATCTTTCTGGTCCTCACAATAAAAACACCTCTGCTTTCTACTTATAAAGGTGCTCATTACCACACAATTGTTCATTTCTTCTCCCCTTCTAAAGGCCACCTTTAGATTTAGCTGAGAAAGGTATTGTAATCTGGTCTTGCTGGTTTCAATGGAGTGACTCAGAGATGCCTCCTTCAGTCCTTTGGCTGGTCTTTGAAGTCTGATTGCTAATGCTGCTTTTACACATAGCACTGGACTAAAAAACTCAACAAAGTTTTTCTACATTTGTACAGGGACTTGAGAGAGTTAGAACCAGCAAGGCACTGCTAGTTTTATTGATTAAATCGTTTCCCCTACTTTCTTCACAGAAATCTAGACTCAGTCTAGCAGAGGTATCAAGCACAGACAATGACTGAGATGGTGTTAGTTACAATGGCATCTAATTTTCCATAATGATTAGTCTATTTAGTACTTTAGTGTCTGGAATACAGTTTAAGTAAGACTTCACTCTTAAATTTTGTTCTAGGAAATTAGAAATGCGGGAGGCTTTGCAAACACAAGGGAATAAAAATTTTGCAACATAGCTTGTTCCTAGAGTTAAAACACTAATGAACACAACAGCAACAAAGATCCCATCATTCTTGAAATGCTTATACGTCAGTTAACAACTTTATAAATATTTACCTAGATCTTTAATAAGAGAGAGGGCTTCCCATGATATAAATGCTCCACTGCCATCATCAAGGGCACCCTGTCCAACATCCCAGCTGTCCAGATGTCCACTGACTAGGACAACCTAAAAAATACAAATACATTGATTTACTAAATGTGAAAAGGAAAAAAAAGTCAAAATGGCACTTACTACCTGGACTGTAATTATTCTCTTTACAAAATATCACAAGAAAAAAACTTATAAATACATTAGATGTAAGAAAATTATAAAGCCAATCCTCCACTCTTGTGGTGCCTCTCCTCCAAACTGTTCTCCATAGTATAATGGATACTCTTGTGAGTAAAGATTTTAAAGTTTATATATTCATATTCCCAGAGTTTGTTCTAGTGTTTGCAATTTATAGTAAGTCTTCAATTCTTATTGATCTAATAGTATGTATGGTACTTTCTTGAATTCTATGATCAGTAAAAGGAACACTCTATTTAAAATTAAGGCTCTCAATTCTAATTCTAGATATCCCACTAGTTTTCTGTGTAACCAGGGGAAAGTTGCCCAAACCTCTACGGATATTATCATTAATTGAAGAATGGTAATTATTTTTGTAATGTATGATTTTTATAGAACACTGTTGTGCTATAAGGAATAATGAGTTCAATAATTTTAGAAAAACATAGAAAGACTTGCTCAAAAAGATGAAGGGCAAAATGAATAGAACCAAGAAAATACTGTATACAGTAATAGCATTATTGCTTTTAAAACAACTTTGCATAAGTAAGCTATTTTGACTATTATAAATATTCAAATTAACTATAAAGGATATATGAATGACAATGCTATCTACATCCAGAGAAAGGAGTGATAAATAGAAGTATATACTATATATTTGTGTCTAATGGTAGCTATTTCTAGGATAGAAAGAGAGAAGAAAAACATTTACATGATAATTTTGTTGTATATTTCATATGCAATTATTTTTTTCTATTGCACTATGTTATTGAAATGGTTGTTTTATTCTATAAATTAAAAATAAAATTTAAAGAAAAATAAAAAAGGATTTGAGACTTGGACTAGTTTCCAAAATTTCTTCTTAGCTCTAAATCTATGCCTTATGATTCAAAAGAATTCGGAACAGGAAGGACTCTTAAAATGTAAATACATTAATTTAAATGCTTAAATTTACTATTGTTAAATAAGTCAGGAGATAATAGCATCCTCTAAGAGGTAGAATCCCTGCAGTTTTCTGATAATCATGCTTTGTGATTTAAAAAATTAGTAATTTTCTCTTAGAAAATAGATAAGTTTCCACCTGAATGATTTTTCTATGTGTGGATAAATTTTTAAAAACTGCCAAGTGGAGTTGGACTAATTATCTGAATAATTAAGGCTAAAAGAAATCTTTCTGCTTTTAGAGGGAACTGAGTTTCCTTTCCTCTTTGCCTCTATCTGAATAGATAAAACCAAAGTCCCTTTGATTATAGTCACATGTGACTCTTACACTGTTTCCCTAAATAGCTATGGAGCTGACCCAAAAGGAATGATTTCTTTGGGCCCCAAGGAAAGAATGAATACATATTGCAACAATAGGAAAATCTGATTTTAAAAATGGCATAATCCCATTTGGGATGATATTCTAATCAGTTGGCATTCTTATCTTTCTTGAAATCCCTGAACTGACACAATTAAAAGGAACACTGGATTAGCAAAGAGTTTAACATTTTTTGAATGAACTTTTACTTAGATCAGTTTTGTTTTTTTAAAGAATAAAAGAAAAGTTAATTTTGCTTTTCCCCCCTTGCAGTGATTCATAAGCACAAACTGTAATGGATTGGGGAATGGCACTTCTTTTTTTTTAATATTCTTATTTTCCCCAATTACATGTAAAACAATATTTTTGTGGGGTGATATATATACACTCATTTTTATATATTTCCATTTGAATCATGTTAGGAGAGAAAAATTAGAATAAAAATAGAAAACCACAAGAGAAAAAAAAAGAAGAAAAAAAAGTGAACATAGCATGTATTTGATAAGGTTTAAATTTAGGGAACCAAAATGAGATTAAGGTTTCTGGTGGTCAGGGAGTTAAATGATAAGGTCTAGTGGCAGGTTCGGGGTTTAGGGAACCAAATGAAGAGTTTTGGCTCCCCTGCAACCCTTTGAGATTCAGCGCAAGGATAGGGAATTTTGGGGACTCCCTTCTGTCAATGCAAATTTCTCTGTAAAGGAATTTATAGACCTGAAAACCTAGATTGATAAAAGAGGTTTATTATGGGGATTGGAAGGAAGTTTAGAAATCCTGACAGAGAGGCATAAAGTTTGGTTAGGAAAATAGTTGAGGATAAAGAGAACATGGCACTGGAAAAGAATATTCTAGTAGACAGAGACTCCTTGGCATCCCAAGCATAGCATAACTGGCACACTTGGAACCTCTGCAAAGAGAAGATTTTCGTTTGACTCTTTTATATTGAGTGTCCTAGATGGGGCTGGGAGAACCCAAGTTAGCTCAGACTCAGTGGGGGCTGGGACAAGCCCAGATCTCCTATTAGAATTCAAAGGGATGCTTTTTGACCAGGATTTGTAATTGAATCAAAGGCTCTGGCATCCTGGAAAGACAACTGGTCTGGGGAACATATGCCTAAGATATCAGGAGGGGCTGGGACTCTGAAAGGAATCAAAGATCAATAGAAAATACAATTTCTTAAAGGGATCACAACCTGCTTCATATTGATTTACATTCAGTTTCCATATTCTCTCTGGATGCACTTTCCATCCAAAGTTTAATGGAATTTCCTTCAATCACTGATCAATGATGATATTGCTGTTGTCATGTACAATGTTTTCCTTGTTCTGCTTATTTTGTTTAGCATCAGTTTATGTAAATCTTTCCAGGCCTTTCTAAAGTCAGCCTGTTCATCATTTTTTATAGAACAATAATATTTCATTCCCCAATTGATGGGTATCTACCTATTTTCTAGTTCTTTGTCACCACAAAAAGGGCTGTTACAAATATTTTTGCACATTACCAACATTTTTGCACATATGGGTCCTTTCCCTTCTTTTATTATTTCTTTGGGATGCAGACCCAGTACTGGCACTGCTGGATCAAAGGGTATACACAGTTTTGAAATGGCACTTCCTGATAATGTTTTCCCAAATGTCTCCCACCCCCCAAAAAATTTGAATCCTATTCAGGATTAAATATAAAATCAGAAGTGAAAATATAGTCAAAAAATAGACAAAGATTCTGAAAACCATGGGGCATTCTGTATAGTATGGTCTTTGGTGACTTTGTAGCACCTTTATCCTTCATCTGAGCAATGGAATAATGACTAAAAATATTAAAGAGATCAAGAAATGGAGGAGGGAAAGAGCACCTAGTAAGACCTGAGTTTGAATCCCAGAATTGACACTCATTATCTATATATCTATGTCCAAATCCCTGAACATTTCAGTGCTTCAGTTTTTTTTTTCCATCTGTAAAGTCAGCATAATATTAATTACAATTATTTTCAAATAAATCAGTTAGTTCTATGGAAACACTTATTGACAATTAGAACTATCATTAAGTGGAATGAGTCTATCCAATTTGATTATAAGTTCCTTGAGGGCAGGGGCCATCTTTTACCTCTTTTTGCATCTCCAGAAATTAGAACAGTGCTTGTCAGATGCTTAATAAATATTTCTAGAATGAATGAAGAATGAAATGCCTAAGGAAATTTCCCCTCACTGAGGTTTTCAGGCAAAGAACGGATGGCCATTTGGGGGAGATGAGGTAAAGGGACTTAAAGGGGCATCTTGGTAAAGTATGGATAAGACAAGATGGCCTCAGAGGTCCCTTTCAAGTCTGAGGTTTTGTAATGCTGTGTCTGTGAAGTAATATGTGAATCTTTGAGGTCTACATTTAGGGGGAAAGAGGCATTATGTGACAGCCATTATTATGTTTGTTAATATTTTACTCTAAACTTAATATTAGACAAATGCAAACAATAACACTTGCATTGCAACTGCTTGAATATAGATAAATGAATTCTGAAACGAGTAAAGATGAGGGCATTTGCAAAGAACTTCAACCTAGAAATGAGGTCAGACTCAGAGGACATGATTAGAATTCAAAATAAATTATCTAAGTGGTCAGATGCATGCACAACAGGCAACTGCTGGAGAATTTTTATGTTTTAAGAACAAAATAAGCAGACATGTGGCAACATGCGAAAATATAGAAAAGGGTTTAAATAAGATCCAGCCAGAAGGAAAGTCATCATAATATTGGGACATATAGATCTAAATTAATTATAAGATAAAAAATAAAATAAATTAACTATAAGATATTCTTATAACATCAAAACCTCAACAGACTCTTTTTGGGATAAAAAAGGCAAATATTACTGCAATGAATTTCAAGAAATTGTTAATATCATTTTGTTGTATGGAAATTTTAGTTGAAACACTTCTGAAAAAAAGTGGGCCAAGTGGTGGAGCTAAGATTGTGGAGTAAAGGCAAGTTCTCACCTGAGTTTTCTTCAGCCCCTCTGAATGCCTTTAAATAATTCCTCTAAACAAATTCTGGAGCAGCAGAACCCACAAAAAAAGGCAGCGTGAAACAATTTTCCATGGGAGGTTAGGTGGGAGAAGTCTGTCACACCAGGGTGACAGCGAAACACAGTTCAGCACAAGACACACCATGGGCTTCAGAAAACCAGAAACAGACTTTGGAATGGCTGATTCAGCAACATCAGCAGAAATTTCCAGAGCTCTCAGACCACAGATAAATGTTCTGAACACTGTTCAGAATATTACAGAGATCCCTTTGCTAGCATTGAGGCAGGATTCTGTTGCTCTGCCCATATGAAATCAAGGTGGCTCCTGAGCAGCTAGTACACCAGAACTTGCAACTACAATAAAGCGGGGATCTTCCTCCCAGTTCCAGTACAGAAAGGAGCTTATGGTCACTCAAACCAGAGCACAGGCCAGGAGAGAAGTTAGTGGCAGAGAGTTGAGGTGTGAGAATCCCCTTCTGCTCAGTGCAGGTTCAACGTGAAAGAATTCACCAAGCTGAAGTATTAGACTGGCAAAAAGAAAGTTTATTGGCACTGCAGAAGTCAGCTTTGCTAGGACACTGACTTCCTCAATGGCAAGGTCCTGGAAGAGTGATAAAGGTCCTAGAAGAGAAATCCTGGCAGAGAGATAAACAGAGGTGTTAACACTGAGAAGAGAATGTCTTCACAAAGGATAGGGGTCCTGGTAGGCAGCTGTGCCACTTCGTACCTCTGCAAATTACGAGTTTAAAATTGCCTTTTTTTATAAAAGATCATTTTAATGAGATTAATGCTCCCAGGCCTAGATTTCCAGTAGAATGAGACCACTTAAGTTCAACTTAAGTAAGAGTGGTCCCAGACTAATTTTCGACTCAATTGAGGGTGCAGCTAATCACAACAAGATAACAGAATGAAACTACTTTATCTTAATTTCCTGAGATGGGCTTCTCCCAGAGGAGAGTTTCTCAAGAGTTCAAGGAGAGTTCCCCACCCCACCCCCCTGCCAAAGTCAGAGGACAGTTTCAGAGTTCCCACATCAATATCATCTTAAAGAACTGAAAACTTAGAATCCCTAGAAATATCTCTGAAAACAGCTGCACAAAACTCCTGAATGTTTGGACTGAATTCACTTTCCACCCTGGAAGCAGGGTTTACTTAAAAAAAAAAAAGCATTAATAGTCAAGGTACAGACTAAGAAAATGAGAAAACAACAGAAAAAGATTCTGACCACAGAAAGTTACACTGTGACATGGGAGACTGAAACACATACTTACAAGATATCAAAGTCAAAACTCCTATATCCAAAGCCTCCAAGCAAAAAGAAATTGATCTCAAGCCATAGAAGAGCTCAGAAAGGATTCTGAAAATCAAGTAAGAGAAATAGAGGAAAATTTGAAAAGAGAAATGAGAGTGATACAAGGAAATCATGAAAAACAAGTCAAAAGCTTAGTAAAGGAGACACAAAAAAACCTGAAGAAAATAAAACCTTAAAATATAGATGAGGCCAAATAGTAAAAGAAACACAAAAAAGCAATAAAAAAGTCTTAATAAGCAGAATTGGCCAAATGGAAAAAGAGACTCAAAAATTCACTGAAGGAAAAAAAAAAGTTCCTTGAAGAGAATCAGAAAAATTGAGAGGGGAGGAGGATCTACTAAAGAAAACAACTCCTTTAAAAATAGAATTGGAGATGGGAAAAGAGTATCAACGCTCTTTGAAGAAAATAATTCTTTAAAAACAAGATTTGAGCAAATGTAAATTAATGGTTTTATGAAGAATCAACAAACAATACCAAAAGAATGAAAAAAATAGATAATATGAAGTATTTCATTGGAAATACAAATGATCTGGAAAATAGATCCAGGAGAGATAATTTAAAAATCACTGCAATAAAAAGCTTAGACCTCATCTTTCAAGAAATTGTCAAGGAAAACTGTTTTGATATTCTATAATGAGAGGGTAAAATAGAAATTGAAAGAATCCACCAGTCACCTCCTGAAAGAGATCCAAAAATTAAAACTCCCAGAAATACTATAGCCAAATTCCAAAGCTTCAATGTCAAGGAGAAAATATTGCAGGCAGCCAGGAAGAAACCATTCAAGTATCTTGGAGCCACAGTCAGAAAAACATAGGACTTAGCAATTTTCATAGTAAAGGATCTGAGGGTCTGGGATAGGATATTCTGGAGACCAAAGGAGTTAGAATTTCAACCAAGAATCTTCTACATAGCATAGCAAAATTGAGCATTATCTTTCAGAAGAAAAAAAAATACACATTCAATGAAATAAAGGATTTTCAAACATTCTTGATGAATAAAAATACTAGAGCTGAATAGGAAATTTAACTCTCAAATATAGGACTCTAGAAAAGTTTTAAAAAAATAAACAGGAAAGGGAAATGATGAGGAACTTAATGAGGTTGAACTGTTTGTATTGCTAGATGGGTAGATGAGACTTGTAACATATGAAGATTCTTATTACTAGGGCAGTTATAAGTGATAGATAGATAGAAAAAGGGCATAAGTGTTAGTTGAATGTGAAGAATTGATATCTAAAAATAAAATTTATGAGAGAGGAATGTACTGAGGGAAAGAGAGAGATAGAATGGAATAAATTATCATGTATAAAAAAGCAATAAAAAGCTTTTAGATTTGAGGGGAAGAAGGGTGAAATGAGCAACAGTAAGTGAACCTTATTCTCATTAGAATTGACTCAAAGAGGTAATATCATCCATATACAACTGTGTACAAAAATCTACCTGTCCTTACAGAATAACAAGAGAAGGGGATACGATTATTGGTGGTAAGAATGATAGAAGGGAGAGTAGATTGAAGGAGGGGACAGTCAGAAGTGAAACACTTTTGAGGAAGGAGAGGGTGAAAGGAAAAAAAGATTGAACAGCAAGAGTAATTTTGAAAAAAATGAAGCCAGTTTCTTTGATAAAGGCCTCACCTTTATCTCAAACATATACAGAATTGAGTTAAATTTATAAAGAGACCTTCCCCAATCTATAAATGATCAAAAGATATGAACAATTTTGAGATGAAATAATCAGTTATCTGTAGCTATATAAATAAGGCTCTAATTGACTATTGATTAAAGCAATGCAAATTAAAACAATTCTGAAGTACTACTACATACTAATTAGATTGGCTAATAGAACAGAACAGGAAAATAACAAATAATGGAGTTATGGGGAAAATAAGATATCAATGCACTGTTGGTGTAGTTGTGAAGTGACTCAACCATTCTGTAGAACAATTTGGAGCTATAAATATAAAACCATGCATGCCTTTAACCCAGCAATACCATTTTTAGGTCTGTACACCAAAAGAGATAAAAAACAAAAAAGAGCTATGTACAAAATAATACTTATAGTATCTCTTTTGGAGAGGCAAAGAATTGGAAATTGAGGGGATGCCTATAAATTGGGGATTGGCTGAATAAATCATGGTATGTGATTATGATGAAATACTATTGTGCTAAAAGGAATGATAAGCAGGATTCTCTCAGAAGAATCTGGAATGACTTAACATGAGCTAATGCAAAATGAAATGTATTGTGTATAAAATAGCAGCAATATTATAAGATGCTCAACTGTGAATGCTATCACTGTTCTCAGAAATACAGCAATGCAAGACTACTCTGAAAGACTAATGATGAAAAATACTATCTATATTGAGAAAGAATCGATGGTGTTGAATACAGTTTGAAGCTTAGTTTTTGTGGGAGGGGGGTGTTTCTTTTTTTTTCCCCTTATTTTCCTTACTTTTCTTAAGAGTTGAAGTTGTTTTCGTTTGTTTTTCTTGATTTCTTTTTTTCGGGGGGGGGAAGGGAGGTTTTGTTCTATTTTTTTTCTTTCACAACAGAACTATTATGGAATGACTATTTTGTATCACCTACATGAAATTGTTGGCATTCACAATGAGGTGGGACTGGGGAGGAAGAAGGAGGAAGAATGTGGAACTCAAAAGTTTCAAAAACCAATGTTAAAAATTGTTTTTACATATACCTGGGAAAAATAAAATACTAAAAAAAAAAGTGAACCATTTGCTAGTGTATGTCAACTTTTTCACCATACAGAGGTTTTTGTCCTAAGGAGATATGACCAGGATATTCACTTTCCTACAATTTTAGAAATGTATGGAACTACTGGAAGGTACATTCAGAGGCCTAAATAACAGATCAATTATCTAATATTTTCTGTTCAAAGTTTTAGTTTTCAATGATATAACTGAAAGGCAATGAGATATAGAATAAAGAATGCTAGGCTGTGGGCCATGAGATTTGAGTTTTGGAGCTACTACTGCAACTAATCCATTTTATGATTTAGAATAGATCATTTTGCCTCTCCATGACTCAATAATGAGTAAGAGATATTTAAGGTCCCTTCTAGTTTTAAGATTGTATAAGCCCATGGTCAAGTCTGTTAGGAAACCTTCACTTTATATAAATCCTTTTTATAACCAAGTGAAGCATGAATGGGGCCACTTATATAATCAAAAAGGGAAAAAAAAAGATTCCTACCTTCAACCTCACACCATCATTCCCTTTCTTTCATTTGCTCCTGGTCAGGAACCAAACTGTGTGGCCCTTTCTTATCAATCTCATTTGTTTGTCCTTTATTTTGAAGACACCACTACCTCGAAATTTCATGGAGTTGACTGTGGTTAATTTTGTCAAACCACATGTAACAAGAAGTTAGACTTGTTTGAAAAAAAAAAAAAGCCTTTATGGTATTTCAGTGCTTTCATGTTTCCTTTGTTTATATACTTATCTTTTGAATGACTGACTAATCTTGACACCTGGTTTTTAATATTCTGCAACTCAAATTCGGCTACATATACAGATTTATTGCTATGACTATGATCCCTTGGATGCCTTACTAATAAGTGGAGGCATCTGCTAAATAATGTCAGTCAGATCATTAGGCAATAAAATATTAAGTACCTACTGTATAACAGATAGTGCTCTGCTTAATGTTGGGTCTGCCTATAAAGTAAAGCAAAATATATTCCCTGTTCTCAAGTAGCTCACAATTGAATGATGGAGATAATTACATAAAATAAGCTATATAGAGGCTAGGTAGGAAATAAGGTATTAGAATTAAAAGGGGTTGGGAAAGGCTTCCTGTAGGAGATGGATTTTAGGTGAGACTTGAAGGAAGACATGGGAAGCCAGTGGAAAAAGTATCCCATGAAGGGAGGACAGCCAGTGAAAATGTTAAGAGTTGGAAATGGTATGTTTTGTTTAAAGAACAGCAAAGACATTAATGTTACCAAACCATAAAATACATGCCAGAGTAGAAAGTATAAGAAGAATGGAAAGGAGTGAGGGAGAGGAGGAAGGGCAGGTTATGAAAAGCTTTGAAAGCCAGATTTTACAGTTTACTGGAGAATATTCTCTTTTACATACATTCTCTCCTGGACTAGAAATTGGGAAACCAGATGTCCTTGATTGTTTTTCCCCCAGACTGATTACTTTGATCATATTGAATTGGATCATTTCAGGAGGTGAGAAAGGGTTATTAATGTTATGAAATTCAAGTGATGACGCATTTTCCAGACCACAGGGGAAATCCTCAAATTCCTAACAAGGAAGAATAGTAAAAGGCTGAAGACTATGAACTATAAAGAAAAGAAAAGATGAAAGAACTCAGCTTATTTAGCCTATAGGTGGAACAAGCTGAAGGCCAGCCTAATAATGGTTTTTAGATGTGATGGCGAATAGTTGAGAATAAGAACAAAGAAAGGGGGATTAAACCACAGCAATACGAATTTAGGTTTCATAAAAGGAAAAATTTCCACAGAGAGGTAGCTAATCATAGGACTACATGACAATGGAAGATGGGGAAGCCTATTACAGGATTTTTTAAAATAGGATTAATTCATGTTTAGAATAGATGCCTGAAAGGAAAGAAATGCTTAAGAGAATAAGGTAACCTCACCCTGATCCCACTGAGGCCTATGATTCCACGGCACTTTTCATAGCATCTGTTATAAAACCCATTTTAATGGGGAGGAATTTGTTTGAAAAAAAAATCTAAAGATATCGTTAAAAGTCAAAGAGGAATTAGCTATAAGAAATAGAGTTGGTCTTTAATAGAAAAAAAGACTGAAAACAACCTCTGTTCCTAGTAATTAGGAAATGGCTATATAAATCAAAGTATATTAATCTTATAGTGTTTGGACTTATGGGTTTAGATTTAACAAGTCCAGGGTTCAAGTTCTGCCCTTGACACATAATAGCTACATGACTTCCACCAAGATCAAGTCATTATTTCTCTTTATGACCCAGGCAACTCTTTAACACTTTAAATTATAGAGAAGTATCAGCTGTAAAGGAAGTTTACATCCTGGAAATTCCCCCTGTTGATGATACCATGAATCTAGATATAAAAATACATAAAATATGTATATACATATATGTATGTTTACACATGGTGTCCTAAAACAACAAATATAAATAATACAAAATAATATGGTGAGATATGAAGTGATATAAAGCAAAATCATCAACACAGGGAAATTAATATATATTCACGATGAGGTCTCCTAGAAGTTTTTTAGGCTCAGAGAGATTAAGTGACTTTCCCATGATCATACAGATAATGTCAGCCAGCATCATAATATTCAAAGCAAGGTCTTCCTGTCATCTCTCATGTCCAGAACTCTAGACACTGTCATGAAGTCCCTTGTTGTGTTACGTTTCATCCTTGATCCTTACTCTTACTCGTCAGACATAACCAAACAACCAGTTGCCAAATCTTGTTTCCGGTTCTACAATATCTTTCCCATCTGTCCCCTGATCTCTACCTGCTAAAAAACCACCTCATACTAGGTTCTCATAATCTTTCTTTCTTTGTCTCTACCTCAAATCTCTTCCCATTCCAATCTATCCTACACGTAACCAACAAGGTGACTTTTCGTTAAGTTCAGTTGTGCTTTGTACATCCTCATTCACCAACCCCTATTCAATAGGGACTCTCCATAACTCATTGGAACAGCTGGACATAATGGCACATTTACTGTTCTTTATGCATGATACTTTTCTATAACCTTACACTGGTTATCCTTCATGTCTGGAATCTATTCCCTTCTTATCTTCATTTTTTAGCATCCCCAGTTTTCTTCAAAATTCAATTCATTTGTCACTTTATATATGTAGCCTTTCTTGATTCCCCCTAGATGCTAATGTCTTTCATTTCTAAATGACCATTTATTTTCTATATACATATGTATGTAAATATATATATATAAAACACACACACACACACACACACACACACACATATATACCTAGATGTATACACACATATACATGCATGTGTAAATACTATTTCCCTTGTTACAATTATGCTCTTGGAGGGCATGGATTGCTTTGTTTTCAAAATCAGGAAACTGAATTTCAAAGATATTCAGTGAAGATCACAAGAATAATAAGTATAAAAACTGGATTTTTTTAAAAGGAAGGTCTTCTTATCCTCCTGAGCTTCAATCCCACTACAGTTTAGAATGGGTGTTAAGAACCATTCTATTTCCAACCTGAGCACTCAATCCTTCTTGGACAGTCCATTGGTCCCCCAGCTTCCCAGTGCTCATTATATCAGTAGTGACACCTGACAGTTTTATCCCTAATGAAACTCAATAAGTATTCTTCCATCCTCAATCCCCTCAGCAGTAGGAATTACATCTGACTCACAAGTAGAATTTGAACCCAAATGCTCTCACTTCAAAATTAATGCTCTATCCACTGCACTACTTGCTTCTAGATAGGAACCCTGTATTTTGCAAGAAAATGTTGGTGAATATACTACTAAGTATAGACAAATATGGCTTAATTCAAATAAATATTTCCCTAAATAAACATTAGAGGCATGTCTATGGAACAGAAATAAGCCTCACAAAAGAAAGTGGTGTCCAATTTTTACATTGCAAACACTGGGTCTTCCCTTTCCTAACAGTTCCTCATCTCCAGGCTTTGTGCAATGGAGCCTTTGGGTGTTGGTAGCCCTGAGGAAACATATCACTTTCAAAAGGAAATGTGCCATGTATCCAAAAACTCATACTGACTGATGAGGTGCTCCTGGGAGAAGAGCTAAGTAAGGCTTGTCCAGCCTGCCCCCTCTCTTAAGTGTAGGATGGAAAGTCAGATTTGCTTCATAAAAGGAAAATCATGTCTGTTCCTGGTTGAAATCTCTTAGTGCAATATTGAACTGATAGATGAGGACAAAACATGAGGAGACCTAATTTATCTGGGGCTCAAGAAAGCCAAGCCACTGATGGATTTACAAAATGGGATTGCAAAGCATTCGGAGAGAAAAATGGCTGTAATGGATTAAAAATTGATTTGGGGATAGGGGAACAGAGAATGTCTGTGGGAGGAAATCATTCTGATTAAATGAAAGCACTGGGGTTCAGAACAGCAGTAATGACAGGCTGCAATAGGATATGATCTCTTAAACAAGGGGAAAGAGTGCCCTGAGACTATCCAATGGTACTACACCACAAGAGAGCATAAGAACATGACAGAAGTAGGAGAAGCTGCCTTTCAATGATGATCCTTTAATTTCTTGAACTAAAGAGAGTAAAGGAGAGAGCAGAGAAAGAACTTCTTTCCCTTAGACCACAAAATCAATTTGAAGCTATCACTTTATCAAAAAGTGAGGCTCACAATTTACAATCTGCCTGGGGAAATATCTAAGGCAGGACCTGAACACAGATCTTCCAAATTATGTCCAGTGCTCTATTACACCATCAAGTTCACAATACTAACAATGAGTTTTCTCTCTCCCTTTAGTTAAATTCCATAGGAACATGAGAGAAAGCATGAGTCTTTACAACTCAAGCATAGTAAGATATAGCACAGAAATAATTTGTTATAGAATCTGAGGGCTCTCGGATGGGACACTGGGAATAGAATCAAAGAAATTCCCATTATTAGCAACCATGGGAGCTTAGAAGTAGTATGTATACATACATATGGTATATATGCATACATATATCTATGTCTATGTGCATGTAGATATCATGTTAGTGTGTGTGTATATACACATAGATCATATCTAAAACATAAAAATATATAGATATAATCCATTATATATACGATATTATAGATAAAATATATGTATATACATAAAAGAAATACAATTCAGTGGAAGAATATAATATTGTATTCTTTATTCACTGTTTCTCTTCTAGCTGTAAATCACTGATCTTATGGTATTGAATTACCCTAGAGATTCAGCCCTATGTCCTAGGGTAGCAAGCAGAAAGAATGTTGACCCCAGAGTCAGGAAAAACTGGATTGAACCCTTCCTTAAACATTTACTTAGATGTATGAATCTGGGAAAATCACCTCACTTCTCCCACTTCACTGTAAAATGAAGATATAAATAATACCTACATTCTAGAACTGTTGTAGGGATCAAATTAGCTAAGATATATAAAATTATGTGCAAGTCTTTAAGTGATACATGAATACTAGCTATCATCAAATCTCCTACATTCCTTGAAGTACTGTATAATATGAAATGATATTGCATGGCTCAGTTTCCTCATCGATGAAATAGACAAGAAAATATATCACAGAGCTGTTGTGATGAAAAAGCCTCATAATTTTAAAAGGTATATAAAATATTAATTTTTAGTATCAGTCCTACTATTTTTTGTTTTGACTTTTGTTCCATTATAATCAGTCTCAGAGTTCTTCTGGATCTAGGACAGTTTCTAAAATCCTAGAAGTCATTTGCAGCCTAGTTGCAAAAATACTGATAAGTAAAATTTTATGTGGTTAATTAGATTAGATCATTCAATCAATCTAAAGGTATTTGTTAAATGCCAACTATAAGCCAGATACTATCTTAGGTAGTGGAGGTAAAGAGATAAAATTAACTGTCTCAGAGCACAAGGAGCTTTTATTTTATCAGAGAAATAACCTGTATACATTTAAATAGAAACCAAATAAATACAAGGTAATTGGGATGGGTAAGAGATGCATGCACTGACAGATAGTCAGGAAATGTCTTATGTAGGTTAACTGGCTTGTTGATTTATTGGTTGGTTGTTGTCCTGTATTCTTAAAGAAGACCAAGATGATATCAGTGTATTAGAGTCAAGTTGCAGTTATCTCACTGTGGCTGATCAGATCAAAATAAGCTACAAGTCAGTCACACATAGTCCATGTAAACATTTGGGTGGATTCTCTAAAATTGTACATTTTGCATTTTTTTAGAACTATTTCAATTCTGCCTTGCTCAAAGAGCACAGCACTTTTCTGATGAGGGCATACTGTGCGAGGTCTTCATGTACCAGTGTCTCCCATGTCATACAATCAATTCCACAAATTTTAAGAGAGACTTTGAAAGTATCTTTGTATCACTTTTTCTGATCACTTTGTGAGTGCTTACCTTTTCTTTTTAAAAGTAGCATTTTTGGCAAGCATTTATTTGGCATTTACAATGTAGCCAGTTATATGGAGTTGCACTCCCTACAGTGGAATTTTAATGCTGGGCAGTTTAGTTCAAAAAATGGAAAGTGATTAAGTTTCCTAGCATGGTGCTTCAGGTTTCACAGCCACACACACAGGACAGCACAACAACTCTGTAGACCTTCAGTTTGGTAGGCAGTCTAGTACCTCATCTCTCCCACATTTTCTTCCAGTACCTTCCCAACACTGACCTAGCTCTGGCAATATGTATGTATCAGCCTCATTATCAATGTATACCTTCCTGGAAAGTACATTGCCAAAAAAAGCAAATTTCTCCCCAGCATTCAAACATTCTCCATTTGTTTTAAGTCTTATCTGAAGAAAGCTTTGAAGAAAACTAGGGATTCTGAGAAGCAAAGGTGAGAAGGGAATATATTTGAGGCATTGGAGACACTATGTACAAAAGAATGGAGATAGAGCATGAGTTTATGAGAATCAGCAAGACTTTAGTTAACTTATAAAATGTGGTAAGAAAACTAATACATCAAAAGACTGGGATGAAGGTTGAAACTAGGTTGCGAAGAAGGAGTTTAAATACACAAAAGAGCATTATATTTAATTCCAGAAGTGAAAGGGAGCCATAGGAGTTTACTTACTAGGAGAATGGCATATTCACACTTATGCTTTAAAAATATAATTTTGGAAGTTGTGTATAGGTTGGATTAGAGTAGGGAGAGACTTGAAGCAAGGAGGGCAATTAGATGGCTATTGCATTTTTCCAGGTCACAGGTAACTAAGGGCCTGAATTAGGGTACTGCCATGTGAATGAAGAAAAGGAAAGGAAGATGAAAAATGAAGTACAATTAACAAGACTTGGCAACTAATTGGATATGTACAATGAGAGAGAGAGTAAAGTATGAAGGCTGACTTTGGGGCTGCGAACCTAGAAGACTGAAATAACAGTGGGACTTTTACTATAAATAATTTACAAAAAGAGTGTTTTTTTTTCCAGAGAAGTTTATGAGTTTTGCTTCAAATATGCTGAGTTTGAAATGTCTTGGAGACATCCAGTTTAATAAAATCAATAGTCTTCCCATAAAATGGGACCAGAGTTTAGGAAAGAGAATAAAACTCGAGATATACACATATGTATATGTATATATATGTAATTCAGATGTATAGAACTAACAATAATATTAACTAGCATTTATATAGGACTTAAATATTTGGAATGTACTATCTCATGGGATTTTTTTAACGACTCTGAAATAAAGGCTATTGATAAAGGCTCATTTTATAGCGAGAAGACTTAGAAAATTTAAGTGAGTTGCTAGTAAAGATTTAAGTTAGGATTTGATCTCAGGTCTAACTAACTCCAAATCTGGCACTCTAACCATTAACCAGTTAAGTAATGATTACCAGGTTATACCTGGTTGTCTAATGTGACAGTAACTGAACTTGTGTGAAAGGAATGGAATCAGCAAGATAGTATGGAGAGTAAAGAGGACCAAGAAGAGATCTTTAGTATATGCTCAAAATCAGAGGGCATGATCCAACATAAGACACTAAAAAGGAAATGTCAAACAGATAAGAGAACCAAGATTAAAAATTGTCAAGAAAGGGCAGCTAAGTGGCACAATGGATAGAGCACCAGCCCTGATGTCAGGAGAACTTGAGTTCAAATCTGGTCTCAGACACTTAACACTTCCTAGCTGTGTGACCCTGGGCAAGTCACTTAACCCAATTGCCTTAGCCAAAAAAAAATTCAAGAAAACTCAGAGATGGAAGAGTGGTTAATACTATTAAATGCAGCAGATAAAGAAAGAAGGTTAAGAAAGATTGAGATAAAAATATAGGATTCTGTTTGTGGCAGCCCTCTTTGTGGTGGCCAGAAACTGGAAACTGAATGGATGCCCATCAAATGGAGAATGGCTGAATAAATTGTGGTATATGAATGTTATGGAATATTATTGTTCTATAAGAAATGACCAGCAAGATGAATAAAGAGAGGCCTGGAGAGACTTAAACGAACTGATGCTGAGTGAAATGAGCAGGACCAGGAGATCATTATATACTTCAACAACAATACTAGATGATCAATTCTGATGGACCCTCTTCAACAATGAGATGAACAGCTCAGTTCCAATAGAGCAGCAATTAATTGAACCAGCTACACCCAGCGAAAAACTCTGGGAGATGACTATGAACCACTACATAGAATTCCCATTCCCTCTATTTTTGTCCACCTGCAATTTTGATTTCCTTCACAGGCTAATTGTACACTATTTCAAACTCTGATTCTTTTTGTACAGCAAAATAACTGTATGGACATGTATACATATATTGTATTTAACTTATACTTCAACATATTTAACATGTATTGGTTAACCTGCCATCTCGGGGAATGGATGGGGGGGGAAGGAAGGGAAAAGTTGGAACAAAAGTTTTTGCAATTGTCAATGCTGAAAAATTATCCATGCATATATCTTGTAAATACAAAGCTATAATAAAACAAAAAAAGAATATAGCATTCCACAATTAAGAGAAAGGAGAAGGGAAGAAACATTTGTTAATTGCTAAGCTTTACAAATATTGTCTCATTTGATCTTCACAAAGAACCTAGGAAGAGGTGCTATGATCAGCCCCATTTTACAGTTGAGAAAACTGAGACAGACAGAATTTAAGTGAATTGCCTTGTATCACACAACTAGATAGATTTTGTACTATTTATCTAGTTGTGTGATACAAGGCAATTCACTTAAATAGTACAAGTGGATAGACCACTGGACTTGGAGTCAGGAAGGCCTGAGTTCAAACACAGCCCTGGACACATGGCTTTCTCATCCTGGCCAAGTCACTTAAACTCTGTTACCTACCTCACCGATTTCACCAGGTTATTATGAAAATAAATTGAAATAATATTTTTAGAACACTTTAGAAATTTTAAAGCAATTTATAAATGCTTACTATTGTCATTAGATAATATCATGTTTAGCAAAAACTTGATTTTATGACATAAGAATGACCCTGTCAATTGTTGTTCTAACCCTAAGATTCTGGTGCAGTAACCCTAATAAGTCAATCAAAAAGAAACAAGATTCTGAAAGGCACAGCCAGTTTTCCAAGTGCTGCCTGATATTTTCCTTTAGAATATGAACCTTTTAAGAGCAAAGACAATGTCTGTATCTTTCTTTGTAACTTTCATGCTTATAAGTGCTTAATAAATGCAGTGCTTAATAATATTGTAAGGTAATAATATAATAGTAATATAAATGCTCAGTAAAAACTTTGTGCTTCTCATAATAATCTTTATTTTTTAGTTTTAATTTTTGCTTTTTATTTACAAGTTATATGCATGGGTAATTTTTTACAGCATTGACAATTGCTAAACCTTTTGTTCCAATTTTCCCTCCCTCCCTCCCATCCCCTCCCCCAGATGGCAGGTTGACCAATACATGTTAAACATATTTAACATACAGTTATTTTGCTGTACAAAAAGAATCAGACTTTGAAATAGTCTCTTTGGGTCACTTTGAGGCTGATCATAATCTCTGTTTCCTCTTACATGAATGAATAAGGCTAGAAACTCCCTGAACTTTCTCTCTCTCTCTCTCTAGGCAAGGTAAGTGGGATTAAGTAACTTGTCTAGGATCACATAGTTAGGGATTATTAAGTGTCTGAGGCCAGATTTGAAATCAAGTCTGACTCCAAGGCCAGTGCTCTATCCACTGTATCATCTAGCTTCCCTTCCAAGAACTTTTCTCTATCAACTAAAAGGTTACTACAAATATTAAGTATCTCATTGACGCGCATACTTGTCCAAAATAATACTATTTTTACATATTAAGCCTAGTCCCTCTTCAATTTTATCATAATTAGATATATAGGACTGCTTGCCATCTAGGGGAAGGGGTGGAAGGAGGGAGGGGAAAAATCAAAACAGAAGCAAGTGCAAGAGATAATGTTGTAAAAAAAAAATTACCCTGGCATGGATTCTGTCAATAAAAAGTAGTTATAAAATTAAAAAAAAATTATCACAGTTAGGATAATACATTTAGGGAATTCATGTATCATCCAGTTCAATCTGTTCAATTTACAAATGAGGAAACTGAGGACCATGGAAATTAAATGCCTCCCTCAAAGTCAATTTGAACTTAAACTACAGAATCATAGAATTTTAAAACTGGAAGACGATAGCTGACTTAAGCCATACTCCAAAAGTCACCTTTACTACAACAGTCATCTAGCTTCTGCTTGAAGATCTCCAAAAGCAGAAAATTTACTCTGGAGGAAGCTCATTTTGCTATTATTGTTCAGTCACTTTTTCAGTTTTTGTCTGAGCCTTTTGGGGTTTTCTTGGCAGAGACACTAGAGTGGTTTGCCATTTTCTTCTCCATTGGATAGCTCCAAATCTTGGCAATTTCTTCCTGATCTTGAGCCTGAAATCACCTCTTCATAACATCTACCCTCTGTTCTGTGTCCCACCTTTGATGCTAAATCCAGCACTTTTTCTATGATGCTATTTAACATAGCTATTCTAGCCAAACTATGCTTTTACAGGCTCTGTAAGAATCCAACAAAAATGTATACTTTGTATATAATATAGTTTAGCCATAATATGGGGGGATGAGGGAAGTCAGCCTGTCTTAAGTGTTTGAAATGCAATGTAATAAATCTTAACTTCCAAGCTCTTGATTAAATGACAGTTTCAGGAGGAGCAGAAGTGACACTCCTAGTCTCATAAGACTCAAAAGCCATTAGCTGCTAAAACCTGATGATTAGCTTTTAAAGGTTCAGTACCTTGACTCACAAAGAGCATTCTGAAAGCTGCTGCTTCTGCAAAGTACAAGGTTGAGCAGGGAGAATGGTTACCCCCTAATAGAGCTCTCAAATAAAACCTACCAACTACCCCCCACAAAATGATGAGTCAATGACAAGGCAAAGAACGAAGCCTGAGAAACATGAACTGTCATAACATTCAATGAAGAAGGAGATGCCCAAGAGAAATTAATCTAAATTGGCTGCTATTCCACCCTGAGGGTTAATGAGGGACTACGATTTTTTTCAAAAAAAACATGATGGAGAGACAAGGTCATTTTAGATCTCTACAAAGTCCAGAAATACTTTGCCTTAGATTCTCCCTCTCCAAAACTGAAATTAATTAAAATTATCATCATGGAAATGGAAGCAAAAGTAGTATGACATTTATGGGCATTTCAAATAGTTAGATTTATAAGGTCAACACTTAGGAAGCTTTTTATTTTCTCTTAAGTTCTTTACCTGGTGATAGTCTATCTTAATCACAGGCAAGTGTTGGTGGGTTTATGACCTTGGATACTGATAGACACATTTCACCCAAACTGTAATTAAGTGAAAATAATTAGAATGCTTTTTCATTTAATTATACTTTTAAAAACAATTTAGCTTATTAAAACAGCTTAACATAAATCAACTAGTAATAGCATTTTATGTTAAGTTCTACAACTAAAACAAGATTTAAAGAAATATAAACATTAAGTATGAATTCTTTCTACAACATAAGAAAAGTATTCTAGCCCTTTATTTCCTTTCTTTCTCCCTCTTTTCTCTCCTCTTCCACTGGAAACTAATCAAATACTTCTCATAATAGGAAATGTATTATTTTATAGGGCTAGCCACTCTATTTCAGAGTGTGAGATTTCAATTATTTGGAAGTTCTTCCTTATGTAATTGAAATTTATTCCTATCTCCAACTTTGATTTAATAGTTAAGCCAAATTCATAAAAAAACAAAAATCATTCTTTCATTTGATAAATGGTCAATGGATAGGAATATAGAAATATTTTCTGAAGAAATCAAGCTATCAACAATCATATTAAAAAGCTCTAAATCAATATTGATTAGAAAAATACAAATTAAAAGAATTGTGAGGTACTAACTTCATGCCTATCAGATTGACCAACATGACAGAAAAGGAAAATAATAAATGCTAGAGAAAATGTGACAAAATGGGTATGCTAATGTTCTATTGGCAGACTGGTGAACTGGTTCAACTATTCTGGAGAACAATTTGGTACTATGCCAAAGAACTATAAAACTGTACACATATACTGTATACTCAGCAATATAAGAAATAGGTCTATGTCTCAAAGAGATCAAAGAGAAGGGAAAAGGACTTATTTGTACAAAAATATTAAAGTGGTTCTTATTGTGATGGCAAAGAATTAGAAATTTAGGGGATGCCATTTGATGGGGAATGACTGAACAAATTGTGGTGTATGACTGTGATAGATCACCCTTACACTAACTTAACATCTTACACTAAAAGAAATGACAAGCAGGACAGTTTCAGAAAAACCTGGGAAATCTGATATGATGGGAGTAGAACCAAGAGAACATCATTCACTGTGATAGTAATATTGTGTTATGATAATCAACTATGAAAGATTTAGCTACTCTGAACAATTCCAAAGACCCATGCTCAGGGGTAAAAACAAACAAACAAAGAAACAAACAATTCTCTAGAGAGAGAGAGAGAGATCTGATGAATTCTGAATACAGAATAAAACATACTTTTTAAAAAAAAACTTTTTAAATGTTTCTTGCTTTTATTGGTTCTCTTTTTTTGTAACATGGCTAATATTCAAATATATTGTTACAATTTCACATATATAATTGATATAGTTTGTCTTCTTTCAGTGAATGGGGGAAGTATTGTAAGAAAGCACAAAATTAGGAATTCAAAAACTTTTTCAAATAAATATTAAAAATTTTAAAAATTAAAGAACTAGTGAAAAAATTAGTCAACAAGTCAAGCCAACCAACAAACCCAGCAATTAAGAATTAATTGGCTCTTATCCCCTCAACTTCCTGTACCTCTCTTTCCTTTCTCTGCCAAAGTCCTGGAGAGAAGGGCAGGGTGGAGTCTATACTCATTGCCTCCACTTTCAACACTTTGCATTTTGACTTCTGATATTACCGTTCATTTGAGTTCTCTCTGAAGTTACTAATTCTTAATTGTTCAATCTTTTCATTGACTTGACTTGTTGACCAATTAATTCTTAAACTCTAGTTTTATGTTTTTCTTTCAGCCTTTAAACTATTTGACTTCCCTGATACTTTTTACACTATTCACTACCTTTTCCTTTTGGATATTTTCCCCATGCTGAAATTTCATATTACTTTCTCCTAAACTTTCTCCTACCTAGCTATTCCTTCTCAATCTTCTTTGCTGGCTTATCACAAAATAATTATTTATTGGTTTGGGTTGGTTGATAGATTGATTTTTGCGGTTGATACAATGAAAGTTTTGTTTTGTTTTTTTTGTTTTTTCCTTTTTAAAGGATAGGCAAGCTTTGAGCATGTTTAAAAGCAGTAGGGAAAGAACGGATGGGTAAAGACTACAAAGGTAGGGGATGAAAGAGAGGCAATCTGCTGGAGAAGATGAGAACTGATAAGTTCCAAGAACTACATAGAAAGGTTGGCCTTGGCAAGAAGAACCACATATCAGAAACTGGAGAAAAGGAGGAAAGAGAAGATTGTATAAAGTTGTTTTTTAAGCTTTCATTTTAAGATGAAAAAAAGAGGAGAAAAAGAAGCTCACAATCCAAAAACCCCAATTTTCTCATAAGAGAATGAAGTCAGGTGCTCAATTAACAGAAGGGGGGCAAGGAGAAATGTAGGAAGCTGACCAGAGCACAGTACAGTAGGGTGGATATCTTTATATTCCCACAGATGCTTTATTTAATGCAGCCCAAGATTACATTTCTTTTTTTTTCTCCTGGGGAGAGAATTGCCATTCACATTATTTATTCATCCTGAGTTTCTCATCCACTACATTCTATATGTTTTAAAATAAGGAATCACAGTATTATCTTAATTCATTGCTTCACTTTTATCATTCTGAGATCTCTCTCACACAATCTATTATCTATAAACTCTATTGTATCTCCATTTCCCTAAGACTGTACAATATTAATTAGCTGTGGTCTTTGGGATTAGAAGAAGGAACCTGCCTTCTGCTAAGATATTTGGAGTTATGAAAAAAACTCCCCCCAAAAACATTTCTTTTTGACACATTTAAACACAATATTTCAAAGTTTTTCAACAGATACAAAGTAATCTTATCCACATCTACTTCTTGGCCATCTTCATGGTGGCATGTTATTATCCTCCATCCATCCTCTCCAACCTAACTCTCAAAGATCCTATCCAGAGTTCCAGGAATTCTGATAAATTATTCCCATAGATAACCTTGCACTCATACCAAACACTCGATTTCTTAGCTTGAAATACAGGTTCTTCCCTCCCATATCCCTTCCTACACTAGATTGGAGAGCAGTAATCAAATTTTCACTATCTAAACACTGGTTCTGGACCATATCTCACTGAGATGTTTTCTCTAATAGAATGTAAACTTCTTGAAGGCAGGGGCTATCTTGCTTATATGGTTTCCCCGTAGTTTATCATTGTGTCTAGCACATAGGAAATGCTTAATAAAGGCTTTCCCATTGCCTTAATCAAGGATTGCTGAATAAGAATCAGCACTAGAACTCTTTAGAAGTAAGCAGAGTAAAAATGCCAATGACCCATATCATCTTCAAGACTCCCGCCATGATTTCACCTTCACCTCAATCTATTGTTTAATGCAGCTCTGACCTGACACCATATTGAGAGGTGAGAGGCTCAGAAAAATCATAAACACATATTCCTTAGTATTCTGTGGATAAGGAAATAACTGTGAGTCCATGTGTGAAAAAAAGATAGTTAAGAAATTCTTCCAAAAAGAGGCAATAAAAATGCTCCCCAAAACTCTAACCCTAAGCCTGTTCTAAGGGGTCTTATTTTCTCCTTGAGAAAAAAAAAAAAAAACTAAACCTAAGTATTTAGCTTCTTTCATTGGATTTTTTTTTCAAAAGTTGCCAGCTACTTAGCTTCTCAGCCCTTAAAGTGCTTAATTAGAATTTAAAGCAAAAATGATGACCAGTTCAAATACACATACTTGAGCAAGCATCCCCTTCTCTCTCTCTTCTCTCTCTCTCTCTCTCTCTCTCTCTCTCTCTCTCTCTCTCTCTCTCTCTCTTCTCTCTCTCTCTCTTCTCTCTCTCTCTCTCTCTCTCTCTCTCTCTCTCTCACACACACACACACACACACACACACACACACACACAGAGAATATTCTTCCAATTGAGTGGGTTTATTTTTTCTCTCCTCAGCTTTGAAAAACAACAGAGAGATGACAAGGAAACAAGTTACTCTCTTAAACTTCAGGAATGAAAGGGACCACAGAGGCCATCTAATCCAATCTCATCATTTCACAGTTGAGGAAAGAGGGGTAAAGTAAATTGCCTGTGATCACACAAATGGTAAGCAGGGGAGCTTGACTAGATTGAACCTAGGTCCTCTGACTCCAAATCCATCACTCTTCCAAATGAATTATTAACAATTACAACAAAAAAAATTCCAGGGTACTTCCCTGGGAACCTAGAAATCGAGCCCAATTTGCTATACTTTCCATATCAACATCTAAAGTGCTATGTGATGACAATTGATGCTCAGAATGAGATCCTAGGGTCTTGTAATATTTCAAATCATTAAAAAAAAAATAAAATATCTAAAGTATAACTGTGCTCAATGAGGTGGGAACACAAATGAATATATTTTAGAAAGACAGTCAAAAAGCAAGAATTAAAACTAAAGATGATTTCAAATTCTAATCGTTAATAAAAAATTGATTTACTGGAAAAGCTTGCTCTCCAACTGAGATTTTTACTGCAGTAGGATTCCTATTTCCATTTCCAACTTTGAGACTGTTTTCTACTCACAAGCCCACATCAGAGGCTTCTTTTTTGACCTTTCCTTTAAGATTGAGGACCAGTTTCACAGAAGTCATAAAACTCAGTGGATGGCATAGGGCTCTCTTGGTCACTTCTATTAATGCTTGGGAGAAATCATTGTACTTGGAAAAATTATAGATTGCATTTAAAATAAGACTCTTGGGAAAGAGATATAGTTAACAATGAGTTAGGATCCCAAACAAAAGAACTGGATGTTTAGTGTTGAGAAAAGTTGGGTGAGTGAAGAATATTGATATGTTAACAGTGTTAAAATATTTGAATGACTTACTTTTCATGTGGAAGAGGGGCTAAAATTATTTCTGTCTTATCTCCTTTATTTGATTGGCCACAGAATGCAGAATATTTGGAGAAAGTTACAGAAGGTAGATTTGGGCTCAATTTTAGGGTATAACTACCTAATCATTAGAATAATCTGAAAGTAGAACAGGGCCTGGAAAGATGTGTCTACTCATTAGGTATGCTAAATAGGGAATTGTTGGTCAGGGAAAAATTAGAATTGATCATGTCAAAGGAAAATTTCACTAGATATTGTAACAGTGTGATACGACAGGATAAAAAGCAAATGTCTGAATTCATAGGAGCAGAATGAGATGGTCCAAATGAATGGAATGAAATTATAGCATTACAGAATTCAAAAAAATTTCACCAGTCTATACCTGAACAGGTACAAAACACCTATAAAAAAATCTCTAGCAAGTGGTAGGTTTTTCCATTTGAAGAAATGATGGGATTCATTTCAATTCTACATATATTTATTCAATGCCTATTATGTCCATAGTACCCACTATTTCAAAAAGAAATTCATTTCTTTTTGGACAACCCAAGGAAGGCTGGGAAGATTTCCTTTCCTGGAGTCAAAATCTGCTGCTCTACAATTTCAAACCAGTGCTTCTAGCCCTGCCCTCAAGTCCAGTAGAACAATTCTAATCCCTTTGAGGCAGTTAGGTGTTACACTGGATAGAACTCTGGGCCTGGAATCAAGAATGACCTGAGTTTAAATCTGACCTCAAATTCTTATTAGCTATGTGACCCTCGCCAAGCAATTAATTTCTCTTTGTCTCAACAGGAGAATGAGGATAATAATAATAGTACCTATCTCCCAGGGATGTTGTGAAGATAAATGAAATCATATTTGTAAAGCACTTAGAACAGTTCCTGGTGCACAGTAGGCACTATATAAATGCTTTCCCCTTACCCATTTTCCACATAATAACCTTTCAGATATTTGAAAAGAGTATTCATGTCTTTCCCTCTCCTACTGTCACAAGACTTGTTTTCTCGTTACTAACCATCCCTAAGTATTTCAAAATATATGAAATAGAATGGTCCTACTCATTGTATATTAGTCAACTTCCTAGAGTAAAAGAAGGAACAAGCATTTGTTAAGCTCCAATTCTGTGCCAGGCACTGTGCTATATATCTTACAAATATCTTTTTTGATCCTCACAATAACCTTGCTAGACAGATGTTGTCCTCATTGTGTCCATCAACATCATCATCATCATCCCCAAGATCAGTTCTAATTTTTACCTGATCAACAATTCCCACACAGCAAACCTAATGAGTAGTCACACATCTTCCCTTGCCTCATTCTATTTTCCAGACAATTCTAATTCTTAGATAGTTATAATTTAAAATTGAGCCCAAATCTACCTGTCTGTAATTTCCTCCAATTGTTCTGCCTTTCTGTGGCCAATCAAGTGGAAGGGATAGGGCAAGAATAATTTTAATCCTTCTTCCAAATGAAAAGCAAGTCATTCAAATATTTCAACACAGTTATCATGCTAATAACTCTTTACTTACCCAACTTTTCTCAACATTAAATATTTTTTGGTCCTTACAATTGTATTAGTGCATTAATCCTTATACCTTCAATGCACTGGTTGCTAAATTTGTTGAATGACATTGAACATTCAGTCTATTATAACTACTAATACAATTAAACAAATTTGTGGGGTATGAGAAACACCAAGAGAAATTTTAGAAGAAAATATTTTTTGTAATACTTACAAACAGAAAAAAAAATTGCAAAGGGCCTCAGGGAACCTGAAATCAATTAAATGATCAATGAAAGAGTTGAAAGCAAAGGTAAAGGAGTAGAATCAGAGAATAAGAAACTTTAAGGGACAGAAACCAGAAGTAAAAGTCACTATATTTATGTCTATATCGATATATCTATTTCTATTTTTATATCTACATATATGATAGAGGAAATGATGTCCAAAACATTAAGAAATATGAGCACAAATTTGAAGCTTCAACAATTGGAAGAACTCAAGCTCTTCTTCTCTCAGAAGCCAGAACTCTAAGAGGCAGTGGGTAGAAATGTTAGGAGGAAGCAAATTTGCTTTGATATCAGGAAAATGTTCATGATGATTAAAGCTAGCCAAAAAGAGTAGACTCTCTTCAGAAAAATGGTAAGCCCTCCTTCATTGGCAAAGCCTGAAAGATCATTTGTTGTATATGTTGTAATGGGAAATTTTATTTTGCTATGTCGAAGGAGATGTCATTTGAGCTCCCTTATAATTCTTAAATTCTATGACACTGTGAGATAGTTAATATAAAATTACAAAAAAAAAACAAAACAAACAATTAAGCTGAACAAAAAGGTCTAAAAGAGATCATTTAAGGGAAATTGGTGTTCCAGGAAAATATAATAAAAGAGCATGAGTAAAATAGCAGCAGTGGGAGCAGCAGTCACAAAAACAGCAGCAATAACTACAACAAATATCCAAACCCTGAATACCATATTTTGGGAAATGATGAAGGCTCAAAAGTACTGGAGTCAAAGAAGTGCTATACCATAATAACATATGATCCATAGGAGCCCACTAGAAATGAACTCTGGAATTAGATCCTTTAAAAATATGGGTGTCAATCTGAGAAATCATGTCAAATTGTAAGTAACAATACTTCAAGAAAATACAATCAGATTTATGTAGGAATACAATTCTTGAGAGATTAATTTTAAAAAAATTATATAGAACATACTGAAATTTTTTGAAAAGTGCCTTACACCCAAGAATAAAATATATAGAACAGTCAAACATAATCTAATAAGGGAATAGGGATTTTAAACAGCACTGATGCCCTGTAAGCATTCATTTGAAAAAGTAGAGTTAGAGTTTTTGAAATATAAATAAAATGGATAAATTACATTGAAGATGAACAAGTTGGACTGGTTTGAAGGGCTAAATGATTATCCAGTGTTCATACTCTCAGAGAAGGAAGACTATTGTCACTTTACAGTGTTATCTTGTTGAAGAAAATATCCCCATAGAATCTTTCCTGGTATGTCTAGTTGAAAGTATTTGCTATCTTCTCAACTAACCTTATATTTACTTATCTATTATATCTCTCCAACAGAATATATGCACTTTAAGGAAAGGAACTACTTCATTTTGTTTTGAAATCCTTGCTACCTAGAACACAATTATTGTATGAGCAATAATAGTGATGATGATAATGATAATAATAATAATAATAATACAAAAAGCAGTAATGGTAAAAATAGCAGTAAATCTCAGTGGTATAAAGAGCTAATTATATAAAGGAATAATTAGAGGAGAAGCTATCCAAAGATGTTTTTTATTTCAAGTATAAAATAAGTAAATAAAACTCTAGACATGAGGATAAAGTTTTTCATTTATCCCAAGGAAAAATGGACATTGATGACTTCAAATCTTGGTCTAAAGAACTTATAGAACTAGTGAATGAAGGCCATTCCAACAAATTCCTTGGTCCCCTCCAAACAAGATACATTAAGCATCACTATAACAAGAAGCAGCCTATGACTAATAATATTAAGATGCTACTGAAATCAAAGCTGAATGGATAGAACACATGTAAAGCAATGAACACATATGCAGTTTCAGTCAAGAGGCTACTGAAAATGTTTGATAAACTATAATGGATTTAAAAGGCAGCCTACAAAAAATCTTAAGAAAATATATACATGCATATATATGTATGTGTGTGTGTGTGTGTGTGTGTATATATATATATATATATATATGTGTGTGTGTATATATATATATATATACACACACCCATATAATGTATATATATGTGTGTGTGTGTGTGTGTGTGTGTGTGTGTGTGTGTGTACTATATATAGTGCTAGCAAAGAACAGGGTCTATCACTTTAAGCTAGCTATAGAAGATTAATATTTCTTTACTAAAGATGAAGAAGAAGATGGACAGACATTTTAAGGTCAACAGATAAACTGTTTAAAAATCAATAGAAATACTTATAGAATTAGTAGACAATATGTCACTGAACATTAAGAAAGGCTAATAATCAGTACACTCTATTGGATTTGTCTGAAACTGAAATGGTTTATCTCTAAATGGAACCTTTGAAATTTCTATGATAAAACAACTAAAATAGATTGTAGGGAAAAGATTCCTATTAGTTCAGCCAACAGTATGCCAGGAAAGGGAATGGGAGAGCACTAAACTGATGACTGAATTGTGGATTTGTTTGTAGAGCAGGAGGGGTTTATAAGGGCAGTTCAAGACCTGAACATTGCCACCAGAAATTAAAGAATGAGTATCCTCAAGGAACCAGGACTTAAAGGTAGAAGATTTGGGTTATTATCTAATAATTATATAGGTGAGCGATATAAGTATTTTAATTGTTATATACATTTTGATTATAAAACGACAAACTGTGGAGAAGCTAGGTGGTGCAGTAGATAGAAAGCTAGGAGTAGAGTTAAGAAGACCTGGGGTCAAATATGGTCTAAGATACTACCTATGTACTCCTGGGAAACTCACTTAATCTCTCTCTTTGCTTCAGTTTTCTCACCTGTAAAATAGGAAAAATAATAGCAACTATTTCCCAGAGTTGTCGAGACAATAAAATAAGAAAATTACTGGAAAATGCTTGGCACATAGTAAGTCCTATATAAATATTAACCAATATTATTTTTATTATTATTATCATTATTGTTATTAAAAGGTAGCAGCTGTGTGATATATCACTGCAGGGTATGAATAATGTAGCACTTACTGATCATATAGCAAGACATGAGCTGGTGGTTAGAATTATATATGAGCAGCACTCAATCGTTCATAGACTGATAGATGAGAAATCCTCATACCTGGTGGCACATCCAAGTAGCACAGAGAATAGGACACTGAGTCTACAATAAGAAGACCTCAAGTCAAATCTGGTCTCAGACACTTAATAACTGTGTGATCCTAAATAAGTTATTTAATTTGTTTGTCTCAGTTCCTTAACTGTAAAAAGAAGATAATTACTTCCAAGGATTATGTGAGGATTAAGTGAGAAATCTATAAAGTACTTAACATAGCACTTGGTATGTAGTAGGTGTTTAATAAATACTTAATATCATTTCTTCATGCAAAAAAAAAATACTCAGAATTTTCTGAAGAACTGAATCTATGTTGGAAAGAGACCAAGTGCTGTCTACAACTGCAGTACTTAGCCCTGATCCCATGGCAGCTAGGGAGCAAAGTGGAGAGAGTGGGAGAAAGATTCATCTTCCTGAGCTCAAATTTGACCTCAAGAACTTGTTAGCTCTGTGATCCTAGGCAAGTGACTTAACCCTGTTTGCCTAAGTTTCCTTATCTATAAAATGAGCTGAAGAAGGAAATGACAAATCACTCCATTATGTTTGCTAAAAAAAAAAAAAAAAAATCCAAATGGGGTCAAAAAGATAAGACATGATTGAAAAAATGACTCAGCAACAAAGCACTATGTAATAAAAAATTAAAAAATACTTTCAATACATGTAGCCATACTAAATTCTCATATCTGATAAAAAAAATGTAATTAAGTATTTTGAAATATAAAAACCCCATAATAATTCAAAACCATGTGTAAACATGGTAAGATGCATATCTCTGTTTTCTTATCTATTACTGGAATTGTGCTGAATATAGTTTCTGCTACAAAGCCATTATTTATCTACTTGTGTAACTAGGATAATGACTTATCCTACCCCTATTTCTATCTGAACCCCAGCAATAAAAACGAGAAGAACAAGATAACAATACTTACAATAAGCTTTAAGAATGAATACAGAGATCAGATCAAACTAATTGCCAGAGGTGATAATTACAAATACCTCAGAGTCACACAAATAAGACACTCTGAGGACAAAAATATGAAGGATAAAGGTGTGAAATCTTAGCTTAATGAGAGCACATAAAACAACTTAACACATTATACAACTCTGAATGTTCATATTGAAGATCTCAAAATAGACCATAATGGATTTAGAAAGCCTTACAAAACTGATGTTGTTGTTAGTCCTTTATTTTGGACTCGTGTGAATTTTAAGTGAGGCAGATTTGCTTAAAGTCGTCACTATCATTCTCACTTCTAGAGTCACCAAAATCCAGGACAAAACTAGCAATGGCTGAGGATGCAGGAATGATCTTGGTGCCTCCAAGGGCTCCACGGTTCCACTTTCAGTCACTACATGTGCCAAAGATTCTTGGAGTTACAGGTAAGACTTGAGTGCTAGGGAGACACCAAAAGTGGATAAGCCTCCCTGAATAGGGCTGGGTAAGGCTTCCCAGTAGAGGTGCTAATCCTATTCAAACACCTTATAGATCCTAATAAAACCCATGAAACATAAATGAAACTCTAAGACAGATCTGAAAGGTGAATACTTTATTAATAATCAGTCTATTAATAATAAATGTCTATTAATAATTAATAATAAACAAGCATTTATTAAGCAGTGAATATGTGCCAGTGATTGTGGTAAGTGCTGAGATTAAGAAGAGTAAAAATATAGTCTTTGTTCTCAAAGAGCTCACATTCAAATGGAGGTAAGAGGAAACAATATGCAAATAATCATATACATTCTTTTGCAACAAACTACTTCCCAAAACAAAAATAAAAGATGACCACAAATATTACTTAATTTGCTGAATATAACCCAATGTGCTTTTATCTCTTGATTGAGCCTATGAAACAGGAAAGCTCCAACCAAGAGCAAAATCAAAGTTGTATGTGTTGACAAAGAAATGTGGAACAAATAGCTAAGTCATGTGAGTTTTTTTACAGAAACAGAGAATGTTTTAATAGACAGACATATGTATAAAATTTCATTTTATTTTTAATTCCAGATTTTATTTCTCCCTCCACCCCCTCCCCCATAAATGGAGAAGACAAGAAATACTAAACTGATTAAAACAAAAGCGTTTAGGATTGTGGTTCAGATCAAGTCAGTGTCACATTACAAAATAGTACAGAAATTACAGAAATATTACCCTTAAGAAGTTTAGGATTGCCCACTGATACAGGTAATGTGATAAAGTGGTAGACACTGTGTGATCTAGCACAGCAGATTGCAAAAAGTTAGCCTCTATTTGATTCCTAGAAAGTCATGGTCAGATGGCTAGAATTATAAACCAGAAACACTCTATACCTTATCAACTAACATAATATATATATATATATATATATATATATTACATTGACAAATTAAGAAATAAAACTATATTTGATCCATAGCATGATTATAGACAAAACTGTTGATTACAACTTCTAAAAGATAACATGATTAATTTAAAAAATTAAGAATAACATGTTTAATAGATGTTACTCTACTGTATACTCATAATTTCCAACAACATTGAATGAAAATACTTTAAAATATATAGAACTAACAAAAGAAATGAAAACTATGTGAGAACAGGATTCCCATTGTCCTATCTGCTACCAGAGTTGTTCTAGAAATAATTTCAATGATTATCTAGAAATAAGCTTAAATTCAAACTCTTTTTCAATTATAAAAATAATCATTTTATCATTTGTGCACTATTCTGCAAGACATAAAACATAAAATATAAGTAGTAAGATAATACCTTGTCTTTAGGTTATTTCTAGCTAAACCCAATTAAACAAAAAGATGATATGATGGTTTACTTATAGAACATTAAAGATTCAAATAAAAATTAATTAAAATAATAACTTCTATAAAGTATATAGATATAAAAATAAACCTACAAAAATCATCAACTTTTCTTACAATTACCAACAAAACCCAGGAGGAAAAAAATAAAATGAGAAATCCCATTAAAATAAGTAGAGAATTTATAAAATATCTGAGAAGTCCATTTATCAAGATACTCATAGGAATTACATGAATATAGCCACAAAAATTCATTACTGAATAAAAGGAAAACTCAAAAAGGCATTAACTGTTAAACTGGTCCATAGCATTATAATAAAAATGGCAATGGTCTCTAAATTAATTTTCATATTCAGTGCTATACCAATTAACCTGACAAATGGTTATTTTATAAAACTAATGAGAATTAACAAAATTCACATGAGGAACAAATAGTCATGAATCTCAAGGGAAATGAAGACAGTTAAAAACAAAGGAATCCAAAACAACAAGTTCTGGAGATATATTATAAAACAACAATCACCAAAATAATTCTGTAGTAGTTTCAAAAACTGAAAATTGGATCAATGGATGAAATCAGATACAGCAGAGACAAAAACTATCAACCATAGTAGCAAAGTGGTTCATTAACTGACAGATGTCAACTACTCGGGCAAAGACAAAATTCCTTGGAAAGCAATATGATAGAAAAAAGATTAAAACAAAAGTCTCACAATTTATATATAATATAATAATAATTTATATAATATACCATGATATACTTCAAATGTATGCACAGTATGTGTGTTTATATGGTCACAAAAGAGATAGGAAGGTCTGATAACATACACATAATGTATATAGCTTATATGTGTGTATATATACACATAAAAAATATGTACGTATATGTATAGGTTATATGCTCACTTGACACATATTATACATAAACATGTATTGATTAGGAATTTATATAAATATATAAGAACAAGACAATTCTCCCCAACAGTCAAATGGTTAAAGAATATTAAAAAGGCAGTTTTCAAATGGAAAAATATAAGCAATCAACAACCATGTGGGAGAAAAATAATTCCAAATCAATAATTAAAGAAATGCAAATTAAAACCATTTACATTTCAATTCACACACATGAGATTGACAAAGATGAAGAATAAAAGAAAATAACGGAATGTTGAAAAAGTTATGTGAGTATAGGAAGCATTGTTATAGACCTATGCATTGGACTAATCATTCTAGAAAAGTTTGTACTCCAAAACTATTTAGTTGTACATATCTATGACCCTATATCAGAGACAAAAAGAAAAGACTCATATGAACAAAAAATATTTAAGTTTCACTTTTTTGTTGGAGCAGAGAATTAAAAAGCAAAGTGGATATTTATCAATTGTAAAATAGTTGAACAAATTACAGAATATGAAAATAATAGAAACACTGTCACAAAAGACAAATGAGATGGATTCAAAATTTAGGAAGAGTTCTATGTTATGATAAAGAAAGAGTGAAGTGAGCAAAACTAGAAAAATAATTTATCTAATGATTATATTAATAAAAAGGAAGTATTTTAGAAAGACTTAAGAACTGTGCTCAGCAGAATGGCCAATCATGACTCTAAATGAATGATGATAAAACAACTTTCCCACTTCTTGGCACATAAATAATTGACAGAGGTGCAGAACTGGATATAAATCTTCTGTCATAGCCAATGTATGCATTTGTTTTACTTGACTATACCTAACTGTTCTTGTTATATTGCTCTTATTTTTTATTTATTTATCAATGTATTTGGGGGTATTGCAATATTGTGGGGGGAAAAGTGAATAGGCAGTAATAGACATACTTTAAAAGTGTCAGTGAAACACTAAAAAATACAAAGAGATTAGAAAGTTCAGAAAGTAACAAAGAAATAGGGTAATATTGACACTATTGTGTTAAACTTTATTGATACTTCTAAAAATGAGTCCAAATTTTATATAACAGAACTCCATGGTTTTATACATTCTATTTTGGAACTGTGTGTCATTATTATTTAAGGGCAAAATAAAAATAAAATATAGAAAAGCAATGAAAAATCTGTTATCAGCTAAATTCATCTTTTTTAAATTTTTATCTTATTTATCTTAAAGAGTGGTTTCCAAACCAAATTATCACTCTTAGCTGATGATATGATGGTATACTTAGAGAACCCCAGAGATTCTACTAAAAAGTTATTGGAAATAATCCACACATTTAGCAAAGTTACAGGATACAAAATAAAACCACTTAAGTCACATCAGCATTCTTATATATCACTAACAAAATCTAACAATTAGAGCTACAAAGAGAAATTCCATTTAAAGTAACTACTGATAGTATAAAATATTTGGGAATCTATCTGCCAAGGAAAAATAAGAAACTTTATAAGAAAACTACAAAACACTTTTCACACAAATTAAGTCTGATCTAACCAATGGGAAAAAATATTAAATGCTCTTAGATAGGGCGAGCAAATATAATAAAGATGACAATACTACCTGAACTAATCTATTTATTTAATGCTATACCAATCAGACTCCCCGCCCCCCCCAAAAAAATATTTTAATGACCTAGAAAAAATAACAACAAAGTTCATATGGAAAAACAAAAGGTCAAGAATTTCAAGGGAATTAATGAAAAAAAAAATCAAATGAAGGTGGCCCACCTGTACCAGATCTAAAATGATATTATAAAGCAGCAGTTACCAAAACCATTTGGTATTGGCTAAGAAATAGACTGGTTGATTAGTGGAATAGGTTAGGTTCAAAGGACAAAATAACCAATAACTTTAAAAATCTAGTGTTTGACAAACCCCAAAACCCCAGTTTTTGGGATAAGAACTCACTATTTGACAAAAGTTGCTGGGAAAGTTAGAAATTAGTATGGCAGAAACTAGGCATTGACCCACACTTAGCACTGTACACCAAGACAAGGTCAAAATGGGTTCGTGACCTAGGCATAAAGAATGAGATTATAAATAAATTGGAAGAGCATAGGATGGTTTACCTCTCAAACCTAAGGAAGAGGAAGGAATTTATGACCAAAGAAGAATTAGAGATCATTACTGATCACAAAATAGAAAAATTTGATCATATCAAATTGAAAAGTTTTTGTACAAACAAAACTAATGCAGACAAGATTAGAAGGGAAACAATAAACTGGGAAAACATTTTTACAATCAAAGGTTCTGATAAAGGCCTCATTTCCAAAATATATAGAGAATTGACTAATTTGTAAAAAATCAAGCCATTCTCCAATTCATAAATGGTCAAAGGATATGAAGAATTCATATGAGAATATGAAATATTCTCAGAGGAAGAAATTGAAACTATTTCTAACCATATGAAAATATGCTTCAAGTCATTATTAATCAGAGAAATGCAAATTAAGACAACTCTGAGATACCACTACACATCTGTCAGACTGGCTAGAATGACAGGAAAAGATAATGTGGAATGTTGGAGGGGATGTGGGAAACCAGGGACACTAATATATTGTTGGTGGAATTGTGAACACATCCAGCCATTCTGGAGAGCAATTTGGAACTATGCTCAAAAAGTTATCAAACTGTGCATACCCTTTGATCCAGCAGTGCTACTACTGGGCTTATATCCCAAAGAGATCTTAAAGAAGGGAAAGGGACCTGTATGTGCACGAATGTTTGTGGCAGCCTTCTTTGTAGTGGCCAGAAACTGGAAACTGAGTAGATTTCCATCAATTGGAGAATGGCTGAATAAATTGTGATATATGAATAATATGGAATATTATTATTCAGTAAGAAATGACCAGCAGGATGATTTCAGAAAGTCCTGGAGAGACTTACACGAACTGATGCTGAGTGAAATGAGCAGGGCCAGGAGATCATTATATACTTCAACAACATAAAGTATTATTGAACAATTCTGATGGATCTGGCCATCTCCAGCAATGAGATGAACCAAATCAGTTCCAATGGAGCAGTAATGAACTGAACCAGCTACACCCAGCGAAAGAACTCTGGGAGATGACTATGAACCACTACATAGAATTCCCAATCCCTATATTTTTGTCTGCCTGCATTTTTGATTTCCTTCACCAGGCTAATAGTACACTATTTCAAAGTCTGATTCTTTTTGTACAGCAAAATAACTGTTTGGACATATATACTTGTATTTAATTTATATTTTAACATATTTAACATGTATTGGTCATCCTGCCATCTAGGGGAGGAGGTGGGGGAAAGGAGGGGAAAAACTGGAACAAAAGGTTTGGCAATTGTCAATGCTGTAAAATTACCCTTGCATATAACTTGTAAATAAAAGGCTATAAAAAAAAAAAAAAAGAGTGTTTTCCAGCATTATTGTCAGTTCTAACTAGGAAAGATTTCTATTAGACACACAAGTACAGTAAGTAGATTTCAAACAGGGTTGCTTCAATGGATGGATGCTGTTTTGGGAGGAATTATTCCTTGTCACTTTAAATTATGGAGAGATTCATTCTCAAGTACCCATTACTGAGAAATATGACAGATATTTTAAAATATCTTGTTTGGGAAGCATAATTCAAACCAAAAGAATTTATTTTCTTTGAAAATATATAATGAAGGCAAGAAAAATATCTGAATTGTATCTTGATGTTGAATAACTGTGTGGGAATTTACATACCAAGGAATAACATAATTATGGCATTCTCAAATACCACTTTAGATGCAAGGTGGAGCGATGAGGTAAAAGTGAATGAATTTGAAATAAGTATTTCAGCTGGGAACTTCCTCTTTCTCTAGGATGAAAAGCATTGTATAGGTGGGATAACTTAATATGGTCCAAATTCAACACTGACACCCAACTGCTATTTTGCATTCACTGGTTTGAGCAAAGCAGAAAACTAAAAGTCCTTTCCCTCAAAGACTCCTGCCTGCATGTAGCCCTTGAATGAAACAATATTTTGAAAGAATAGGAAAGAAGAACTTCACCTGGGAAAGTGGTGGTTAATCTGGGGACCATGTTACTTTCTATTTCATTTCACAAAAATTATGATCAGGCAGCTAGAAGGCAAAATCAATAGAAGAACGATGGCCTTAGAGTCAGATTTTAAATCCTGCTTTAATCACTCACTAACTGTGTAATTTTGGGCAAAGTTTGAAACCTTTTGAGCTTCAGTCTCTATTTGTAAAATAGTAGAGTGTTATTATATGTTGAGAATGTAAATCCCATAGATTGTAAATAATGGGAAATTATTTTCTAAAATAATTCTAAAAAATTAGTCAGTATTAACATTATTGTTGTAAAGTTTGGGCATCTGAAAATAATTCTTAGCAACAGAAATCAAAAGAAAGAAACAATGAAATGCAATAATCTTAGCTTCAGAAAACATTAAACTATCTTTGAGATACTTGTTCTTCTTTCTAAGACCCCTCAGAAAACAGGGACTAATTCAACTTTTATATTTGATTCCTCAAAACCAGAAATATATAGTATCTGGAATAGAGTAGACGGTTAATAAAGTTCATCACCTGACTAACTGACTTCAAAGTCATTTACATTCATTCATTTACAACATCTGCATTTCAAAGATTAGATTGTAAAAAACAACAAATAGCTTGACTATATTCAGTCTCTCTTCAACAGCTCTACTTTATATATCTTAGTAATTTGCTAATAATGGGAGTGGTTATGACTTAATGTTGAATTAAGAGCTATCTGATTCATCCCTTCTAGCAATATATTGTTCAATCATTGAGGAAGGATGTAGAGTACCAAGAGTCAAATAAAAATCTGACAGGCTAAAAACTATGTGATTTTTAGCCTCTCTCAATACCATAGCAAAATTTAAAAGGGACCACATAGGACTAAGGATGATCTTAAATTTTTTATTTGTTTAATGGGTTGCCATGGCTAAATAAAATCCTCACTTGTTGGCCAGCCTATTGGTAATGTGCTTCCACAGTTCATTATGAGGTTCTAGGAAAACAGAAATTAGTACACGTATTTGAGACAGAGCATGGATAACTTAATAGTGAAAATGGGTAGGGAAGTGAATAGGAAGAAAAGGGGAGATTAGCTAGATTTCCTTTGGGAAATTGCAAAGCTCCTTTAATGACCCCACGCTTCCCAGGAAAACTCAACCCCACATTTAATTTTTTTTTTACTGATTATTTTTTAAATTTTATGTATTTTTATTGTTAAGGTTTTTATTTTCAAAACCTATGCATAAATAATTTTCAACATTCACCCCTGCAAATCCCTGTGTTCCTCCTCCGTTTTCCCTATTCTTCCCTTAGACAGCAAGTAATCCAATATATGTTAAAGATGTGCAATTCTTCTAAACATATTTCCACAATTATTGTGGTGCACAAAAAAAAAAAATCAGATCAAAAAGAAAAAAAAAAAACAATAAGAAATTAAAATACAAGCAAACAACAGAGTGAAGCTACTATGTTGTGATCCACATTTACCCCCCACAATCCTCTCTCTGGACGCAGATGGCTCTTTTTCCATCACAAGATCATTGGAATCACTGGAACTGGCCTGAATAATCTCATTGTTGAAAAGAGCCACATCCATCAGAATTGATTATCATATAATCTTATTGTTGCCATGAATAATGATTTCCCGGTTCTGCTCATTTCACTTAGTGTCAGTTCATGTAAGTCTCTCCAGGCCTCTCTGAAATCATCCTGCTGTTTTTTTCTTCTAGAACAGTAATATTCCATAACATTCATATATCATAACTTATTCAACCATTCCCCAACTGATGGATGTCCTCCCAGTTTCCAGCTGCTACAAGCATTTTTGCACATGTGGGTCCCTTTCCCTCCTTTATGATCTTTTTGGGATACAAACCCAATAGAGACATTGCTGGATGAAAGGGTATGCACAGTTTGATAGTTCTTTGGGCACAGTTCCAAATTGCTCTCCAGAATGGGTGGATCAGTTCACAACTCCACCAACAATGTATTAGTGTCCTAATTTTCCCACATCCCCCCCAACATTTGTCATTATCTTTTCCTGTCATTTTAGCCAATCTGACAGGTGTGTAGTGGTATATCAGAGTTGTCTTAATTTGCATTTCTCTGATAAATACTGATTTAGAACAATTTTCATATGAACAGAAATGGCTTTAATTTCTTCATCTGAAAATTGTCTGTTCATAGCCTTTATATCAAGCAGAATGGCTTGGATTTTTATAAATTGGAATCAATTCTTTCTATATTTTAGAAATGGAATCTTTATCAGAACCCTTGAATATAAAAAATTTTTTTCCCAGTTTATTACTTTCTTTCTAATCTTGGCTGCCTTGGTTTCGTTTGTATAAAAACTTATTAACTTAATATAATCAAAATTATCCATTTTCCACTTCATAATGTACTCTAGTTCTTCTTTGGCCACAAAGTCTTCCTTCTCCACAGATCTGAGGGGTAAATTATAATTTGACAAGCTCATATTTTTAATATTAACATTCTACCACTTTTGTTGTATGGCAGTGAGGCATGGAATATAACAGTCTCCGCAGAAATAAAATTGAGAGGATAATATAGAAGAGCATGGTGGTTTGATCAGTTTACATTATCTGAATTATAAAGAATCTAAGAAGACTGGAGTAAAAAATGTCAATGTGGAACTGTATTACATAAAGATGGGCTGAGACAGAGTCAACGTGATGGAGTAGAAGCAGAGGTTTGGCCAATCTCTCCCACAAACTGCTCCAAATTCCTTAAATTAATGATTCTACACAAATTTTAGGGCATTAGAACACCCAAAAGCTGAAGACAACTTACAAGATCAGCAAAAAAGATTTGAGACACCAAGTGAGAGTCCACTGTGCAGTCTTGCCAGCTCAGCCTCAGCCCCAACCCTGGTACTGGCTCTGACCCCACACCAGCAAAGACCAGGGATAGGGACTTCTGAATCAGTGGCAGTCCTGATAGCTTCCAGACCTCTCAAGCCTGAGAAACCAAAAAAGACTTGAAAGGTCAACAGAAAATATCTGTGGCAACAGCAAAGCAGGACTCCATTGCTTCAGTATAATAGATCTTACAGTTATAGTGGTATGGAGACACTACTAACAATTCCAGGGCAAAAAATGCTGGTGGTCAGATTCCTAGAAGGACTTCTGAAAACAGCATCACAAAATCTCTGAAGCTTGCAATAGTGTACCTTCTGTCCTAGAAACAGAGTTGTATTTTAACAAAGAGTTGAAAGTAGAGTAATAGGCCTAGGAAAATGAGAAACAACAGAAAGAATAATTTCTGACCATAGAAAGTTACTATGGGGGCAAAGAAGGTGAAAACATCCCCTCAGAAAAAGATTACAAAGTCAAAGATGTTACATCCAAAGGATCCAAGAAAAATAAAAATTGGTCTTGGGCTATGGAAGAGCTCAGGGGATTTTGAAAATCAAGTAAGAAAGATAGAGGGAAAATTAGGAAAAGAATTGAGAGCATTGCAAAAGGAAATACAAAAGGCTAATGAGAAGAGGAATGCCTTAAAAAAAAGCAAAATTGGCCAAATAAGAAAGGAAGTAACAAAAGCTCATTGAGAAAAATGATTTCTTAAAAATTATAATTGAACAAATGGAAGTTATTGATTTCATGAGAAATTGAGATACAATACAGCAAAACCAAAGAAAGAAATTTTTAAAAATTGGAAAAGTGGAAAATATCTCATTGGAAAAACAACTGACCTGGAAAATACATTCAGGAGGAATTACTTAAAAATTATTTTTCTACCTGAAAGTTATAATAAAAAAAAGTCTAGACATCATCTTTCAAGACTTTAACAAGGAAAACTATCCTGATATTTCAGAAACACAGCATAAAATAGACATTGAAAGAATGCTCTGATGACTTCCTGAAAGAAATCCCAAAATTAATACTCCCAGGAATATTATAGCCATTCCAGAATTCCCAAGTCAAGGAGAAAATATTGTAAGCATAGAGAAAGGAACTCAGTCTCAGTCAGGATAACACAAGATTTAGCAGCTTCTACATTAAAGGACTGGAGGGGAATGGAATATAATACTTTAGAAAGCAATGAAGCTAGTATTATAACCAAGAATCACCTACCCAGCAAAACTGAGTATAATACTTCAGAGGAAAAGATGGAAATTCAATGAAATAGAGGATTTTCAAGCATTGATGATGAAAATACCAAAACTGAATAGAAAATGTGATTTTCAAATACAGGACTCAGGAGAAGCATAAGGAGGCAATCAGGAAAGTGGTATCATAAGGGACTTAATAAGGTTTATCTGTTTACATTCCAACATGGGAGGATGATACTTGTAGCTCATTAGAACTTTCTCATTATTGTACCAATTAGGAGTATATATAGACAAAAGACAGAAGTGTAAGTTGAATATGAAGGGATAATATTTTAAAAAATGAAATTTCTCTGGGAGAAAGAAAAAGGGAAAAGTGGAATGGTATAAATTATCTGTCACAAAAAAGTGGGGGGCGGAGCTTTTACAGTGGAGGAGAAGAGGGGGTGGAGAGGATGAATAAGTTATTTTGATCAGAATTGCCTCAGAGTTTTGAAATAGCATATACACTCATATGGATATAGAAATCTATCTTATCCTGCAGGAAACTGGATGGGGAATGGAATATGGAAAAGGCAGGTGATAAAAGAAAGGGCATATTGGAGGAGGAAGTGGGCAATAGCAAAACACTTTTTGAAAAATAATAGCTATTTATTTTAAAAAATATGTGCAAAGATAGTTTTCAACATTCATCATTGCAAAACCTTTTGTTCCAATTTTTTTCTCCTTTCCTTGTCCCTATCATCTCCTCTAGATAATTGTGGATATATCTATATCTATATCTATATCTATATCTATATCTATATCTATATCTATATCTATCTATGTATATGTATATATGCATATATACATATACATATATGTATGTATGTACACAATTGCCATGCTGCACAAGAAGAATAAGATCAAAAAGGGGAAAAATTGAGAAAGAAAACAAAAAGCAAGCAAACAATAAGAAAAATGTGCAAATACAATGTTGTAATCCACACTCAATCCCCACAGTCTTCTCTCTGGGTACAGATGGCTCTCTTCATTATAAGACCACTGGAACTGACCTGAATCATCTTATTGTTGAAAAGAGCCACATCCATCAGAATTGATCCTTGTATAATCTTTTTTCTGTATACAGTGATCTTTTGGTTCTACTCACTTAGTATCAGTTCAAGCAAGTAATCTCCAGGCTGCTTATGATATCTTTGAAATACAAGCCCAGTAGAGACACTTCTGGATCAAAGGGTATATACAGAGTTTGATAGCCTTGGGCATAGTACCAAATTACTCTGGAGAATTGGATCAGTTCACAACTCCACCAACAATGTATTAACATCCCAGTTTTTCCTATTCCCTCCAACATTCATCATTATCTTTTCCTTAGCCAATCTGAGAGGTATGTAGTATTACCTCAAGTAGTCTTCACTTGCATTTCTCTGATCAATAGTGATTTAGAGCACTTTTTTTCATATGAGTAGAAATGGCTTTAATTTCTTCATCTGAAAATTGTCTATTCTTATCCTTCGACCATTTATCAATTGCAGAGTATTGTATTCTTGTATTCTTATAAATTTGAGTGAATTCTCTCTATATTTTAGAAATGAGGCTTTTATCAGAACCCTTGGATATAAAGTTTCCCAGTTTTCTACTTCCCTTCTAATCTTGTCTGCATCGGTTTTGTTTGTATGAAACCTTTTAAATTTAATATAGTCAAAATTACCCATTTTGCATTTCATAATGCACTCTATTTCTTTTTTAGCCATAAATTTCTTCCTTTCCTGTTATAGGCCAGAACTCTGAACTTGAAACAAAGGTTTCTTACAAGGTACTAAGTCAGTGGACTTGATAGAGACAATAGTTATCTAATTTAGCATGGTTCAGTATGATTGATGTGATCCTACAAGGAGATGTTATGGGCCAGAACTTGAAACAAAGTACTAAGTGGAATTGAGGAGACAATGGTTAAATCTAGTTTAGCATTGATTTCATCCTACAACAAATAATGGTTTCCTAGTGATATAATGATTGGTTTGTACTCAGTGTGGGGCATATAAGCGAGAAGTTCTTAAGGCCAGAAAAGGACAAATGCACTAGAAGCTCTCAGAGGCTGAGACAGATTTATTCCATCTTCCACCCTTGTGGTGGCTGGAGGCTGAAGCACAAACTTTTGGATTTGGGGAGATTCAGAAGCCAGAGAAGACAGGTGGGAGCTCAAGCTCTTGCAACCAAGAAGAAAGATAGGCCTCCCAAAAAACTAGCCAACCCCCAAGTGAAGGAGACAAGACTTTGAAAGTCACAATAAAGGATTTGGACTTTAATACCTGACTGCATTTGGGGTGATTACTGAACTGAAATAAAGGCTGCTCCAGAGACCCCAAGAAAACCTCTACAGAGAACATTACATTTTAGAGAGAATATTACACTTCCCCACAGATCCGAGAGGTAGACTATCTTTTGTTCTTCTAATTTGCTTATAGTATCACTTTTGATGTCTAAATCATCAACCCATTTTGACCTTATCTTAGGATGGGGTGTTAGGTGGTGGTCAATGCCTAGTTTTTGCCATACTATTTTCTAATTTTCTCAGCAATTTTTGTCAAATAGTTCTTATCCCAAAAGCTGGGGTCTTTGGGTTTATCAAATATTAGAGTAGTATAGTCATAGAATATTCTGTCTTTGTGAAACATTTTTGAGGAAGAACAAAGTGAAAGCAGAGAGAATAGAATAAATGGGGAGAAATGCATTTTGCAACAGTAATTGCAAAAATAATTTTGAAGCGAGTTTTCTGATAAGGTCTCATTTCTCAAAGAAAAAAGAAACTGAGTAAAATTTATTTAAAAAATAAATGAGTCATGCCCTAATTGATAAATTATCAAAAGATATGAAGCCCAAAGAGCTATAAAATCATGCATATCCTTTGACCCAACAATACACTATTAGACATGAATCCAAAAAGAGATTTTATTTTATTTTTTTTTTAAATTTTTTATTTAATAATTACATTATATTGACACTCGTTTCTGTTCCGATTTTTTCCCCCTCCCTCCCTCCACCCCCTCCCCTAGATGGCAAGCAGTCCTTTATATGTTGGATATGTTGCAGTATATCCTAGATACAATATATGTTTGCAGAACTGAACAGTTCTCTTGTTGCATAGGGAGAATTGGATTCAGAAGGTATAAATAATCCGGGAAGAAAAACAAAAATGCAGATAGTTTACATTCGTTTCCCAGCGTTCTTTCTTTGGGTGTAGCTGCTTTTGTCCGTCATTTATCAATTGAAACTCAGGTCTCTTTGTCAAAGAAATCCACTTCCATCAAAATATGTCCTCATACAATATCGTTGTCGAAGTGTATAATGATCTCCTGGTTCTGCTCATTTCACTTAGCATCAGTTCATGTAAGTCTCGCCAGTCCTCTCTGTATTCATCCTGCTGGTCATTTCTTACAGAACAATAATATTCCATAACATTCATATACCACAATTTACCCAGCCATTCTCCAATTGATGGGCATCCATTCATTTTCCAGTTTTTAGCCACTACAAACAGGGCTGCTACAAACATTTTGGCACATAGAGGTCCCTTTCCCTTCTTTAGTATTTCTTTGGGATATAAGCCCAATAGAAACACTGCTGGATCAAAGGGTATGCACAATTTGATAATTTTTTGGGCATAATTCCAGATTGCTCTCCAGAATGGTTGGATTCGTTCACAACTCCACCAACAATGCATTAGTGTCCCAGTTTTCCCGCATCCCCTCCAACATTCATCATTATTTTTTCCTGTCATCTTAGCCAATCTGACAGGTGTGTAGTGGTATCTCAGAGTTGTCTTAATTTGCATTTCTCTGATCAATAATGATTTGGAACACTCTTTCATATGAGTGGTAATAGTTTCAATCTCATCCTCTGAAAATTGTCTGTTCATATCCTTTGACCATTTATCAATTGGAGAATGGCTTGATTTCTTATAAATTTGAGTCAGTTCTCTATATATTTTGGAAATGAGGCCTTTATCAGAACCTTTAACTGTGAAAATGTTTTCCCAGTTTGTTGCTTCCCTTCTAATCTTGTTTGCATTAGTTTTATTTGTACACAGGCTTTTTAATTTGATGTAATCGAAATTTTCTATTCTGTGATCAGTAATGGTCTCTAGTTCATCTTTGGTCACAAATTTCTTTCTCCTCCACAAGTCTGAGAGATAAACTATTCTATGTTCCTCTAATTTATTTATAGTCTCGTTCTTTATGCCTAGGTCATAGACCCATTTTGATCTTATCTTGGTATATGGTGTTAAGTGTGGGTCCATGCCTAATTTCTGCCATACTAATTTCCAATTATCCCAGCAGTTTTTATCAAATAATGAATTCTTTTCCCAGAAGTTAGGGGCTTTGGGTTTGTCAAACACTAGATTGCTATAATTGACTATTCTGTCTTGTGAGCCTAGCCTTTTCCATGATCCACTAATCTATTTCTTAGCCAATACCAAATGGTTTTGGTGACTGCTGCTTTATAATATAATTTTAGATCAGGTACAGCTAGGCCACCTTCATTTGATTTTTTTTTCATTAATTCCCTTGAGATTCTCGACTTTTTATTGTTCCATATGAATTTTGTTGTTATTTTTTCTAGATCAATAAAATATTTTCTTGGAAGTCTGATTGGTATAGCACTAAATAAATAGATTAGTTTAGGGAGTATTGTCATCTTTATTATGTTCGCTCGGCCGATCCAAGAGCACTTAATATTTTTCCAATTATTTAAGTCTGACTTTATTTGTGTGGAGACTTTTTTATAATTTTGCTCATATAATTCCTGACTTTCCTTTGGTAGATAGATTCCCAAATATTTTATGGTATCAACAGTTATTCTGAATGGAATTTCTCTTTGTATCTCTTGCTGTTGGGTTTTGTTGGTGATGTATAAAAATGCTGAGGATTTATGGGGATTTATTTTGTAGCCAGCTACTTTGCTAAAATTATGAATTATTTCCAATAGCTTTTTGGTAGAATCTCTGGGGTTCTCTAGGTATACCATCATATCATCTGCAAAGAGTGATAGTTTGGTTTCCTCATTGCCTACTCTAATTCCTTTTATATCTTTCTCGACTCTTATTGCTGAGGCTAGTGTTTCTAATACGATATTAAATAATAATGGTGATAGTGGGCAACCTTGCTTCACTCCAGATCTTACTGGGAAAGGTTCCAGTTTTTCCCCATTGCATATGATGCTTACTGATGGTTTTAAATATATGCTCCTGACTATTTTAAGGAAAAGTCCATTTATTCCTATGCTCTCAAGTGTTTTTATTAGGAATGGATGTTGGATTTTATCAAATGCTTTTTCTGCATCTATTGAGATGATCATGTGGTTTTTGTTTGTTTGGTTATTGATATAGTCAATTATGCTAATAGTTTTCCTAATATTGAACCAGCCCTGCATTCCTGGTATAAATCCTACTTGGTCATAGTGTATTATCCTGGTGACAATTTTCTGTAATCTTTTTGCTAATATTTTATTTAAGATTTTAGCATCAATATTCATTAGGGAGATTGGTCTATAATTTTCTTTCTCTGTTTTCAGCCTACCTGGTTTAGGTATCAGTACCATATCTGTGTCATAAAAGGAGTTTGGTAGGACTCCTTCAATCCCTATTTTTTCAAATAGTTTATATAACATTGGAGTTAATTGTTCTTTAAATGTTTGGTAGAATTCACATGTAAATCCATCTGGTCCTGGGGATTTTTTCTTAGGGAGTTGATTGATAGTTTGTTCTATTTCTTTTTCTGAGATGGGACTGTTTAGGATATTTACTTCTTCCTCTGTTAGTTTGGGCAAGCTGTATTTTTGGAGGTATTTTTCTATTTCATTTAAGTTGTCGAATTTATTGGCATAAAGTTGGGCAAAGTAACTCCTAATTATTGCTCTAATTTCCTCTTCGTTAGTGGTGAGTTCTCCCTTTTCATTTTTAAGACTATCAATTTGATTTTCCTCTTTCCTTTTTTTAATCAGATTTACTAAGGGTTTGTCTATTTTGTTGGTTTTTTCATAGAACCAACTCTTAGTTTTATTAATCAATTCAATAGTTTTTTTACTTTCAATTTTATTGATCTCACCTTTTACTTTTAGAATTTCAAGTTTAGTGTTTGACTGGGGGTTTTTAATTTGTTCCTTTTCTAGCATTTTTAATTGCAAACCCAATTCATTGACCTTCTCTTTCTCTATTTTATACAAATAGGCCTCTAGAGATATGAAATTTCCCCTTATTACCGCTTTGGCTGCATCCCATACATTTTGGTATGATGTCTCATTATTATCGTTTTCTTGGGTGAAGTTATTAATTATGTCTATGATTTGCTGTTTCACCCAATCATTCTTTAGTATGAGATTATTTAGTTTCCAATTATTTTTTGGTCTACTTCCCCTGGTTTTTTGTTGAATGTAATTTTCATTGCATCGTGGTCTGAAAAGGATGCATTTACTATTTCTGCCTTACTACATTTGAGTTTGAGGTTTTTATGTCCTAATATATGGTCAATTTTTGTATAGGTTCCATGAACTGCTGAAAAGAAAGTGTATTCCTTTCTGTCTCCATTACATTTTCTCCAGAGATCTATCATATCTAACTTTTCTAGTATTCTATTTACCTCTTTGACTTCTTTCTTATTTATTTTGTGGTTTGATTTATCTAATTCTGAGAGTGCAAGGTTAAGATCTCCCACTATTATAGTTTTACTGTCTATTTCTTCTTGCAGCTCTCTTAGTTTCTCTTTTAAGAATTTAGATGCTACCCCACTTGGTGCATATATGTTTAATATAGATAGTGCTTCATTATCCATGCTACCCTTTAGCAAGATATAGTGTCCTTCCTTATCTCTTTTAATTAGGTCAATTTTTGCTTTAGCTTGATCTGAGATCAGGATGGCTACCCCTGCTTTTTTGACTTCACCTGAAGCATAGTAGATTTTGCTCCAACCTTTTACCTTTAACCTGCATGTATCTCCCCGCTTCAGGTGTGTTTCCTGTAAACAACATATTGTAGGATTCTGGCTTTTAATCCATTCTGCTAACCGCTTCCTCTTTATGGGGGAGTTTACCCGTTCACGTTTATGGTTAGAATGACCAATTCTGTATTACTTGCCATCTTGTTAACCCCGGTTTATGCTTTCCTCCCTTCTTTCCCCTTTCCCCCCCTTCCAAGTATTAAGCTTGTGAGCACCCCTTGCTTCTCACAGCCCTCCCTTTTTAGTGTCCCTCCCCCCGCCTTAGAGTTCCTCCCCCTATCTTACCCCTTTCCCTCCCAGTTCCCGTATTCCCTTCCGCTTAGCTTATTCCTTCCCTTTCCACTTTTCCCTTCTCACTTTTCAATGAGATGGGAGAAGTTTCACCATAGATTGAATATGTCTTAAGATTTTTCACTTAAAGCCAATTCTGAAGGCAGTAAGATACCCACTATATTCATCCCCCTCCATTCTTTCTCTCAGATATAATAGGTTTCCTATGCCTCTTCATGAGATGTACTACCCCCACTTTACCCTTTTTCTGGTACAATGTCCTTTCCACATCAATTTCTAGAACAAGGTATACATGTATTCTTTATACATCTATATAGTCAAAATATAGTTCCCAAGATTAATCTTTACCTTTTTAGATTTCTCTTGAGTTCTATATTTGTAGATCAAACTTTTTGTTAAGTTCTGGTTTTTTCATCAGAAATAGATGAAATTCGCTTACTTCGTTGAATGTCCATCTTCTTCCCTGGAAAAAGATGCTCATTCTCGCTGGGTAAGTTATTTTTGGTTGCATACCAAGTTCCTTAGCCTTTCGGAATATCATATTCCAGGCCCTTCGATCTTTTAATGTGGATGCTGCCAGATCCTGGGTGATCCTTATTGTGGCTCCTTGATACTTGAATTGGTTTTTCTAGCCGCTTGCAATATTTTTTCTTTCATCTGAGGGTTCTGGCATTTGGCCACTATATTCCTTGGTGTTTTGATTTTAGGATCCCTTTCAGTGGGTGATCGATGAATCCTTTCAATGTTTATTTTTTCCTCTGTTCCTATGACTTCTGGGCAGTTCTCTTTGATAATTTCCTGGAAGACAGTGTCCAGGCTCTTTTTTTCATCATGTTTTTCTGGGAGTCCAATGATTCTCAGATTGTCTCTCCTGGATCTGTTTTCCAGGTCTGTTGTCTTCCCCAGAAGGTATTTCACATTTTTCTCCATTGTTTGATTTTTTTGGATTTGCTTGACTGATTCTTCTTGTCTCCTCGAGTCATTCAATTCCACTTGTTCAATTCTGATTTTCAGTGAAGTATTCTCTTCACTCACTTTTTTAAAATCTTTCTCTAATTGTCCAATTGAGTTCTTTTGTTCTGTGGAATTTTTTTCCATTTCGCCAATTTTGTTTTTTAGAGAGCTGTTTTCTGTTTCCAGTTCACTAATCCTATTTTTCAAGGATTTTACTTCTTTATCCACTCTCTCTTTAACTGACTTCTCCAGGCTCTTTTGCCAAGCCTCCCTCTCCTTTTCCCATTTTTCTTCTAGCTCCCTTGTGAGAGCCTTTTTAATCACTTCTATGAGGTTCATCTGTGCTGAGGAACAGACGATCTCCTCCTTTGGGGAATCACTTGGGGACTGCCTGTTTTTAGTCTCCTCAGGATTTAAAGTCTGCTCTCTATCTGTGTAGAAGCTGTCAAGGGTTAAAGTCCTCTTCAGCTTCTTGCTCATTCTGTCTATTAATCAGAGACAAACTACCAAAGAAAAACAGAAAAAACTGGAGTCTTTCTTTTGGGGGGGGGGGGGGCTGGGTGTGTTATCAAGCTTCCTCTACAGACTGCAGGGGGCAGCAGTGAGGCACTAGCAGGACTGTGCTGCGCCTGCGCTCTGAGATCCCAAAGCGTGCTGAGTCACTGAGGGGGGGAAGGGGGGGGGCGGCCAGGTCCTGAGAGACTCCAGCTGTTTGGAGTTGTATTCTTCAGCCCCGGTGTTTTTAGCTTCTCTGCTGGGCTGCTGATTTGCTGCAGGTTCCAAACCTGTAGCGAAGCTCTCCCCGCAGAGATGGCTGCGATCACTCTCCACCCCCTCTCCAGTCTGCTCCCGTGCTCTCCCTGCCGCTGCCCTCAGCCTGCGCCCAATCTAAAACTGCCCCAGCCCTCCAGTAAAGACAGACCTTTCGTGGCGGATCTCAAGGATGGCTTCTCTTGGTAACTATTTGTGGGGTTTTTTTTCAGTCAGGCATTGATTCAGAGGCTTGTAATGAAATGGATAGTGAGAGAAAGCGTGGAGCTTATGCAGCTGTGAGCCTCCTCTCCGCCATCTTAACCGGAAGTGCCAAAAAGAGATTTTAAAAAAGGAAAAGGACCTACATGCACAGAAATATCTATACCAGCTCTCTACACAGGGGTAAAAAACAAACAACAACAACCCAAAAAAAACTAGAAACTGAGGGGATACCTATCAATTGGAGCATGAATAAACTGTGATACATGATTGTGATAGAATATTATTGTTCTCTAGGAAATGATGAGCAAGATACTCCAGAAAAACCTAAAAAACTCTCCACCAATTCAAACAAAGTGAAATGTACTGTGTAGATAGTGGCAGCAATGTGGTAGGATAGTAAACTGTGAATGATTTTGCTATTCTTAGCAGTATAATAATCTGCAACTGAAGACCTTATGATTAAAATCTTATCTATAGCCAGAGAAAGAACTTATTTATCTGAATACAGATTTAAACATTTTCTCAGTGTCTCATTCTCTCTCTCTCTCTCTCTCTCTCTTCTCTCTCTCTCTCTCTCTCTCTCTCTCTCTCTCTCTCTCTCTCTCTCTCTCTCTCTCTTTTCTTTTTCTTTTTTTTAGAGGTGGATCTACATTTTCTTTCACAACATGACTTATGGAAATGTTTTGTGTAATTTCACATGTGCTTTCTTAATGAAGCTTAATGAAGAGATAAGGAAAAGAATCTGGAACTCAAATTTTTAAAAACAAATGCAAAAAATGGTTTCAATGGTTTCAATGGAGAAAAATATTTTTAAAAAAATTTTTTTTAATGCATAAAGATGGACTGATCAGGTTCCAAGGGTAGATAGCTGTAGTGCTCCATTAATACTCTTGTGAGATCAGAAGAGCGCAAGGAAGGCCTCTGGCACTTTGAGTGAACTTCATGCAGCAAATTTATGGGAGGACATACACATTGCACAAGATGAGCAGACATGAACAGATTGTTGCATACATTATAAGTAGGACATCTCCAAATCCAAGGGCTCATCATTTCATCTAAATATTGAGAAGTTCTGGATATATCTATTATAAGCACTGAATAATTATGAACTTTGATTTTGTTTTCTTTGATAGTAACATGATTTAGAAATGTGTTCAATTTCTAATAGAAAGTTTAAATTATTTTCTGATCAATGTATGATTTCTATGTGTTTCCAATAATTACTTTTGTCATTTATAACTTTACTCAAAAGATACTAAACATTAGCTTACAAGCAGCCATTAGATTATTCACTTTATTTTCTCTAAATGTAAACAATGTGCATGTATAAAAGGATTATTTCTTAGTTTACCCTTCAAAAAACTAGAATCACAACAGAACCATAAACTACACAAATTAGGACATCTTAGTCAATAAGCTTCTATGAATGATCTATTATGTGCTAGGTACTATGTTGAGCATTAGGAATAGTCCCTTCCTTTAAAGTGTTCAGAATCTTATGGGGAAGAAAACATGCAAAGAATTATATGCATACAAGAAATACATAGAATAAGTTGGAAGTAATCAACAAAGGAAAGCCATTAACAATAAAGGGGATAAAAAAGATAAAGAAAGTTGATCATTCATCAAAGAATAGGATGCAGTTTAAAACTTAGTTTTAGGACAAAAATTGTTGACCATTAACATTGGGGAAAAGATTTTCTAAATTTTCCTTTAAAATAGAAGTTAAAAACCCCAATTAATGCAACTTACATGTGTTAGATGTGACTATAAGAAGCAAAAATAATTCATTCTGAAATGACTAAGTTCAAACTAATATGTGAAATGTTAAGACTTTTTTTTTTCTTTTTAAAAGTATTCTGTCCCACACACCATTTGTTAGCCTCAAAAAGTTTTCTGTCTTTCTGATATTTTACAATGGAGTCTAGTACTCATCTTGTTTGCCACATTTAGTATAACCAACCAGTTTAATTTTTTAGTTCTTTCATTAAGTAGAAAATTCTGTAGTTCCATCTGACTTATTTACTACCTTTGTGTATATAGAGCAAACAATTACAGCATCTTAAATTTTTATGTGGAAGGAACATTAGGACGTATCTCCCTTCATGTTACAATTAAAGAAACATATTCAGAAAAACAAGGACCAAGAGGCAGGGATGGGATTTGAATGCAGATATTCTGATTGTATGGCACAGGCAATAGAGTACTGTGTTTGGTATCAGGAAGACTCATCTTCATGAATTTAAATCTGACCTTGGACACTTATTAGCTATGTAGTTCTGGACAAGTTACTTAGTCCCATTTGCCTTGGTTTCTTCACCTGTAAAATGAGCTAGAGAACAAAAATGGCAAACTGCTCTAACATCTTTGTCAATAAAAGTCCAAATGGGGGTCACAAAAAAGTTGAATAAAACTGAACAAAATCTTGACTCCAAATCCACCATCCTTTTCATTGTAAATCTATTGAAATAATGTTTCTTTCATTAATTAAAAAGTATAGTATTGCCAACAGGCAATTGCAACTTCACAAAATTTATGTGAAAACCAGCTTTATTAAAAGAGAAATGAACATGCATCTAAAACTCAAAGAGTTCTTAATCCATTCAGAAATTTACATTTTTATAGTAGCAAGAAAAATGGAGGAAGAGATAGCAGAATTTCCATAAAAAAGATATAAAAGAAAAGATGCAGTAAAGGTGGGAAAAGGGCAAAACCCTTTCTGAAAGGGAGGATCAATATGTTGGCAAAAGCCACTTTCTTTTTTCTTGGGAATTGTTAAGACTATGAAAATAGGATGGGATCTGCTTATCTACTATATAGGTCTCAGCTACACAAGCCTAGCGCAGATTATCTGACATCTCTCTTGACTCCCAAGGACACTCAGTGAGTCCAGTTTAGGATTTAAACAAAACATTATGTCAGCTGGGAGAAGGGGCAGTTCCTTCTTGACGAAATCAGGGTCTCCTGCTTACTCTGGTCTAGTGTTTATGAAAAATATGGCAACTAAAAAAGACAAATTCAGGGAACCCCTTAACAGTATTCCACAATCTAAAAATTGTTGGTTAAATTCTAATTTCAAAATTGTAGAGTTGATGGATAAAGCAATGTAGGAAGTCAGAGGATCAATTTAATTTCCAGCAACTGATTCACAAAACGTGTTGTAAATAATTCTTTTCAAGCCTGGAAAAATATATAGGGAGTCCTAATATAATTTTCCATATTTACTTTTCTAAACACAACCATTATTCATATTTTCCAGTATGTGACATGAGAGTAGGCTAAGTATTTAATTTTAATAAAAATATCATGGAAAGACAACCCCAGGATTTTCTTTTTAAAAGTTATATCTGGGGGCAGGTAGGTGGTGCAGTGGATAAAACACCAGCCCAGAAGTCAGGAGGACCTGAGTTCAAATCCGACTTCAGATACTTAACACTTCCTAGCTGTGTGACCTTGGGCAAGTCACTTAACCCCACATGCCTCAGCAAAAAAAAAACAAAAATAAAAAAAAAAAATAAAAGTTATATCTGTGTACCATGATATAGTGGAGAAAGGGCTGACTTTAAAATCAGCAAGACCTGGATTCTGGGTAGGAGAGATTCATTCACTGTTTATTATGTGCCAAGCATTGGGCTAACCAAATTCTGGGGATGTAAGAAGGTATCTGTGAGAAAAATAAATGAAGTAGCTAAAAAACACAAATAGAGAAATAGTTCTTTGAGGAAGGTCCAGTGAAAAGCTGACTTCACAAAAAAATAGTACTTGTCTGAGCAGTCTGATTTCCTGCCAGCATCACCCAATCAACACACCTGCAGGGGCTCTGGGAGGATGAAAAGCAAGGCTACTGTTGAAGGATAGCCACCTTGGAGCTGATTTTGGGAAATTGCATTTCACAGTGTTGCCAGGTACAGGTAATTAACAAGCGTAAACAGGGCTAGCAACAACCAAATGTAGAGGGTTCCTCTCTCAGAAAAATGAAGAACAAGGGAAAACTAATTAAAGAAGAAATCCTACGTGAAAAATTCTAAAGATTTCGTTAAGTTGAAAAATAAGAAGTTTGGGGGAAAAATGAAAATTTTAAGGGATGTAACAGTGTAATAGAGGCCACCAAGATAAGAGAAGCTTGTTATAAAATCTACCATTTACCAGATGGGTAACTTTGGGTAATTCATTGAAACTCTCTGAGCCTTAATCCCTCACCTGCAAAGTACAAATATTATTACATTCTTGTCAAGGATGTCGAGGATTATAGATTTAGAGCTAGAAAGTGCTTATTAGAAACCATCTAGGCCAATGCCTTTTCCTGGGGCAAGACCTTTCCCCTCCCCCAATTCCATTTTGCAGTCAAAGGTCTGAAACCCAGAAAGAAAGAAAAAGTGACCAGGGTTACACAGAATAAACAACATTCTCAAGATTCAAACTCCTGACTCACAAACCAGTACTCTTTCTGCTGTACAGTGCCATAAAGATTCTATGAAAAATGTAATGAGTTCTTTGTAAAATATTATAGACATTGCATTTGCTTTATATTACATATAAATTATATGTTTTGCATATACTTTATATTATGAATAAATTATATATTTATATATACATCATATATGCCTAGGGAAAAGGCAAGAGAGGTGCAGATAGGGAAATAGAGTTCAGTGGTGAAGAATGGATTATGATAAAAGCTCCTGAAATGTAAGCAAGAAAGCTGGCACTATATAATCAAAAGTCCTCCACTTGTGTTGTGCATTAAGGTTTACAAAATCCTATATTCACCCCAAATTTATGAAATACATAAGAACCAATGCAGGCTAGTGGTGACTGATTGGCAAGAGATGGAAATGTTCAAGAATTCTTCAGTTTGGGGCCCAGGTAATTCTGAGGATGGTAGTACCAAGCTCAGGGGTTTAGGGTAGTGGGGAACTTAATTATTATTATTATTTTTTGACTTGTTGAATTTGATGTCATGAACAGTAGGGCAAACAGGTGTAGGTCAGATATATAGAGGAAGTTTGGATTTGGAGGTAGAAGACCTGGGTTCAAATACTACCTGTGTCACTTGGTGAATTTTTAATCTTGGGTCCTCAGTTTTCTTAATAGCAAAATGAGCAAACAGACTCTATGACCTTTCTCTGAGATCCCTACCATCTTTAGATTTATGATTCGATAATCCAATTAATCAACAACCAATAAGTACTGATTGATTAATCCAAAAAGTGAAAAATGTGGACAGACTATTTAGATAGACAGATAAACATAGATAGATATAAATAGTAGGAATAGATGCATGGAGATAGACACAAAATAGACATCTAGATAGAAGAGCTATTTAAACATTAAGCTAATTTACTATGTGCCAAGCACTATAATGGAGATATAAATACAAACAAACAAGATAACACTTATCCTCAAGGAGCTTACATTCTAATGGAAGGAGACAAAAGATAAAGGGGGACCAGAATTGTGGAAAAAGAGAAAGAAGAGTATAATAACTGCAGCCATAAGAGAACAGGTAACTGATGAGAAGAATTTAGAAATAACAAAGTAACAGAGATAGCTCAAATCGTTATTTTGTAAGACATATGGAGGTAGCTGGAAAAAAGAAAAGTGGTAGCACATTAAGAAGTGATCAGAGGGAGAACAAAACGTATAATGTGATTGAACAATGCCAGGAAAGTCAATAAAGGAAGTCATATAGAGAACAAAGAGTTTTTTGTCTCTGCACTTGGTATCGTGCTTTGCATAAATGATTGTTGCTACATTGCTAAATTAACTTTTAGAATTGGTAGCTGACAATGTTTGTGGTGATTTTCTTCTTTTAAAATAATATAAAGGTTCTCTCTGGGAGAAGGTTTATCAGGGAGGTTTTCTGGAGGCAGCCTTAGTTTCGGTTAAGAGTAATAATCACCCAAAATGCAGCCAGCTGGTAAAAATGCAAACGTTTATTTTCTCCTTCCAAAATAGCCCGGTTAGTTGAGGCCTCTCTCTCTGCTTGGTTCCAAGAGCTCTTGCAGATTGTCCTTTGCTTCTGCCTCTGCTTTCTCCAGCCTCCGGCCAGCCAAGTGGAAAAGGGAATGAATCTCTCTTGCCTCAGAGAGAGGGCTTGTGGGCTTTCTCCCAGAGTGTTCCTCTCCGACCCCAATCAATATTCCCCCCAATCAATGTTCCAAAGTAACTCTTTCTAACTCGAAGTAACTAATTAACCCGAAGCTAAGAGCCTCTTTATATATAATCTCCCAAAGGGTGACTCCTCCTTCTGGAGGCACACCTAAGGGAGGTGTAAATTCACAAAATTACATAGTTTACTTTGTGAATCTCCCATACTTGTGAACTTCAATGAGTACTTAAATACTTCTTGCTTATAAGACCTCTCTAAAGGTGTGAACATAAGCATTGTATCAATTAGTTCTACTTAGTACCTTGCTTCAGGTTCTGGCCCAAAACATCTCCTTGTAAGATCAGATCAATGATACTGAACCATGCTAAATTAGATAATTATTGTCTCTATCAACTTTAAAGACTTACTAGTTTGTAAAGATTCCAACAAATGTTGACTCATATTACCATTGTTGTCAACTAATATTCTATTTTTCAATATGAAGAATTGCATAGCCAAGACTCCTATATCTGTACAATGATTTTTTATATCCCGTGTAAAACTTTACATTTATTCTATCAATTTTCTAGTCCACACGTGTGCATCTTGCCCACAAAGATATCAAATCATTGTCAAATGCCTTGCTAAAACATAATTATGCCATGCCTTTAGCATTTCCCTAAATCTACTTATCTAGTAATTCTATCAAAAAAAAAAAAAAAAAGAGTCTGTCATTCTTGATAAACCCTTCACAATCTGGTTCCAACCAACCTTGCTCTTAATTACCTCTCTTTTCAAATTCTTTAGTCCACCTACACTAGCCACCTTGATCTTCCTCGCCCATTATACATCTCTATACCTTTACACAGACTATTTCCCTCACGCTTGGAATGCAGTTTCATCTCACTTTCCCAACTCAGAATCTGTAAGTCCTTTTAAAATTCATCTAAACTGCCATTCCCCCACACGAAGACTTTCCAGACACCTTCCCCTCAATATCAGTATTATCTCATACTTATTTCATATATACTTAGATATGTATATGTTGGGTTACTTAATAGAATATAAGCTTCTTTACCTTTATTTTTACAAGAAAGATACCTTCATTTTTGTCTTTGTATTCAAAGAACCAAACATAGCAGATGCTTTAAAAATGCTTGTTGCTTGCTTAATTAATGACTCCATATTGATAATTAATTCCTTAAGTGCACAAAACCCACATCTTTACAAATTATATACCAATATTCCTTAGAATATTGCCAGGCTTCCAAATTAAGGTCACTCACTACAATCTGAAAAATATACTTTCACTATCATTTTGAAAATCCTCTGCTTTCTACCTTCCTTTTATGTGTTATAAACTCCTTAAGGGTAAGAAAAATTTGTTTTGGCTTATATTTGTATTTCCAGTGTTCAGCACAGTGTGTGGTCTAACTAAACACTTAATAGATGCTTTATCTATCCATTTTACTATCTAGACCATGGAGATACAGAGAAGCTCAGTCACCTTGATTTGATTCTTAACATCTTGCCTCTTCTGATCTCTTCAGAGAATACAAGTGACAGAAATGCTGAATAGAATGGGACAGAGGAAGCAAACGTCATGAAGAAAGTCCCCTACCAGTAGGGGACTATTATCATATCTATTAAGTATGGAACATGTGGCAGCTAAGTGGCCCAGTGAATAAGATGCCAAGCTTAGCCAGGAAAACTTCTCTTCCTCAGATCAAATCAGCCTCAGACATTTACTAACTACATGAGCTTGGACAAGTCACTCACTTAACCCTATTTGCCTCAGTTTCCTCATCTGTCAAATGAGCTGGAGATGGAAACTGCAACTCTCCAGTGTCTCTGCCAAGAAAACCCCAAATGGGGTCATGAAAAGTCAGGAACTATTGAAAAACAAATAAACAACAAAAAATGTGGAGCACTGCATATAAGATGGTAAATGCAAATCTACAGTGTCTTTGCCAAGAAAATCTCAAATGGGGTCATGAAGAGTCAGAAACAATTGAAAAACAAATGAACAATAAAAAATGTGGATCACTGCATATAAGACTAAAATTGGTTGACACTGGTAAATTGGACCATCGTGTGATAGGTTGAATTAGAAGGAACTTTAGAAGCCATAGAATCCAGCCACTTCAATTGATAGATGAAAAAATAAGGGCTCAGACAGATGAAATAATATGCTTTTGACACATTAATACATTAGACACATACAATACAATACAATAGACCCATTAATAAGTATCTGAGCTAGAATTCACACCCACTACCTCTTGTTCTAAGTCTAATGATCTATTTTCTATTCCATATGGTATCTAGTTTTACTAAATATTTTTTTCCTCTTTGTAAAACACCTTTCTTATATTCTATAGTTCTTTGGGAGTGATATTTTGGGAAATAGAGCTGATATAAAAATAAGAATTGGCAATAAAATTTTTTTCAAAAGAAATTTGATCCATTATAGGAAAATGAATCAAGGCATTCCTTCATTCCCCATGTCAACCAGAAACCTGTAAAAGTTAGGAGAGGAAAAAAAAAGAAGCAAAATATGCAGAAACCGTAACCTTTCAGAGGCACAACTGTTTGAAGAGTCCCCATCAGCTTTCTCAAATACTCTAAAACAATAAGCAGCATGACATTTTTCAAACAAATATTTTAAAACTTGGGTCCATATGTGTGCTGAAAATTAACATCGTCTGTTCTACAAGAACAGTCCTGGTTCATTTCCACTATCACACAACAGACTGTATTTGCTTATTTCATTAAATCCCCCAAAGGTTACAGCCTGCTGAAATATTAAAAATTCCACACCTCCACCACTGGGAACTTTACATGAGGCCACACAAAATGAGAAATGCGAAGCAGGATCTTCTACTACTCCAATTCAATTCAATATATTCAACTAAAATAAATGGAGCAGCCACCAAAGATTAGAGGTTGGGAGGTGGCTATTCAGATGATCAAGAATCTTACAGTGTAGTGGAGAGGAAGGGATAGAGAGGAAAAGTGACTCCCTCAAAAACAAAACAAAACAAAACAAAACAAAAAACACAGGAAAGTAACGAGACAGAGATGAAATACAAAAAACAAATTTGTATGGAAATAGAAGACAGGAGAAATGTTACAAGATTGTTAATGCAAAAAAAAAAAATTGTTAACCACATCCAGGATTACAAGGATCCCCTAAATTGAATTGAAGGAATAGTCAAGCACAGGAAGTAAACTACAGACTTGATGCTATTTAGTCTAGAAAAGACAAACTTTGAGATTAAAAAAAAAAAAAAAAGAATTTAAAAACACTTTTCACATAGAGGAAAGAACCAAAAGATGATAAATGACTGATCTACTTTTCCAATGAAAACAAATTATAGAATGGAGTTAAATCCTACCCAGAGATATTTCCCAGTTGTAATGACCATACATGAAAATAATATAAGCTTGCTTTATGATATAGTTGCTAATGTGATCTTGGGACTACATTGAGGATTCCAGAAATAAGAATGAAATATTCCAAATGTACTGTTTGCCCTGGCCCTGGCCAGATCATATCTCAATTCTCATGTCAGTTCTGGGTACGATAAATTAGAAAGGACAATGATGATCTAGGGAATAACTGGATGAGGCAATTGGAATAGATAAGGATCTTATATTCAGAATATACCCTATGAGGACTATTCAATCCTGGAGATGTTTAGTCCGGAATAAGGAAAATTCAAGAAGGGCATGAAGGATAACTTTAAATGATTAGAAGGCTGTCATATTGAAGAGGTAATAAACTCCTGTCAGCAACCAAAGGGCAAGAAGTAGAAGCAATAACAGAGTTTTAAAGAGGCTTCACTTGATGGGTAATGGGAAGTTTTTCATAATTGTTTGTTCTTCAATCATTTTTTCAATCATACCCAACTCTTCATGATCCCATTTAGATTTTTCTTGGCAAAGATACTGAAATGGTTTGCAATTCCTTTCTCTAGTTAATTTTACAAATGAGGTAACTGACGCAAACAAGGTTGAGCAACTTGTCAAAGATCACATAACTAGTTAAGTGTCTTAGGCTAAATTGAACTCAAGAAGGCCCATCTTCCTGACTCCAGGCCCAACAATCTACAGCACCATCTAGATGCTTCTTCATGATTAGATAATATGCAAAAATGTAATGGACTGACTAAAGAAGAAACAGGTTTTTCCCCTTACTAGAGGTTTCCAAATAAAAACTGTATAATTCAAATCAAGTCACAAAGCACTTATCAAACATCTACTGTGTATCAGGTATAGCAGTAAATTATTGAGTGTACTACAGTGGAAATTTTTAGTGGGGAAGGAATATGGGTTATTCTAGATTCCCTCAGAAGTCTCTTCTAACGTTGAAAGACTAATTCTTAGAGTTTCTAGATTACATTATTGGAAAAAGAGCAATACTCAGAAACTTAATTTTCTCATTTGTGAAGTAAAGGTTGGAACATAGTAGGCACTTAAAAATTCCTCTTGAAAAATTGATGTTGTAGAGACTGGGATTAGATTGAATAAAGGAATAGAGAAGAATTAAGAATGACTAATATTAATAATTAATAATAATAATATAATATCATAATCACATTAGGACCCTAAGTGATGATTAGAATTATACAAAATTAGGAAATTTTAGAAGTCATTGGATTTAGGAAAGAAGATAAATTCCCTTTTGGATGTTTTTGTGTTGAGTGCTCAGGTAAGGTACACTATCCCTTTAAGATAAATGGAGCTATTTAATAATGGAAGAGATGTGGGGAAAAAAGAGATTTATATTGATTGTCAAAAGATATAAGATATTGCCATTGTTATGGATGAACATGTTGATGTGCAATAGGAGCAGAAAACACACACACATACACACACAAACCTTAAGCAGTCCTGAGTAGTACAGATGTTCCTGAATAGACTAATAACGTCATGGCCTCCTATCCAGAGGTGTGAGTTATATATAAGCACATGTGTTTTCCTCTCTCATGGATTTCCCTGCCAGATTCCTATAAGTGTGTCCCCATTCTCTAATAAAGGTACTTAATGAATTGAGGGGAGAGTGTGACATGGATTTAATACGTGCACTTAATATGTGTAATATATTTTCATATTTATGCATTTGTTTTATCATTTTAGAATTTGCAATTTATTTTATTTTGTTGTTAAGCAAATGGATAGGTATAAGATCCGAAAGTATCACCATGCAGGTCTGGTTCTAAAAACATCATACACTGTATAGAAAAGTTGACTTGAGTTTATGGTTGTCTAGAAAGAAAACCCATTGCATAGGTGCTTAAAAGCCAGCATGTTGACTGAGAAAGTACATTTCCTTAAGATAGACACTACCCTTAGGACAGTGTTTGATTATAGTCATGAGGTGGTAGTCTATATTTTGGGAATTAGTTACAATTTTGGGAATTGTGAACATAAGAGCAGCTTAGAGTAATCGAGCAAAGACAAAACCAGAAAGGAGCAAAGCACACGTAGGTGAGAGTTATCAGAGACAGTTAGATGGCACAGTACATAGAATATCTTGCCTAGATTAAGGAAACTCTGCATCCAAATCCAGTTCAAATACTTATTAGTTGTATGATTCTGAGCAAGACGCCTAACTTCTGTTTTCCTGTTTCCTCAACTCTAAAGTAGGAATAATTGCAGCATCTACTTTGCAGGATATTGTGAGGATCTAATAAGACAAAGTGTGCAAAGCACACAGGGCACTGTACTGGCACATAGTAGGTGCTTAATAAAGCTTTTTTCCTGTTCCCCTCTCTTTGTTGTACATATAGTGACTAATCCCACTATTGACTAGACTCCCCACCTGTAGCACATATAAAGTTGTTAGATTGTTGGATATTTGATGAAGTGCCAAGAACATACTGGCCACTCTATACCTGCAAGATATCCAGATGGAGTAGGATTTATTAAATTGAGTATGGCAAGCTATAATTTTTTGATTGCAAACTCTCAGAGTTACTTGAACCTGGAATTATTGCCTTCGGGGAAACTAGCCCTAAAATGGGATATGAGGAGGGAGGTAGCCTATAAAATGCCTGATTCTGTACTAATTAACATTTTTATCAATGACTCAGAAAAAGGCAAAGTTGGTATGCTCATCAAATCTGTATGTGGCATTAAGCTAGAAATAATAGTTAACAAGGAAAGACAGACAGAATAAGCATAAAATTTAAGTTCATAAGAACAATATGGGGGAAGATATGGTTAGAAACCAGTTTGAAAAAAAAATATTTAGATGTATGAGTTGACTACAAGTTCATATGTGTTAATAAGAGCATCAAGAGAAGTATGGCTTTTTAAAATAAGGACACAAGCCCCTCTGTACTGTACCTGCCTCACACCTCAATTGGAGCATTCCTCTCAAGTGTGGGCACAGTAGTTTAAAAGGAATAGTGATAATAAACCGGAGAACACATAGAAGGACAGCCCAGGATATGAAAGGACTTTAATCCCAAGCTACGTGAAAAGCAGCTGAAAAAACTCGGGATGTTTAGTCTGCTGAAGAGAAGATAAGGAAGTGAATGGAAGAGTAAGAATATCTTGTCTTAAAAGTATTTGGAAGTCTTTGCTGAAGAGTAAGGATTAGATTTATTCTGTTCAGTCCCAGAGGGCAGAACCAAGATTAGAGTGATGAATACAGATAGTGGAGGAAAATGTAAACTTAACCTCAGGAAAGACTTCAAAACAAAATCTGTCCAAAATGGAAGTGGGTGGCCTGGGGAGGAGGCAGCTTCTCCCATTTTAGAGATTCTAGAAGAACTTGGATAAGCACTTTTCACATACATTATAATGGTGATTCCTTTTGGACACAGGTTAGACGGGGTGATTGCAGAGGCTTCTCACACCTTCCAAAGTCTATGATTCCATGATTCAGACAGCTATTTGTAACTTCCCCATGGTCCACTCTTTTTAGGGATTAACATTATAGTTTGTTATTTGAGCAAACCATACTTTTCTGATTTCTTTTCTAACTAGACAGAACTCTCTTTGGATTTTGATTTAAAACTATGCTAGTGGCCTGAGTGTCTCTCCAGAACCAGAAATAATCCCCAGGAGGGATTCTTTAAGCATGGTCAGTGCATTTTCTCCTGATTACTTGAATTGATAACTGAAGACTTATGTAATTCCAGAAAGATATACTAAGTCCAAGACAGCCTTTAAATACAGTTGTCTGCACATACACTTTTTTTTTTTTTTTTTGATTCTGGGAAAAATTCTTGACTGGGCCAGAAATGTTATTTTCACCATAGATCAAATGTGGGGCACTCATTAGAGATCCAGTAAACTTCTGAAAAAGAGCATCAACAGTTATGAATGTACAAAAACTCTGAAAATGAGGACTCTATAGTCACAGATGGCTACCACATTACAATGGACTCCCTGCAAATGGGAGCCAACAATGCTTTGGAGACATTGTCAAATGGTACAAGAAGCAATGGCAACAAAAATGTTTGTAGCAGCCCTGTTTGTAGTGGCTAGAAACTGGAAAATGAATGGATGCCCATCAATTGGAGAATGGCTGGGTAAATTGTGGTATATGAATGTTATGGAATATTATTGTTCTGTAAGAAATGACCAGCAGGATGAATACAGAGAGGACTGGTGAGACTTACATGAACTGATGCTAAGTGAAATGAGCAGAACCAGGAGATCATTATACACTTCGACAACGATATCGTATGAGGACATATTTTGATGGAAGTGAATTTCTTTGACAAAGAGACCTGAGTTTCAATTGATAAATGACGGACAGAAGCAGCTACACCCAAAGCAACACTGGGAAACGAATGTGAACTATCTGCATATTTGTTTTTCTTCCCAGGTTATTTATACCTTCTGAATCCAATTCTCCCTGTGCAACAAGAGAACTGTTAGGTTCTGCAAACATATATTGTATCTAGGATATACTGCAACATAACTAACATATATAGGACTGCTTGCCATCTAGGGGAGGGGGTGGAGGGAGGGAGGGGAAAAATCGGAACAGAAACGAGTGCAAGGGATAATGTTGTAAAAAAATTACCCTGGCATGGATTCTGTCAATATAAAATAATTATTAAATAAAAATTAAAAAAAAAAAAAGAAGCAATGGCAACAAACCTGACCAGATAATCAATATTTTGAATAAATGAAAGAAATAAGTTGAATGAAATAAGTGACAACTGGGTTTCTAGGTTTTCATTTCACTAGGTTTTATTGAAAAAGAAAAGAGTAAGATTCTACTGGATGGCTACCTACTGGAGATTTGGAAATGCCATGTTTTTTTTTTTCCCAAAGATTTGTAACATTTTTTCACATCTCCTGTTTCACCTAAGTAGATATTCTACTTAAATTTAACTTTTGGAAAGAACCATCCTTTTCTTTCTCAAGCCAGAGGGAAATTCTCTGAATAGAAGGTGATAAAAGTTAGGGATTGGTCTAAGCTTCTTGCCCAGCAATATATCCTTGTTTTCTACTCTCTAAGTAAATGGTCTATCTCTAGATTCTAAATAGGTACTCCAGAACCCTCTATTTCTCATTTTTATATACTGAAGAATGTTTCACTAGAGGTAAACCTTAAAGGGCAATACATATGTGAGCTATTTTATTAATATTAATTATTACTCCCCATTTCTTTAATGCCAAAATTCTACTAGTGCCATATGGCTATAAATCATGTAAAATTAGTTTCTGAAGAAATGAAACCAAGATATCACCCAGACAATAACAGAGATGCATAGTGAGTATGAGGCAGGCGGTAAAACATTATGAACAAGAAATTGAGGGTTGTTTTTGTTAAAAATGCCATCAAAACATATGAACAAAAAAGATGACCTAGTCACAAGGACAGAGAAAGGAATAATAACAATGTAAACAGCTCAATGATATGCTCTCAATGTCAAAAGAAATCAAGCAAGGTATCTTAAACATTGAGTGGATTCCTTGAATTAAACTTAAAAGAAGGCATAGATAAAAGTCTGACAGAATGAGCAAGTATGGATGGATTGCTATGCATTACTACAGAGAATATGCACAGTGAATATCTAATATGATTCTTATTATAAATAAATATATTTAGTCAAAGTAAAGGGACTCCTCAGCTGGTGATTCAGTGGAAGAGTGATAGGCCTGCAGTCAGAAAGACAAGAGTTCAAATCTAGTTTCAAACACTTAATATCAGTGAGATCCTGGACAAACCATTTAAGTTCTGTTTACTTCAGTTTCCTTGATTGAAAAACAGGAATAATAATAGAGCCTATCTGCCAGCATTGCTGTAAAGGTCAAATGATATAGTCATAAAAGCACTTAGCACAATGTCTGGCACATAGTAGGCTCTACTATAATGATTATTCCCTTATTTATTGCTATCCCCACCAGGACCCTCACAGATGCCAGGCAATCTTACTACATCTCCCTTGTTCACATGCAATCCCACTTTCCACAGTGCCTCCTCCAAACTTTCTTATCCCTCCACAAATCTCCCATGGTTCTCCTCCCTGCCCCACTTTCTCAATTGAGAACCTAGGCATATTTTACAGAAAAAATTAATTTCAATTGTCACAAACTCATTCTTCTCCCTTCTTTCTCATCTCTGACCATGCAAATGGTCTCTGTCACTTTCTCCTCTTTCACCTTTCACCATCTCTCATGTTGAAATGGCCTTATTCCTGACCAAGACAAACCCTAGTACCTATTCAAGTGAATCTATTCCATCCTATCTCCTCCAACAGATTACCTCCGCTGTCATTCCCATTTTCCTGTTTATTTTCAATCTCTGTCTCTCCATTGCCTCATTTTTGCTGCCTACATACAAGTCCATGTCTCTTCTACCCTGAAAAAAAAACTCACTTGAACCTTCTTTCATTACTATTACCCTTATTTCTTATGCTTTTTGTAGCTAAACTCCTCCAAAAAGGCTTTTTACAATAGATGCCTCTGTCTTCTCTATTGTCACTGTTGTTTTAATCTCTTATTGATCAACCAAAATTGCCTTATTCGAAGTTCCTAATGATCTCTTAGTAGACAAATCAGTCTTTTTTTAAATTCTCATCCTCCTTGACCTTTCAGCAGCCTTTGATGTTGTTGATCAATCTCTCCTCCTTGAAACTCTCTTTTCTCTACATTTTTTCTACATTTTCAGAAACTGTTCTGGTTTTCTTCCTACTTATGTGATCATTTCTTCTCTCTCTCCACTGCTGGAACTTCTTCCAGATCATGTTCTCTCAGCACAAGTGTCTTCAGAGTAGTCCTGGACACTTCTTTTTTCCATACTACTTCACTTGGTGCTCTTAATCACTCCTATGGATTTAAATGCCATTTCTACACTGGAGATTCTCAAATTTACCTATTCTGTCTTGATTCCTCTACAAAACCTCTAATCTCTAATCTCACTCTCTCTCAGATAACTCTAATTGGATATCCAGCGGATATCTAACTTAATATGTCCAAAATGAAACTCGTTATTTTTCCTCCTAAGTCCTTCCCTTATCCTACCTTCCTTATTATTGTAAGGGCAACACCATCTTTTCATTCTCTCAGGCTCTCAATCTAGGGATCAATCTGGATTCCACACCATCTCTCACCCTCCATATATAAGATGCTGCAAAGGCCTGTCAATTTCACTTTTGCAACATGTCAAATATTCCCTTTTCTCTTCTCTGATACTGCTACCATTTTGGTACAGACCCTCATCACTTCACACCTGGATTACTACAAAAGCCTGATAGTAGGTCTGTCTGCCTCAAGTCTCTTTTTAGTTCAATCAATCCTCTATTCAGTCAGCAAAATGATTTTCCTAAAGCACAGGTGTGATCATGTCACCCCACTCAATAAACTCTAGTGACTTCCTATTGCCTCCAGAATCAAATACAAAATCCTCTGTCAATCAAAGCCCTTCAAAATCTAGCTCTCTCCTACCTTTCCAGTCTTCTTACGTCTTGCTCCCTAACATGTATTCTTTGATTCAATGATTCTAGCTTCCTGGCTGTCTCATACAAGAATCTCCATCTTTTGGCTCCAGACATTTTTCTCCAGCTATTTCCCATGTTTGGAATGCCTTCTCTTCTCTGGTCCAGCAACTGACTGACCTCTCTGGCTTCTGTTATGGGAAAAAGATTGCCTTTTTGATTTTGTGTGGTAGGTTACTGCTACTGAAATAAATCTACCACAATGCAGAAAGTATAGAGGTAAAAACTAAGGCTTTATTATTTTTAAGCACAGATTCAGGGAGTAGAAAAATAACCTTGAATGAAGATTAGAATTTTTTGAAAAGCTTTTATAAAGAAAACTTTATCAAGGAAACAGAGAAATATTTTTTTTTATATATTTTATCTTGTATGTTCTATTAACTATAAAATTTTTTTAAAAGACAGATTAATGATCCCATGCTTCTTTGAATGTCATTAAAATCGAATAAACTCAGTTAAGCAGAATCATAATCTCATATATCCTCTAAGGAAACAAATCTGGTTAAACAATATAGCTAAACTAAGTCAGGTTACAAACTAAATTACATCTAGAGGGGTCACAATGGGTTGACTGAAAGAAAATATTTGCATGATTAGAGATTTGATATCAGTAGAACATTTCATCAAATAAGGCAGATCAAATTAATTGATGACTTGATTTCCTTTTTGGCTTCTTATTTGAAAAATGTGTGAGGTCTTAAGTCAGTTTTCACATCCCATGAAATAGGTTTCAATCAACACAATAACCTCCCAACTAGGAGATCTAGCTCTGACTCCCTAAATAATAAAAATCAATAAAAAGAAATAAAATGTGAAAAATTATTATCACAATTCCTCCAAGTTCCAACAAAAATCTTACATTCTATAGGAACACTTCCCTACAACTCCTCTAAATTTCAGGGCTTTCCCTCTATTAATTAATTCCTATTTGTCCTCTATATGACTTGTATATATGTTTGTTTTCATGTTATCTCTTCTATTAAATTTTAAGTCACTTGATGACAGAGACTTACCTGCCATTTTTTGTAACCCCCCCGCTTAACTCACTGCCTCCAATGATTGGACCCCCTGACTATCTCTGTGACCTTGGTCAAGTGCTTTTTTTGATCACTTAATATGTAATTTAAGCTACATGATTGTATCTGCAAGCTGTTCCAATGTAGATGGGGTAGGAGGCATAAGCAAAAGTGTTAAATATAGTCCCTTGACTCCTGCTATAGATCAAAGCTTTATCAGTAGCCTGGTTTTACTATGGACAGAAAGAAGAGACTTGGATTGTTCTTTGATCTGTGATTTTCTTCTCTGTCACATCAAGGGTCCCTTTCATCTATCTGTCCTCTTTTACCATTCCCTGACCCCATCTTAACCAAAAGCAGATCCAAGAATGCAAATCAAGTAAGAGAAGTCATGGGTAAGATAGGAGTCCTGGGAACTCGGCAAGCAGAATGCTTCTTTTTCAGAAGCATCTCTCTATAAGTGCGAACAACAGCACCTGGCAATTGTATCATAGTTCAGATTTTTAAAAAATCAATGGACTTTTAAAAAAAATTTTACACTTAATTAGGAAGAAGATAAGCTACCCAGATAGTAAAATACATTAAAAATAACTCTTATCACGTAATCATATTTTTCTTTTTTTCTACTAAACCTATAGAAACTATTCAGAAGAATTCCCTCTACTAATACATATCAGCACCCAGAGCACTAAAAGGTTAGGTAACCTGCCCAGAATCATGAAGCCAGGATGTGTCACAGAAGCAAAATTGGAACTGATATCCTAATTCTACACCCATGTCAGGAATACAGAATTCCACATCACATTCTGGAAAAAAAAAAAAACCAGCATGTACCTTTCACCCCTAAATTAGATATGTCTATCTTGTGCTCAGATAAATACAATATATGGAAACCACAATGGGACAAGTTGTAGTATGCAAGGGATAACTGTAATCTAATGTGACATTTTTGTTATCTCTCTAAAAAGTAGAGGAAAAGAGTATAATCCTCATGGTTATTCTTTTTAAAAGAATTTCACATTTCCTTAATGACTAAATATTTTCCCCTTTTATGTGTTTCAGTATCAGTTCCCCTTATTTATTCACCCCAGTCTTTGCCTTCTTTATTTGAAGACAGAAAAAATATTTCATTCAATCAATACTGAGGACAAGAAGACTGATGATATATAATGTACATAATGATGTAACAATTATGAGCAAACACAGGGTTCCAGAAGAAATAATATTTTCCATTCATTTTTCAAACTCATATTCAAAAGAATTACTATACCTCATATTTGTGGTTTTCATTTATTCCCCCAAAGGAAAGAAAATTGAAAATAAAAGAGAGAAAAAGACAGAAACAGGGATGGGGAGAGAGGCAGAAGGAATAGAAGTAGTAAGAGGGAGAAAGAAAGGGAGAATAGTGAGAGAGAAAGATGGAGAGGGGAGGGAAGGGAAAAGGAAAGGTAGGAAAAAAGAGGGAAGGGAAAGAGAGGGGTAAAGAAAATCTTTAAAGGAATAAAGGAAAGGGAAGGGGAGAGGAAGAGGGAGGAGAGAAGGACAGGAGAAGGAGGGGAGAGAAACAGATCCAGAATACTTCTTAACACTGTAAGTAGGTTAGTATTGCACAACTGAAAGTGCACTGAAATTGGATACAAGAGTTGGATTCAAATCCTGAAATCTGCTATGTAAAAATTTTTTCTCTAACTTCAGTTTCCTCATCTTATGAAGAAATGAAAAAAATAAATGAATAAAGAAGTGTTTATAAGAGCTTACCATATACCATATACTGGAGATTAAAATTAGAAAGTGATGTTAATTCATGCCTTTAAGGAGTTTACTTCTAATACATCAGCATTAAAGTGAAATGGCTAAATGATGTCTAACCTCCTTTCAACTCTAAATCTGAGAAAGTGTGATGGTACAATAGATAAAGTTCTAAGCCTGAAGTTGGGAAAATCTGAGTTTGAATATGACATATAATAGTTATGTGATCCTGGGCAAGTAATTTTACAGATGTTTGACTTAGTTTCCTCATCTGTGAAATGGGGATAATAATAGCACCTACTTTGCAGAATTTTTGCAAGAATAAAATGAGAAAATATTGTGAGATGCTTTGTAAATATTAATGTACTCTTTAAAATGCTATTATTGTTGTTATTAGCCTACGATCTTGTGATCCTCTGTTGCTCCATCAATTCAGTCCCATAAGTAACAACTCATTATTAATAACAAGCAAAATTAATGTCCAGGATTGCAGATACACTGCCCTACTTTGTCTACCTAGGAAGATTTCTCATCCTCACAGAAGCACAGGCTAGTATAGTACACAGACAGCTGAAGGTCTGAAGTTGATTTATATGCATGCCATCCAGGACAAAAATATTAAAGAAACTGGGGACCCAGAGCAGTTTCAGCTTGATCTCCAGAATACAAATAAAGTTTACGAATAAGAAAAATATCCAAGCTATAATGGGAGAGAGCAAGGCCAGCATAAGTCCAGCCAATTCTAGCAGCTTGTTAAAAAGGTTTCACCTCACCTTCCTCCCCCAATATATTTTCTCCCTGATCTTAAAGTAATGGAAGTATACCACCAGCACATTTCATTCATTACCTGCATTCTGGCTGGTTAATTACTAGGCATCAGGAATTTTCCTACTGTAGAGTACTGAGAGCCATTTTGTAAGTCCCTATGTTTCCATTAATGCAGAATTTCTCAACTTTTCTAGGTCACAGAAACACTCAGTGATTATAAGCATTTATTTGCAAGGGAAATGGGCTGGGGGAGGGGAAGGAAAGAACCTGGCTCATAATAAGGAGCTCCATGCCAGTTTGTGGAGAATGAGCTTGAATGTAAGACTCGGAGCTGAGGAGACCTCAGGTCAAGTTCCAGCTCTACTCCTTAACTGGCTGTGGAAGCTGGGCCAATTTATGTGACATCTTTGAGCCTGAGTTCTTTAGAAAATATAAGATGCTTCCAATTTTTTTTTTATTGTTGTTCTTTGATAGTTTACTTATTTTTAATACACATTGCTTTATGAATCATGTTGGGAGAGAAAAATCAGAGCAAAAGGGGAAAAAACCATGGGAGAGATAATAAGAAAAAAAGCCGTGAACATAGCATGTGTTGATTTACATTGTTTCCTTAGATCTTTTTTCTGGATGCAAATGGCATATTCTGCCCAAACTTAATGGAATTGCTTTATGTCACTGAACCACTGAGAAGAACCAAGAGTTTCATGTACCAAGCCTTTCATAGTTGATCATCACACTTTCTTGATATTATTATGTATAGTGTATTCCTGGTTCTGCTTGTTCTGCTCACCATCAGTTCATGTAAATCTTTCCAGACCTTTTCACCTTGTTCCTCATATTTTAGAAACTAATACTATTCCATACCTTCATGTACCATAGCTTGTTCAGCCATTTCCCCAGTGATAGCATCCACTCCTTTTCCAATTCTTTGCTACTACAAAAATATCTGCTACAAACATTTTTTCACATGTGGGTCCTTTTCCCTCTTTTATAATTTCCTTGGAATATAGTCTCAGTAATGGCACTGCTAGGTCAAGGGTATGCAGAGTTTTATAGCCCTCTGGGTATAATTCCAGATTGCTCTCCAGAATGGATGGATCATTTCACAACTCTACCAACAATACATTAGGATCCCAGTTTTCCTAAATTCCCTCCAACATTTATTATTATATTTTCCTGTCATATTAGCTAATCTGAGAGGTGAAAGTTGTTAAAAGTTGTTTTAATTTGCATTTCTCTAATCAATAATGATATAGAGCATTTTTTCTTATAAGCATAAATGGCTTTAATTTCCTCATCTGAAAATTAACTGTTCACATCCTTTGATCTTTTATCAATTAAAGACTGACTTGCTTCCAAATTCTTTAAGCTTTAATAACTTAAAAATGCACTGAAATCATGAGACACCTTGAATAAATAAGAATCCTTGCATTAAAAAGCTCTCAGGTTCATTAAATATTTAGGTACTTAAGATTATATGAATGTAAATATAGAGCTGGAAGCAATTATAAGGAGTCATTTGAGTATCTAGATAAGTAATAGACTCATTTCAACTTTAACTCCAAATCTGACTTTCTTTCCCTTGTACCACATAAACTGCAGATCAACACAATAGATTTTGATGAAGGTATAAAATATAGAAAATTTATTGTCTTTGACCTCTTGAACCTAACATATAATTGAGAAAATAAGACACAAATATAGGTAATACAATTAAATCCCAATACTTTGGTTTGAAAATCAGTTTAATAAAGTGATAAATGAAATTGAGAGATTTGGTTATTGTTTTATTTTTAAGTACAATTTAAGGTTTTAAACGATCCTGAAAAAGGGCATTACCAACTGAGAACATCAGGGAAGACTTCACAAATTAGCTGGTGTTTGAGGACAGCTTTAAAGGATGGCTAGCATTCTCCCATTGATAAGTAGTCAAAGGATAAGAACAGACAATTATCAGATGAAGATTTTAAAATCATTTCTAATCATATGAAAATCACTATTGATCAGAGAAATGCAAATTAAGACAACTCTGAGACACCACTACACATCTCTCAGATTGGCTAAGATGACAGGAAAAGACAATGATGAAAGATGTGGGAAAACTAAGACACTAATATATTACTGGTGGAGTTGTGAACTGATCCAACCATTCTGGAGAGCAATATGGAACTAAGCCCAAAGAGCTATCAAACTGTGTACACTCTTTGCTCCAGCAGTGTTTCTCCTGGTCTTATATCCCACAGAGATCTTAAAGTAGGGAAAGGGACCCACATGTGCAAAAATGTTTGGGACAGCTCTTTTTTATAGTGACAAGAAACTGGAAAGTGAGTGGATGCCCATCAATTGGAGAATGGCTGACTAGGTTATGGTATATGAATGATATGGAATATTATTATTCTGTAAGATGATCAGCAGGATGACTTCAGAGAAGTCTGGAGAGACTTGCATGAATTGATGCTAAGTGAAATGAGCAAAACCAAGAGATCATTTTACTCAGCAACAGCAAGATTGTATGATGATCAATTCTGATAGATGTGGTCCTTTTCAATAATGAGATGATTCAGGCCAGTTCAAATGGTCTTGGGATGAAGAGAGCCATTTATACCCAAAGAGAGGACTGTTGGAAATGAGTAGGGATCATAACATAGCATTTTCATTTTTGTTATTGTTTGTCTGCATTTTATTTTCTTTCTCTTTTTTACTTTTTGATCTTCTTTTTCTTTTTTTTTTTTAATTTATTTTTATTATAACTTTTTATTGACAGAGCCCATGACTGGGTAATTTTTTTTTTTTACAACATTATCCCTTGCACTCATTTCTGTTCCAACTTTTCCCCTCCATCCCTTCACCTCCTTCCCCAGATGGCAAGCAGTCCTATACAAGAAGTCCTAAATATGTAAATATGTATCCTAGATACAATATATGTGTGCAGAACCGAACAGTTCTTTTGTTGCACAGGAAGAATTGGATTCAGAAGGTAAAAATAACCTGGGAAGAAAAACAAAAATGCAAGCAGTTTACATTCATTTCCCAGTGTTGTTTCTTTAGGTGTAGCTGCTTCTGTCCATCCTTGATCAATTGAAACTGAGTTAGATCTCTTTGTTGAAGAAATCCACTTCCATCAGAATACATCCTCATACAGTATCGCTGTTGAGGTATATAATGATCTCCTGGTTCTGCTCATTTCACTTAGCATCAATTCATGTAAGTCTCACCAATCCTCTCCGTATTCATCCTGCTGGTCATTTCTTACAGAACAATAATATTCCATAACATTCATATACCACAATTTACTCAACCATTCTGCAATTGATGGGAATCCATTCATTTTCCGGTTTCTAGCCACTACAAACAGGGCTGCCACAAACATTTTGGCACATACAGGTCCCTTTCCCTTCTTTAGTATCTCTTTGGGATATAATAAGCCCAGTAGAAACACTGCTGATCAAAGGGTATGCACAGTTTGATAACTTTTTGAGCACAGTTCCAAACTGCTCTCCAGAATGGCTGGATGTGTTCACAATTCCACCAACAATGTATCAGTGTCCCTGTTTTCCCACATTCCCTCCAACATTCCACATTATCTTTCCCTGTCATTCTAGCCAGACTGACTGGTGTGTAGTGGTATCTCAGAGTTGTCTTAATTTGCATTTCTCTAATTAATAATGACTTGGAGCATATTTTCATATGGCTAGAAGTAGTTTCAATTTCTTCATCTAAGAATTGTCTGTTCATATCCTTTGACCATTTATCAATTGGAGAATGGCTTGATTTCTTATAAATTAGAGTCAATTCTCTATATAATTTGGAAATGAGGCCTTTATCAGAACCTTTGACTATAAAAATGTTTTCCTAGTTTATTGTTTCCCTTCTAATCTTGTCTGCATTAGTTTTGTTTGTACAAAAACTTTTCAATTTGATATAATCAAAATTTTCTATTTTGTAGTCAATAGTGATCTCTAGTTCTTCTTTGGATATAAATTCTTTCCTCTTCCACAGATCTGAGAGGTAAACTGTACTATGCTCTTCCTATTTAATTATAATCTCATTCTTTATGCCTAGGGCATGAACCCATTTTGACCTTATCTTGGTATACAGTGTTAAGTGTGGGTCAATGCCTAGTTTCTGCCGTACTAATTTCCAATTTCCCCAGCAATTTTTGTCAAATAATGCATTCTTATCCTAAAAACTGGAGTCTTTGGGTTTGTCAAACACTCGATTATTAAAGTTATTGACTGTTTTGTCTTTTGAACCTAACCTATTCCATTGATCAACTAGTCTATTTCTTAGCCAATATCAGATGGTTTTGGTAACCGCTGCTTTATAATATAATTTTAGATCTGGTACAGCTAGGCCACCTTCATTTGATTTTTTTTTTCATTAATTCCCTTGAAATTCTCGACTTTTTGCTTTTCCATATGAACTTTGTTGTTATTTTTTCTAGGTCATTAAAATAGGCTTTTGGGAGTCTGATTGGTATAGTGCTAAATAGATTAAGTAGTATTGTCATCTTTATTATATTTGCTCTCCCAATACAAGAGCATTTAATATTTTTCCAGTTGGTTAGATCAGACTTCATTTGTGTGGAAAGTGTTTTGTAATTTTGCTCATGAAGTTTCTGATTTTTCCTTGGCAGATAGATTCCTAAATATTTTATACAATCAGTAGTTACTTTAAATGGAATTTCTCTTTGTAACTCTAACTGTTAGGTTTTGTTAGTGACATATAAGAATACTAATGACTTATGTGGGTTTGTTTTGTATCCTGCAACTTTGCTAAAGGTGTGGATTGTTTCTAATAACTTTTTAGTTGAATCTCTGGAGTTCTCTAAGTATACCATCATATCATCAGCAAAGATATTTTTTCCTCATTGCATATTCTTATTCCTTTAATCTCTTTCTCAACTCTTATTGCCAAAGCTAGCATTTCTAATACAATATATAATAATAATGGTGATAATGGGCAACCTTGTTTCACTCCTGATCTTACTGGGAATGGTTGCAGTTTGTCCCCGTTACATATGATGCTTACTGATGGTTTTAAATAGATGCTACTGATTATTTTAAGGAAAAGTCAATTTATTCCTATACTCTCAAGTGTTTCTAATAGGAATGGATGTTGGATTTTATCAAATGTTTTTTCTGCATCTATTGAGATGTTTTGATCTTATTTTTCTTGTGCAGCAAGACAATTGTATAAATATGTATGCATGTATTGGATTTAACACACACACACACACACACACACACACATATATATATATATATATATATATATATATTTACCATATTCAACATATATTGGATTACTTGCCATCTAGAGGAGGAAGTGGAGGGAGGGGAGGAAATTGGAAGCTTTTGCAAGGATTAATGTTTTTTAAAAAGTATGCATATGTTTTGAAAATAAAAAAGCTTTAATAAAAAATAAAGGATGGCTAAAAGTTCATCTGGCAAAGACAGGAAGAAAGTACACCCTAATCAGGGAAATAGCATGATGAAAAGTATATAGGTACAATTGTATAAGTCAGGTTTGAGAGATACAAAGTAATTCTATTTGATTTGAGCAAAGAGAACAAAAAGGGTAGAAATATGGGTTAAGTCTCAAAAGATAGTTAGTCACCAGAATGTTAAAGACCTTGAATGACAAGCAAAGAAGTTGCTTGGTAGGCAAATAGAAAGTTCTAAAAATTATTGAATGAGTTTCCTAAATTTTTATATGTGTTGAATCTGCTCCTTCCATTTACACTGCTGTAGTCATTGTATATATTAGTTTTGTACCTCTGCTTAATTCACTTTTTATTAGTTCATGTAGCTCTTTCCATGTTTCTCTGCATGCCCCACATTCATCCCACAACTTCAACATTGACTGTTGCTACTTTTTATTATCTTTGTCAATTACCAAGATGTGAAGTGAAATTTATGGGTTGTTTTGATTTCTATTTGTCTTGTTATTAGTGATTGGGGGGGGGCATTATTTTATTTGATTTTTGATACTTTGCAATTCTTTTAAGAACTGTTTATTCATATTCTTTGAACATTTATTTATTGGGTAGTGGATACTAATCTACATATATATATATATATGTATGTATGTATGTATGTTAATTATTTCCATATCTTGGATAACAAACTTTTATTGGAGAAATTTTTGGAGAATTTTTCCCAATCATTTCACTTCTTATCCTCAGTACAATAATTTGGTCTGTGCAGAAAGAAGCTTTTTAACCTCATATAATCAAAATTACCTGCTTTAATTTTTGTTACTGTCTTTATCCCCTTTTTAATTGATAATACACCCAGACTGTGAGAGGTATGTGATTTTCTTCTATTTTTTTAATAGTATGATCACTAAGGGTCATGTGCCTATTTAAAATGTATTGTGGCATAAAGTACAAGGTGTTGGCTTAAACCTAATTTCTGCTGAAGTGCTTTCTAGTTTTCCTAGCAGTTTTTATGAAATACATAATTCTATCCTAAATAATTTATGTTTTCAACTTATACTGGCTTACTGAATTCCACTATTTCTGATCCTTCCTTGTCCAGTTTTATCCTCTTTATACTTAATGGTTTTGATGACTGCTGCTTTATGTTATAGTTTGATGTTTGGAAGTACTATTCCCTTTTCATCTCTATCATTTACCATTATTTCCCTTGATGTTTTATGTCATTTTTTTAAAAGACTTTTGCTATTATTTTGTCAAGTTATGTAAAATATCATCTTGGAAATATGATTGATATAGGCATTAAAAAGTAATGTTACTATTTTTATTTATGGGCACGACCTAAACCTGAGCCTCCAGTGATATTTGTTATTTTGTAAAGGAACCCTTAATAATTGAATCTCTATAAGTCTCTGATTTGATTTTATTGGCTTATCCCCAGATATTTTATGCATTTTGGAGCTATGTAGAATATGATTTCCCTTACTATTATTACTTTTTGGATTTTGTTACCATTGCATAGAAATACTGTTGATTTTTGAGGGTTTACTTGTAGTCTGAAGTTTTAATAAAGCTACTTAGTTGTTTCAATTAGTATCTTTGCTGATTCCCTAGGATTTTCCAAATATACTATCATATCATCAGAAAATAATTTTATCTTCTTTTTACCTATCTTTAAATCTTTAATTTCCTTCACTTGTCTTATTAAAGTTGTTGGCATTTCCAAAACTTTATCAAATAATAATTAGGAGAGTAGGCATCCTTACTTCAATCCAATATTTATTAGAAAGGGTTCTAGTTATTACCATTGCATTTAATACTTGTTTTTGATTTTTTAATGATATTTTAAAAATAAAAATGTTTTTCTGTATTTATATTTTGTAGAGCTTTTAGCATAAAAGAGAGCTGTGCTTTATCAAAGTCTTTTTCAATCAATATTGAAATAATCATGTGTTTTTAAATGTTTTCATTTTTAATTTGATCAGTAACACTGATTGTTTTTCTAATAATAAATCATCACGGAATCCCTGGTGTAAATCTTACTTGGTCATAATAAATTACTTCTTGGATAAGTTGTGCAGTCTGAAGTTTTGTTTTGTTTAAAGTTTTTAATATCTATTAATTAGTGATAATGGATTTTCCTTTTGTGTTTTATCTTTCCTTGGTAGAAGAATTGGGACTATATTTATCTCATCAAAGGATTCTAGCAGAATGTTTTCTTTTTCTATTTCTAGGAATAATTTGTTAAGTATGGGTAATAAACTTTAAAAGTTTGATAGAATTGTCTTGTAAATCTATTAGGACCAGATTTTTTTCTTTGTTAAATATGGATCTGTTTCCTTTTTTTTTTTTTTTTTTTTTTTAGATTGGTTTAAGATCTCTCTCTCTCTCTCTCTCTCTCTTTCTCTTTCTTTCTATCTGAACTTCTGATAGTTTAGGTATTTTATGTTAGTGAAAATACTGCTCTATTTCTTCTGTGCTTTCAGTTATGCTATCATATAACTGTACATAATGTGTTCTGAGTTTTTTAATTTCTTCTAGTTTTTGTTGTGATTTCACCTTGATCATTTGATATTTTATTGATTTAATTTTCTGCTTTCTGCTTTTTAATCAGATTGACTAAAGGTTTAAGAATTTTGAGTCTTTTCGAAGAACAAATTTTTAGTTTTATTTATCATTTCTGTGGGAGTTTTTTTTTTTCAATTCATCCATTTCTCCTCCAATTTTTAATATCACCTGCTTTGATCTTATTTCAGGTTTAGTTGTTGTCTTTCTAATTTTTAAAATGCATATTCATTTCATTAATCCTCTCATGTATCATCATTATAATTTTCTTTCACATAATTATTTGTATTATTTCTTCTTTGATCCATTCATTTTTTAGGATTTCAATATTAAATTTCCATTTGGGTCTGTGTCTTTTGTGTATGATCTCTCAACCAATTCCTATGTTTACTGTGTTATATCCTCAATCCTGTCATCCACTCCTCCTATGTGTTACTTCTTTCTCTTTGGAATTTTGCTTGTTAGCTCCTTTTCTTTGCTTATTTATTCTTCTCCCTCTTTTCTATAGCCTAATAAGTTTAATCTCCTTTCCTCTCTTTCAATTATTTCTGTTTATTAGGATTTTAAATTCCATTTTCAACCCTTTTCAGAGAATGTTCTTCCCTTACTCTCTTCATTATCCATCCTCCTTTTCTGTGTACTCTACCCTTGAATTCTCTCATGGCCACTTATATTTATTTAATCCTTTTCTGTTCTCTTCATTCCTCATGGAATCAAAACTTTCAAGTTCTCATTATGGGTTTTCCTTTCTATGTTATTTTTACCACTGCCTTGTACAGTTTGTCCTCCAGTGTCCTCCTTTCATTGTGCCTCACTCCCCAAGAAAAAAAAATGCATTAGGAATGACATAAAAGAATGTGAAGAAATAAAGAAATTTTGCAAATAGTTTTCCCCTCAAAGGCAACAGGCCTACTATAATTCCAATCAGCCCAGAAATATTTCATTAGCCCAACCTATATTAGCCAATAATTCCTTTTAGCGTCCTTATTTTCCTTATTTTCCCCAATTCTTTCTAAATCTCCTTGTTTTTCTAGGACAAGAAACTACTCACATCCAGTTTTCACAAGTATGTCATGAGTTTTGCCCCCTTGAGTACATAAAAATTAAACAAAAGGAAACACCCTCCTTCTATTCCCTTGCAAAATATATTAATTTCCAACCCTGCTGCCTGATTTAGAAATCAGTACTATAACTTGATTTCAGTTAGTTCTTCCCATTAACCAGCTCTTATTTAATTGATTGAAGTCTGTTTTTCATAGTTTTGGTGGTTGGGTTTTAAACATATAAGAGAAAAGAAAGAATCCTTGCTTCCCCTTAGAGAAGATGATTTATTCTAACTTCATTAAGAAGACTGAGGCTATCTGATATAAGGCCAACATCATTTCTCCTCTTCCATCCCTCAAAATACTTGGAAGCAACCCCACATCTGATTTACAGAATATACTGGCTAATCTCTCTATTCCTAATCTTGATTATTCATCCTCAAACCTTCTTAGGATAAATGGGACTCTCTCTTAACTAAACTGGTTGTCCCCAGTTCTATAAAGAGAAGGCACCTAAAATAATTGAATGTTGAATTGAACTGAGTTTAATTTAATTGCATAGATGAACATATTTATAAATAGCAGCAACTTGCAATCATTTGGATGCCTGCTCATCTGCAAAATCTTTGATCCTGGTATGATCTGAGATATGTTATTATGGATTATGACATGGTATGACTTGAGAAGTACTGAAAGTCCCATCTGCAGAAAGTTTTATAATGCCCCAAACCAGATCCACCTCTCATACCCTTCCCCACTCTTTGTAGGAAACTGCCACATTACTGTTTGGAGTTGGAGTATTAAAGGTCCCTGTCAAAATTCAAATGTTATTATGGATGACTAAAACATTAATCCATTAACAAATAAGCTTAAATTAGTTCATCAGATTATCTACCTTCTACCAAGAGCACATATCATGCCTTATTAGGAGAAATACTATATTAAAATCAATGCAATTCTAATCAGTGGTCAACTGAGATATTGTATGTAAAATGTTTTGTAAAATCTTAAAGATCTATATAAATGATAACTGTACTGTTATTATTATTATTGTGTTATTTTCATTATAATTAAAAAGATCTCATATCTGGTTGTGGTTTAACCACTGCTAATTCAAGTATTCTTAACCTATTCTGTGCTATAAACTCTTTGGGCAATTTGGTAAAACCTGTGTATTCCTTCTCACAATAGAATTTTAAGTGAAAAAAATAAAATATATAGGCTTGCAAAGGAAGCCAAATACATTGGTAGTTATCATTTTTTTTAAATCCTGGTCTAGTTCTATGTCCCATAAAATTCTCAAACTCTTTTGGATTTTAATTTCTACCTCTAAAATGAAGGAATTTGATTAAATATACTTCTAGCTTGAAATTCCCAATCTATATATGAGGGGAAAAAAAGGAGCTGAGAGGTTTTTGAATTAAACTCCAATCTGAAAATGAACTTCCTCCTAAAATATTTCCAAAAGTGATGATGTATTATTCTATGCCAGAAAAATATCTAATTTAAGAGAATTAATTGTCTCCTGAGGCAGGTCATTCCTATTTTAAACAACTCTAATTATGAGGAAGTATTCCATTTATTAAGCAGAAACCTACTTCTACCTAGTACTACCTACCATGGTGTGGTGTATAGAGTGCTGGATTTGTAGACAAGAAGACAAAGTTCAAATCCAACTTCAGAGACTTAGCAGTTGTATGACATTGAGCAAGTCACTTTACCTCTGTTTACTTCAGTTTCCTCAATTCTAAAATGGGGATAATACCATTTGCTTTGTGAAGATCAAATAAGGAAATATTTTTAAGATGCCACATAGTAAGTGCATAATAAATGTTTGTTTCCTTCCTTCTTAACTACCTCATTGCCAAATAGAACAAGTTTAATCCTTTTTCTATGTGGCAGTCCTATTCCCTCTAAATTTTTTCTTCTCCAGGCCTAAGATCCCTTGATACTTCTATCCATTATCATTTACTACAGTTTCCATTGCCTTCTCCCTTCCTGGTCACCATTCTCTGGATGCCCACTGATTTTCCAACTCCATTATAAAATGTGGTACCCACCATTTGTACTAACACAACATTGCTGTTCTAGTTAAAAATTAGTTTTAAGGTTTAAAATGTATTGAAAACTAGAAACATTAAAATTAGAAAATTAGAAATATTTTTTAAAGGGGGAAAAATTTGTAACTACCCAGAATTTCTAATTGGCAAGAAAAAAGTCAGAGAAACCCAGAGCTGGAAAGGATATGAGAGATCATCTACTATACAAAATGTTTTCTATAACATCTCTGATCAATGATCATTCAGACTTGCCCTAGATGCATTGGATAGTTGGGTGAATGGTTGGATAAAGGGTCCAGTGTCTCATGTGTCAATCAATTCTATTTTTGTATAGCTTGAATTATAGCCAGAGTGTTTCTCTGAAACTGCTATCCATTATACTTAAAACTGTTTTCCAGAGCCAAGGAAAACAAGCCTAATTTCTCTTCTGCATGACTTCCTTCCAGGTTGACAGAGATTGATTACTCAGTATTCTTTGAGTGTAGTCATTCAAACAATACTAAATTCAGCTAAGTATATCATGATAACACAATACAAAGCAGGTTAAATTTGAAGTCAAAGAACCTGGATTCTCTGCATTTAAACTGAAGTTGTGATACCCAAGTGATCTCAGGTAAATTGCCTAACCAAGGTCTCACTTTTCCTCATCTGTAAAATGAGGAGAATGAATTAAAGGACCTTCAAATACTATGAATAATGATCTAATCTACATGTCTTTATTTATTCTAGATTTTATGGCTTTGGAAGAAAGTGCAAAGTTGATAACTTTGTGTAACTCTACCTCACTTAAATCCAATTCATTCTCGTCAAGATATCACCTATGTTGTCATTGGTCCTCTTCAAAAATGAAGGACAAATAACAATAATAAACAGACATCAAAGATATTTTATAAATCTCTTGCTGAAATCCAGGTGTATGATATGACTGTGGTACTTCTCTAATTTAATCAAAAAATAAATAAACATTGTTTTGATATCTGTTCTAGATGGATCCATGTTGGCTCTTAACTATTTCCCATTATAAAGTGACTACATTACTCAACACCATATCCCATTCTAACTACTCAAAAACTGCCTTTTAAAAATACATTCTAAAATTTTAAGAAGAACTAAAGTTAAACCCACCAGTCTGTGATTAAAATAATCTTTTTCTTCTTAGGGAAAAGCAGTTTTTTCCCATTTCTATAATACCTTTCTAATTCTCAATGAATTTTCATTAAAAATAACATTTATTAAACAAAGCATAAAGAATAAAACACCAAAACATTTATATTAACATTTATATAAATGAAAACATCTATATAAAAGAATGATAATTCATGAAATAAAGTACTTCTACAAAATTGATTGTTTACTTAAAGAAAGACAGGGTGCTTTAAATTTAACAAGGTAGTTCACTGTATTTAACCTGAAATTTGTGGCTGCATGATATTGTCCAATGATCATCATTTTCCTCCAACCAGTCCCTTCAATGTCAAGCCTTTCTGTCTTGGACCCTTTTCTATTTTCACCACAGTAATCCCCAACTTTCTTTCTTGATGATATCATCAGCTCCTCTAGTTTTAATTACATCTATACAAATTACTTCCAAATCTAAATATTCAGCCATGGTCTCTTTCCTGAACTCTAGTTTTAAATTACAAATTGACTGTAGGACATCTAGTGTAGTTATCTAGTGAGCTCCCCATATTCCAAAAGAGAATTGGCTACATCCACCACCATTCCCCCAAAACAAAAGTATTACTCTTCTAAATTTCCTTATTTCTGCTTAAGACATCATCATCCTTTCTCACCAGGTTCATAAGCTTGAAGTCATCCTGGACTCTTTTCTCTCCCCAAAGCCTATATCCAATCAGTTACAAGACATCTCTTACTTACAAGCTTCTACTTTAGTTCAGCGATACATTATTTCTCCCTTGGACTGTTAGCATAACCTCTTTATTTGCCTTCCTGTTTCTAGTCTCTCTCTTCTCTAATCCACTGTTCACACACTGCTGCTAAACTGAAATTCTAAAACAGATCTTTGAGTATGTCATTGCCTGGCTTAAGAAGCCCCACGGTCTTCCTCTTGCTTCTGTTTCTCTTTTTAAGGTCTTCAAAGTTTAGCTGTAGCTTCTTTCTCCAAGCTTATTGCTCATTTCTCTCCTCCAGCACTCTACATAAGTTGAATTAAATTTACTTGTCTTCATTTATACACAACTGTGGTCTTGGTATATACAAATCTTCCCATTTTTTTGATTTTTCATATTTTTCATTCCAAATAACGTAATAATATTCCATTAGAGTCATATCCCATGGTTTGTTAAGCCAGTTGATCACTGGATGCAGAGTTTGATTCTGACTTTTTTTGCCATGACAAACCGTACAGTTATGGATATTTCTATATACATTTTCAAAAATCACCTAGAGTAACCAACAGAAATCACATCTGCCAATTTATTCTGGCAGTTTATAACCAACTATCATCATAACGCTGCTTCTACTTCCTCAGTTATCTTCACCCAAATCCTCTTTACCATGCTTTCCTTCTCTCATTATATGAATTTCCTCATATTGGTAATATATTTTGAAAATAAAAAGTAGAAAATTCAATCTAGCAAACATTTGTTAAAGTCAATTTATTTTCAAGAGTTATGCTAGGCAGTTTATAAAGTTTTTTTTTTAATTTATCATTCCAACTTTTAAGGAATTTATATTCTGCTATAGAATTCTCTACTTAGCCATCCATTTTAATCTAACTTGTTCCTTTTTTGAGTAAGACATCCTCTTCTACAAGCACATTCTTAACATGACAGATATTACCCTGTCTCAGTCATAATTGTAACATTAAATTTGCCTTTTTTCATTAAGATTGCTGGTCCTTCTCATTGTTTATAATCTGTGCATTTGTGTGCTTATCTTGAGACCATGTATTTTATTATTGCCCTTCTGCTTTGCTTCTATTTTCCAAAAATTAATAGTTCTCTACACTAACATTCTTTTCAAGTTGTTTCTACTAGTTTCTGTGATAGCTAGGTTGGTAGAAACATACAGAAAATTGTTTTCCCTCTCTCATCTTCAATTTTCATTTTAAAGCATTCTTGCTAAGGTGTAATTTCCTACTTTCACAATTTAGCTCATGCAATCTTCCCTCAGACTTTTAAACTTTGAATTTCCTCCTTCATTCTCTCTGTTGTTTTCCTCCCACCTGTCCCTTGGATATATTTTCTTTCTTTCTTTTTTTTTTTATTTGTGCTATTAACCCTCTGATTCATGCTTTCTTTCCTATTTCTTCTAATTCTCCCTCCTTCAATCCATCTAAGAGACACAATAGTCAGCCTCCTGACTGATGAGTTCTTAACCTAGACCATCATTCCACAGGGATGTATAGTCATGCTCACATGCTCCTCTTCTCTGGACTTCCTCTCCAGCTCCTCACTAGCAGTCCTTTCCCCAGGAAGGTATTCACTTCATTTCCAACTTCCCTTTGTAGGAAGTCTTTCCCTATTAAAATTTAAGCTCCCAGAAGGTTGAGATTGCTTTGTTTGCTCCAATCTTTATTCCCTAGGTTTAACATAGTACCTGATACACAGAACCAGTTCTTAGGATGAAATGAGATAATATTTATTAAAAAGCTTAGCACAGCATCCTACAGGTAGTAGACAATTAATTACTACTTGTTCTTTTATTCCTTAAATATTTTATCTATCTCTATGTCTATCTGTCTTGAAAGATTTGATCATATTATTCTCTTGCCCAAAAACCTGTAATAAAATCTCAACTTTCAGGCCAAGTTAATGTACCATATGATTCCAAACTACCTTTACATACAGTCTCCAAATATACCATGTACTCTTTGTTTCTCTATACCTGTGTTCGTGATGTTTACCTCACTCCTTTCCCACAATTCCACCTTAAGGTTCAACTTAAAGGTTCATTGATTAAGCCTTCTCTAATCTTTGTATTTATTGATTCTGATTATTGATATCGCTATCTTTCTAATACCATTTTCTTTTTTTTTAATTTTATTTAATAATAACTTTATATTGACAGAATCCATGCCAGGGTAATTTTTTTACAACATTATCCCTTGCACTCATTTATGTTTCGATTTTTCCCCTCCCTCCCTCCACCCCCTCCCCAAGATGGCAAGCAGTCCTATATATGTTAGATATGTTGCAGTATATCCTAGATACAATATATGTTTGCAGAACCGAACAGTTCTCTTGTTGCACAGGGAGAATTGGATTCAGAAGGTAAAAATAACTCGGGAAGAAAATCAAAAATGCAAATAGTTCATATTCGTTTCCCAGTGTTCTTTCTTTGGGTGTAGCTGCTTCTGTCTATCATTTATCAATTGAAACTCAATTAGGTCTCTTTGTCAAAGAAATTCACTTCCATCAGAATACATCCTCATACAATATCGTTGTCAAAGTGTATAATGATCTCCTGTTTCTGCTCATTTCACTTAGCATCAGTTCATGTAGGTCTCTCCAAATTTCCAGTTTCTAGCCACTACAAACAGGGCTGCCACAAACATTTTGGCACATACAGGTCCCTTTCCCTTTTTTAGTATCTCTTTGGGGTATAAGCCCACTAGAAACACTGCTGGATCAAAGGGTATGCACATTTTGATAACTTTTTGGGCATAATTCCAGATTGCTCTTCAGAATGGTTGGGTTCGTTCACAACTCCACCAACAATGCATCCGTGTCCCAGTTTTCCCGCATCCCCTCCAACATTCATCATTATTTTTTCCTGTCATCTTAGCCAATCTGACAGGTGTGTAGTGGTATCTGAGACCATTTTCTTTCTTTTTGGTTGTTATATGGTCATTTCAGGAGTGTCTGACTCTCTGTAACCCCATTTGGGATATTCTTGGCTGAGATACCTTAATGGTTTGCCATTTCTTTCTCCAGTTCATTTTACAATGAGTTAAATGACTTCCCTAGGGTCACATAGCTAGTAAATGTCTGAGGTCAGATTTGAACTTAAGAAGATGAATTTTACTGACTTCAGGTCCACTGTGCTACCTACCTGACTATGTACCTTCTGTCTCTCTTACCTTAGACCAGTCTGGCCACTGGATCCAGATGGTTCCAAAGGAGAAAGTGAGGCAGATGACTTTGCCCAGCCCTCCCTCATTTACATCCAATTCACTTGACCTCCCTGATGTCATGTTGCCCTAGGACAAACAACATTTTAACTAAATCTCAAGCCTCATGATTTTGTGATGGGAAGGAGAAGGTGGGAAGGAAGAAGAGGAAATAGGAGAAGAACAAGGAGAGAACAAACATAAAGAGCTATCATTCCAAGAAAACTAAATGAGGCTCTTACTATTAGTAGCACTATCTTCCCTTTCACAAGGGTCCCTGCAAAAAAAAAGAAAAAATACTGCAGGAATGCCTGAGCTTCTACTCTGGGACAGGAACTCTAAAATACTTTCTTACATTAGTGGCTGATTTATTCATTCTTTGTTCAACATAAGTTCATTAAGCAGGTGTCTCCCAGATGGTAAGACAGTGCGTTTAAAGACATTCTAACCTATAGCCAAGGAGGAACTCTGGAGAAGATCTGGAATAAATGCTGCCCACCAGGAAACATATGAAAAGAGAGTTGCTATAAACTGGTCATGTGGTGAGGGCAAGGGATACTGAGTGGGATCCACTTCAATAGTTCCAATGTCAGGAGCAATCACTGTAGCTCCTTAGTGATCAACCTGAGGTGAATTTATGTGAAACAATAGACAGGAATCCCAACTTGGGCAAGTATGGATCTGTTGTTATCTGCATCCCTGAAGGTAAATCCAAACAGGTGACATCACATCCCTATTTAGTTATGGGCAGAACTAGTGGAGATACAAAGCTTTCATGAAATTTCATGACAAGTTTCTACAGACACAAATGACTATTATACAAAATAATACAGAATTAAGCTACAAGATGGGTATAAAGTATTCTGAGAGAGTCAAGAAGATGAAGACCATTCTCATATTGGGAGAAAAGATAATGTTCAGTGAGAATCTCATAGAAAAAGAACCTGAACCTTAAGTTTAAGGACAGTTAAGAGTTCAACAGGATGATAGGGCCCAGGAAACAACTGGCACTGTCAATTTTCATTGATCCTACTAAGATCTAACATATCTAAACTAAATTTATTACGTAAACCAAGAGCTGCCAATGCACAAAACTTAAACAAGAATAACTAGTTCCAGGCCTTTTCATCTTCTGGTTCCCTGTGGCAATAAGCTACACATGGTTCCCTCCGCATTTTCATCAAATATTTACTAGGCATTCCTAATTTTGTGGTACCAATGAGGACACTATGGGGGGCTACACAAAAATCCTGTCCTGGAAGGATTTATAACTGTGTTAAAAACAAGGTATGCTTTTAATCTCTGGTAGCAATTCTTGAATAATTAGGTACAAAGTAACCATTCTTCCCAGAAATAATAGATGGGTTTAAGAATTCCAGAAAAGACACCCTCTTGATAACTATTTGGAAATGTACCATCTGATTTATCACTATAGACACCTCCCTCATGTTCCTGTATGCCTCAAATTAATGAATAAAGTCATGAAGACAGACCTTTAAACTTTTTGCCCATTTTTACCATGAAATATTAGAAAACAAAGGAATGCCAAAAAGTTCACTATAAAACTATCTTGAGTGTAAAGAAATATACTGGGTACATAGGAAAATCTAGTTATCAAGCACCCCTTTCTCATTAATAAGTTTAAGGTCAGCTTATATGGATAATCTGTGGGTAGCCAAAAGTCTTTTTGGGCCCAAAATATTTCCCCCTTTGGACAACAGATTTTCCATAGGCTTATTCCTCAAGATTAAGTCACCAAGTCACCAGAAAGTCCCTATTCAAATGTAAATAAATTAATAGATAAGAAACAAGGCATTAAATTATTACTACTCAGTACAACACTAGAATGACATCAGTTTTTCAGATCATGAAATCAAACTCACCTTTCAAGCCTTACCATTAAATGAAGGTGACTAGGGATTCTGAAAGACTTTGACTATGAATCAGAATATTAATGAAACTAGCATTATATAATATTTGCAGTTTTACAAAGCTTTTTACATACATTATCTCATTCAATCTTCACAATAAGTCCTTAAAGTATGTAGTTATTTCTATTATTATTATTATATTTCTATTGTGTCCATTTTATAGATGGGATAACTGAAATTGGAATATTAGGTTCTAAACCCAGAATCACTTAGCAAATAAATATCTGAAGTTGGAACTCAGTAAATCAATTAACTCAACTGAAATCGTTCTCTATGGTTTCAATGATCTCAACAGTAGAATCTCATGGTCTTTTGTTAGTCTTCATCATTTTTTACCTCTCTGCTACATGTAACACTACTTTCCTCCTAGATGCTGTCTCCTTTCTGCTTTCTCTTGGTTCTCTTATTAATATGATCCTTCTCACTTGGTTTTCTATGTGATATTAACAGCTATATTGTAACCCCCCAAGCCTCTGTCTTAATTCATCTTTTTCTTTTTACACTCTCTTGGTGAGGTCAACTCTTCTGGATTAAATTACCACCTTTATGAAACTGCTTCCCAGATCTAAATGACTAATCACAGTCTGTCTCCCTTCCAGATTCTCACACCATAGACAATCTTTTAAATATTTCAAACTTGATGGCCCATGGACATGTCAAATGTAAGCTCCTTACTAAATGTGATTATCTCACTTTTTTTTATGTGAATCCCATGAGTACAGTCCTTTGCTTGGATATAAATTAGGCTAAATGATCTCTAAGGCTCTTTCAATCTCTAAGATTCAGTAATTCTGAAATCTGTCATCTGAAGGGCAGATTACCTAAATTTGAAAAAGGCTCATCAACAGAAGGTTCAAAATGGGAGATAGACATTGGTTAAAAACAAGCCTTGATGATTTGACTATGTTGCCCAGGGCAAGCCTTGATCTGCTTCAATAGCCAGAAGGCATAGAAAACTGAGTAAAGTCATATTCCCTCCTGCTACTGAGTTGGGTCTTCAGTGTATCCCTCATGAATGGCATTTAAAGAGACAAGAGGGCAAGTCTTTCTATCATTGGGATAGTCAAAAAGAAAATCCAGGATCAAAGACCTAGTTTGCTTACTTGAGCATTAGAAACTAGTCAAAACTTTCAGAGGAAAGGAAACCAATATGAGTAGATTCGGGGAGGGAGTGGAAAGAGAGACTTTAAAGTTCTTACTCAACTCAAAGATGTTGGTTTATGACTAGGTCTGTCCACTTGTGCACTACAGCAAGATTTTCATCCTACTTCCTCCCCTCTCTATCAGGAGGGACTCTAAGAGCACCAGAAAATACAAGACACTGCCTTTAAATATTACTAATCTCCACAGTTGAGGAAATATGAAAACTAAATAAAGCACCAAAATAATGAGGCATAACTTGATTTTTATTTCTGTTCTCTGAATACTTTTCTGGACTTTTGTCTGTGTTAATTCACTAAAGAAAACTCTACCTTTTGTTCAATGCTACAGTTGGTATTAAGCGTGATGAAATTATTCAAATGTTCTTATCCTATGAATGAATGGTAGTAATGCTTTACTTGCTCAATTTAAAAATCAATTCGAACTTCAGCCACAAGGCCCCAAAACCTCCTGCCAGCTCCTTTTCCCTATTCTGACTAATCTTATCCACCCCTCATTTTAAAATGGAGTTTTTATGCTTTGTCCATCTCCTTCCTCATTCCATTGTGACTTCTCTCTGGCCTTTTTTGTGTCATGAGCCTTCTTAGGAGTCTGATAAAAGCTGTGGCAGTTATGGCTCTCTTGTAGAATTTTTTTTCAATGTTTCAATTTTCTTTTCTTACAAATTATTTAATATTTTATTTTCCTTAGTTGTATGAGAAACCAATTTTTAACATCTGCTGTTAAAACTTTTGAGTTCCCCACATGTGCAAAAATGTTTGTAGTAGCTGTTTTTGTAGTGGCAAGAAACTGAAAATTGAGTGGATGCTCCTCAGTTAGGGAATGGTATATGAATATGATGGAATAATATTGTTCTATAAGAAATGATGAGCAGGCTGATTTCATAAAAACATGGGAAGACTTACATGAGCTAAATAAAGTGAATAAAACCAAGAGAGCATTGTTCACAGCAACAGCAAGATTATGTTTTGATCAGTTATGATGGATTTGGCTCTTTTCAACAATAAGTTGATTTAAGGCAATTTCAGCAGAGTTATGATGGAAAAAGCCATCCACATCTAGAGAGAAGACTATGGAATCTGCATGTGGATCACAGCGTAGTATTTTCATCTTTTTTGATGTTGTGATTTGTTTGCTTGTTTTTTCTCTCATTTTTTTTCTCTTTTGAGTTGATATTTCTTGCAAAACATGATAAATGTGGAAATATATTTAGAAGAATTGCACGTGTTTAAAATATAATGGATTAGTTGTTGTTTAGGGGAGGGAGAAGTGGTGAGGAAGAGAAAAATTTGGGTCAGAAAATTTTGCAAATGTGAATGTTGAAAACTATCTTTGCATGTATTTTGAAAAATAAAAACTATCATTATTTTTAAAAAAAATAAAGCTAAGTTCCAAATTCTCTCCCTTTCTTCCTCTTGCCATCCCTACTGAAAAGGTAAGTGATTTGATATAGCTTATACCCATGTAGTCATGTAAAACAGTTCCATAGTATTCATGATGTGAAAGACAACAGACAAAAAACTCTCAAGGAAAAAAGTATGCTTCAATTTGTAATCAGACACTATCAGTTCTTTCTATGGAGTGGATAGTATTTTTCAGTCTTAATCTTTTAGAATTGTAGCTAGTCACTCTATTGCTGAGATAACAAAATCATTCATTGTTGATCATCTTAAAATATTCCTGTTACTCTGTATGTAGTATATTTCATTTTACATTAGCTCATAGTAAATCTTTTGAAATTTTTCTGAGAGGATCCTGCTCATCATTTAGCATTCCATAATAATCACATAACACAATTCAGACACTCTACTATTCATAGGTATACTTTCAATTTCTAATTCTCTGCCATCAGAAAAGAGCTATTATAAATATTTTTATATTTACTGGTCCTTTTTCTTTTTTTTTTTCTCTTTGAGGATACAGACCTAATAATAACAATTTCTAAGTCAAAGGATATGCATGGTTTTATAGCCCTTTGGGCATAGTTCCAAATTGCTCTACAGAATGGTTGAATCACTTTACAACTCCACTAACAATGCATTAATGTCTCATTTTTCTCATATTCTCTTCACCATTTATTATTTTATTTTTGGATATCATCTTTTCATATTCAGCTCTGTCTAAAGGCACATATACATGATTTTCTATTTACCTCTGGTTTTTTCATTAAGAATACTTAAAAGTCTTGTAGTTCATCTAATATTCATTTTTTTTCTCCTGAAGGATTATATCTAGTTTTGATGAATCTGTGATTATCAGTTGTAATCCTAGTTCCTTTGTCCTTCAGAATATCATATTCCAAGCCTTCCTATGCTTTAATATAGAAGCCACCAAATCTTGTAGAGCTTCATATTTGAATGGTTTCTTTCTGCCTGCTTGTAATATTTTCTTCTTAACCTGGTAGCTCTGGAATTTGGTTATAATATTCTTGGGATTTTTCATTTTAAAATGTCTTTGAGGATGTGATCTGCGGATTCTTTAAATTTCTCTTTTTTTATTCTCTGGTTCTAGAGTATAAGGATAGTTTTCTTTGACAGTTTCTTGAAAGATGCTACCTAGGTCATTTTTTTGATCAAGACTTTCAGGTACTCCAACAATGTTTAAAATATCTCTAACTGGATCTATTTTCCAGGTCAGTTGTTTTTCCAATGAGATGTTTCACAATGTTTTCTATTTTCCATTCTTTTGGTTTTGTTTTATTATTTCTTGATTTCACATTGTCATTAGCATCCATTTCCTCAATTCTAATTTTGAAGTAATTTTTTTTTTTTTTTTTTTAGTGAGCTCTTGTACCTCTTTTTTCACTTTTCTAGTTTTACTTTCTAGGGAATTTTTTTTTTCTTCAGTGACTATTGTGCATCTTTTTTCCATTTGGATAATTCGGCTTTTTAAAGCATTCATCTCCTCATTGTCTTTTTGTTCCTCTTTTACCATTTGGCCTAGTCTGTTTTTTAAAGTATTATTTTCTTTAGACTTTTCTGTGATTAATTTACCAAGCTGTTGACTCATTCTTCATTCTTTTCTTGCATTACTGTCATTTCTTTTTCTAATTTTTCTTCTACCTCTCTAACATGATTTTCAAAAATCCTTTTTGAACTCTTCCAAAGCATGAGACCAAGTCTTCTCTTTCTTGGAGGCTTTAGATGTAGGAAGTTTAGCTTTGTTTTATTTTTCTGAGTGTATGTTTTGATCTTCCCTGTCACCATAACTTTCTTTGATAAGATTTTGTTTCTGTTGTTTATTTATTTTCCTAGCCTATTTCTTGACTTTTAATTCTTTGTTAAAGTATAGCTCTGTCTCCAGCATGGAAGATGCACTGTCCCAAGCTTTAGGGGTTTTATGTAGCTGTTTTCAGAGATACTTGGAGGGACCTGTAGGTTTTTAGTTCTTCCAAGGTGTTATGATGTAAGGAGAAATGTGTTTACTATTCTTCTGGCCTGTACTCTGCTCTGCAAGCATCTGCAAGCCCTCTTTTCTGCCCTGGAACTGTGAGGAGAGTCCCCACTCCAGTCTGCTTGCAAGCTCTGCTTGGACTACCTACCACCCAAGATTTCAACAGGCCTTCTCTGTTTTCTGGAGCTTGTTCTGTTTTGACTGGGCCTGATCTGGATTGTGCTTTTACTCTCACCTAGTGGGAGTCAAGTGGGAGAGACCTTTCCTGCTGATCTAAATTGTACTTGAGTGAAAAATGACTTTACCCCTTTCTTTTGTGAGCTCTACTCCAGGAATACTTTGGTGACACAGCCTAAAGGTGTTTGATGGGGTTCTGGGGAAGAGTTCCTGTTTTTTTCATCTTATTTTTGCCCACCACCAACATTTTAAACACATGAAATAAAATACATATAATCATAAAAGAAAATAATCATATTGAAATAAAATTATCAAAATAGTAACCTAATAAATTTATAGATCCCAGTTAAAGAAAATTTGTTGTATTTCATTTCTTTCCTGACACTTATCTATAGAGACCAGAAGACATTGATACCTTCAGAAGAACTGAAACTATTGTCAGCAATCCTAAGGCTTAAGTTTTCTATGGATTTAACAATGTCCTTGATGACCCTAAGGTTAAGTCAACCTAAGGGACAGTTATGAGGGTCTGAAGTTGCTGCCTCCAGGTACATTGATAAAATGAAAAAGCTAAATCTCAAGGACAGCTTGAACTACTTTAGGAAAAGCCAGCAAAAGGTTAAGTCTGTGGATCTCATTCTAGATAAAATCACTGTTTCTCTCTAAGACAAAGACTAGCCAGCCAGAAAAGTCTCTACAAGCTATAAGACCTGGCAGAATCAGGATTGGGTTATTAAATAAACTGAAGTAAAAGTGAAGAAAATAAAAACAGACAGAGATGTACACTCTACAATAAAAGTGCTATCAGAGACTTCAAGGTATGGTAAATGAAAGCATTTGAAATTAAAATGCCCAGTAGAGTGGATCTAGTATGTTCACAGAAGGCTTTATCAAAGCAACCATAATGAGCAGAATCATGACACTGAAGGAGGTAGAGGTAGCATGACAATATAATGCTGAAGTTTGAGTCAATCAATCATCAAAAATCTATAAAGCCCCTAAAATGCCAGGCATTTGTAGGAAAACATGCTTAAGAGCTTGTTCAGGGGCAGAGAGTAGAATGGGGACAGAATGATTTGGAGGAGGGATATTCTTACTGTGTCATGTTTGCTGTGAACTAGTCATATCTACTGGTTGACTATAAAAGGGAAATATACTGGTAGGGGCTTGTGTGCTATAGTTTTAGAAAGACTAGCCTACAAGAAACCCTACACTATGGGTGAAGCACTGATTTTCTGGGGATCCAATCCAATCTTGCAAGAGCAAGATGGGGAAGTTCTATATTGAGATGGGTAAATTAAGGCTCATCAAAAAAGGATACAGTGATTTGTACACTGTCTCACAGCTAATAAGTGTTAGAGTTGGGATTGGAACCCAGGTCCTTTGGCACAAAAATCCAATGTTTTTCCCACTAGATTACAGATGCTTTCCCTAATAACTGGTAGTTGAACAGCATAGGTACACAAAATGCTATTTTTTTTTTTATGCAAGTGTACTATTTAAAGAATGAAAACGAAACCAGGACCACAGAAAAAAATGTTTTCTTCTGAAAAAATATCTTTAGAGTGTGCCAAAAAAGGGACAAAGAAGAGCAATATAATGCTGGGGAGGAAAATTCCAATATTGCCTTTTATGCAGAAATAATGACATGAAGGAATAAGCAGGAAGAAAAGTCTTTGATTTCTCCTCTAGTATCAATACATTGGATTTCTTGAGAATCCTTAGGGACAATCTGCCAAGGAAAATCTTGCAGATTCCAAAGCTAGTGTCCATGTTTCACAGCAGGGCGAAAGTCTCCCTCCTGGTTTTGCTGACAGGCCCAAGTCCAAGAAGATAAGTATCTGTCTCACATTCCAGCAGCCCATCAAAATTCTTTTCTTATCTTGTAGCTCAGTCAGTTATGCCTCTCTTCTTCTTCAGCCCTGCTCAGAACTTTTCTGTTAACAATTCTGCGAAATGACTTAGCATAGTTCTTGGTATTCTTAAGAAACCACCACTCAGAAAATATAGATGACAATGGGAAGGCATATTTCCACAGGGAGATGGAACTGATGTACAAATTACATTCCCAGGCTTGATGCTTTAATACTGTATTGCAATCAAATTCATGTTTTAAAACAAACAAGAAAAAAATAAATTATGACCACAAAAAATTGACCCCCATAACCACAGTCACACTTCCTGGAGGGAGTTGGTTGCTGGAGTGACTAGCCAAAAGAATCAGCCTGTGTATTCACTTTTCCCAAACTGCCATCCTATAGATTTCATCTTTTCCACAGGGGACTTGACAAGTAGAGGATAACTACAACTTTGTCTCCACTGCTTTCAGGCTGATGCCAAGATGAACAAACTAACATTTGGATGCTTTCCAAGAAGGAAGCTAGAAAAATAGAACAGGACCAACAGAAAAGCAACTGATTTTCTGAACTCTCCTCTCTTCAAAGGAAAAGAGCTCCAAGGACTTTTAGGTCCCTTTTGTCAGCAAAGGAACTTTACTTCTTGGTTGCTGACCATGTTAAGCTAAAGGGTCTTAAGGGACAAAAGGGGTACTTAATTTTCATATTTCATTTTTGTTGTCATGGAAACTTCAACAGCCTCCTTGATTGTGCCTCTAGAAACCTGAAATCTACAAATTACAGCATATCAAAAGGATGAGATTCCTGTCAGTCCACTTAGGAGAACTCTAGCATGTTCTCTCTCTCTCTCTCTCTCTCTCTCTCTCTCTCTCTCTCTCTCTCTCTCTCTCTCTCTCTCTCTCTCACAGAAAAAATATACATATACACATATATATGTGTATATGTATATATGTGTGTGTGTGTGTGTGTGTGTATATATATATATATGTATATGTATATGTATATATATCACAGAGGACATAATATGTTGAGAGAGACATATGAACCTGGAGTCAAGTAACTACAATGAACTATGTCACCTCACTCTCAAGAAAATTGCTTTGGCTCCCTATTACCTCTATGTTTGACATTAAAATACTTAATAAGTGGACCCCAATCTACTTTTCTAGTTCTTCAGATACTATTTAGTGACACTGGCCACCTTGCTGTTCAACACAGCATAACAAAATATCCACTGATTCAGAGCTTTTATACCAGCTATCACCCAAACCTGGAATACCTTCCCTCTCAACCATACATCATGATTTTCCTGGCTTTCTTCAAGACTGTGCTCAAACACCATGCTCTAGTTCCCCTAGGTGGCTTCCCCTAAAATTATCTCCCATCAACTTTGGATAGCTAAAGAGTATACAATTCAGTATATTAAACATATACACATATATTCATGCATATGCATCTCCCCCTTCTCTTTTAAAAATATTGACTACAAAAGATGGTTCTATGCAGTAGGGTGTGAGGGGGAAAAAGGGACATATCTGGAGTTGAAAAAATAATATAAAAACTAAAGACACCAACAACTTTTTAAATGCCGAGTCTTATGCAAAGGATCTTAGATCCACACCTGAAAGGGATCTCAAAAGTCATCTAGTCCAACTGCCTCATATTAACAGATGAGAAAACTAAGTCATCTCAGAGACATTACAGGAATCATCATTGTTATCTATTTCAGTGTCTGGTACACTGAAAGAACTTAAAAGCTGTTTTGTTGTTGTTTTTGTTTTTGTTTTTGTTTTTTTGACTAACAAGTAACAAGTGGCAGACTCAGGATTCCAATCAATTCCAATCAATCCAATCAGGACTTGAGCCCCAATGATCTTTTCAATTCACTTCAATCTTTGAGAGTCTCCTTCCTTCTGTGTGTAAGTGTGTCTGTCCCTGTCTCTCTTTTTTCTCCTTTTCCCTCTCCCTTTGTCTTTCATTTGTAATATAGGCTCAAGAACACCTGTAGTGCCTACTTTTTTTTTTTTTTTTTTTTAAGGAATGTTAAAGTAGCTAATGTATTTAAACTATTTGCAAACCTTAAAATCAACATAAATGTCACTTAAAAGCCTGGGTATCTTCTCTGCCTCTAGCTCATTAACAGTTAATTAGAAAAATCTGTGCAGAAATGAGAAGGCTGAATGGCATCTTGTCACAAATCCATCTCAGTAGAAATGTATACAGGTCTTAAAATAATTTACAAACCTCAAAAGCTACCTGGACCGGGGTGGGCTCTGTTTGTTTTGAGACCTGACAGAAAGCCTGGAGGCCCCTAAACCCACAAATCAAAATCAACCCCAAATCCAAACAAGTCCTCGCTCCTGATCCGCTCTGAAGGCCAGAGGGGCGTGTTCTCCATCCCCCTCCCTTATAAAACAAGGCGGGCTGGAAGCCCATCTTGCATGCAGCTTTCTGGGCACAAAGCTGAGTGAGTGACTGGCCTCTGTGATGTGGGCCTGGCTGGCAGCTCTACAAAGGCCAGACCGAGGGGATACAGTCTAAACAGAGAGGGCTGTTTGGTTTCGCTTCCGGAACCGCTGAAAAGCTAAAGTAAAGGGGCTTTTCAGGCTCGTTTGCTGGCTCGGAATTCTCCAAAGCTGGCCGCCCTTGATGAGGAGGCCGGGAGACAAGCATCTGAAAAAGGAGCTCGGGGTTAGCAGCTGGATAATACGCTGTCCCAGCAGATCACAAGGTTGCCCATCTCAGGCTAAGTAAAGGCCAGGACAAAACCCCTCCCTCGTGGTCTTCCTTACCAGTACCCCCTCCTCTTCCTAGAAAAGGAAGGAGGAAGCTACCCTGAGCCAGACTTTTCACATCAGGGCAGATTCCTAAATCAGAAAAGCAGCTTGACGCTAGCCGATTATGTTAACCCCTTCACTCCGAATTCCCTGGAAAGTGGTTCGGGCTGCAGCCCCAAAGCAAATTCCCGTTTAATTTAATTGCTTTGGTTTACGTTCTTCTCAATAGCACAAAGGCAGAAAGATTATTAGTGCATAAATGCCCTAGGGGCTGGAACTGGAAAAGGTTTTTTCCCCCTTCCTTTCTCTCTCCCTCTCTCCTCGTGATGTTAGTAAGTCCTACTTGGGAGTATAACCCAAACACATTCAACCCATAAAACGAATTAAATAATTGGTTGGTTGTAAAATATCATGATTAACTGGAACTACCCAAGACTCCCTGGTACCGCCCTACATATTTTCAGGTTTTTTTTTTTTTTTTTTTTTTTTTTTTTTTTTTTTTTTGCCTACTGAACGCCGTGCAATTAGGGCAGGGAAAAAAATATGCTTAAATAGTGAGTGAATGGTGCTTTTTTGCTCCAAGGTACCATTGGGAAAGAGGGGGAATACGAAGCAGAGAAAAGAAATTAGGACTTCCTCCCCACCGTAATCACAGCTGACTCAATACTCCTGTGCCAGCTCTACTGCCCCCTCTCAAACTGCGACCCTCATTCTCGTGGACCACCACCAATGCCCTCCACTTGTTTCTACCTATGGCTTTACTGTATTCTGTACCATCTCTACTACTGCCCCCAATTTACCCCAGTGGGAAATATCCTGCCAGGAAGCAGGCAGGTGGATGGGTACAGTCTGGGATCATTCAATCTGAGATGAAGCAGAAGCCTAGAGAAAGACCTGGAATTATAATAGAAGGAAAGGATTTTGAAACTTGCTCTACCATTTAGCACTTATTTAACCTTGGGCAAACATCACTGAATTCTCTAGACCTTGCTTCCTGAGCAGTAAAATAAGGTGCACGGCCAGACAACCTCTGATTTCTGAATTTCCTCCCAATTCTAAATCTACAATCAAATGAGATAATATTTGCAAAGTACTTAGCATAGTGCCTGAGACATAGTAAGCACTTAATAAATGCTCATTTCCCATTCCTTTTTCCATCTTTCAAACTAAATGCAATGGAGATAAAGAAGAAAGATGCACTAGAAGATAAGACAGTAGAGAAGAAAGGTACGTTAAGGGAATGGTGGACACAAATTATCTAGCTACACCTCTCAGTGGAAATCATGTTTCTCCTACTGAATTCCTCAAATTTGCTTCAAAAACCATGTACATGGAAGCAATCAGCAGTTATTAGAGTTGGGTGGCTAGGATGTACTTGCTCTGGCAGCTGCTGATTTCAGCACCTCTATTTATGTGGAGAGAACAGGACTTTAGACCCCACTATGACCTGGGCCTCTTCAGTCTTTCCATAGGCTTTGGAGAGCCATATAAATCCTGTGTGACCAAAACATTTCTTTAAACTGCTTTGGTTGTTTCCCAGAAAAAAAAAATGCCTTCATTCAGGAAACTGGCATTAGAGAGCCCAGCTGGACACAGCTTTTCTGCAGATTTTAGCCTGCCTCTTTCTTGCTTTGTAGAACTGTGGGTGGGAAGGAAAATAAAAGAGAATAAAGTCAGGGAGACAGATAACAATCATCACTTACTTCGGTTTCTACTCATCTGAGGAAACAGAATGAATCAGAAAGAACTTTGATAAATCTTCTTGTTTCATCCCTCTATTTGCAGGAGGGTTCAAAGGAGGATTCAAAGGAGGATTACTCCTGAGAGATCCATGAATAAAAGGACAGGGTCCCAACTAAAAGGACCACTGTATTGGTCATACAATAATTACAAAAGTTAATGACCAATGCTATCCAATCTCTCTCTTATATGTAGTTTAAGCTCATTATATATTCTCATCTTCTAGTAATCTATGTACTGATTGTGCCCATAAGGTAGAGTTGAGGATAGTCGGTCAGTGTCTACCACATGCCATAATGCTGGGGATACAAGGAAAGGAAAAAGTTAGCTTCTGTTTTCATTAAGCTCACAGTCTAATGGAGGAGACAACACACAAAAGACTATATAAAAACACCATATCAAGAGTCAGATATACACACATAAATGTGTATATATATCGCATAAATTATATATTATACATATGGGAAGATTACATACAAAAGACTGTACAAACTCTATATCAACAGATTGATACACATGTATATTTATATGTATACATATATATATACACATGCATATATATGTGTATATATGTGCATGTGTGTATATGTGTGTGTGTGTGTGATAAATTAGAGATGATAAACAGGAGAAAGCACTAACATTAAAGTGGGTTGGAAAAGGCTTCATCTTGCAGGGAGTGGGACTTCATTTGGGACTGGAAGTCAGAGAAACTAAAAGGCAAAAATGAGGGAGAGACACACAAGCATGGGGGAAAGATTGGGGAAATACCCAAAGTTGGAACCATGTGAGGAACAGCAAAGAAGTCAAAGGGCTTTAGGAAGATCATGTTGGGAGTTGAGTGGAGCATAGGCTGGAATAGGGAGAGTTTTGTAGCTGGGAACATAATCTGCAGGCTATTGCTCCTGCAGTAGTCCAGGGATCAGGAGATGTGGACTGGACTATAACAGAATGGTAGCTGTGTCAGAAGAGAGAAGGTGTTATATATGAAAGATATCAAGAATACAAAAAAAAAAAAAAAAAAAAAAAAAGCTTTGTAACAGACAGTTTATGACGGGTAAAAGTGAAGAGTCAAGGATACCAAAATTGTGAGTCTAAATGATAAGGAGGAGGGTGATGCTCTTGACAGTAATAGGGAAGTTAGGAAGAGGGGTGGGATAGAGTATATCAGTGATTTCAGTGATCCTTCCAAATGAGGAAATTGCTTCTACTAAACCAGGTCCACACTTTCTCTGCAACTTTAATCTCAGTTACATGATGACACTGAGAAGACTAAATAATCTATTAAGAGTTCTACAACCAGTATACATCAGCTTGTCCATCAAACAATATGCTTACTACAACACCAGGTACAATTGATTACAACATTTTTGTAATTTTTTTCCCTTTTTGGGATAGCTTTTAAAGCAAGTACCATTTGAATCTATGAGAAAGTTTAGTCTTTAAATGTATGGTTTCAAGGAGAACATATGTTCTCAAACCCCATATGAGTATCATTCAACTTCCTACCAACCACTTTTCATGATTAAACACACATACTAACCCAGTGAAATTCTCAGTAAAGACACTAATTAATTATTAAGATGTCAATAAGACAGAAAACTTTTCCTCATTCCCCTACTCTTCCCATCCTGAATATCCTAGTGCAAGTTACAGCTTTGAAGTGTGTGTGTGTGTGTGTGTATGTGTGTGTGTGTGTGCATTATGTTGTAGATTTTAAATAAGACCTGAGATTCTTTGAGTAAAGGGAATTCCTTCCACCAACACAAAATGGCAACTATTTTGAAATTTAAAATCTTAGAGAGTATTCTATGGTAACAGAAGTTGTGATTTTTACCTAGGCTTACATAGTCTGTAAGCCACAAAGGTAGAAATTGAACTTAGATATTCTTGATTTAGAGACACTGTAGCAAAATCCCTTATCTCCTAGATATCAAGTCATAAAACTGAAAAGAACTTCAGAGATTATCTAATCCAATCTTTTCATTTTACTGGGAAGGAAATTGAGAGGGAATTGGAAAGTGGGGGAAGACAAAAACAGACAGACTGACTGATCAACCTTTTAAGTTTCCAAAGCAAGTTATTATGACGATCCTGTGCAGTAAGCCTAAATCATAAATATATTATTGTCCTTATTTCTCCCCTTCTTTTTCCTCTCTTCTCTCCTCTGGGAGATAGTACCACCACTCTATAATTCAGTCTTTCACCACTTTACACCTAGACTACTGTAAAAGCCTGCATTTGGATCTATCTCTATCCTTCTTTCAGCTGCCAATGTGATATTCCTAAAGCATCAGAACCCCATGTTTAACCATGTAACACACATCCCACCCTACTCCCTTACTCAGTAAACTCCACTACTTCCCTATCACCTTCAGGATCAAATATAAAACTTTGTTTGCCATTCAAAGTCCTTCATAATCTAGCCCTTCTCCATCTTATACCCCACTCCCCAATATGTACTCTCTGATAAAGAAACACTGGTCTTCTTAATGTTCCATAAAAGAGGAAACTCTGACTCTTGTATGGTATTTTTCTCGGTTTTCCCCATGCCTGGAATGCTCTCCCTCTTCAATTCTATCTACTGACTTCCCTGGTTTCCTTTAAATACCAATAAAAATTATATTTTTACAGGAAGTAATCCTCAATCCTTCTTAATTTTAATGTTTTCATTCTGTTAATCATTCCCTATTTATCCTGTTTATTATATATATATATTTAGATATTGCTGCTACTTTTAGATTGTAAGCTTCTTGAGAGCAGTGATTGGCTTTTACTCCCTTTTGTATCCCTATTCTTCAGCACACTGCCAAATATATCGTAGGTATTTAATAAATGTTTACAGATTGACAGATTATTCAACAAATAAGGAAAAAAGATTTGGAAGCATCAAATGACTTGCTACGGTCATACAATTATTAAGTATCAGATTTAAGATCTGACTCCAAATCAAATGTTCTTAATATTTTGTACTGGATTTTTATCATAATAGTTCTCTACCCATGTCTCTTTTCTTCTACCTATTCACTTCACCTATTCTCCTAAAAATACTTCTGATAGAAATATGTAGAGGGCTGAAACTCTGAATCAGACAAGAGGGCACTTAAGGCCTACCTATTCGATGTGAGATAATGGCTCAATTCGCATATATTTGGATGATGGCTCCCCTCAGCATTGGTGCTTGCTGAATGCTTGGTTGTGAGATAATTGTAGGCAAGGATTGGAGGGCAAAGGGAGAGAAGTCAGAGTCACTTGGCGGCAGGACGAGGAGGAGAGAGGCTAGAGACTCCGGACTCAAGAATCCAGGATACATCTTTGGCAAGCCACGTGGCAGCTTGTCTGCCTCCTTCACTTTTCCTCCTAAAGACCAAGGACTTTGATTTATCCTGACTCTGGCTGATCCTGAGGCCCTCCAGGGAGCTAGCCTGTACTTAACAGAAATAACTTAGGGTGCTTTTTATTTTATTTTATTTTATTTTATTTTTTTTATGGAGAAAAGATAAGATCTGAATTCAAATTCTTTTTCTGAAACATATTATCCCCAGTTACATTTTAAAGATTTTTTTTTACATTTGTTTTTAAAACTTTGAGTTCTAGAGTCTCTCCTTTATTCCCACCCTCAGACCACATTAAGAAAGCACATGTGAAGCTAGGCAAAACATTTCCACAAAAATCATGCTGCTAAAGAAAATACGAACCTTCAAAGTCAGAAAAAAAGAGAGAGAAAGAGAGAGCTTCATTCTCTCTTCAGAAACAATTAGTTCTTTTTCTAGGTACGAATAGGATTTTTTATCATAAGTCCTTCAGAATAGTCATGGATCACTACATTGCTGGGAATAACAAAGTCATTCATAGCTGATCATTCCACAACATTGCTATTACTTTGTACACAGTACATTCACTTTGCCTGAGTTCATGGAAGATCTTCCAGGTTTTTCTAAAAACATCCTGCTCATCATTTCCCACAGGACAACAATATCCCATCACGATTACATATCACTATTTATTCAACCATTTCCCCAATTGATGGTCATCCCCTCAGTTTCCATTTTTTTTTTTTTTTGCCAAGAAGAGAATTGCTATAAATATTTTTTGCACAGATAAGTCATTTTCCTTTTTAAAAAATTTCTTTTGGGATTCATACCTAGTAGTTGTATTGTTAAGTTAAAGTATATGCATGATTTTATAGCCTTTGTGCATACTTCATATTTTTTTTATCATTTATCAACTGGGGCAGGACTCTTATTTTTATAAATTTAACTCAGTTTCCTTTATGTTTGAGAAATAAAGCCTTGGCAGAGAAATTTGCTTCAATTTTTTTTTTTTTACAATTACTATTGCTAACTGCATTTCTCCCCATTAATTCTATTCTCTCTCTCCTTTCATCCTGCCCATCCTCAAAGTATTTTGCTACGGAACACTCTCTCTCCCTCAATGTGCCCTCCTTTCCCCTATCCCATTCCTCAAGAAATTTTCATACCCATATTGAGTGTGTGTGTGTTATTTCCTCTTTGAGCCAATTCTGATGATAGTAAGATTCACTCACTCCCTCTCACCTCCTCTCTATAGTAAAAACTTTTTCTTGCCTCTTTTTATGGTAGATAATTTATACCATTCCACTTCTCACTTTCCTTTTCTTCCAGTATCTTCCTCTCTCACCCCTAATTTCATATTTTTTAAAAATATTATCCTTTCATATTCAACTCACACTTATGCTGTCTCTATATACACCTTCAAACTGTAATAATAATAATGAAAAATTTTTAGTAACAAATATCATACTCCATGTGGGAATCTAAATAGATAAATTTTATTAAATCCTTTATGATATCACTTTTCTGATTACTTCTTTATGCTTCTTCTGAGTCCTGTATTTGAAAATCACATTTTCTATTTGGCTCTGGTATTTTCATCACAAATGCTTAAAAATCTTTAATTTCATTAAATTTCCCTTTCCTCTTGAAGGAATATATTCAGTTTTGCTGAGTGAGATGATTCTTTGTTGTAATCCTAACTCCACTGCTCTCCAGAATACCATATTCCAAACCTTCTGGTCCTTAAATGCAGAAGTTGCTAAATCTTGTGTTATCCTGACTATGGCTCCACTATACTTGAATTGTTTCTTTCTGGATGTCTGCAGCATTTTCTCCTTGACCTGAAAGTTCTGGAATTTAAATATAATATTCCTGAGAGTTTTCATTCGGGGATCTCTTTCAGGAGTTGATTGGTGGTTTTTTCCAATGTCTATTTTACCCTCTGATTCTAGAACATCAGGACAGCTTCCCTTAATAATTTCTTCAAAGATGTCCAGCCTCTTTTTCTGATCATAACTTTCAGGTAGAACAATAATTTTAAAGTTACCTATCCTGGATCTACTTTCCAGGTCAATTATTTTTCCAATAAAATATTTCACATTTTCTTTTTTCTTTTTTTTCTTTTTTTGGTTTTGCTTTATTGTATCTTGAGTTCTCTCTCATAAAATCATTAGTTTCCATTTGCTCAGTTCTATTTTTTTAAAGGAATTATTTTCCTTAGTGACCTTTTGAACCACTTTTCCCATTTGGACAATTTTATTTTTTAAGGCAGCCTTCTCATCATCATTATTTTTTTTTTTTTTGCATTTCCTTTTATATAACTCTCAATTCTTTTTCTAATTCCCCTCTATTTCTTTTTCAAATTTTCTTTTGCGCTCTTCCACAAGCCCTCTTTTCTGCCCTGGAGCTGTGAGAAGTGTTCCTGCTTCACTGTGCCTGTAAAGTTTTAATGCGCTAAAGCAACAGAGTCTTTCCTCAGTGCTAGTAAAGACACATTCTGTGAACTGAGACCTCCAGAAGCTGTCACTGACACCAATGCCCATGCCCTCTCTTGGTTTGCTGGTTCCCAAGACTCCCTCATCCTTCTGACAGACATTTCCTGCTGATCTTCTCAGTTGTCTTTGGTCTGAGAGATCTAGAAATCATCAATGTTGCTGCTGATTCAAAGGTCTGCTTTACTGGTATTGTGGTCAGAGCCGGGGCTGCATGGCCTGTACCAAGTTTACATCTTGACCAAAAAAGTTGGTATGCATAAGCTTTTTGGCTATCCATCAATTATCCTTCAGTATCACTGTGTGTGACCCTTACATGTTTCACCTAATTATACTACACAACTCTTTGATGGCATCTCTCTTTCCAATTTTCCTACACAAATCTTCATTTGCAATGTGTTGCAGCTGGCTCAGATCCACCATGAACAGTTCCACTGACCTTTGGGTAACTTTGAGCTGTCATTTTTCAGAGACTGTCATATTCAATGACTCATATCCATAGTTCATTACTTAAAGAATACTCTAAGATTAAAAGAAAATAAATTTCAGAGGGAAACTTAAGATCACTAAAAGTACTGCACAATTTTGCAAAATCAATCCAGCCTATTCTATTCAATCCTGATCCATTTGTGGTGTCTGTCAATATTGATGGACTGATAGACCAGCTCTATAAGATGTCCATCCAACTGCCTATCATAATCCGTTTTACAGGCTCACTTCATTTTCTTGGTTTTTATGTGGATACCAACACTGATCTTTTGAGTAACCATGGTATGTAGCTATTCTTCAATGAATAGTCAGAACTGTTTAAAGCACTGAGAAGTTAAGTTTCTTGTCCAGGATCACAGAGCTATTATTTGACTTGAGTTTTTCCTGGCTCCAAAGCCAGTTCTCTATGCGTTCTGCAAAGCTGCTTGCTATTAAATCAAATATATTCCTATAATCATTTAACAATAAACAGAAGAATCTTATGTTTTCTTCTCCTTTTAATCAACTGCATAACCATAAAAATAAAGACTAGTATAGAATATCACTTACAAAAGCCTGCCTGTTTTCCTTCCCAAATTTTCATGAAGGCTAATCTTTGATAGGTGTGAAGATTATTGTCATAAAAATGCTACAATGATAAAAAGGTGGATAAATAAGTTGATTTTTTTATATTCTCTGTTATAGAAGAAGGAAAATAATAAGATTTAAAGATTATTTTCCTCTAAATCTTTGCTAGCATTTCTTTCCTTCATATACTTTGAGAATCAGCCCATAAAAATTGCATCATATACAATATAGATTTGCCTTCATGTATACTTGGTCCAGAGTCCAGTTGTTTTTCCCATCATTGTTTGCTTCAATGCTATTTTTACATCTTAGGAATCTACATTGAGGAATGTAACATTGGAATCTAATAATGCTATCTGCACTGTCAACTGAGTGCATAGAGGATTTGATGTAAACATGTGTACCTCTATTTCTCATCAAATTATTGTCTTTCATCTCATTCATGTTTAAGTGCTCCCTAGATCACTTTGTTTAAATTGAACTTTTACCAAAGTTCCATTAAACTTATTTCTCCCTTCCACTGAGTTTCACTATTTTGTACTATCAATAATGTTCCATTGTCTTCCCTTTGTAAGATTTTACAGATTTATATTTTTAATATGTCTTTTGTTGCTATACCTCCTGGAAAAGAAATCAAGTGTTTAAAGGCATGAGTAATTATTTTTTGGTCATTTTCACCTCTTTGTGATAGACATTAATTATTTAGTTAAACTTCTTTAAGAAATAGTTATAGTTTATGTTGATGTATGTACTTTTATCCATTTTCTATTTGTCAGTATCAACAGACTGTTTCAGTTGAACAGGTAGAAGTTACATCACTTATGTGACATATTTTCTCACTTTTATTTTTTTTATTCTGGTTTGCTATTAATTTTTATCTTTATCCTAATAAGTCAGTGATAAGAAACAGTTGGTTATGGTTTCAAAAATGAGTCCTTGATCAGTAACTAGCTGTTTCTAGACTGTTAAAATATACTCAATTCCTATTATTTGGTGCCAATAATGCCTCCAAACTCTTTTATTAAAGAAGGTATTTGTGATATATGGTAAGGAATATCTTTGCAATATAAAAGACTCTAAATTCTTATTCCTAAACTATATTTTCCACAATCCTTTCTCACACAAACCTTTGTTGTTTTTATTGTTGTTATTTGTCCTTTGTTTTCAAAGAGAATCAATGACATTGTGGGTGATGTCTTGACTTGCTCTTGAATTGAAGTGAGGCAGAATTGCTCAAAATTGTTTGTCTCACTATTTCTTCCTAAATCTTCAAAGTCCAGTGGCAGAAACAAACATCAAAATGACCAAGTATTAAAGCAAAATTGATAAAATTTGGAGGTAATTTCAGTTCTTAGTAAAATTCCTCCATCTCCATCACCTCTGCCATAGATACTGGCACATAAGTCACAATTATTTTCATGATAATCTTTTTTGCAAATATTTAACATGAGTCCTTCAACAAAATAAATGACCTGTGGGATGATGGTTTTTATCCATTCCCTTCTTCAAGAAGAACAAGAGAGCCAACCTTTTTTTCATTTAATTATGAATTCCTTTAATTTCTTGTGTTCATTTACAGTATAAAATATCAAAACTGATAAAAATAAATTCCTCTAGAAAGGTATCTTAATAACTGATTACTGGGCAAAAAACTTACAGTAAGAGTATTATCAACTAAGTTTATATTTATAGATACTCTAAAAAGTGGATTCTTTTTTTAATTATAGCTTTTTATTTACAAGATATATGCATGGGTAATTTTTCAACATTGACAATTGCAAAACCTTTTGTTCCAACTTTTCCCCTCCTTCCCTCCCACCCCTTCCCCCAGATGGCAGGTTAACCAATACATGTTAAATATGTTGAAGTATAAGTTAAATACAATATATGTATACATGTTCAAACAGTTATTTTGCTGTACAAAAAGAATCAGACTTTGAAATAGTGTACAATTAGCCTGTGAAGAAAATAAAAAATGCAGGCAGACAAAAATAGAGGGATTGGGAATTCTATGTAGTGGTTCATAGTCATCTCCCAGAGTTCTTTTGCTGGATATAGCTGGTTCAATTCATTACTGCTCTATTGAACTGATTTGGTTCATCACATTGTTGAAGAGGGCCATGTCCATCAGAATCGATCATCATATAGTATTGTTATTGAAGCATATAATGATATAATGATCTTCTGGTCCTGCTCATTTCACTCAGCATCAGTGCATGTAAGTCTCTCCATGCCTTTCTGAAATCATCCTGCTGGTCATTTCTTATAGAACAATAATATTCCATTATATTCATATACTACAATTTATTCAGCCATTCTCCAATTGGAGAGGACTGTTTTGTCCTTTGAACCTAACTTATTCCACTGATCAACTAGTCTATTTCTTAGCCAATTTTTAGATCTGGTATAGCTAGGCCACCTTCATTTGATTTTTTTTTTCATTAATTCCCTTGAAATTCTTGACCTTTTGTTTTTCCATGTGAACTTTTGTTATTTTTTCTAGGTCATTAAAATAGTTTTTTGGGAGTCTGATTGGTATAGAGCTAAATAAATAGATTAGTTTAGGTTGTATTGTCATCTTTATGTTATTTGCTCGCTCTATCTAAGAGCATTTAATATTTTCCCAATTGGTTAGATCTGACTTTATTTGTATGGAAAATGTTTTGTAGTTTTGCTCATATAGTTTCTGATTTTCCCTTGGCAGATAGATTACAAAATATTTTATACCATTGGTAGTTACTTTAAAGGGAATTTCTCTTTGTAGCTCTAACTGTTGAATTTTGTTAGTGATATATAAGAATGCTGGTGATTTATGTGGTTTTATTTTGTATCATGCAACTTTGCTGAAGGTGTGGATTATTTCTAATAGCTTTTTAGTAGAATCTCTGGGATTCTCTAAGTATATCATCATATCATCAGCAAAGAGTGATAATTTGGTTTTCTCATTACTTACTCTAATTCCTTTAATCTCTTTCTCAACTCTTATTGCCAAAGCTAGCATTTCTTATATAATATTGAATAGTAATGGTGATAGTAGCCATCCTTGTTTCACTCCTGATCTCATTGGGAGTGGTTCCAGTTTATCCCCATTACATATGATGCTTACTGATGGTTTTAAATAGATGCTACTGATTATTTTAAGGAAAAGACCATTTATTCCTACACTCTCAAGTATTTTTAATAGGAATGGATGTTGGATTTTATCAAATGCTTTTTCTGCATCTATTGAGATGATCATTTTTTTTTGTTAATTTGGTTATTAATATGGTCAATTCTACTAATAGTTTTCTTGATATTGAACCAGCCCTGTATTCCTGGTATAAATCCTACTTGATCATGGTGTATTATTCTGGGGACAATTTTCTGTAGTCTTTTAGCTAATATCTTATTTAAGATTTTAGCATCAATATTCATTAGGCAGATTGGTCTATAATTTTCTTTCTCTGTTTTCAACCTACCTGGTTTAGGTATCAGTACCATGTCTGTGTCATAAAAGGAATTTGGTAGGACTCCTTCATTCAAATAGTTTATATAGCATTGGGGCTAATTGATCTTTGAATGTTTGGTAGAATTCACATGTAAATCCATCTGGTCCTGGGAATTTTTTCTTAGGGAGTTGATTAATAGCTTGTTCTATTTCTTTTTCTGAAATGGGACTATTTAAGCACTTTACTTCCTCCTCTGTTAATCTGGGAAGCCTATATTTTTGGAAGTAGTCATCCATTTCACTTAGATTATCAAATTTATTGACATAAATTTTTGCTTGCTCTATTTCCTATTATTGCTTTAATTTCCTCTTCATTGGTGGAAAGTTCTCCCTTTTAATTTTTAAGACAAACAATCTGATTTTCCTCTTTCCTTTTTCTAATCAGATTTACCAAAGATTTATCTATTTTATTAGTTTTTTCATAAAACTAACTCTTAGTTTTATTTATTAATTCAATAGTTTTTTTTTTACTTTCAATATTATTAATTTCTCCTTTCAATTTTAGAATTTCAAGTTTAGTATTTAATTGGGGTTTTTAATTTGGTCTTTTTCTAGCTTTTTAAGGTACAAGCTCAATTCACTGATCTTCTCTTTCTCTATTTTATTCAAGTAAGCCTCTAAAGATATAAAATTTTCCCTTATTACCACTTTGGCTGCATCCCACAAATTTTGGTATGATGTATCATTGTCATTATCTTGAGTGAAATTATTAATTGTGTCTATAATTTGCTGTTTTACCTAATCATTCTTTAAGATGAGATTATTTAGTTTCCAATTACTTTTTGGTCTATTTGCCCCTAAGTTTTTGTTGAATGCAGTTTTTATTGAACTGTGATCTGAAAAGAAAGCACTTACTATTTCTGCCTTCCTGCATTTAATTTTGAGGTCTTTATGTCCTAATATACAGTAAATTTTTGTATAGGTTCCATGAACTGCTGAGAAGAAAGTATATGCCTTTCTGTCACCATTCCATTTTCTCCAAAGATCTATCATACTTAATTTTTCTAATATTCTATTTACTGCTTTAATTTCTTTCTTATTTGTTTTGTGGTTTAAAAACTGGATTCGTAATATCCTTTCCCACTTCTCATTTTCCATTTTCAGGAAGGGTCCAGGCTGACCAACTTTTTTTCCTTTCCTCAATGTGCTTCTGATTTCTTGAACTTCAATACTATGCTCCTATATGGTTACCTTCATCTCTTGATCTACTCCATATTCCTCTAGTCTATCTTGTTTTTCAGCTCCCTTTTGTATGCTGTCTTCTCTGTTAGAATGTAAGCTATATGAGAGCAAGGATTATGTTTTTGCTTGTATTTGTATCCCCAGTGCTTAGCATAGTGCCTTGAACACAGCAAGTTCTCTAATAATTGCTTTTTGTTGACATGCCTACCACCAACACCCAGGAGCAGAAAAGGGCCACCTGCAAGAAAACATTATTTTGTCCTTTTCTGTTTCATAGGTTGCTATTGCCAAAGAATGCATCCTCAGTTAGCCATTCACAAGCCATTCCTTGTGATGAGCAGTCTTTATACTTAGCAAGATCCTCAGAAAATAGATCCTTGCCATAACCTGTTTCTCTAGGCTGCCACAGCTAGGGATTCACCAGCTAGAACCCAAGATCACTTCTAAGTCAAGAGCAAGTTAAGGAACATTTAAAAAAATTATTATTATTAAGGAATCCAGAGAACTGGTTACAATTTCCACAAGCTCCCTAGGGGACTTATTCACACCTAAAATTGGACACTGAAGAGGTTTGTCTTATTTTGGTATTATATCATTCTCCACTCCCATCCCCTATTTCCCTTTCTACCATCATCACCCCACACCAAACTAGTCATTCATCAATCACAATGTCCAGCCTGGTCTTACAACACTCCCCCTTACTGAATAGACTGAATAAAAAATTTTCTCTCCAGCCCTCTGTATATACTTTCTGCTTACTAAAACACCATAATTAAGGAGTGAATGGTTATAAAGCAAACTGCATTAGCCATTAGAAGAATTATGGTATGTGGATATAATCAGTCTTCTAAGGGAAAAAATATTTCACAACAGTTAGAAAATATTCTTTTCAAATGACAGAAAATAAATCAAATGGGCATGATTAATGTCAGTATGGGGAAATGCATGGTGGTGCTTTTGGTTACAATATTTTTGTGTCTACATAAATCTTTGGTAAAGAAGTTCTGGGGATAAGGGAAGCTCTCCCTCTCTGTCTCTCTCTGTATGTATATATACATATATACAAATATACTCACAAAATGAACCATTCCAACTAAACATAGCACTAAATTACTGTACATAAAACAGTATATACTCTATACAGAATGGAAAACCCCACAGGCATGTCTATCTAGGACAATTCAATTGAAATAACATTTACTAAGTGCCTGCTTTGGCTCAAGCACTGTGACATAGTGCTAGGTATTAGGGACCTAAGCACAAAAATAAGAGTCCTTGTCCTTGAGTAAGGGGAAATCCAATGGGTAAATAGATAACTAAGCACAAAGTCTATTCAAACTTGTGGGTTATTATATTATTTGTGTTTTTTATGGAGAGTTCTTATGAGGAACTTTTTTTTTCCAGCAAGTTCTCAGCCAAAGGCAGACCTTTGACCAAGGTCTTTCTGCTGCTAAGGACAGCTCTCTAGTTACTACTTTTTCTTTGAAATGAATATAAAATATAATCAGGAATATACAATGATTAAAAATCATTTCATAAAGAAGAAATTAATAACAATTGGGAAGTATGGGAAAGGATTTAATCAATTATAAAGTATATATATACACACATATATAAAGTATAAAGTTTAAACTAAAATTTGAACAGATCTAGGAATGCTAAGAAGTAGAAAAGAGAGTATACACTGCTAAAATGGAGGACAGCCAGATTGGCTAAGATGACAGGAAAAAATAATGATGAATGTTGGAGGGGATGCGGGAAAACTGGGACACTGATGCATTGTTGGTGGAACTGTGAATGAATCCAACCATTCTGGAGAGCAATCTGGAATTATGCCCCAAAAGTTGCCAAATTGTGCATACCCTTTGATCCAGCAGTGTTTCTATTGGGCTTATATCCCAAAGAAATACTAAAGAAGGGAAAGGGACCTGGATGTGCCAAAATGTTTGTGGCAGCCCTGTTTTAGTGGCTAGAAACTGGAAAATGAATGGATGCTCATCAACTGGAGAATGGCTGGGTAAATTGTGGTATATGAATGTTATGGAATATTATTGTTCTGTAAGAAATGACCAGCAGGATGAATACAGAGAGGCTTGGAGAGACTTACATGAACTGATGCTAAGTGAAATGAGCAGAACCAGGAGATCACTTTACACTTCAACAACGATATTGTATGAGAATGTATTCTGATGGAAGTGGACTTCTTTGACAAAGACTCAATTTCAATTGATAAATGATGGACAGAAGCAGCTACACCCAAAGAAAGAACACTGGGAAATGAATGTGAACTATTTGCATTTTTGTTTTTCTTTCCGAGTTGTTTTTTACCTTCTGAATCCAATTCTCCCTGTGCAACAAGAGAACTGCTCGGTTCTGCACACATATATTGTATCTAGGATATACTGCAACATATTTAACATATATAGGACTGTTTGCCATCTAGGGGAGGGGGTGGAGGGAGGGAGGGGAAAAATCAGAACAGAAGCGAGTGCAAGGGATAATGTTGTAAAAAAAAAAAATTACCCTGGCATGGATTCTGTCAATATAAAGTTATTATAAAATAAAATAAAATATTAAAAAAAATAAAAAATAAAATAAAATGGAGGACAGCCTGTGCACAAGTAGAGAAGGTGAAAGATAAAAAATAATGTAAACTATTAAAGTGACCTATATTCTTTGACTTAGCAATACCACTAGATGTATATTTTAAAGAGATTGAAAAAGAGGGAAAGAATCCATAGGAAGAAAAAATATAACAGTTCTTTTTATGGTGGCAAAGAAAACTAAGAGAGTGGTCATCTTTTGGGGAATGGATAAATAAACTATGACACATGAATGCAAAATTGAATGTTATTAATGTGATTTAATAAGTGATGAGAGGCAAATTTGGTTAGAATGGCTACAATAAATTGATGCAAGATGATTAGAGTAAAAAAAAAACAATTTATACAATGAAACAATATTGTAAAGAAAGAACAACTTTGAAATATATGAATAAGGAAGTATTAGCTGGCTAGTTAGATGAGGCAAAGAGGAGATTTAGTTTAGGTTGCATTTGTGTGGTTTTCCCTAGGTTCTTGAGGGGGCAGATGTCTTGAGAAGACACAAGAACTAACGTAAAAGAAAAAAATGGACATAAACAATATGGGATCCAACAACATAGAGGAGATTCTTATGGTTAAGAGGAAAGGCCCAAAGAACTCTTATTTCTTTCCAGAAGATCATAGCATCATAGGGATATAGACCAAAAGAGACCTTAGAAGTCCTCAAGCTATCAAACCCTGTCATTTCTACATTCCTACCATTTCCTATGTCCCCTTCTCTCCTCAGACACTGCACTACCCAGATTATAAGCACAGAGATCAATTATGTTCCAATAAAAGATGATGAGGGCCTATAGATAAGGGAAGGAATTTAAGAGCCATTGCAGAAGTAAAATCTCCAAAACTTGGCAACTATTTGAATATGGAGAGAGTAGGTGCAATAAGGGAGAAGACAGAGTTAAAAGGACTATGAGATTATCAATCTGGAAGTAAAGTGACAAGTTTAATGCAAATATGATACGATATGACTTTACTAATGAAATAAACAAATTTGGAAAAGTGACAGGTTCCAGAGAAGGGGGAGAAGATGAGTTCTGTTTTGGACATGGTGAATTTGAAATGTCTATGGGATATTCAAGGGGGGAATCTATTCATAAGCAGGCAGTAATATAGAAATAGAGATCAGGAGAAATATTGGAGCTAGATATATCGACTTGGGCCTCATCAATATAAAAAGACAAATAAACTCAAAGGGACCTGGTGAGATTTCCAAAATAGTTAGTGCCTTAGAAAGAACCCACACCAAAGATTCTCATTCCTGCCTTCTCATTTCCTTGGTTTCCAATTAGAAGCATTTCCCAACTCTTCTTAATTCTAGGTCGTTCCTTTACTTATTTAAAATTTATCCTGCATATTGTGTGTTTGCATGTTTGTGTCTGCTTATTGTCTCCTCTACTAGGGTAGGGTTGTCTATTGTCTCTTTTTGTATTCCCAATGCTTAGCACAATGCCTAGCATATAGGAGGAAATGGAATAAATAAATGGATTAAAAAATACTTTCATTGAAGGATGGAAACTCTCATTTGAGAGAGTATAAGGATGAAGTGCTATGAGGGTGGAGAGGAAGCTGAGGAGAGAGGAAAATATTTTCACAACTGTTGCAGTGAGTGAGATAGGTAATTAGGGAGGTATAAAAGGATTGCCTTGCTGTTGCAAGGACCCAAATGAGGTTATGTAACAAAAATCTGTCATAAACACAGTACAGTTTGGTGATTTTTTTCCAGCTCTATTCAGTAGCATAAATGTTTGTAGGCTTCAGGGAAGAAGCCAGTAATAGGGAGAGAATGAACATGAAAGACAGAACTCTGAGAATAATCAAGGAGTAAAGATCTTAGAAGATCTGAGAAAAAAAATGAAATTGAAGGAACTAGTACATATTTTCACTTAGCAACCCCAGAGAAGGATGGTAAAACTATATACCCTAAATTCCCTCCAATATCCTGATTTTACATATTAAGAAAATCTAGGTCCAAAGAAACCAAGGTAAAGTCCAGTGAAACTGATCTGATAGTGTTGGTTTAGCAATGTCACTGACTTTGTTCTCTGTAAGTTTGAATTCTCAATAATCTAATTAGAATTATATTCATTTTCATTTGTTGAAAGAAATTCCCTGAATTCTCATATGTGGCATTGCCTGACTTAACTATGTAGCAGACAGGATTTTTTTTTTTTTTTGTCATGGGGGAAAGGAAGGAGATTAAAAGGAACAGAAGGACCAGCAAAACAAAAACAAAAACAAGTATTTGCTTAGTGTCCTACAAAAAAAATAAAAGCATTAACTCACTAAACCTGACAAAACACCGGCTCTTCAAGCTTGATAAAGTGAACTTAACAATTTTAAATTATCTACTTTCTTTGTCTTTTTGTATATGTGTATTATTTAAAACTGCAAGGAAAGCTTATTCTACGGAGTCAAACCATTGAGAGGTAATGAATGGTCCATCTCACATATTCTGGTCACCAGTTATGTGGCTTCCAATCACATTTGGCAGCTTAGGGTGAAAGTATAGAACGTGTGGTTGTCTATCCCCTTCCAAAAGAAAAAAACGGGAAACAAATTAAGGGTTTAAGCCTCAATGTCTGAGGCACTGCTGTTTCCCACTGTCCAAATCCCATGCTGCTGAACCAACAGCTTTATAGGCTGAGTCTGCACAAATCATTTTGATTATCAGCCAATTTTTTGAAAAACCCTCTACTTATGTCATCTTGTAAAACAGAAGGTTAGGGAAATATTAGGCAGTGAGCCTGTTTAGGAAGAAGTGGTTGCCGTAGATACTGTTTTATAAATATAAGACCCTGGACCCTTTCCAACTCTGACCATACTGCTGAAACATTTTTCTGATTTGATGGCCAGAAACAATAGAGTTACATACTCTGTTCTGTTACACCCAGGACAACAAAGAAGAAGACAGAAGAAATAGAAACTTTATTTTAAAACCCAGGTTATTATTGTGCAAAGCTAACAGGGTAACTTCCCATTTCTTAAAGTCACATTTTCAATGTACATTAAGAAAATGAAGTCTAAAAAGACTCATTTTTTCCAATGTGGTATTTCTTTCCTGTCTCTCTTCTAACCTTAAAGCTTAATCAGGCCTGCCTCCTCATCCACAAGATCCATTCCCCCATTACTGCCCAGGGCTATTCAACATATAACAATAACTATCATAACTTAACTGAATCATCGATCTAGAACTGGAAAGGACTTGAAAGTCCCCCTTGTTCAAAAGGTTTATTTAACAGATAATGTACTTCTTCCTCTTCTCTTCACCCACTTCCAAGTTCAGGAACTGAGGATCTCAATCAGTTCAGTTCTGCCATTGTTCCTGAATGATGTGTATTGATCTACTCCCAGATGACCCTCCCAGTCATCCCATTGACTTTTAGTACCAGAGTGTCTCTCCTTGTTCATCATTTTAGGATGTAAAATCTTCAAGGACAAGTTTTAACTTTGATTTTGTGTTTGTTTCTCCAGAACTTAGTATAGTGTTTGGATTCTAGAGAAAGCACATAAAGAAAATGATTTTTCTTTCACTGACCAGGAAGAAACTTAAAGTCACTTGTAGAAATCTGGCAACACTAAATTTATTTTTAAAATTATTCTTATTCAAAAACACTATATATTCCCCATGGAATACATAATACAATTAAGAAGCAGAACTGAATTTCATCTTTATGCTCCTGAAAAGGGCATAGTTGCAACTAAGGAATAGAAATTAAAGAGACTCTACCCCTCAGGAAACTGACAGATGAGAGGAAGGGTATCTGTATCCTCCCTCATAGCATTCATCATCACATGTCAGGGACTCGGGTGTGAACCAACACTCTTTGACAGTTGGGTCCCCTCCCCCAGCTCTTCTACTACAACTACCACTAGGATGGACAGTTCTTTATATAATGATCTCTACAATCATAATTAATAAATTTGCCTTGGGCACTCTTTCTCATGTATGGAAATTAGATAGTCATTGAAAGTCCTCACTTTTAAATTTTGTAATTGTACAGATATCTCTTTGATATTGTGACTTTTCCCATTATAGCTGGAAAATAGTTCTAATAGACTTTAGATGGAAAATGCCAAACACATTCAGAGGAAGAACTGTGGAGATGAATGATTTTTGTTTTGTTTTTTTTTTTTATTTTTGATGAATACACATCAAAACACACTATTTTCATTTTCTTGTGTTTTGTTTTGTTTTGTTTTTTCTTTCTCATGGCTTTTCCCTTTTGTTTTGATTTTTCTTTCTCAATATGACTCATATAAAATATGTTTAAAATTATTGTATGTGTAAAGCTCATATCAGATTAGTTGCTGAATTGGAGAAGAAAGCAAGGGAGGGAACAATTTAGAATTCAAAATCTTATAAAAATGAATGTTAAAAACTATTTTACACATATTTAGAAAGATAAAATACTATTAGAACATTTTTTTTAAAAGGAAACAAAATAGGAATGAGGGGAGGATTTTGTGGATTCCTCAAACAACATGTGAAGGCCAACAGATGACACAGAAAAAAAGTTTTATAAACTCAGAAATGTATAAAATATATAGTGTTATATAATATCAACCTTTTTCTCTTTTAATATTATAAATATTCCATAAAAGAAATCATTCAGACCTCAAAAATATTATACAAAGATTTTGCAGATTGTGGGGGCACCAGGCCCCTAATCTCCAAGATGTGAAAGGAATAACTACATAAAAATCATAGTTGTGAGTCTAGAAAGACTATGGGATAACAGATTTAGAACTACTCTGGAATCCTCTCACACAATCACCTCTAAAGTTTTAGAGGTGAGGGAGTGGAAGCCTAGAAAAGAATGACTTTGCTGAAGATCTTATAATCAGTGGAAATTGGATTTGAACACAGGTCCTCTGAATCCCAAATCCTGCTTTTTTTCTTACATTACTAAGCTATTTTTCCTTAATTTAAATGTTATTCTATAAAGTTGACTAAATATCAACTTCTATCCAAAAACATGCCGTGGGGATGGAGATAAATTGCTGCTAGTTCAGCAAAATATTAGACTTAAACGATAGAATTATGGGGGAACAACATATTGTAATTGTTGAGAAAATAAGTCCATTACCAAAACAACACATTTATTTACACCGATGGCCGCACAACATTAACAGCTCAATGGAGTAGCTAATGGACTTTGGAGCATAAGAAATGATTCCTATAGCTGTTCCTTTATTTGGATGCTGGAACAGCATCTTTCAATTTAATAGGTCTCTGTTACCCTTGAATTCATTGGAGAAAGTTTGATTGTTTCTCTAGATTACTAAATTCTTTTTATACAACAACAATAATAACAACAAAAAATAAGTTTTAGAGTTCTTCTGTTCTTGGTTCTTGGTTTTTGCTGATGGCATTGTTTGTCAAGTAGCTCAGACTTGTGGTGATCAATTAATTAGCATACTGTTATTGAATACCCATTGCATAGAACATAATTTACAGAGGGTTTGAGTCATAAAATTCCTATACCCTATACTTTTGGGGGATTTATTTCTTCATTTCTCTTTGATATTCACTCTTGACTCTTCAGTTTTATTTCTCTCTCTTGTCTAGCAACCTTCTCCCTCTGGAAGGACCCTCTGCCTCCATGACCTCCCTTCCTCTGATTAGTTCTTTCTAAGAACTTCCACTTTAAGGAAAATTCCAAAACAACCATGTTAATCGTTCCATTCCTCTCTAATCTTGGCTCCCGAAACTTTTTTTGCACCATAATCTTTAGGGTACCTTCTCCTTATCTCTTTCCAGCTTCTTTTTTGCATAAAATATTCCCCTATTAAATATAAACTACTTAAAACACAGGGGCCGTTTTTGTTTTTCCAGCATTTAGTATAGTATCTAAACACTAAATGCTTATTAACTTGATTAGAGTTCCATTACTTAGGGTATTAATCTCATTAATGCTACTATTACATTAATAAAACTACTACCCTAAAATGAAGTATCTAAAAGTAGACACAATATTTTTTTTATTAAAGCTTTTTTAATTTTCAAAAGATATGCATGGATAATTTTTCCACATTAACCTTTGTAAAATCTTGTGTTCCAATTTCTCCTCCCTTCTCCCCCTCCCCACCCCTAGATAGTAATCCAATGTATATTAAACATGGTAAAAAATATAGACATGATACTTTTGATGTGGTTTAAGTAGGTCAGAGTATAGTGAAACAACTATCTCATTTGGATTTGGATTCCTCTTTCATAATATCACAAATTTTTTAGATTTGGAAGTAGACTCAGTAATTCAGAATCATAATCATACTTGAAGACTTCCAAAGAGGCAAAGTCCACCACTTATCCTCTTCTATTTCATGACAATTCTAAATGTTAGCTAATTTATCTTGAAATTAAACATAAATTTGCCGCTTTATAACTTCTATTCTTCATTCCTGGTTCTGCCTTCCAAGGTCAAATAGAAAAAAAAAAATCTAATAGCTTTTTTTTCCCCACATGATAAACCCTTCAAACATACTGTGAAGGGCTACAGAGCAATAAGTTAGTCAATAAATGTTTATTAGACTCCAACTATGTGCCAGCCACTGTGCTAAGCATTGAATAACCAAAAAGGAGATATAATCTCTTTTCTCAAGGGTTTATAGTCTATTTTGAAAGATGAGATTAAGAAAATCGGAATGACTGTAACATTGTAACAGAATTAATGAATGTAGAAGATACACACTTTGAGTGTGTGAGTAGGTGCTCTAATTTCTCTGCTTTCACAGACCTTATTTTACAAATGGATTTTTAAAAATATACCACATTAAAGAAAACAAATTGTTCTGATCCAGGGAGGTTTGTTGTAAGTAGCCCCATGTCTATCTCAGTTTTTAAACATTACAGTTGCTAACTTCTAACAAAGACATACTGATTAAACATCCAAAAAAGAGTGACCACCCACATCTTAGAGAATTTACCTGTACCACTATCCACCAAACACTTATAGATATGGAAATGATGCTAAATAAGCTAAGTTGAAGCCCCAGAATCTTTAGAACTGCACAACATTAAAATATGGACTACATACAACTCTTATTCCTCATAAAACCACACAGCAACAGGCCTCACTCCACAGCTCAGTAATGGTTCCGCTTTTTCTCAAAAAGCATATTTCTATATCACATGAATGAAGAGAAGTTACCATATAGACTACAACAGGAAAGCTAGTGCATCATGTCATAATCCATCTTTTCCGATGACTTAAAAGATTTCTTCCTAATTATTTCACAGATGATTTCTCTGCCAAAAAGCCAGCTGCAGTAAGTCATGTTCCCTATTTCTGCCCATAAGACATACCATAATTGGCAGAAATGCGTGCCACAGAAGTTGCCTCTAACCTACCATTAGAGCTTACATCAACAAATTCCACCAAACTGTGCAAACGTTATTCCATCTGAGTTATCCTCTCTGGCTTTTTACTCCAAAAGAGGGAAAGGGGGAGGAGATTGGTTAGAAAAAATTTACATCCAGTGCAGTCCATGAATTCTGTATGAAATTAGCACAATGGAATTCTGGTCAGACATCTTCAACAATTTAAAAATAAAACATAAAAAAAATGACAAAGTAGAGCCAGGAATATGTTCTTTTCCATTGGAAACTGAACTGTTTAACAGAAGGGGGAATATCATAACTCTAGCAGAAGGAATAAAAGAATATTTTAAGTTACAAAACTTTTATTTCAAAATGGAATCAGCAGCATTTTTCAGTCAATTCAGAGGACTGGCTCACAATCATAATATCCATAAAGTTTCTATCATCCATCCTTGCTAGGGGCAACATAGAATTTCTGAAGTTTCAAACAACTGATTGTTTTCTCTCTTTCTCCCAATTATCTTAAAGTATTTCAATTATCTGTTCCAAGTTGAAGTAAGAGAGGTTATGAGGCAAAATTATCTTTATACCATGCCCTATAAGCCATAGTATCTCGTATTTCTTTTCTATTTTCTTTTCGCATATGGGGATAATTGGTATAGTTTTAGTTTTGAATTGCCTTTTTCCCCTTTCTTTTTAAATCTTTGTAATAAGAGAAGGCATATTGTGAAGGAGAGAGGAGGGGAATGAATGTGATATAAAAACAAAAGGCATCGAAAATAAAATCATAGTTAAATAAAACATTACAAATATTACATTGTGATTTTGCTGTTATGATTATCAAGTATAGAAATATAGATAGCAAAGGAATGATTGGAAAGTCAATTGCCAAAATGTCCTTGGAAAACTTTTAGATGTGAATGAATAAATCTCTAAATGCAATAATTAAACATATTGATAGGCACCAGAGAAATCTCATACAGGATAAAGTAGAAGAATCAAGAAGTCTCAGGTTCATATTTATGCATATGATTATGGTTATGGTCCCTCTTAATGCCCCTAGACAGCTCACCAAGGCTCTAAATTACAGATATATTGTTCCTCTGCATTAGGGGAGGGAATCTCCATGGCAGGACATCAACATACCAAAGAATCACACATTCTGGATTCCCCCTCCAAAAAAAAAGTGTGTGTTGGGGAAAAACTCCTCAAGAACAGAGACTATCTTTTACTTCTTTTTGTATTGAATAGTGTCTGACACATTCATATATTCAATGATTAACTATTGAGAAATTTTAACAGCTGAGAAATGGTAATTTTGGAAAATGGGAAGCAGAAATTTAAGAAACATGAAGAATATAAGATTGGTTCTTAAATCACATCTTGAAACTTAGACAGGATTTTAGAGACAGGCAGCATTCACTCTTGTCAATAATAAACAAAAATCCAAGTATTATCACATACAGTTATAAGATCTTAAGAGAATCTAAGGTAATGTCAAACAGGAATCTCAGAATAAAAAGACGGATTCTAGACCTAGTCTAACTCATACCTGAAAAAGAATTTCTATCACAATCCACCAAACAAAGGGCTATCCAGTTTCTTCTTGAAGACTTCCATTAAAGGGTTATCTAGGACCTCCACAGCTATCCCATTTTGGGATAAATCTAATTTTTAAGAAGCATTTTAAGCCTTAAACTACTTTAACTTTTCTCCATAGTTTCTAGTTCTGCCCTCTGGCAGCAAAATGTCTAATTCTTTTCCCACTATGTCTCCCCACCACCATTCCCCTAGTCTTCTCTTTTCTGTGCTCAAAATTCTGTACTCCTTTAACCAGTCTCATGGAGCACAGATTCAAGCCACTTGACCATCTCCTGAATGCTGTCCAGCTTCTCAATGCTCTCAAAATGTAATGCCAATAACTAAGCATCATGCTCCAGATGCAGTCTCACTAGGACCAAGTACAACCTGACAGACCTCCTCCCCCATCCTTAGCCTGGAAAGCATTTGCTTGATTGGCTCCAATTGCCTGATTCCTAGCACTAACTCAGAAGAAATTCCAGAAACATGCAGGGATAAAACTAGACTGGTAAATTCAGAACTTTAGGGTAGACATAAAATTAACTATCATTTTTGAAGTGCTGAGAGGTAGTGGCAATGCACTGGATAAGGTACTTTGTAATGTAGTGGATGAGGGATTTGGTAATGTAGTGGATGAAGGCCTTGCCTTCCAGTAGGATAACTTATATTCTAGTCCAGCTTTAAACACATCCAAGTTATAGGACTCTCTGCAAACCCTTAACCTTTCAATGTCCCCAAAAACACATTAAGATTCCAAGTTGCAAATTCACATTAGTAGTAGCTGCTTACTCCCTCACTGGAAGTCTCCCCTAGAGCAATAAAATCAAAGTTTTTTTTAAAAATCCAGTTAATGGGGATTTTGGAAATTACATTAAAAAGCAAATTGCCACTTATCATGTTCATATTTATTGATGAACCAGTTCAACCAACAGTTTCTGCTATATATATATTTTTTGTATTAGTGACACAAGAGCTTGTGGCCAAGGATTTTGTATTCCTGCATATCTAATGCATGTATTTAATAGAATTGCTGGGTTTTAAGCATCCTCAACTTTGCAATATGAATTAAACAAAATTTCCTCACTTTTACTGCATTACAAAAAAGAACAAAAAACTTTGGGAGGATCAAGAGAGCTATATGGAGGAGAGCTAAGCCAGAGAGGAAAAAGTTCAGTGCAGTCATAGTTCCTTTATTAAAACTGGATAATATTATTATTTAAAATGTATATGTGCAGTGACTCATATCTTCCTCAGTGGAACCCTTTATTTTCACCACAATGACACACATCGTGTTGAAAACAACCCCATTTGGAGGCAAAGGGAGTTAGTAACTGAGAAATGTATGTGGAATAACTCCATGAAGGCTGAAATGAATTTGGTCTTTGGGGAATATTAAATGATTCTGAGCTTAGAGAAATATAAATAGGCTATTTCACTTAATACTCCTGTGAGGTTGGTCAGGTTCCACTGTTTCCTTCAAAGAAGTAGAGGAGAATTTCACATTCCTGTATCCAATTGGTTAAAAGAAAAAAAAATTAATTATATATGTAGTCAAGAATTTACCTAATAAATACCACATTTAATACAATTATGGAAAAATGAACCTGGTGTGTGTGTGTGTGTGTGTGTGTATGTCTCAAAATAGCTTTATCTTATAACCTTTTTAACAAGCAATTTATCTTATAAAATTATTTTTGCCACACAGACATTTTGGAATTCTTCTAATGTTAAAAAGGTTTAATTAAAACAAATAATATATCTAAATAGGTTTCCTGGCAACTCAGAGTACAGAATGCATTTTCACACATATATTTGGGTTATCAAAAGGAACGTATTAAAAAATATGGCTTCCTTCATTCCTCATTAATGGTATCAAAATAGAAGAACAAAAATTCATGAAATTCATTTATTTAAAGGAATTAAACTCCCTTTCTGCAATTACTTTATATTGTGTGATCCTGAGCACATCTTCCCAGCCTCAATTTCCTCATCTATAGTTAGGTTAGGTAATAATCAAGCTTTCTTTTATGTCACTGAATCAGATCAGCAAGTCAACTATAGCTCCAAAACATGCTAATATAGACCAATGTTTTTTCAAAATGTGGAGTATCAGGATCCCTTTATAATCTTCATAATTATTAAGGAATAATACCCTGCTATCTTTTGTTTTTGTGAATTATAACTATTTTGGTTATGCCTATTGTTATTTACCATATTAGAAATAAAGACATATTAATATTATATGAAAATTCTTTTGACCTTGAGGAACCCCAGGAAAAGTCTTGGCATCTACAAGAATTCTCATCCTGTTCTTCCTCCAACCAGAACTTGGACTCCATTCTTAGGATCCTGCGCTCTGATAAAGTGAGATTTTTCACCTTATTTTCCCCAGAATCAGGATATTTAGTACATTTTAGCTTTCCAAGACATACTACTGGTCACATACTCTCATCTGGCTCCTACCATCTGCCCCTCACTTTCCAATTGTAGATTCTCATATAGTCTTCCTCCATTAGAAAGTAAGCTTCTTGAGAACACTCTCTTATTTTCTTTCATTTCTTTGTGGATTTTCCCTCAAAACTTACTGATACATAGTGTTTTTATTCATTCACTCAAATTTAGAGTATCACTTTAAGGTATATAGAGTACTTTCTTCACAACAATCCCATGAAGGAAGAATTGAAGGTTTTTTTTTTTTTTAATCTACATTACATATCAAACAACAAACATTAATTAAGAACTATGCTAAGTCTTTTTGGTGGCTAAGAATTGAGAAATAGCTATTATGGAATATTACTATACTATCAGAAATGACAAGGAAAAAAACATAAAGACTTACGTGAACTGATAACAAAGTGAACAGAAATGAACAGAGCCATGAAAACAATTTACACTTAACAGCAATACTATATGAATGAATGAATACTGTAAATAACTTAGCTGTTCTCAACAATATAATGATCTAAGATAATCCCAAAGGACTAATGATGAAGCATATTATCTGCCTCTAGAGAAAGAACAGACATTTTTAAAAATTAAGGCTTTTTATTCTTAAAATATATACATGAATAATTTTTCAGCATTGACCCTTGCAAAACTTTGTTTTTCTCCTCCCCTAGAAGGCAAGTAATCCAATATATATTAAACATAGCAAAAATACATTAAATCCAATATACACATACATATTTTCACAATTATTTTGCTGCACAAGAAAAATCAAATCAAAAAGGAAAAAAGAGAGAGAAAATAAAATGCAAGCAAACAACAACAAAAAGGTGAAAAAAAAGTGATATACACTCAGTTCCTACAGCCCTCTCTCAGGGTGTAGATGGTTCTCTTCATCACAAGATCATTGGAACTAGTCTGAATCATCTCATTATTGAAAAGAGCCATGTCCATGAGAATTCAGCATCATATAATCTTGTTGCCGTGTACAATGATCTCCTGGTTCTGCTCATTTCACTCAGCATCAGTTCATGTAAGTCTTTCCAGGCCGCTCTGATATCATCCTTAACATTTTTATACCATAACTTATTCAGCCATTCTGTAACTTATAGGTATCCATATGGACTGAAGCACACCACTTTCATTTTCTTTCATTTATTCTTTTTCTTTTATTTTTTCTTTTATTTTTATTTCTTCTCTAAAATAAAATTCTTGTACAAAATGACTAATATGGAAATATTTTACATGATTGCACATGTATACATATAAGACTGCTTATTGCCTCTGGGAGGAGAGAAGAAAGATCGGGGTAGAATTTGGAACTTAAACTTTTTTAATGTTTAATTGTTTTAACATGTAATTGGGGGGAAGAAATTTTATATACACATACACACATATACATGTATATAAAGAACTATATTAAGGACTATAGAATACATGTAATGAAATATAATGAATAAAACAATCCCTATTCATAAGGAATTTACATTCTGATAGGAAGAGTAAACATACATATACAAATACATGTAATATAAAAAAATATATATACACATTATATTTCAAAATGGGAGAGAGAAATACATACATACAAATATCGGAACTAGATCTATAATTTAATTAGTACATAAAATATTCATATGAAGAAACTGCCTCACCACTAGGTCATTTTCAGCAATTTTTAATCTTTTTGTTTTGTTTTGTTTTCAAAGGAAATAGATGATACCTTGACTTACATATGAATTGGATTTAAGTGAGGCAGAGTTATACAAAGTCCTCAGCCTCTCATTTTCTTTCAGAATCATCCAATTTCAGAGTTGTGTGAGGGCACACCCAGTAGGAATGTGTCAGAGGTAGGATGAGAGTCTCTCAGACAAGCCAGTCCTCTCTTAAGCTCTTCATCTTTTATGCCTTGCTGCTTCTCACAAATAAATACAAAGTGCTTAAGTATCTTCTTGGTAGTTTGAGAGGGAGAGCACTAGCAATTGAGTGGAGCAGCAAAGATTCACACAGAAGATGTTGTTTGAATTGATCTTGAAGGAAGAGAATAGAACTCCACTTTGCTCTGCCCGAACAAGATTCCTCTCCCAGGTTAAGGTCATCACTTCTAAACTCACCACCTTGCTGCTAACTCAAGCTTTGACTGACACTACTACAGTCTTCTCTCCCAGAGCTGTATTGGAGAGCTGGATGGTGAAGTACCAAACTCCTCCCAATGCTTTCCTTTACAGCTAGCAGAAATTAGACCACCAGATTACTCTACTTTGCATCCTCTGCTCTATTTGGTTTCAACTCCATAGAAGAAGATTCCTCCAGGTGATCTCCCTTTATTCCTACTCCACCTTTTGCCTCGATGTCCAGATTTCTTATATGACATAAGGAGAAAAGTACTAAGTCAGCAATCAGAGGACTAGAATTCAAGTCTGTCCTACCACATCTGCTTACCTGCGATGCTATCTGACTTTGGGATGGATAGATATCTGACTTCACTGATCCATGGTTTTCTCATCTCAAAAAAGAAATGATATGGCTGGACTAGAAGGGTTTGGAAATTCTTTTCAATTCTTAAATCATGATCCTATAAACATAAATATTTCCTTGTGGAGATGAGAAAGACTGTGTTCAAGTAAAGGGTTTGTGAATAAAGATTTTTTTTTAATTAAGATGCAAAATGCACCTTAAGAATGATTAGTTAGGAGCAGCTATATGGTGCAATGGATAGAGCACAGGTACAGAAGTCAGGAGAATCCAAGTTCAACCCAGATTCAGACACTTACTAGCTGTGTGACCCTGGGAAAGTCACTTAACTCCCATTGCCTGCCTCCACCAAAAAAAAAAAAAAAAAAAAAAAAAAAAAGGAATGTTGAGTTTACAAACTATGTATATCTTGAGAGATTACAGAGAAAGGAAAAGGTCCTGTGTGTACAATAAAGCTCATAGTAGCTCTTTTTTGTTATGGCACAAAAGTAAAAATGAAGAGGGTGCCCATCAAGTACAGAAGAGGGTGGCCAATCAAGTTGCTGTATATGAATGCATTAAAGTTACTTGTATTGTAAAAAAAAAAAAAAAAAAGGAAAAGAATGGCTTCAAGAGAAACCTTGGAAATCTTTTCTGCACTGATGTAGAATAAGCAGAAGAAGGAAAACAAATTATATAATTAAAACACTATAGTTTTTAATAAGTTTGAAAGATTTAAGAAACATGTTCAATGCAATGACTAATTATTCATAACTCCAGAAGATTGATGATGAAATATGCTATCCACCTCCTGGAAGAGGAGTGTGGTCTCACTCTACAGAAAGAAACAATTTTTCCCCCCACATGGCCAATATAAGAATTAGATTTTATTAGACTATGCAAATTTGTTAACAGGTTGTTTTTGTTTTGTCTGTTTTCTAATGATAAAGTAAAGGAGCTGGAAAGGAGAAGATGATTTATCAATAGTTGTCAAAAAGAAAAAAAAAAGATAGTCTTTATTGTATATTGGGATTTTTGAAATGTACAGAAGGAAATACAGCCAAGCAAGACAACTTTGAAAGTTATGTGTTGCCTGTCAGATTGGCTAGAATGATAGGGAAAAATAATGCAGAATGTTGGAGGGGATGTGGGAAAACTGGGACACTGATACATTGTTGGTGGAATTGTGAATACATCCAGCCAACCTGGAAAACGATTTGGAACTATGCTCAAAAAGTTATTAAACTGTGCATACCTTTTGATCCAGCATACCCTGTGACACCCAGGCTTATATCCCAAAGAGATTTTAAAGAAGGGAAAGGGACTTGTATGTGCAAGAATGTTTGTGGCAGCCCTCTTTGTAGTGGCCAGAAACTGGAAACTGAATGGATGCCCATCAATTGGAGAATGGCTGAATAAATTGTAGTATTTGAATATTATGGAATATTATTGTTCTATAAGAAATAACCAGCAGGATGATTTCAGAAAGGCCTGGAGAGACTTACATGAACTGATGCTGAGTGAAATGAGTAGGACCAGGAGATCATTATATACTTCAACAGCAATACTATATGATGATCAATTCTGATGGATGTGGCCCTCTTCAACAATGTGATGAACTAAATCAGTTCCAATAGAGCAATAATGAATTGAACCAGCTACATCCAGCGAAAGAACTCTGGGAGATGACTATGACCCACTACAAAGAATTCCCAATCCCTCTATTTTTGTCTGCCGGCATTTTTGATTTCCTTCACAGGTTAATTGTACACTATTTCAAAGTCTGATTCTATTTGTACAGCAAAATAACTATATGGACGTGTATACATATATTGTAATTAACTTATACTTTAATATATTTAATATGTATTGGTCAACCTCCATCTGGGGGAATGGGTGGGGGGAAGGAGGGGAAAAGTTGGAACAAAAGGTTTTGCAATTGTCAATGCCGAAAAATTACCCATGCATATATCTTGTAAATAAAAAGATATAATAAAAAAAAGAAAGTTATGTGTTGAATTTTTTATTTACTAAAAAAGAAACACAAACAGGTGATAGACATTTGGAGTTCTTGTTCTGCTTTATTTTCCTATATTTTTGCTGTATAGGCTCATTTAAGTTTATTGGTGTTTGTTAAGTTCAGACCCCCCCCTCCAGAAAAAATTAATGGCATTTCAGGCCCCTGGACTACTACTCATCATGCAGGAAAATACAGATTAATAAGAGTAAACCAACCTTTCTAGTTAGAAGGCACAATATCAATACTGTGGGAAACTATTCCTTATATTATTCTCAATTCATCAGTGTAACATAAACACCAGCACTCATCCCATTGTAACAAAATTACTGAATTTATACTCTTTGTGGTAGCCATGTCAAGGAGATAAAGGGAAAAACACACATATACACATACTTATGCACGTACAAGCACAAACACACAACAAAAGCTACTGAGAAATGTTCTTCTCTGACCACTGCCTGAAACTTGTTTTAAACATACAACATCTAATTTCATTTTATTTCCAATTTTAGTGATGTAATAGTGAATTTCTGTTGCATTTATAATTAAGGAAGAAACAGATGGTAATGCTTAGTATTAAGCAATAAGGAGGGGCCATTAAAACAATCAGGGTTGCCAGGAGTATATATGATATCAGGAGTTTAGTTTTAACCATAACAAAGTTTCATAACCATGGGAAAAAAGGAAGTGAAATGAAGGCTTGAAAAATGCATTGTATTTTTTGTTTCCTTCCCTCTCAAATGATTCATATTATTGCTGTCCCTCTTGAAGGAGGCACATTTCAGGCAAACAAACTTCCCTCTATCACACAAAAAGTGACCCACATCCTGGTTTTGTCTCAAACTGCTAGCATCAATGAGAGAACACAAAAACCCAAGATGTGACATTGACCCACTTAAGGGAAGACACAAAAGCCCAGATACCTCAAATGACAAGGGAAGTAAATTCTGCATCCCATGGATATGGACTAGCTTTTCTGACATCAGGGGAACATGAGGATTACAAATTCCCCAAAAGAAACTCAAAACAAAACAATCATAGAACAAAATGATAACAATGTTTAATTTGCCAAATGAAAGAAACAAATGAGAGTATTAATGAACAACTGTATTCAGTTATTGGCCTATCTACAATGTATCCCCACACAAAGAACTGTTTCCAGGAATGTCACTTTCTACATGAGGCATTTCCTCATCCTCCTAGTTACAGTTATTGATTTTTGCAATCACTTTGTATTATTTTTTGTGTATTAGCCATGCTTTCCTCTCCCTAACTCCCCAGAACCAGTAGAATATAAGCTCCTTGAGAACAGGAACTATTATGGTGGTGCTTTTTTAAAATTATATTCCCATTCCCTGGCACAATATCTTACACAGAATAGGCGTTAAACAAATGTTTATTGAATGAAATTGATCCCTTTGGTAATGTGGGATTTCTAAAGCAATTATCTGTTCCTCAGACCTGCTTTTACAATGTTCTCCAAGGTGACTTAATTTCATTTCACTGGGACCACACTGTGGATTCACAGGGCTCCAATGATCACAGTGGGAAGCTTAGCCTCCAAAATAAAGAGCCAAATCCAGCTGGCTCAAGATCTTATCAATCTGCCACTATGCCTTTTAACGGTTTCTGTCACTTGCCAACCTTCACTCTAGGCCATTAATCTTGTGAGATGCATGGTGGCAGAGTAGCTTCACCTTTAGAATGTCCCAAGGCAGCTCATTATAGGACCCTCCTGTTACGAAATATGCTCTACATCATGGAATAATGAGGAACAGAGCTTGATGATTGTGACAGACTCTATACCGATAAAATGGCCTTCTCTTTCCCCCCAACCATTCCGACAAAGCAAATAAAGAAGCAGCATAGAATGGGGAGTGTATGGGGACAGGTATAGCTTAGGGAGCCACTGAAGAAGGAGGATGTTGGAAATCTGTGAACTCATTTTCTGCCTGGATGGCCCTAAAGAAAACACTCTTAATGTTTCAAGGCTGTGATTATGTGGAAACAGTCACACTTGAGATTCATTATGTCACATCTGTAGGACAAGCAAATAGAAGGCAATTCTTCCGGGCACCTTTGCCAACATTTTCCAATTGACAGTACATTTATTAACTCCAGTGTAGAATTCAACAAGTCCCTGTGTCCCTGCTTATAACCTGCACAAGCTCTGTGGGCTAGCTAGGAAGCCCACAATTAAGGAAAAGGATATGACAGCCTGTTCGCTGCACTGAAAAGCTACCAGGTTTTAGCTAGATGAATCTGGGAGCAGTCTGTAAGCATCAAAAGAACTGATATCTTACCGCAGTGAGAAAGCAAATGCCAGTTAGAGGCTACAAAAAGAGCTATTGGTACAATTGTTATACTCCTCTTACTGAAACAAAAATGAAGTAAAAAAATCCATTATTAGGAAGATACTGATAATATTTTAGAACCTGATTGCTTCATCTACTGATTATCCTCCTCCTATCTGCCTGGATACTTCTTCCTCTAATTTTGTTTTTCAAGGGGGTAGCTCCTATTTTTTTTTAAAAAAGATTTCACATAGACACATGATTAATAACTGTATCACTTACCACTTTGGCTTAATAGAGAGTTTGCAGGAAATTCAATTTGATTGAAGTATTTATTGAACACGTATTGTATGCTGAGCACTGAACTAAATATTATGGGGAAATATAAGTACTTGATAACTGTTCTTCCTTTCACAGCCATCCAGTCTATCTTGTTTATTGTCAACAAGTTGCAGCCAAAGAATTGACAAATGCCAGTGCTTCTTTCTCACTTAGTCCTCATGTGAGCTAGGTTTAGGGAAGCAAAGATAGATGCCCAAATGAATCTTGATTCACATAATTAGGCAAAGCAGAAGCTTGATCTTCTAACCAATTAATTTGATTTCCCCTCTGTCTCATCAAGGACAAGGGCATTTCTCAAGTTAGTTCAGCTCATAGTTCTATCCGAGCTGATAAGGTCATAAGAACGCCAGGTCACCAAGCACCGAGCCAGGCAGAAACAAATCAGCCACATGTTGGTTTATCCTATTCCTTTTCATCTTTCCCAGGTCCAGCTGATCCCCAGCTGGAAGATTCACCAGTGATTCATTAAGGAAATTAGGACCAGAACTCAGCTCTTCACATCTTTTTACCTTTAATCTTTCTCTCTAAATCATAGTTTATGAAGTCTTGAAACTACTGTGGTATCATAGAAACTGAACCTTAGAAGCTCTAAATAGCTGTTTGGCAATAACCATAAAGAATATTTCAATGAACTATTGGCTGAACCCCTTAGCTCACCAAGATGCTATCCTATCATTTCTTTGCTGTGCAATTGTAATAGCCCCTAATTTATCTCCCTGCTCTTAGACTATCCCCTTTGCAATCCATGCTTCATAGAGCTTGCCAAATTGATATTCCTAAAATATGTATCTGATCATGTCATCCTCATACTCAAAAATATTCAGTAGCTCTCTACTGCCTTAAAGACAAACTACAAATGCCTTCTTCACCTGGCATTTAAAGCTTCCCACAATCTGGCCCCTACCTTCTTTTCTGAACATATTTAATATTTTTCTCTTTCATACACTCTAGGAGGAACTGGCTGTTCCTCATAAAACAGTCCATGTCCTGACCCCAGGTGTTTGCATGAGATGTTTTCTAACTTAATATCTTCTATACACCATCTCTATTTTCCAAAATATAACTTACTTCCATTCCAACCCTGCCTCTCTTCTACCTCCTCATTTCTTTGCTTTCTCCCTCTGGAAATTTCTTTTTATCACTTGGGAAGGGAGGGGCAACATGACACAGTGGATAGCAAGCTGACCTTAGAATCAGAAGACCTTAGTTCAAGCTCTGTCTCTTATCTATCCTGGCTGTGTGACAGGGGGCAAATATATGCCTTAACCTCTTCATGCCCCAGGCAACTCTCTGAGGCTAAACCTATAAGCTTCCTTATATCAGTGAAACCATGGACAGGAAAGGGAAAGTGTAATCTGCAATGGAATCAAGGGGAACTGTTTGACTTGTGAGAAATTTCTATTCTTTAAATTTTGTAATTTTTTTTTTTTTTTGTAATTTACTTTGTATTTGTTCTTATACATGTTATGATCCCCTCCCCCACCATCTCCCAGGGAGGGAATAAGCATTTATTAAGAGCCTACTACGTCTCAGGCACTATACTAAACATTTTATAAATATTATCTTATTTGATTCTCACAACAACTTGGGAAGTAGATGCTATCATTATCTCTAGTTTATAATATAATCATAGTATAGTATAATTTCCTTTAAAATTGAGGCTTAGTTAGTATATTTAGTTAGTATCGTTTTCTTTAAAACTGAGGTTAAGCAACTTGTCCAAGATCACCCAGCTAGTAAATGTCTGAGGCTAAATTTGAATTCAGATCTTCCTGATTTCAGGCTCAATACTTCATCCAGCTGCCCAGAAGAAAGTCAAGGTGCATGAGAGCAAGGGCTATTTCCTTTTTCCTTTTCTTTGTATCTCTAATGCCTACCTCACCTTAGTCACTTACCAAATGTTTGTCATATTGAGTTGAATTAGGAACAATAATGAAAAACAATTTTTTAAAAATTAAAAACACATAGATACAAGTTAAATATCTCCCCTCACTAAACTTCAAATATTATGCATAATAAATTGATCTAATTCTGGCTTTCCTCACTTTGCTTTAAGAAAAATTCTTTCTCTAAGTAAGAGGTGTGAAAAAACTTGTTCACAGCTCTCTGGATGCCCACTTTCAGTGTCAGTTTTCCTCTGTTGTTAGTGTTAATTGCCTTGCTGTTAGCTCTAATTGTCCTGGTGAAAGAAATAACATCACCTTTGACTGAATTCTGCCAGTCTTGGAGACCCAAAGCCCTTGCCACTTTCTTGTATAAGGGAACAACTTTAACTCTCTCTCCAGGCTTTTGCCTATACCAACTACCATTCCCTGATTCTTTGGTTTCAGCAGGAAGAAAAACAATGGATAGAAGCCCAGAGGTTCAAATATGGATTTGGCCAGTGGTGTCTATACTTTTCCAGCCAGAAAAAGGTTACCCTGGTAACCATCCTTACTCGCTGGCTTGCTTTCTGACTAATTCACTATAGAAGTTACTTTGCACAGAATATGAAAGATTGATTATCTTTTGCTTGGCCTAACAACTTTCAGTTCACTGGAAACCTGCTTTTTAAAAGGTTCCTTCCCTACCTCCTTTTCTCCCTATCTGAACAATCAATCAGTCCATCAATAAATATTTATTGAACACCATGATGTACCAAAAGACTTGAAACCAAGAGATTTTATACAGTACTATGCCATAATTTCCCCCATCTTTTCACTGGAGGCTTGTTAGGAACTATATTCTTACTAGAAACTAGAATTTACTACTTGAATAATCAACCAAAAGGCATTTATTAAGTGCTTATGACATACCAGACACTATGTTAGATACAAGGAACACAAAGACTGAAACAATCCACACTCACAGGGAACTTATTTATATTTTAACAGGAGAGACAACAGATATATTCAAAAGTACATAAAAATAACTATAAAGTTGTTTAAAGTTATCCAACTCTTTGTGACTCCATTTCGGATTTTTTTTGGCAAAGATACTGGAGAGGTTTGCCATTTCTCCAGCTTATTTTCCAAATGAGGAAATTGAGGCATCCAGAGTTAAGTAACTTGCCCAGGGTCACACTTCTAATAAGTATCTTAGGCTAGGCTTGAACTCAGGTGCTCCTGACTCCAGGTCCCAGTATTTTATCCATCAAGCCACGTAGCTGCTCCAAATGTAAAGTTAATAAATACAAATAAAAAAGTAAAGGCATTAAATATGAGGTAGTTTAACAAAAGTACTTGTAATTGAGGGGATGAGAAAAAACTTGACATTAGTAAAGGGGTTCCTAATCTGGGGGGTCTTTGAACTTGTTTTCTTTCAAATTATCTGATAATTCTAATTCACCATAATCAACATTATAATCACATATAATTTATACTATGCATTTTTAAACTTTTCAGAGAAGAGACCCACAAGCCTTTTAAAAAAACATTTTTATTTATTTCATTAAATATTTTCTACTTGTATTTTTTAAATTCAACATTCATTTTTCAAATTTTTGAGTTCTAAGTTGTCTCCTTTCCTCTTCTCTCTCTCAACCCTTTAGAAGGCAAGTGATATAATATCAATTATACATGTGAGATCATGAAAAACATATTACCACATTGAAGACTAAGAACCCTTAATGTAAAAGATGATATTTTAGTATGATATTGAAGGAATATATCTTTGTAGGCTCAATCCACTTCAAACACTGAGAGCAGATATGACCTTGGGCAGGAACAGTCATGAGAAGTACTCGCCTTGAAAGGTGGCTAGCTAGGTACTGAATAAGATGCATTTTTGTTTTTGGTACTCCAGGCCTGGTCATCCAATCTGGGCCTTGATCCTCATCTCTGGCTTTCCAGACTCTGTTGTTTCGTTACACCATCACCGGGGTTCTTGATTCTTTGTTCTTCGATCTTCTCCTTAGAGTTTCTGATCAGTAGAGTTCCTCAACTTATCTTCTTGGAGTCACAGGATTTAAATGCTCCCCTTTGTCTTAATTAACCTTTAGAGACTTCACTTCCGGCTCAGTTGCCCCACAGTTCTACCTGCCCTTCCTCCAGTCTATCCAAATTCCCAGTCCTGATATTTTTCTGGACTGCCTGGTGCTACTGCAACCTAAGTTGACAAGTAAAAAAAAAATGTTGAGGGTTTCTGTAGCTCTACAAATGCTACCAGGCAAATCTCATCCAAGTCCCTAGGCTCAAAGCTCTCCCAAAGTAAATAAAAATGCTAATTGGCTGCCTCACTAGATCTCTCAAATCACCTGAAGAAAACACAGTGCTCTACCACTTGGCAGCTCGGAGATGAGCTCATTAGGAAGCTGCCAATGAAAAAATATGACTGTAGAAATGACAGAGATTATCATGACTAACAAAATCCAATCTGAGTAGCTGGCAGCTCATTCACACATACACATATGGGCCAATTGTTCCCCTAATGGCACTGATGCTGGAGATTTTAGAAGATGAAAGGAGCCTCTCTCTTTGGTTCAGAGGTACTTCTCAAGCCAACCCAGCTTAATAATATGGCCACAAATGACAGGAATCCAAAGTTTGTGACTAAAGTTTTAAGCACAAAGAGTTGAGTGACAGGCAGCTAGATGATAGTGTGAATAGAGCACTGGGTTTGGAGGCAAGAAGAATCTGCTCCCTGAGTTCAAATGTGGCTTCAAACACTTATTAGCTGGATGAGTCGGGGCAAGTCACTTAATACTCATCCGTAAAATGAGCTGGAGAAGAAATGGCAAACTACTCTAGTATATTTGCCAAAAAAAACCCCAAATGGAGTCATGAAGAGTTAAAAATAACTAAAAAATTACTAAACAACAAGCTAAGTGAAATTGTCAAGGGATTTCTGGCCAGACTCAAACATCAAGAAAATTGTACCGGCTTGTAATGGGTGGGTCATTGCAGGGATGAGTTTTTTGTTTTTATTTGTTTTTTTTTTTTTTTTTTTTTTTTTGAGAGATTAGAATGGATGTGGGTTGGACATTCTGGGTTTCAGTTCTAGATTTACCACTTACTGTTTGTGCAGTCTGCAGTGATCAGAGCCTACAAAATTGGTATCTTAAGTTTCCTTAATAGTATCTGAACAGGCTTCCAGCCATTTCATATATTGTTTGCCATGTTCTTATTTCAAATCTATAACAATTTTCACTTCTAAAGTTCACATCGATCATTTCATTCCTGAGGAAAATACCTAATGGATGAGTATTTAGGTTTTTTTTTTCCTTTGTTAATCAAATGCTCGTCTTGTTTTTAAGATTAATATTCTTTTCTTTGTACCTCAAAGATGACGTATTACTCTTCAATGGGTATCATAATTTCAGTATTGTGTGATTCAGTAATAGTGATTATAATAATATAATTATATTATATTAATAATATTATAATTTTTTATTTATATTATAATTTTATATATATTTATATATATATAAAATATTTATTTATATTATAATAATATAATAATGAGGAGGAAGAGGAGAAAGAAAAGTAGAAGGAGAGGGAGGAAAAGAAGAAGGGGAAGGAGAAGAAAAGGAAGGAGGGGGAGGAAGGGGAAGAGGGCAAAAAGAGGGAGAGGGAAGGAAAGGAGGAGAGGAAGGAAAGAGAGAAAGGGAGGAGGAGAGAAGGGAAGAAGAGCAGAAAGAGGAGGGGAAGGAGAAGGAAGAGGAAATGGGAACAAGGAGAGGAGGGAAGGGAAGAGGAGGAGGAGAAAATAAATATACAAATGACACAATAAATGCAAAATGCTTTATGAACCAAATGTGTTATGTAAATGTCTACTACTCTGATTATTGAGAAATAACCTAAAGAGTTCTAGATTTGGAGAAAGGACCTGAGTTCAAGTATCAGATTTCCCACATATATCCTTCTGCACACAAAGGCTTGAACCACTCAATAATCTAGCATTCAATAGATCAGAATACATAAATTAGGAAAGAATTCTGTATTTGATAAAAAGAGCTGGGAAAACTGGAAAGCAATCTGGTAGAAATTAGGTTTAGACTAACACTTTGCCACTTAAGAATGTTTTATAGAATATGGTATAAGGTATTGAGTTCCGTTGTTTCTGATTATCTCTGATCTATTCTGTCCCATTCATCTACATTTTACTTCTTTATTTTTAAAGCTTTATTATAACTGAATTTAAATCTTGCCTCAGAACTTTACCTACCAGCATGATTCACAATTCATAAGATTATAAACCATTTGAGAGCAGGGAGTATTTTTTTTTCCTTATTTGTGCTTAGCACAGGGGCTAGCACATATTTGGTGTTTAATAAATATGGATTGAACTGACTGTAAACAAGTCATTGAAAATATCTAAGCTCCATTTCCTCATCTATAAAACATGCCTGTAGTATCCTTTCACAGGATTTTTGTGAAAATCAAATGAGATTCTCATTTGCATTCTAACCTCAATAGAAATAAAATGTTTTGTAAATTACAAAGCACTATGTTTTGTTGTTGTTGAGTTATTGAGTCATGTCCAACTCTTCTGATCCATAACATGCCAATATTGTCAATGGGGTATTCTTGGCAAAGCTATTAGAATCTTTAAAGTACAGTATAAATAGAAATAATTATTATTTGTAGCCCCTCCCATCTCTCCATCCTCAACTCCCCTTCCTAATGAATCACTTACATTTTATTCTTAATTTTCCCAGAGGAAGACACTTCAAGGGCTGACAGTATTATTATTTCATATATAAGCCCTCAACTTATTTGCTGATAGCCTGTTAATACTTAAAAAAATTTTCCCCCGAACTAACAAGCTTTTTTCCCCATCTACACTTCCCTCAACTGGGAAAAAAAAAAAAAACAACCAAAAAACTTGTAAGAAATATGCAAATTCAAAGAAAATAAATTCATTCCTACATTAGCCAAGTTGAAGATGTGTATTTTATTCTGCATATTGATTTGGTCACTTCTCTGTCTAAACTTTTCCTTTACACTGCTGTTCTGAAATCATGCTTGGAACTCTGCCCCAAAAGTATTAAAACTATGTATGCCCTTTGATTCAGGCACATTGAAACCCTGTTGATGGAACTGGTCCAGCCACTCTGAAACATAATTTGGAATTATGGCCCTAAAGTTACCAAATTATATACACCTTTTGATCCAGAGAAATCATTTCTAGGCTTATGCCCCAAAGAGATCAAAGAAAGCAGAAAAGGACTTATATGTATGAAAATATTTACAGTAATTAGTTCTTTTTGTGGTGGGAAAGCACTAGAAATGAATGGAATATCCATTCATTAGGGAGTGATTATTAATTATGATATATGAATGTACTAGAATATTATTATGATATAGGAAATGATGAAAGAGCACACACCTTTACATTCTTTCTCTCTTTCCTTCCCTGGCTCCTGAATTTCTCAGCTTCTTCTTTATCAAGCATGAATTCCTTCACTAATAGGTCTTTCTGCACGTCTTTCTCCTGTGCTTCCTTCTGAAATCAGTGTGGGAGCAGTAACAGAATCTGCAAATAGGCCAGGGATGCCAGGTCTTGAAATATCATCACTTATCTCCAGAAGGTTCATGCACCATCTTATAGCTCAAAATGAAGCACAGGGATGTACAGACAGAATTATTCATGGAGCAAGAATGAAAGTTTGGTTACAAGGACCACCACAAATGCTGAAACAGGATAATTTAAGGAGGGATGATGGCTTCAGGTGATATTGGGAAATGACAAAATTCTATACCACTGTTTGATTCTTCTCCCTTAGGCCTCACATAGAAATCTCAAAGGACACTGTGTCCCCTTACAAAACATCATTTTAAAACATCAATTCTCAAAACTACCTACACCTCCCTTGAAGTGCTTCACAGAAGTTAGAAATAAGCAATGTGAGCGCTTTGCATTTATTGTTTCAAATAAACCATTTGGAATTAATCTGTCCCTTGTCCCTATATAACTTTTATCTAACATTTAAAAAGCCAGATTTTCCATTGATAAAAAAAAATTTTTTATAAACAATCCCATAATAACCTTGTTATAAAAAGGCATATAAACATTTCTTTCCTTTTAACTTCAATTTCTGATTAGATGCTAGTAAAGAGTTAAGTAAAGGCTAGCTGCAAAAATTTAGTGTCATGAAGACCACAAACAAGGAATTGGGGGAGGGTAAGCTGGGCTTTGGTCCCAGCTCTGATGATAACTAGCTATGGGGCCATGTACAAAACACTTTATCTCTCTGGGTCTTGGTTTCTTTTTCTGTAAAATAGAAACTGGACTTTATGATTCCTAGAATCCCTTCCTTTTCAACCATCCTATTTTTAAGAGACAGTGTGGAATTGTGGAGAGGGCACTGGACTTAAAATTAGAAAGAACTGGGTTCAAATCTTAACTCAAAAATTTACTAGCCATATTTCACAGGGTAAATCATTTAATCACTCTGGCTCCAAGTTTGTCCCTTCCTTCCTACCTTCATTCCTTCCTTCCTTCATTTTTTCTTCCTTTCCTCCCTTTCTTTTTAGAAAAATGCTTTTTTTTTATTTTTCCAAAACCATGCAAAGATAGTTTAGCTCTAAGTTTCTTAAACTGATATATGTTGTAATAAAAATGAATGAGATATTTTTTCCCAACTGGACACAAAAGACAGCTCTGGGAGCTATGTATAGAAAGAAAAGAAACAGAGTTCAGCTTCATTTCATGAACAGAGGTAATTAATTTGTATACAGTGGATAGAGTATTAAGCCTAGAATCAGAAAAACTTGAGTTCAAATCTTGCCTCAAACATTTATTAGTTGTGTGATCCTGACCAAGTCATTTTCATGCTGCTTGCCTTTAGTTTCTTCATCTATAAAATGGGCATAATAATAGTAACTATATTCCAGAGGATTAGAGAAAAGATCATTGTGAAATATTTGGTCCAGTACCTGGCTCATAGTAGGTGCTATATAAATATTGTCATTGTTCAGTCATGTCTAGTTCTTCATGACCCTATATGGGGTTTTCTTGGCAAAGATACTTAAGTGATTTGCCATTTCCTTCTCCAATTCATTTTACATATGAGAAAAACTGTTAACTATTCCCTATTATCCCATCTCAAGAATAATACAAATAAAGGCACAGAGATGGAAAAGTACAAATTATATATGGGGACTGGTAAGGAATCCAAATTGGAATCTAAACACAAGATTTGTTAAATTAGAAAAATCTGTGAACTTCTCAAGATGGGAAATTCCTATTCTGGGAACTTCACCAGCACAAAGAGCAACCCATCCATGACACAGCAGGAAAGTCCTGAGGACTGTTTGTATGAAGCAAATGGAGTTTAAGTGATTTGCTCAGTCACACAGTTTAGTGTCAAAAATGGGATCAGATGTCTGTCTTTATTCCTGATTCCAAGCCCCACAGTCTACTTAATACCCATGCTGCCTCTAGAATACATAGAATACATATATAAAGAATGAAAAAAAAAAAAAAAACATGTTGGGTCCAAGCTAAGGAGATGCTAAGTTAAGGACACACTTTTCCCCCAGAGAAGCAGGACGCCATTAATCATTTGTCATCAAGGGAGTGATAAAAGCAGGGATATGGGAAAATTAACCTTGTCGTGGATTTGTAAAAGAGAATGCAAGGGAAAGGAAATAAGCATTTATTGGGTGCCAGTTATCTGCCTGTAATTATGCTAATTAAACACTTTATATATCTTATTTCATCCTCCCAACAAAGCTAAGAAGGAGATATTAACATTCTCATTTTACAGTTGAGAACACTGAGGTAGATTCGTTAAGTAACTTACTCAGGATCATATAACTAATAATAGTTTATGGTCATATTTGAACTCAGGTCTTCCTGATTCCAGGATCTTGGAATACCTGCTTCTAATGGAACCTGTTGTGCTACCTGCTCCTTTCAGTGGAGGACTGGCACCAGGCCTTCTACTCTAGAATGCAGATCAGATTAACAGATCCTTATTACTAAAAAACAACCAAAAAAAAGTAGTTGCTATTGTAAACACAGAGGTTTCTAGATGTAAACATCACAGAGAAAAATAAAGAACAAAAAAAGCCACTGAAACCTGGCAAACTAATTTTTGGAATAAAATATGATAATTTTGCAAAGAGATGATGCCCGACCAAGGAAGAACACTGCATTAACTGCCCATAATTGCTGCTAAAAATTCACATGAAATAAAATTAAGTTAGTTTAACCTTAAATTACAAGTCAAGATTGTGCACAGAATAATAATATTCTTTGTTCAATCGTTCATGTTTAATTTAACTAACAGCATAACTATGATGGCCTGTAAGCTACCACAGAGCCATAATAGGCATCTCGAGCTTCTCAGAAGTTGGTTTTCATGGCAGCAAGAGCAGCTACATTAACCTTTGCCTATGCTTCCCATAGGAGTTGATTCAAGAGGACCTTGGTATCTCAGGCCAGTAAGTAAATAGTGCAGTGATTCAACTTCAAAAGGCACCACTCCATTTCAAATAGGCCGTGCCATTTCTCCTATAAAATTATAATGCGGTCTTCCCTTCCAAAGAAGCTAGTAAGTCAACAGAAACAATGGAGCTGGAGCTAAACTAGGGAGTTGGGTGAGGAGGTTGCTTACCATCCATAAACTTAAAGGTGTTGCTCACACGATATGAAATATAAGACAAATAAAGGAATTAAGGGGTGTTAAGAGGAATACAAATAAATCAAATAGGAAAGACTCTGGGGAGGGAAGGATAATACAACAAATAGAACTCTAGTTCTGGAGTCAGAGGACCTAGGTTCAAATCTCATTCCAAACATTATCTATGTTAACTCAAGCAAATTAATTAACCTCCCTAGGCTGTTTCCTCATTTATAAATGAGGTTTAAATAGATATTCTTTGACTCCTTCTAATTCTATGGCTGCTTGTATCCATCAAAGACGATCATGTTTTCTTCTAGATGACAACCATGAGATAAGAACCTGTTTAAATATTCCTTCATCAACCCAATGCTGAGATTTCCATTCATCTTGAAGCATAAAAAGAAAAAGGTTTGGATTTGGAATCAGACAATCTGGATGAAAATTCCAGTCCTATTACTTATATCTGTGTGACTTTGGCAAGTTACTTTTATCTTTGTGAGTCTCAGTTTCTTCATCTATAAAATAAGAGTTGTGTTGGAGATCTTCTGAAGTGGGGACCAGTTCTAAAGCTATATTTTTTTTAATTCAGCAGGGAGCAGCCTTATGAAAATTGAGTCCATCAAGCAATCAACAAACATTTATTAGGTGTCCACTGAGTGCCCCAAACCTCCCTGATAGGTGTTACACACACACACACACACCACACACACACACACACACACACACACACACACACAAAATACATGCAAAAGAAATGAAAGGTAAATTATGAGGGGAAGAGCCAAAGCAGCTATAAAGACCAGGAAAGATTTCATGCAGCTAACAGAAGAATAGGGATTCTAATCAATCAACCAACACACGTTTATAAAGCATTTATACAGGTTTTTGGAGCTACAAGTGAGAGTTGGTGAAGGTAGATATTAAAAGTGGATGAGCAGCCCTGAAAAGGGTTCAGAAAGACCTCATACCAGAGATCCTATTCCTCCCTGAATAAAGTGGCCAAACTCTGATAAACCAAAAGGGCAGATGGGCTAAACCAGGTTAAAGGTAATCAAGAGGCTCAAACATGATTTAAGGGGATATATGAAGACTTTCCCTGGTAGAATGGGTGGATGAGAACAATTTGTTTCAAGGGCCATGAAGGTAACAGAGGCAGGTGCTATGGAGTATTCCAAGGTCATCCACTGCATCCTAGGCCATCACCATTTGCCTTGAATTTTGTCACTTTTTGTCACTGGACTTCAACAATTCAAGAAAAAAGAATGAAGCTGACATTGCACAACTTTGTCTCTCTTAAATCCAATTCATGCACAAATCAGAATGTCATCCATGATATTACTGGTCCTCTTTGAACATGTAGGATAAAAAACAACATTAAGCACTCATCATGTTCCTGATACTGCACTAAGCTCCACAGAGCCAAAGACACAAGTCAAACAATCCTTGCCCTCAAAGACTTTACAATCTAGCCAGGAAATCAGAATGTAAACTACATAGATAAATAATAGAAAGTGAATGGAGCAGAAGAAGCAACTACCAGATGAAATGCCCTGTGTAGAAACTGGCACCTAAGCTGGAAATTTGGAGGATACTAGAGATTCTTAGAGGCTGAGATGAGAAAGGAATAAATTCCAACTCTAGGGCACAATGTGGACATTATCTTCATAAACTATAAACCAACTGTTCAATCTGAAAGTCCCCCATTCTCCTCATCTGTAAAGTGGACATGGTAACAGCATGGTAACAACCTCTCAGGGTTGAGTAAAGGCCAAATGAGATAACATGTAAAGTGCTATACAAATTTTTGTTGTTATTTAGTTGTTTTTTAGTCACGTCCAATTCTTTGTGACTTCGAGTGGAGTTTACTTGGCAGAGATAATGGAACGGTTTGCCATTTCCTTCTCCAGCTCATTTTACAGACGAGTGAGCCAAACTGGATTAAGTGACTTTTCTAGGGTCACACAATTAATAAATGTCTGAGGCTGTATTTACACTCAGGAAGATGTCTCGCTGATTCCAGGCCTGGTACTTTATCCATTGTACCATGTAGCTGCTGCCCCCATATAAATATAATTTTCTCTTCTCTTACTAAGTTTATTTCAGAAAATCACAGTCTCAAAATTGTAAGAGACCTCAATGGATATCCAGTACAACTTACAACAACAAATGGTGATGTAGTCTTCCTTTTGAAACTTCTTGTAGAGATTTACCTCCATTACCTCCAAAGGCATCTCAATTCACTGTGAATAACTAAGGGTTAAGTTTTGATCAGCTAAATCTGCTGCCTAAATCTGTTTCTTTGTAGTTGATTGATACCATTGTTCCTAGTTTTCTGGGGCCAAATCTAACAAGTATAATCTTTCTTTCACATTACTAGTCTAGAAATAATTGAAGACAGTTCTCCCAAACCCAACTAAACCTTCTTTTCTCAAGTCTAAATTTCCCTGGTTCTTTTTATGGCATTATCTCAAGTCTCATGATTATTCTAGTTACTTTTCTTTGGATGCTCTCCAGATTGGGACTACCCTTTCAAAGATTTGGTGCCTAAAAATGAACATAATATTCTAGACATCTGACCAGGACAGAGGGCAAATAAACTTAACCTCTTGGGTTTTGAACATTGTGCAATGTAAAGTCACATTAGCTTCTCTGACTGTCATGTTATACTGTTGATCCTTACTCAACTTGCAGTCCACTAAAATCCACAAATCTTTACAAGAACCATTATCTTTTCACCATCTTATAATTCTCAAACTGACCTTTTGAACCAAAAGACTTTATCTAATTCTATTAAACTGCATCCATTCCTCCTCCACTTTCCAACAGATTTGTCTGGGTTTTTGTTTTGTTTTTTAAAGATGTGGCCCATTGTTCTAAAATTACTAGAGATTTTTGCAAATTTACTCTGTCATCAAACACATTAGCTATTACTTTAAGCTTTGTGACAATCAAAATGGAATCAAACCATGTATGGAGTTATGTAAGTCACTGATTGTAGAGTTAAATAACACAGAATTAAAATACACTTCCTTCCAAGTTGACAATAAACCATTAATGACAACTTTTTGCAGTTATTCAATAGTTTTCCAAATCCACCATCCTGTACTGTTGGAAAACCTATAGCTCTCCATCTTTTTCACAAAGATAACATAAAAAATTTTCATCTAATCATTTGTTATATATCTACACAATACCATGAATGCAATATTCCCTTATCTACCAGTCTAATTATTCTCTCACCCATAGTCCCAAAGTCCAATAACACTCTAGACTGACATTTCAAATTGCAGAGGTAGGATTAATAAACAGCATCAGGGTTGACATTTTACCTAGCTTCTGGCTTCCAAGAAAACAGATAACAGAACAAATGAGGATAGCTTTTCTTTTCATACCATGGTCACTATCTTAGAGGAGGGCAAAATTGCACTTAAACTTTCCTTTTGAAAAATTTATAAATGTGTGAGTCTTGACTGGATACAAAAAGCCAATTAAAAAACTAAGCAAAAAATTAGCTAAAGACCATTTTGCTTTGTCCTCCACTTGAGAGACAACTTAATTAGCTTCAAACGACAAGAATTATTGTTGTTTACTAATTTCAGTTGTGTCTGACTTGGTGACTCAATTTGGTGTTTTCTTGGCAAGTATACTGGAATAGTTTCCTACTCCTTTCTCTAGCTCATTTTACAAATGAGGAACCTGAGGATAAACAGAATTAAGTAACTTATGTAAGTATCCAAGGCCAAATTTGAACTCAGGCCTTCCTAACTTCAGATATTCTATCCACTGTCCCGCCTGGCTGTCCCATCAGAAATATTTTTTAAAAGCCTTACTTATCAACTAAGTTTATTCAGGATTAAACCCAGACTCAGATATAGAAATACAAAAGAGCATTCTTCATTCCTCCTCTAATCTCTAACAGGATTTTTTAAAAAATAGCATGTAGGTTAAGCAGACCTTTATAATTTATATTTAGGCACTAAGATCTATGGTCATTAAACATATGGCTTTAAAAGTTTTTTTTTTTTTTTCTAAAGAACTAGAAACAAATTGAATGGCAATAAACTGGGGAATAACTGGACAAAAAGATCAATGAGAGGAATTCAGAAAAATAAGTCAGATCTGTATAAATTGATGCAGAATAAAATAAGCAGAACCAGAATGAATGAATTAATAGAAAAGCATTCGTTTAGCACTGATATGTAAAAAAAGCTAGGAATACAAATAGAAAACTGATGGTCCCTGCTTTCAAGCAGCTGACATTCTCATGAGGTAGGCTACACATTGAGAAAGTTTTATCTGCAAGTCACAGTTCAGAAGAAAAAAAAAGTACAGAATAATTAGCCTTAGTGAGAAGACAGTCTCTTAATGTAAGACAGGGGCAAAGGATTACTTCATTGTAGAAGGCATCCAAGTGATGGGAGATGAGAAAGATGAGAGAAGAGGGATCTGTTGGTAAATGATATTTTCAATAAAATATAAAGCAAAGTTCTTAGTTCACAAGGAGGAGAGAGGGAAAGCTGCTGGAAGTTTAACAAAAATAAAAAGATTTGGAAGAGCTCACTATGAAGAGTGGGATTTTGATTTGTGCAAGTAAGTAGAATAGTAACTTGATAAAGTAGGTATAGAAAGATTGCCTAGCAGCAGTAAGAACCCAGTTGAGATTGTGTAACACAAATTTGTAGTGGTCTTAGTCCATTTTCATGACTTTTTTTCCACCTTCTAGACATGGCAGGGCAAGATTATCAATATAAGGGAGCAAGGGACTCACAAGAAGGCATCATGTGTCAAAGGGTATGCATTATAAACAAGACAGCCTGAGAGAAAACTTAGGAATCAAGGTGTTGGAAGACAAAAAAAAAAGTATTTAGAATTGCAAGGAAGAGAGGAAAGTAGAATGACAATAAATTGTGATCAGATAAGGGAATTTCAGGGTTCATAATCATGGAAGTAGTATATTTGTGGATGATGGCAACATCAAGATTATGACCATTTTTTCTGTGTGATTGAAATAGGATGGAGGAGTAGGCCAAGTGAAATGAATAATCTGGGAAACTGAGATTATGGTATCTAAGGGAATTTCTAAATATATATTGAAGTCTCCTACTATGAGACAAGGAGTAGAGGAGAAGAGAAAGACTGTGAATCAGGTACTGAACGTTTGAGAAAGGAAGGGAACTATCTGGGAGATCAGTAGACAATACCTACCAGTATTTCAATTGGATGGTTGATATGGATTGCCTGAACTTCAATGAAAGAGAGGTTACTCAGTCATGATGGTAAAGAGACAACCTGAAAGTGACAATGGGGAACAAGGAGAATTCACCCACTTGCACCTCAACCAGCAAGCAGAGGGGAATGAATAAATATGCAGCCAGAGCTGGAAAGGTTAGTCAGGAAGGTTTTGTCACAATTAAGGAGTGGAATCTCATTAAGAGACAGAAGATAGAAGGAATTTTGTTAAAGGGAATGGGAATAAGAGATTGGATGATGGGGGATGGAGAATGGGGTTTGAATGATGATCAACAGAATCAGAATCACTAGAATGGGGAAAATATGACCAGGGAAAAGATTCTTAATCATTCAGGAAAGATTTTAAATGATTTTTCAAGGTCCATTGTGTTTTAACCTCTGGGTAAAATCTTTTCCAGAGTCTTAGATAGATTAGGTGAGGAATCAAATAGATGAGAAGTAGAAGGAATGATGTTCCTCCAAAGCAGGAGACCAGACTACAAATCTGAGGTGAAGGGACTTGTAAATTCACACAGATAATGTGTATTTGAACTAATTTCCAGTTGGCTACAAAAAAAAAAAAAGCACTCTTTCTGTTATTACCATACAGTGTCTTTGACCTATAATTTTCTATTGGGAGGGATATAACATATCAACCAATAATTTCCACTTATATATGTTGCAAAGGTTAAAATTATTTAAATGTTTTAGAAGCTCAGCAAAACAGTGATGGCAAGAGATCAGGAATCAAATATATATATATATAAATATAAATATATATATAATATATTTATATATAATAAATATATATAATAATATATAAATATAATATATAATATATGTCATGAGGTAAAAAAAAATTCTCATCTTAAAAAATTCATCTTTTTCCTAATTCAACCAGATCCTTCCATGTGAGGGTTAGGATAATTTATTTGCTTTACTTGCCTACCTAGGTGGCTAACCAATTCAAACCAGTCAGCATGGCTTTCGTTCATTCCAGTTGCTACTTTTATAGGCCCACAGGCATGTTCTGGAAAGCACACAATTTAGAAATTTGAAAAATAAACAATGAAAAAGCTCACCCTCACCACACATGTATTCTTCACTCTTCTCTCCACCCAGGTTTAGGTTGGCCAGTTTGAAGTCATAAAATGTTTAAAATAAAAAAGAATAAAATATGCCAGCTTAAAATTGTCTCCTCCACCTCAATTTCCAGTTTAAGGTTAAAATGTGAACAAATGAACTTTTCTTACCAATGAGTTCATGAAAAATTTAATCTTTCCTTGGTTATTAAACTTTAAATAGCTGTTTAACTTTGTGAAAAAAGCTCCCACCCAAGCAGAATAACTTGGTGTTCCCATTAAAAGGAGTTTTACAAATCTTCAAACTACATATTCATATGGCAGGTAAAAAAAAAAAAAAAAAAAAAAAAACTACTTTTTCAAATAGGTTTCAAAAACAATTCAATTATTCATATAATGGATATGGCCATCAGTTCCAGAGTATCTTGTTGCTCACTTAACATGAGACTTAAGACATTAATGTTTATGCATTCTTCAAAGGGATGCTATTCAACAATTTATTTTTAATTCATATCTAACATATTATTCTTTAAGGTGTTTTGTAGCATTGCACACATAAAATTTATGATTTCTGCAATGTATATTTCTATATACTATAAGCAGAGGTGTCGTGGATTAAGCTCATACTAGATTTTTAAATGTTCAATGTGAGCATTTACACCTAGGAAGTCAGCAAATGCTACAAGTCAGGGCTTGATTTATTGTTTTATTGATTGACTAGATTCAGGAAGGTGAAAAGAAAATGTTAATAAAGTGGGTTAAACATAAAAGTATATCCCACAATTTTGGAGGGCCAGCTGTTAAACATTTATCAGCATACTCTCAACTACAAGCTGAAAAAGAAAAAGGAGAGTGGTGGATTGTGGTTATTGTTGTTTCTCCTTTGTTCTCAAAGAGGATCATGAAATCAGAAAGGTGATGTCATGACATACAAGTGAATTGGATTTAAGTGAGGGAGAGCTGTGCAAGGTCATCTACCTCACTTTTCCCTCCAGAGCCATCTGGGTTCAAGAACAAGATATAGATCAACAATTCAGATGGACGTGGCCAACTTCAACAATGAGATGAACTAAATCAGTTCCCATAGAGCAGTAATGAATTGAACCAGCTAGAACAAGAGAAAGAACTGGGAGATGACTATAAACCACAACATAAAATTCCCAATCCCTCTATTTTTGTCTGCCTACATTTTTGATTTCCTTCACAAGTTAATTGTACACTATTTCAAAGTCCAATTCTTTTTTGTACAGCAAAATAACTGTTTGGACATGTATACATATATTGTATTCAACTTATACTTTAATATATTTAATATGTATTGGTCAACCTGCCATCTGGGGAAGGAGATGGGGGAAAAAGGGGAAAAATTGGAACAAAAGGTTTTGCAATTGTCAATGCTGAAAAATGCATATATCTTGTAAATAAAAAGCTATAATTAAAAAAAAGATACAGATCAAGATGGCTGAAGATGGCCCTGGATGCAATGGGAGACCCACTAATTCATAACAGATTGTGGTTTGAGTTGTTGCAGAGAGTTCTCAAACTGGTAGTTCTCCACAATAATGATGAAATCACAGCTTTTTCACATTTAATTAACTTGAATTTCACAATTCAAGTTAATATCTTTTGAAACATAACTATATATAGCAAAATAAATTATGACATCCTTAAATATGACCAAGCAAGCATTTGGTATCCTTCCCTCTTATAGATACCTGGAGAATGGATCCCTCAATGTTCTCCAAACTGTCACTTCCAATATATACCTCCTTCCATGTTTATTGGTCTTCCCAACATTGCTTTTCTGCAATTTTTCTATTTCATCTTCTTATTTAGTATATTGAGGACGGAGATACAGAAGTCCCTATGTGGTTAATCCCACTACTATTAATGGATTTAAAATTTCCTATTGAAATCTTTACAGGCTTTACTTTTCATTGTTCAAATGTTTGACAAAACTTTACAGTACCTAAATAATTTAAGTTTCAGGTCACACAAAAGCCAGCGGAGAGGAACATAGAAGAGGAATGACTAGACTAGCCAGAATGGCTAAAATGATTGAAGGAGAAAGCAACTAATGTCAGAGGGGATGTGGAAAAATTGGGGCACATTCATTACTGGAGAACAATCTGGAATTATGCCTGTATACCTTTTGATCCATCAAAAGCAATACTAGGTCTATTTCTAAAGTTGATTGGGGAAGAAAGAAATGAACCTATATGTTCTAAAATATTTAGAGCAGCTCTCCTTGTGATGGCCAAGAATTGGAAACTGAAGGATTCCCCCATCTATTGGGGAATGGCTGAATAAGTTATGGTATGTTGGAATCCTTACTAACTGCTAACTAATTAGAGTTGATCTAATCTTACAAGAAGATTTTGGCCAGAACCTGAAACAAGGTACTAAGTAAAACTAATTAATACAAGGCTTGTGTTCACACCTTTACTCATTGGAGTTCACAAGTATGCCAGCTTCACAAAGTAAACTTTCTAACTTCAAGGGAGTTCACACCTCCCTTAAAGCCCTTTGGGCCAGAGAGCACTATGGGAGAAAACCCATAATCCCATTCTCTCAGAAGACTCGCATATAAGGAGAGAGAGCTATTCGGGAATACATTTTTTCCTCTTGGCTGGCTGGTCGCAGAAGAGAGTTCAGCTGGACTCGAGAGGAGCGACTCTGGTGCAGAGAACACTTTGACGGATTTCAGTGGAGCTACGCCAGAAGCCCTCTCTCCGCGGCAAGGCAAGACAGAATACATTTTTCCTCTTGGCTGGCTGGTGGCAGACGAAGAGTTTTCAGAGGATAAAGCTACGAGTGGAGAGTTCAGTGGACAACCAGATTCATCTTCATCTTACACCACTGTGGTTGGTGGCTGGGCTCCTGCACGCCCCCCACTGAGACCAAGCTGGTCCAAAAGACTCACCGGAAAGCTAGCCGAGCCCCAAGAGAAGGAAACAAGAGATTCATTCCATCTCTGTGCTGGTTGGAGGCAGAAGAAAGCAGAGGCAGAGGCTAAAGGACAGAACCTTTGGATTTGGAGACATCCGGAGGGCCCTAAGCTAAACCAGCTGTGTTTTGAGAAGAACAAGAACTCCAACATTTGAACTTATAACAATGGTATATGAATGTAATGGAATGTTATTGTTCTATAAGAAAAAATCAGCAGGATGATTTCAGAAAGGCCTGAAGAGACTCACAGGAACTGATCTAAGTGAAGTGAATGAACCAAGAGAACATTCTACACAGAAACAAGAAGATTATGTGATGATCAATTGTGATAGGCTTGACTCTTTTCAACAATGAAGTGATTCAGGCCAATTCTAATAAGCTTGTGATGGAGAAATCCATCTGCAACCAGAGAGAGGCCTGTTGGGACTAAATGTGGATCACAACATAGTATTTTCACCTTTTTATTGTTGTTTATTTGCTTTTTTTTTCTTTATCATTTTCTTCCCTTTTTGATCTGATTTTTCTTGTGCAGAATAATAAATGTGGAAATATATTTAGAATAACTACACATGTTTAACCTCTATTGGATCACTTGCTGTCTAAGGGAGGAGTATGAGGGCAAGAGAGGGTGAAAAATTTGGAAAACAAGGTTTTGCAAATGTGAATGTTGCAAACTATCTATCTTTGCATGTATTTTGAAAATAATAAAAAAAAGTATTAGATTTTTTAAAAGTACAACTTTTGGTACAAAACTTATTTTGACTATTATAAATACCTAAATTAAATATATATAATATATGAATAAAGATACTACCTACATATAGAGAAATGACTAATAGAAGTACATATAGAATATTTACAAATATACATAAATATATGCATACACATACATGTATATATGCATATATATATACACACACACGTGTGTTCACTTATTTGTATCTAATGGTGATTATCTTTAGGGTGGGATGGGGGGTGGAAGAAAAAAGAAAAAAAGAAATTTACATGAAAATTTCTTTATATATTTAAAAGGAATAGCAAGTTGTATAAGCAGATCTGCAATTCCATATGCAAGAATTCTTTTTTTATTATGCTGTTATAGAAAGGCTTGTTTTACTCCATAAATGAAAATTAAAATAAAACTTAAAAAATTATACACATGTCCCAAAAGACTTAGAACAATTTTAAACTTTAATACCTTAAAACTTTAGTAATTTAAACTAAAATGGTTTAACGCTTTAATAGATAAAAACTATACTAAGTCTTTGGGGACATTCTGGATTGCCAACAACAAACTGTACAGGAAAAGAACTATAAAGGATGTCATCAGAGAGATGTATGATTGGAGGAGGTGAGGGGGAAAAGAGATCTATTGACCAAGAAGCAAGAACAAAAGATAACTAATGAATAGTTTACATGGGGCAGCTAGATGGTTCAATGGATATAGTGCTGGACCTGGAATTAGGAAGCCCTGAGTCTTCCATCCTCAGATATTTGCTTGCTATATGACCATGTGCAAGTCACTTAACTCTGTTTACCTTAATCTTCTGGAGAAGAAAATGGCAAACCATTCTAGTATTTTTGTCAAGAAAATCCTTTGTCAAGAAAACACAAAGAGTCTGACACAACTAAATGATTGAACAACAATGAATAACCTGTGCACTTCAGTGACAGGCTTAAGCCTATCAAGGGATTTGGAGAAAGTCTTCAGCCTGTTGGGTAGATATCCCTGGTAAGGGATAGTAAAAAGTGGTCAAATCAACCAACAAGCATTAAAAATTTCTATTATATGATGGCCATGGTACTGGAGAAGTCCTAAGCTAAACTAGTCCCTGCCCTTAAGGAGCCTACTTTCTATCTGGGGAGGTCACATGTACACGAGGAAGAGACAGATAGATAGATATTATATATGTGTGTATTTGTGTATATATATATATATATATATATATATATATATATACAAATTGTACATACATATATATTATATATATACATATATGTATACATATGTACATATGTACATACATATATATATATGGCATTTGGGGGAGGTAGGCTCTAGAGACTGGATTCATTAGGAAAAGCTTCATCAGCTAGCTAACACCAGCTGAGAAGCTACAGATAGATTTTGATTATCATTGTTGGAGAAAGTCCACATAGCAATGAGATCACTGGTCCAACAAAGTATTGTGTGTTGTTCTCTGAGGCTGATCTTACTCTTAGCCTGAGGCTTCCACTCAATTTGGCAAAATCTAAGCCTCCTTCAGGTAAATATGGTACATTCAATCAAAAGATATATTTCATCTCTAAATATACAATAAAATCCTATCACTTTAAAGTTAGAAAGGCTGGATGTAAAAAAAAAAAAAATCAGCTAATGTAATACTCTCATTTTAAAAGTAAGGAAGAGCCTTTAAAATACAAAGAGGTAAAATACAAATAATACAAAGGTAAATTTCATGAATTCTGAAGGTCACACAATTTGTAGTAGAGAAGGGATATAGAAATTCTGCCTCCTCTCTCCTAATCCGCTGCATTTTCCATTTGATTGCCCTGCTGGTTTAAAAAAAAAATATGTCCACTCTCCTTTCCAAATTCAGATAACAATTGTATCATTTAAAAAATATTTCCCATTAGCTAGCATAGTAACTGGTTGTTTTGTAATTCTGCTGGCAAACTAGAGCTGGAGTTATGTTTTTAAAAATTTCTGAAAAGAGCTGTCAACAGAGAATGAGGCTGTTTGTTTATAGGAAATTTCCCTAACCTGTGTTCTGGAAAAACAGCTTTATTGTACATAGAAAAATCAGAAGCAACTTCTTTTTCTATAGCTCTTTCTAAGTTAAATTCTGGGTTCCTCTGCACCCGTTAGAAAAAAAAACTCATTAAATATTTAAATTTGATAAATATTGCATCTAATGAGTCTTCATGGTACATCACAGCAAATCATTTAGTTCCAAGCAGATGTGAAAGGTCAATAGAGAATAAAGAGGATTAGAGCTTCTGTAACTTTTATTTTCTACTTACTGTGTACTCTTTCTCTCCTTGTTCACCTCCTGACTTCCTTGTCATTGAGATTTACTATTCTAGATAAAAACTATGGTATTTTCTCTCCCTCTCATTCTCAACTAGGGTGCTAGAGTAGATGCAGTAACATTCATGGAGTCAGAAAAATGCTGTTAAAGTCAGTCTTTTTCAGTCACCAATTCTTTCTGACCCCATTTGAGATATTATTGGCAAAAATGCTGGAAAAGTTTGTCATTTCCTTCTTCGGTTCATTATATAAATGAGGAAACAGAGGCAAGTAGGATTAAGTCCAGGATCACATGGGTAATAAGTCTCTGAGGCCATATTTGAATTCAAGAATATAGGTCTTGCTGAAACCAGGTCTGGCACTCTATCCACTGCATCACCAAGCTGCCCCCATATAAATACTAGCTATTATTATTATTTCTATTGAAAAAAGATCAAGGTCATCAGAATAAGCTTTTTCATTAAGTTTATCTCAGAAAATCAGAGACTCTCAAAATAGAAAGAGACCTCATTGGATATCTACTACAATCCACATTCAAACAAGTATCTCATTTATAATGCGCCTAACAGATGGCCATCTGGCCTTTTCTTGGAAACTTCTTTGGGGAAGAGGAAGAGATTTAACTCCATTTCCTCCAAACGCATTTCAATTCATGTCAATTCAAGGCAGCCTCAGTCAAAATATAAAGTCTTCAGGTTAAGGCCAGAATGAGTCTGTGATGATTTTGGGAATATTTGATGTGGTTTCAATCATATATCAATCTCTTCCTGGACTCCTAGGCCCAGTTCATTTCATGCTTGTGAGGAAAGTTAGCATCTCTGGGTCAAGATAGCTCAAGTATTTTAGAGGAAAGAGAGGGATACCATACAGGAGATATTTGACTGATTTCCCATCTCCTGCAGACACTGGCAGAGAGACACCAAATAATCATGAAACTGGAAGTTTCTAGTTTGGTAACTTCCAAAGAAGATAGAGATATTAGAGGAAGGAGACAAGAGGAAGAGTATTTTAAGAAAAAGAGCAAAGCAGAAGGAAAGAGGTATTAGCCACAAGGAAGAGGAAAAAGAAGCTAAATTAGGTTAAAGAAAGCTTGCTGGGATAGAGAAATGCTAGTTTTCCCCAAATCAGGACTTTTGAGACTATATCCATGCCATGTTGTAGAAATTTATTTTCCTTACATTAATTGAAATTTGACTTTTCTTAGAAGATAGCAGATAGTCCTTAGCTATGAAAATATCTTCCTTTCAAAAGTCATCAGTGACTTCCTCTTCTCTATTTATTCACATTGATGACATGTATTGCTAGTAATAATAACTATTTCTCATCAACCAGGCTAGGAACCTTGATCTCATCTTCCCTCCCTCCTTCCACATTGGTCACATTCTATCAGCTGCCAAGTCCTAATTATTCTACTTTGTTAATAACCCTTGTGTCTGCCTCCTTTATTCCACCCCCCTGCTACTATCCCAGTCAGTGTGCTCAGCTCATTAACTCTTGAACAGACTATTGAGACAGTATTCCAATTTGTACCCTCCTTCCCCAATTAATTTCCCCAATCACTGCCAAACTAGTCTTCTTGATATATACAATCACAAGATACGACTCTTTGAAATCTTTTACTGGTCCCCTATGCCTACACCAAAAAGGTCCTAAATTATTTAACTTAGCATGCAAAGCCTTCCAAAATCTCTCCAAATTGCAATTCTAACCTTGCCCCAAACTGCTCCTTTTCATATATTATAATGATGATGATGATGATTAATAACAATAATGGCTGTGACAAAAGCAATAACAGACACCGATATAGCATTTTAAGGACTGCTAAATGCTTTATATACGTCATCTCATTTGATCTGTGAGGTAAATACTAAAAATCTGTCCAGGTATAGACAAAGTAAACTCCTTACCACTCCCTGAACATATACCACACAACATTTCATAATAAATAAAAAGTTGAAGTAGGAATCAAATAGACTCTAAGTTTCACACGGATTACTTAAGTAACAATGAACAAATCACCTCTAGACCCCTCTGAGTATACCATTTGTAAAATGGTATAAGCAGCCATAGTTTCAACTTGTTATGAACTGTTTGAGACTCAAATGACATGTGAACAAGTTTTGGAAACTTTAAGGTACAATAAAATGTCACCTATTGTTGAAGTTATCATTGATGTTATCTTTATTACTTCCACTTCCATACCTTTACTCACATTTGCCTTATGCCTTTTATTCCTATCTTACTAATTCTATTAAATTTCTACCTATCATTCAAGGACTATCTCAAATGACACTTTATTCAGGGACCAGGCTGGCCAACATTCTTTTCCTTTCTTGCTCTGACTCCCTTTGACTCTCCTGGACTTTGCTCCCATGCTTCAACTGCCATTTTATCCTAGAGCTTCCATTAGCACCTGAAGCAATCCCCCTCAGGAATATCCATCTTCCCCTGTGGTTTGCCCACCTAAAAATATCCCTCTACTATGGTAATCTTCTCTCCCTGATGAGTTCCTCCTCGGGCTTCTCTTTTTAGGAGTGGCTTAAGTTGGCCAATTTTCATTCCCTTCCCATCTCTCCTCTGACTTTCTGGAATTGGTCATTATGTCTCAACTGCCCCTCACTCTAGAACAGTCCTTTGTCATTCTCATCTCCTTTTCTTCCAGAGTTTTTCCTGGGGCTTTCATTTTGAAGAACAGCTCAGACTGGCCAATCTTCATTCTTCTCCTAGCTCTACTTCTGACCTTCTGGACTATAGCGCCATACACTTCTAATATATATTTCTCAGTTCTTTCTTATGGATTACCTTCCCTCATTAGAATATATGTTCTTCAGAGCAAGAGATGCTCTCTTTCTCTCTCTCTCTCTCTCTCTCTCTCTCTCTCGTAATCCTCAATTGTATCCTCACAGTGAATGGCACACTATAAGAGCTTAATAAATGCTTTTTGCCTTCATGGTTCTCATAAGTGGAAGTGACTTCTTCCTCTGGATTCTCACATTATATTATTTGTACCTCCCTTTTCCAATACTATTTTAAATGTTTTCTTATTAGGTTTATGTTTGTCTCAGCTTCCTATTAAGAGTATAAGCTTCATCAGAGGAGGGAGCATTTTTTTATTTATCTATCTATGCACCTCCCACAATCTATACAGTACGGTGCTTAGCATATAGTAGCAGTTAATAAATGTATGTTGATGTGAACAAAAAAGTGATGTGATGTGATATTGTAAATGGTGCAGCAAGAAGCTTTAGTTTGACATTCAAGAAAGTGGCAAGTATTAGAAGCTTAATAATTAGAGGCAATAAAGGATTATTTAAGTTAATGTCAATTCGATTTCCTGTAATGTGTTAAGCTCAGGACAAAATGCAGACACAATCTAGCCCCTGTCTTGCATTCAGGGCTGATCTAACAGTGGCTGAGTAGGAACTCACCCATAGGAAATCAATTGAATAATCCTGAAAAGTCACCTCCTGCTTAAAAAATCTTTCCTACCTTTCTTCTCAGACCAAATGTTGCCTGAAGTTTCCATATTAGAAAATTATTCTTTTGAGGAAGCAAGAGTGGCTTGTTTAACACTTATATCCCATAAAAAAAAAAAAAGGGTAGCTTAGACAGTTGAGAAGTGAGTGAATTATATTGACATATATGTCTGAATTCAGTTAAACTCTGTATTTTCAATGATCTCTTGTTCTAAACCTATCGCTTTATAACTAGACCCTAATTTAACCTAAATCTCTTGCTTCTCATCCAGTATATTAACAAATGGAGAAAATCTCCACATATCTTTCTTTGCATCTCTCTCTCTCCCTTCTTTCCCATGACACACAGGTCTATTACTGGCTATTCTAATCTATAGCTATTGATGACTTTGACACCCTGTTCTGATGGCATTTTTTCTTTATTATAGCTTTTTTTTTAATTTAATTTTTATTTAATAATTACTTTATATTGACACTCGTTTCTGTTCCGATTTTTTTTTCCCTCCTTCCCTCCCTCCACCCCCTCCCCTAGATGGCAAGCAGTCCTTTATATGTTGGATATGTTGCAGTATATCCTAGATACAATATATGTTTGCAGAACTGAACAGTTCTCTTGTTGCATAGGGAGAATTGGATTCAGAAGGTATAAATAACCCGGGAAGAAAAACAAAAATGCAGATAGTTCACATTCGTTTCCCAGTGTTCTTTCTTTGGGTGTAGCTGCTTTTGTCCGTCATTTATCAATTGAAACTCAGGTCTCTTTGTCAAAGAAATCCACTTCCATCAAAATATGTCCTCATACAATATTGTTGTCGAAGTGTATAATGATCTCCTGGTTCTGCTCATTTCACTTAGCATCAGTTCATGTAAGTCTCACCAGTCCTCTCTGTATTCATCCTCCTGGTCATTTCTTACAGAACAATAATATTCCATAACATTCATATACCACAATTTACCCAGCCATTCTCCAATTGATGGGCATCCATTCATTTTCCAGTTTCTAGCCACTACAAACAGGGCTGCTACAAACATTTTGGCACATACAGGTCCCTTTCCCTTCTTTAGTATTTCTTTGGGATATAAGCCCAATAGAAACACTGCTGGATCAAAGGGTATGCACAATTTGATAATTTTTTGGGCATAATTCCAGATTGCTCTCCAGAATGGTTGGATTCGTTCACAACTCCACCAACAATGCATTAGTGTCCCAGTTTTCCCGCATCCCCTCCAACATTCATCATTATTTTTTCCTGTCATCTTAGCCAATCTGACAGGTGTGTAGTGGTATCTCAGAGTTGTCTTAATTTGCATTTCTCTGATCAATAATGATTTGGAACACTCTTTCATATGAGTGGTAATAGTTTCAATTTCATCCTCTGAAAATTGTCTGTTCATATCCTTTGACCATTTATCAATTGGAGAATGGCTTGATTTCTTATAAATTTGAGTCAGTTCTCTATATATTTTGGAAAGGAGGCCTTTATCAGAACCTTTAACTGTGAAAATGTTTTCCCAGTTTGTTGCTTCCCTTCTAATCTTGTTTGCATTAGTTTTATTTGTACAAAGGCTTTTTAATTTGATGTAATCAAAATTTTCTATTTTGTGATCAGTAATGGTCTCTAGTTCATCTTTGGTCACAAATTTCTTTCTCCTCCACAAGTCTGAGAGATAAACTATTTTATGTTCCTCTAATTTATTTATAATCTCGTTCTTTATGCCTAGGTCATAGACCCATTTTGATCTTATCTTGGTATATGGTGTTAAGTGTGGGTCCATGCCTAATTTCTGCCATACTAATTTCCAATTATCCCAGCAGTTTTTATCAAATAATGAATTCTTTTCCCAGAAGTTAGGGGCTTTGGGTTTGTCAAACACTAGATTGCTATAGTTGACTTCTGTCTTGTGAACCTAGCCTTTTCCACTGATCCACTAATCTATTTCTTAGCCAATACCAAATGGTTTTGGTGACTGCTGCTTTATAATATAATTTTAGATCAGGTACAGCTAGGCCACCTTCATTTGATTTTTTTTTTCATTAATTCCTTTGAGATTCTCGACTTTTTATTGTTCCATATGAATTTTGTTGTTATTTTTTCTAGATCAATAAAATATTTTCTTGGAAGTCTGATTGGTATAGCACTAAATAAGTAGATTAGTTTAGGGAGTATTGTCATCTTTATTATGTTCGCTCGGCCGATCCAAGAGCACTTAATATTTTTCCAATTATTTAAGTCTGACTTTATTTGTGTGGAGACTTTTTTATAATTTTGCTCATATAATTCCTGACTTTCCTTTGGTAGATAGATTCCCAAATATTTTATGGTATCAACAGTTATTCTGAATGGAATTTCTCTTTGTATCTCTTGCTGTTGGGTTTTGTTGGTGATGTATAAAAATGCTGAGAATTTATGGGGATTTATTTTGTAGCCAGCTACTTTGCTAAAATTATGAATTATTTTCAATAGCTTTTTAGTAGAATCTCTGGGGTTCTCTAGGTATACCATCATATCATCTGCAAAGAGTGATAGTTTGGTTTCCTCATTGCCTACTCTAATTCCCTTAATATCTTTCTCGACTCTTATTGCCGAGGCTAGTGTTTCTAATACGATATTAAATAATAATGGTGATAGTGGGCAACCTTGCTTCACTCCAGATCTTACTGGGAAAGGTTCCAGTTTTTCCCCATTGCATATGATGCTTACTGATGGTTTTAAATAGATGCTCCTGACTATTTTAAGGAAAAGTCCATTTATTCCTATGCTCTCAAGTGTTTTTATTAGGAATGGATGTTGGATTTTATCAAATGCTTTTTCTGCATCTATTGAGATGATCATATGGTTTTTGTTTGTTTGGTTATTGATATAGTCAATTATGCTAATAGTTTTCCTAATATTGAACCAGCCCTGCATTCCTGGTATAAATCCTACTTGGTCATAGTGTATTATCCTGGTGACGATTTTCTGTAATCTTTTTGCTAATATTTTATTTAAGATTTTAGCATCAATATTCATTAGGGAGATTGGTCTATAATTTTCTTTCTCTGTTTTCAGCCTACCTGGTTTAGGTATCAGTACCATGTCTGTGTCATAAAAGGAGTTTGGTAGGACTCCTTCAATCCCTATTTTTTCAAATAGTTTATATAACATTGGAATTAATTGTTCTTTAAATGTTTGGTAGAATTCACATGTAAATCCATCTGGACCTGGGCATTTTTTCTTAGGGAGTTGATTGATAGTTTGTTCTATTTCTTTTTCTGAGATGGGACTGTTTAGGATATTTACTTCTTCCTCTGTTAGTTTGGGCAAGCTATATTTTTGGAGGTATTTTTCTATTTCATTTAAGTTGTCGAATTTATTGGCATAAAGTTGGGCAAAGTAACTCCTAATTATTGCTCTAATTTCCTCTTCATTAGTGGTGAGTTCTCCCTTTTCATTTTTAAGACTAACAATTTGATTTTCCTCACTCCTTTTTTTAATCAGATTTACTAAGGGTTTGTCTATTTTGTTGGTTTTTTCATAGAACCAACTCTTAGTTTTATTAATCAATTCAATAGTTTTTTTACTTTCAATTTTATTGATCTCACCTTTTATTTTTAGAATTTCAAGTTTAGTGTTTGACTGGGGGTTTTTAATTTGTTCCTTTTCTAGCATTTTTAGTTGCAAACCCAATTCATTGACCTTCTCTTTCTCTATTTTATACAAATAGGCCTCTAGAGATATGAAATTTCCCCTTATTACCGCTTTGGCTGCGTCCCATACATTTTGGTATGATGTCTCATTATTATCGTTTTCTTGGGTGAAGTTATTAATTATGTCTATGATTTGCTGTTTCACCCAATCATTCTTTAGTATGAGATTATTTAGTTTCCAATTATTTTTTGGTCTACTTCCCCCTGGTTTTTTGTTGAATGTAATTTTCATTGCATCGTGGTCTGAAAAGGATGCATTTACTATTTCTGCCTTACTGCATTTGAGTTTGAGGTTTTTATGTCCTAATATATGGTCAATTTTTGTATAGGTTCCATGAACTGCTGAAAAGAAAGTGTATTCCTTTCTGTCTCCATTACATTTTCTCCAGAGATCTATCATATCTAACTTTTCTAGTATTCTATTTACCTCTTTGACTTCTTTCTTATTTATTTTGTGGTTTGATTTATCTAATTCTGAGAGTGCAAGGTTAAGATCTCCCACTATTATAGTTTTACTGTCTATTTCTTCTTGCAGCTCTCTTAGTTTCTCTTTTAAGAATTTAGATGCTACCCCACTTGGTGCATATATGTTTAATATAGATAGTGCTTCATTATCCATGCTACCCTTTAGCAAGATATAGTGCCCTTCCTTATCTCTTTTAATTAGATCAGTTTTTGCTTTAGCTTGATCTGAGATCAGGATGGCTACCCCTGCTTTTTTGACTTCACCTGAAGCATAGTAGATTTTGCTCCAACCTTTTACCTTTAACCTGCATGTATCTCCCCGCTTCAGGTGTGTTTCCTGTAAACAACATATTGTAGGATTCTGGCTTTTAATCCATTCTGCTAACCGCTTCCTCTTTATAGGGGAGTTTACCCCGTTCACGTTTATGGTTAGAATGACCAATTCTGTATTACTTGCCATCTTGTTAACCCCGGTTTATGCTTTTCTCCCTTCTTTCCCCTTTCCCCCCTTCCCAGTATTAAGCTTGTGAGCACCACTTGCTTCTCACAGCCCTCCCTTTTTAGTATCCCTCCCCCGCCTTAGAGTTCCTCCCCCTATCTTACCCCTTTCCCTCCCAGTTCCCGTATTCCCTTCCACTTAGCTTATTCCTTCCCTTTTCACTTTTCCCTTCTCACTTTTCAATGAGGTGGGAGAAGTTTCACCATAGATTGAATATGTCTTAAGATTTTTCACTTAAAGCCAATTCTGAAGGCAGTAAGATACCCACTATATTCATCCCCCTCCATTCTTTCTCTCAGATATAATAGGTTTCCTATGCCTCTTCATGAGATGTACTACCCCCACTTTACCCTTTTTCTGATACAATGTCCTTTCCACATCAATTTCTAGAACAAGGTATACATGTATTCTTTATACATCTATATAGTCAAAATATAGTTCCCAAGATTAATCTTTACCTTTTTAGATTTCTCTTGAGTTCTATATTTGTAGATCAAACTTTTTGTTAAGTTCTGGTTTTTTCATCAGAAATAGATGAAATTCGCTTACTTCGTTGAATGTCCATCTTCTTCCCTGGAAAAAGATGCTCATTCTCGCTGGGTAAGTTATTTTTGGTTGCATACCAAGTTCCTTAGCCTTTCGGAATATCATATTCCAGGCCCTTCGATCTTTTAATGTGGATGCTGCCAGATCCTGGGTGATCCTTATTGTGGCTCCTTGATACTTGAATTGGGTTTTTCTAGCCGCTTGCAATATTTTTTCCTTCATCTGAGGGTTCTGGCATTTGGCCACTATATTCCTTGGTGTTTTGATTTTAGGATCCCTTTCAGTGGGTGATCGATGAATCCTTTCAATGTTTGTTTTTTCCTCTGTTCCTATGACTTCTGGGCAGTTCTCTTTGATAATTTCCTGGAAAATAGTGTCCAGGCTCTTTTTTTCATCATGTTTTTCTGGGAGTCCAATGATTCTCAGATTGTCTCTCCTGGATCTGTTTTCCAGGTCTGTTGTCTTCCCCAGAAGGTATTTCACATTTTTCTCCATTGTTTGATTTTTTTGGATTTGCTTGACTGATTCTTCTTGTCTCCTCGAGTCATTCAATTCCACTTGTTCAAGTCTGATTTTCAGTGAAGTATTCTCTTCACTCACTTTTTTAAAATCTTTTTCTAATTGTCCAATTGAGTTCTTTTGTTCTGTGGAATTTTTTTCCATTTCGCCAATTTTGTTTTCCAGTTCACCAATCCTATTTTTCAAGGATTTTACTTCTTTATCCACTCTCTCTTTAACTTTCTCCAGGCTCTTTTGCCAAGCCTCCCTCTCCTTTTCCCAAGCTTCCCTCTCCTTTTGCCAAGCCTCACTCTGCTTTCCCCATTTTTCTTCTAGCTCCCTTGTGAGAGCCTTTTTAATCACTTCTATGAGGTTCATCTGTGCTGAGGAACAGATGATCTCCTCCTTTGGGGATTCACCTGGGGACTGCCTGTTTTTAGTCTCCTCAGGATTTAGAGTCTGCTCTTTATCTGTATAGAAGCTGTCAAGGGTTAAAGTCCTCTTCAGCTTCTTGCTCATTCTGTCTATTAATCAGAGACAAACTACCAAAGAAAAACAGAAAAAACTGGAGTCTTTCTTTGGGGGAGGGGTTGGGTATGTTATCGAGCTTCCTCTACAGACTGCGGGGGGCAGCAGTGAGGCACTAGCAGGGCTGTGTTGCGCGTGCGCTCTGAGATCCCAGAGCGTGCTGAGTCACTGTGGGGGGGAAAGGTGGGGGCGGCCAGGTCCCGAGAGACTCCAGCTGTTTGGGGTTGTATTCTTCAGCCCCAGTGTTTTTAGCTTCTCTGCTGGGCTGCTGACTTGCTGCCGGAGCAAAGTATCCAAACCTGTAGCGAAGCTCGCCCCGCAGAGACGGCTGTGATCACTCCCCACCCCCTCTCCAGTCTGCTCCCGTGCTCTCACTGCTGCTGCCCTCAGCCTGCGCCCGATCTAAAACCATCCCAGCCCTCCAGTAAAGACAGACCTTTCTTGGCGAATCTCAAGGATGGCTTCTCTTGGTAACTATTTGTGGGTTTTTTTTCAGTCAAGCATTAATTCAGAGGCTTGTAATGGAATGGATAGTGAGAGAAAGCGTGGAGCTTATGCTGCAGTGTGCCTCCTCTCCGCCATCTTAACCGGAAGTCCCATTATAGCTTTTTATTGGCAAAATATATGCATGTTTTCAACATTGACCCTTGCAAAAACTTCTGTTCCAACTTTTCCCCTCCTTCTGACATCTTTGACAGACACCACTGGTACCACTAAGATGAACTACTAGTATCATTGACAGGAAGCATTAGTAGAACTGCAGCACCAAAGACAGATGCCACTGGTACAACTAATAGATACCACTGGTATTAACAACAGACACTTTCCCAGCTGCCAAAATGAAATTCTTAAAACATGAATCTTACTCTATCATTTTTCTGCTCAAGAAACTTTTATGGCTCTCTCTTTCCATTAAGATAAAATAAAAACTCAACTGTTAAACTTTGTGTAAGTTACAACTTTCACAGTCTGACTCTAGCTTTCTTTTTTAGGATCACTACAGATTACTCTCCTTTACATACCTTTTTTTTTTTAAAGAAATAACATTCTACCAATGGTTATTCATTTCATTTTCAGTTTCTGTGACCTTGCTTGACTATCTCTCAAACCTTCAGCTCTGGAACTATTACATTTGGAACACAAAAAATCATTTTATGAGAAAACTTGGATTCAAGGAATTGAGATGACTTCCCTAAGGTCTCACAACTAGTAAACAAAAAATTAATTTGAACTGAAGAGTTCTGATCTCGACATACCAGACTGTTTTAAACCATGGCAGAATCAATGAGACAAGACTCACTTAGATGAATGAGTTTTGATGTGACAATATACCAAGAACCTATAATTTCACCAGTGTAGGAAATTTTTCATTGGCTAAATTCTAAATCACAATCTTAAGGATTTCCCCAAATTCAAATTAACTTGTCCATAGTCTTATTTTGTGAAATGTCAGAGATAGAATATGAATCCATTCTTGATTCTAAATTATACTCTATAGTTACTCCTTCACATTAACTTACACATTTTAATAGGTTTGGTTTGTTGTTATTCTAAATAGTTGCATTAATCATGACTTATATTGAGGATTTTTTTCAAGTATTTGAATCACCTCATTCATTTTAATAACAGTTATTGTACTTTGTCAAAGTCTCCAGGGAACTTCCAAATGCCTAAGCAATAGTTAATTTCCTGAAAACTGTAAAAAAGAAGGAAAAGACACGCAAGTCTAAATTGTTAATAGTGGTAGGTGGTTTCCCCAACAAAGACACTGAGGCTAGGATTGGTTCAGTCCAGGCCTATTTCTAGTTTAGTTACTAAAGGACTCTGAAATAAAAGAAGGCAGTGCAAAGATTAACACCATATGTGTTTCTCCAGTGCTGAGATTCACATGGTTTCTTGAAAAATTATCACCTGTAAATGTCTTTGCTTTAAATAATGTGTCCATGAATACCTAATAAGATGGTAGGAACAGAATGTTTCTTTTCAAAAAAGTTGGTGTCAACTCTGAAGACTATCAATCAGCAATTTTCTAATGTTGCACTCTCCTCTACTCCCCCTACACTTAATTCCCCCCTTAAATCTCTGCCTCCACACTAAAGGAGAAAAATTTGACATATCCAGCAAACTTCTGCTTTGTTAAGAAGTAATTTCCATTGTAGCAAATTTACTTGGCATTACTTAGCACTTTGCTCTACTATAATTTGGAGCAATTTAACAAGGAAGTGTCAAGGAAAAGTAAATCAACCTAAACTAGCTAAACTACAATTTATGTCATTGTCAACCTGGAGGTGTTGATGGAAGATAAAGATGAAAGCCTTCAAAGGCCAACCTCATGAAACCTCCTGAAGACCTCAGGGAATTTCATCCATATTCAGATTTAAAATGCTAGAAACCAAGAGTTGTTTTTTTTTTTTTTTTAATGGAAATGACATTAAAGAAGATTCATAAACATCTGCTTTTCAGTTGCATTGTAAAGACTGCAGCCTTTTCCATCTGATTTGCAGCTGAAACCTTCTAGACATATGGTCTCCTCAACTAGAATATGAGATCTTGAGAGAAGAGACTGTTTTGCTTTCCTATTTATATCCCTGGAACTTAGCACAGTCCTATACACATAGAAAGTACTCAATGAATGTTTTTTTCATCCATTTATTCAATATATCCTCTATAACTCAAGTATAGCCATACTGGCTGATTTGTTACTGTTCATAATCAGCTCTTCATCTCTCATCACTCTACCTTTGTAAGGATACACATGCCTGGGAATGCTCTCCTTTCTTCAAGAGCAGTATGGCATAATAAATAAAGCTCTGAATTGAGAATCAAGAAACTTGGTATTGAGTTTCAATCTTGACTAAGATACTTACCAACTAACAACAACAATTCTACTTGTCTCCTTCATAAGGATGTAAGTTTCTTAAAGGGGTATTTTTGCTTTTTCTCCATATCCACAATTTTTATAGTGAACACTTAATAAGCTTTTTCTCTCCCCATTAAACCCTCCTTCACCCCCACAACGCTCTGTCTCCATATAAATGGGAAATAAATTTGGCATATACAATAAACTTCTGCTTTCACTTAAGGATAAAAACAAATGACTTAAGAATGAATGTCATAGTATGCTTATAGGATGTAAAAATGACAAGTTGAAGAATAAAGTTAACCTAGTGGATTATAGGGTTAAGATAAAACATGAAAGAGTGTGTCAGCCAATAACTTGGAGTGGAATCTAATAAGAGGGAATTAAATGGAGATAATTGTCATGTTCTCTATTCAAGTTCAAAGAGTCAACTGAAAAAAGAACTCTGGATTTGAAGGCAGAGGACCTCAGTTTGATCTTGAATCTGTCACTTGCTTGCAAATTGTAAAGATATGTCACTCTCTCCATTGTCCTAACTGGTAACAGAGAGCAAACCTTTAAAGAAGTGAAAAAAGGCACATGAATTGCATGAGCAACTTTCTTTGAATTAATGACAGTAGTACAGAAAGGAGCCCAGAAGCTTTGGTACTTCACAGATGTCTTCTATCTCTAGTCACCTCTTCTTCTGGTAACCTCCTGTCAAGATTCTGGCAATGTTACTTTGTAAATCATTTTCAAAAGAACAATTTTCATCACTGCTAATGAAAAATAAGAGAACCTGTCAAAAGTGGCTTCATGTATAATTAACTTTTAAGATATCACTATTCTGGTTTTCTGGGAAAATAATGTAATTCAGCATCTTAAAACAAAGTAAAGGCACTGTATATATCCACATAGTTAGCTCTTATTTAGACTGATTTTTTCCAATTTGTACATTATATTCAGGTCCTATTTGCTTCACCCTTCAGGCAGTTGGATTTGATATTAATATCCTCATGGGACACAGAAAATAAAAGGAAATAAAATAAGCTGATAAGTTCTGCTCATTCTTGAGAAGCTTTTTTATTTTGAAGAAATAATAACTTGAGTCTCTAAAAGAAGGCTTTGGAAGTTTAGAGGCAGCATGGTATAGTGAACAGAATACCAGGCTTGAAGTTTGGGTTTAAATCTAATAATTACGTGGTTCAGTACTATGAAGAGATCACTTATCCACCATAAGCTTGTTTCCTCAGATTTCTCTTTTTGATACTGTGGCTACTTCTCAAAGATGTTATGAGATAAAGTAGACAAGACCTTCTACAACATTTATATTATTTATATCAATATCAGTGGAATTACAATTGCCACTCTTCTCCAAATCCATTAAAAAGTAACAACTGATTGGAAGCTTCCCTTCTGAACTGTAGAAGCATATTTTTTGTGGAATGACACTTACCTGTTCTGGATATTTGCTTCCAGTGATCTCAGCCACAGTATTAAAGGATTCTGTATCTGGGTAGTTCTTTGCTTCCATCTTTAGTTGGATGACAATTTTGGTCCCCCGAGAAGCCATCCTTGCCATCATCTCTGCATCCTCCACAGTAATGCAGGCTGTTGGAATCTGAGGCACCCCATCCTGGTAGAACTGAATTCCTGTGTGAGGACTTGAGAAAAAAAAATCCTTCATTAACCTCAAAAGAAATTTCATCAATATGTTCTCATTGACTAATTCTTGTTTTGCTTTCCCTTTCATTTTTATTTATATTTTTCATATTTATGCATTTATATATTATAATTATATATGTTATATTTATATATATATAGTTGCATATCATATAAATATAAAATAAGAAAAAAGAAAAGGACAAAAAAGAAAATAAAAACTATAACTAAATATAAAATAAGAAAAAATAGAAATAGACAAAGGAAAAATAAAACAAAACATTATCACGTGCTCAGAAAAACATCAGAGAGGTTTCAAAATATGTAACAGTGTATTTCCATTTCATGAAAGCATTCATAATAATAGAAGAAATTATATTCATTACTGTACATGTTTTCTTTGCTGCCTTATAGGATATTCTAAATTTTTCTGCTGTGTACTTTTACTTCACTTTTTTTTCCCCTTTCATCCTCCCCCAAGCAGGCTACAGTTAAACAGGGATACCTTTATGTACACATATACATGCACACACACATTTATATACACACATACTCACATACACATATACACATATGCATATGCATTTTTACATACAGAAATAAATCTAAAACAATATCAATATGACTGACATAATATAGATTTCTCTCTTGATTGAATCTTTAAGTTTGACTTTGAGATGAATGATTACTAGTCCTCCTTTTTTTCCCCCAATAAATTCTACTCCTGATCTGTTACTCTGTTTTTGTATATCTCTTACTTCCTATCCCTGCTAACTCTTATACTTTACCTCTACTCCTTAACTTGCTTTGTTAACTTAACCTCTTCCCACACTTGGATCCCTTCCTTATCTTCTCCCCTCACCTTTTTTCTCCTGCTTTATCTCATTCCCATTAATCTATACTCAATATCCAACTCCTAGTAATCTAAATACTCTTTTGTGTTTTTATTTTATTTTATTCTTCCCTTCTCCCTTATTTCTTTTGGAGGGTACTATAATACTTCATGGTATATATGAGTGTGTATATATGTATGTATTGTTCCCTATTTAATCCATTCATGATATGAATAGATTTTCAGAACTACCAGTCCTCCTCCCTCATCTAATGCTTCTATATTAGTTCTTCCTCTGCACCTCATTCACATAGTGTAATTACTATTTTTATCTTTCACTAGATAGTTTTGATTTTTAGAATCAGATCATACTCAGCTCTGCCCCAATTTTTCTTTTGGACTACCCAATCACTAATATCATTCTTAAACATATGGTTTACATTTCCACATATAAAACAGAAAGAGTTTGTCATTATTAAGTCTCTTGAAATGAATTTTTGATTTTGGCTCTTATATGTTAAATTTTCTAAGTGAATTCAGGTTTAAATCCTGAAAATCTGTGAATTCATTAAATGTTGTTTTTTTTTTTTTTCCATTCAATATTATGCTGAATTTTGGAGGATATATTTTTGGCCATAGACCTAGTACTTTTGATTGTTAATATATGATATCCCAGAACCTGTGGTCTTTCATTGTAGCTGCTGACAAATTCTGTATAATTCTTATTGTAGTTCCAGCATATTTTAATTATTTTTTTGTTTATTTCTTGTAAAATTTCTCTTTGATCTGGGGTTTTTGAAATTTAGCAATAATGTTTCTTTTTTTTTTAAATAACTTTTTATTGATAGAACCTATGCCAGGGTAATTTTTTACAGCATTATCCCTTGAATTCACTTCTGTTCCGATTTTTCCCCTCCCTCCCTCCCTCCACACCCTCCCCCAGATAGCAAGCAGTCCTTTACGTGTTGAATAGGTTACAGTATATCCTAGATACAATATATGTGTGCAGAACCGAACAGTTTTCTTGTTGCACAGGGAGAATTGAATTCAGAAGGAATAAATAACCCGGGAAGAAAAACAAAAATGCAAGCAGTTTATATTCATTTCCCAGTGTTCTTTCTTTGGGTGTAGCTGCTTCTGTACATCTTGGATCAATTAAAGCTCTCTTTATCGACGAGATCCACTTCCATCAGAATACATCCTCAAACATTATCATTATTGAAATATATAATCTCCTGGTTTTGCTCGTTTCACTTAGCATCAGTTCATGTAAGTCTCACCAGTCCTCTCTGTATTCATCCTGCTGGTCATTTCTTATAGAACAATAATATTCCATAACATTCATATACCACAATTTACTCAACCATTCTCCAATTGATGGGCATCCTTTCATTGTCCAGCTTCTAGCCACTACAAACAGGGCTGCCACAAACATTTTGGCACATACAGGTCTCTTTCCTTTCTTTAATATCTCTTTGGGGTATAAGCTCATTAGAAACCCTGCTGGATCAAAGGGTATGCACAGTTTGATAACTTTTTGAGCATAGTTCCAAATTACTCTCCAGAATGGCTGGATGTGTTCACAATTCCACCAACAATGTATCAATGTCCCTGTTTTCCCACATCCCCTCCAACATTCCACATTATCTTTCCCTGTCATTTAGCCAATCTGACAGGTGTGTAGTGGTATCTCAGAGTTGTCTAAATTTGCATTTCTCTGATTAATAAGGATTTGGAGCATATTTTCGTATGTCTATAAATAGTTTCAATTTCTTCATCTGAGAATTGTCTGTTCATATCCTTTGACCATTTATCAATTGGAGAATGGTTTGATTTCTTATAGATTAGAGTCAATTCTCTATATATTTTGGAAATGAGGCCTTTATCAGAACCTTTGATTGTAAAAATGTAGCAATAATGTTTCTAAGTGTTTTCCTTGTAGGATCTCTTTGAAGTGTCAATCAATGAATGTTTTCCATTTCAACTTTTCCCTCTTGTTCTATCACTTCAGGATAATTTTCTTTGATTATTTTTTAGAATTATTGAGTCAAGGATTTTTTTATTGATCATAGATTTCAGATAGTCAAATTATTCTTTCATTTTCTCTTCTTGATCTGTTCTTCAGATCTGTTGTTTTTCTTATAGGATATTTCACTTTCTCTTCTATTTTTTTTTTAATTCTTCATATTTTGTTTTCTTATTTCTTGGTCTTTATAGCTTTACTGGCTTTACCTTTCCCAGTTCTAATTTTCAAAGAATTATTTTCTTCTTTAAGACTCTTGATTTTCTATTCTGGTTTAGTTGACTTTCTTTTCATTATTTTACTTTTTTCTGGGTGGTTCTTTTTTTTTTGGGGGGGGGGTTGTTTTTTGTTTTTAGTTTTTCCTCAGTCTCTCTCATTTGGTTTTTAAAGTCCTTTGAGTTCTATAAATTCTTTCTGAGCTGGTAGTCATTTATTCTTTAAGGCATGAAAGACTTCTTTTATTTCAATTTTCTCCTTTACCCCATCATCTCTATTCTTATAATAATTTTCTATGATTTTATTCTTTCTCCTTTGCCTGATCTTTTTCTTTTTTAAATCAGAGACTGTTAGAATAAACACCTCTAGTTGTGGGGTAGGGGAGATGGAAGTGCCTGCATCTAGGAGGTAACCCTATCCAGTGTTCTTGCACTCACCAGGTATGCTGATTCCTTCTGGGCCACAACTGATTCTCAGCAGTACAGCTGGTAGTGGCATTACTAATCAGTAGAGGTTCCCTCAATCATCCTAGACTCAGACCCCTGACTTCTCAAGCAATCCAGGATGTGAAAGTTTCAATTGAGGCTATCTCTGAATCAGTGAGCCCCAGGAGGGCTTTTCTCTTACCATTTTATGTGGTAAAAGTTCTTTTTACTACTCTATGTCCATCCTGAGATGAAGTTTTGTTTTGTGTAGGAAATCTGAGGAACTTGGAATTTTATGACCTATTCCACCATTTTCTCAGAATCCTCCTTGTTTTGTTTTTCAAATACCAGCTACATGTGAATAGGCAAAAGAGGATTGTTTTCTTGACAAAAGAATTATTATTGTCATGATTATTATTTTTCCATTAAGATGCTGCCTTCCAATAACAGAAAAAAAAATGTGATGATCAACTCAAAGACTTGATTCTTCTCAGTGATTCAGTGATCCAAAGCAATCCCAATAGATTCTGAACAGAAAATACCATATGCATCCAGAAAAAGAACTTTGAAGATTGAATGTAAATTAATACATGCAATGTTCATTTCTTTTTCTCTTCCCCCCCCCCCTTTCCCATGGCTTTTTCTCTTTTGCTCTGATTTTTCTCTCCCAACAAGATTCATAAAGCAATGTGTATTAAAAATAAATCAATCAAATACTTATAAAAAGATGCTGCCTTTTTGAGTATAAAGTTTCTATTATCATTACATAAGCTCTGGTAAATCCTATTGATCTAGAAAACTTTTGGATAGAAGACCAGCAATGGACTTGTATGACAACATGCTTTTCAAAACAGGATAATTCTATAAAGTTTGAAGAAACTTGGCAGCAAAAGGCTGGCTATCAGATTTGAAATTTGGGGTCACCAGTACTCATTAAATTGTTTACCTAAGGCTGTATCATGCATTGATGAAGGAAAAAGACATGTCAACAAAATTCTGGATCTTATGAAATGATGAAAAAATATGGATAATACCATGATAGGACTGATGATGATGACAGGACTCAGCAAAACAAGAATTTAAGTCTTTCCTCTAGTTCATAAATGAGCAAAGTCATTTAACCTCTAAATGCCAGTCTAATGCAATTAACTGCAAAACAGGTAGAGGCAAAGGGAACTTCCTAACCATAATAACAATATCTCCTGTTTATATACTTTATAATTACAAAACATAACATTCATTCTGAAGGAGTTCTGAGATCTGAAGTAGTAGTAATAGATCCCCTATTTCTTTGGAAGTCTAATGAACCCCTTTTCAGAATAATGTTTTTAAATTCATGAAATAAAATACACAAGTTTACAAAGGAAATCAATTCTACTGAAATAATTATTAAAATATTTTTTTGAAAAACAAGCTCATACAGAACCAAGAGAACACTATCCACATTAAAAACAAGATTACATAATGATGAACTGTGATGGACTTGACTCTTTTCAACAATGAGATAATTCAAGGCAATCCCAATAGACTTGTGATGGAAAGTGCCATCCACAGACAGAGAACTATAAAGACTGAATGTGGATCAAAGCATAGTATTTTCACCCTTTATAGTTGTTGTTATTTCCTTTTTTCCATTTTCTTTTTTTCTTTTGATCTGATTTTTCTTGTACAGGATGATGAATATGGGGATTTGTTTAGAAGAATTTAATATGTTTAACCTATATTGGATTGTTTGCTGTCTTGGGGAGGGAAAAGAAGAAAAGAGAGAGAAAAATTTGGAAAACAAGGATTTGCAAAGTTAAATGTTGAAAACTTTCTCAATCTGTACTTGAAAAAATAAAATATTATTTTAAGGAAAATATTTTTAAAAGATAAATAAAAAAGTTCACAGGCCCCAAGTTAATAACATCTGCTCTATCTCATTTGAACCTCACAACAAGGGAAAATAATGTCTATATTCTAAAGATATGTTAATTGAGACCAAGAGAGGTTAAATAATTTGCCTAAATTATCACAACTAAGTGTTTTAAAAAATTAGGTCTATGCAATGCCATTAGTGCATCTGTATCCCAAGGAAATCATAAAGGAGGGAAAAGGACCCACCTATGCAAAAATGTTTGTAGCAATTCTTTTTGTGGCAGCAAAGAATTGGAAAATAAGTGGATGCCCCATCAAATGGAGAATGTTGATTAAGTTGTAGTTTATGAAGGTAATGGAATATTATTATTCTATAAAAATGAACAAGCTGATTTTAGAAAAATCTGGAAAGATTTACATGAACTGATGCTGAGCAAAACAAGCAGGAACAGGAATATATAGTAGACACTAACAACAAAAATGTGCATAAAAGACTTGGTTCTTTTTCAATGATTCAGTGATCCAAAGCAATCCCAATAGACTTTGGACAGAAAATGCCATCTACATACAAAAAAAGAACTAAGGAGACTGAATGTAAATGAACACATTCTATGTTCACTTCTATTTTCTGTTTTTTTTTTTTGTTTTTGTTTTTTAGTTTCTCTCATGGTTTTTCCCTTTTGTTCTGATTTTTCTCTTCCAACATGATTCATAAAAATAAACAAACTTACTACAATTAAAAAAAATAGTTCTTCAAACTCCAAATCTGGTCCTTTCTTCCTTCATACCTAAAACGTAATCTTATTAAAAATATGTTACAGCTTCTTATGTAAGTTTTCAGAATATCTATTTTGTCATTTCAAATAATCCTTTAACTCTTAGCTCACAAACTCCATTGGCTGTCAGTTACAAGACTGTCAACTGGATAGAACCTGTCTCTAACCTGTGGATAACAGGGATCTGTACAGAGCAAGCTAAAGACAGGAGAGTCAAGAATCAAGCAGAAATGTAATTTCAAAATGAGTAAAACTCTTGCAAGCAAGGAGGCAAATTAAGACACATATGCCAGGGTCCTAACACTAAAGATTTATACTTATATCAAAGGCTGCCCAGTGAGTTGTAACCCTGACAGTGAGGGGTAACAGCAAAAATGTCATTCAGAGCAAGGATTCCTAACCACAACTTGCTGGGGCTTGTCTGGTGCTTGTCTGGAGCTGGTCAAAGCAATATAACCATTATGTGATTTTGCCAGAAATTGAGTGCAAAGGATTGTTGTTATACCAAGCTCAAGGGACAGCTTCTAGAAAAAAAGATGTCTCCTAATAGTATCTTGACAAGACCAAGAGAAGACCTCTCAATGGTGTCAAAGTTGGTGGAATCCTGTGATGCTGACTTAGAAAACCACAAATTAATATTATCATTTTATTTATTTTGTTAAAACATTTCCCAATTGTATTTTAAACTAGTTGCTTTCAGGATTAGATACTAGCTAGGTTGTATGACCTTGAACAAATCCCATAAGCTCATATGCTTCAATATCCTCAACTATAAAATGAGGATATAATAGCACCTACCTCTTAGTGTTGTAAAAAAAAAAAAAAAAATTATAAAGCACTTAGCACAATCTCCTATACAAAGCAGGCCCTTAATAAATATTTGTTCCCTTCCTCCTTTTCTTTCCCAGGATAATAAGGAGACCCTCATGATAAATTCTGTGTGTGTATATGTGTGTGTATGTGTGTGCATGCATATATATGTATACACAGAGAGAGGGAAATTAAAATTACATAAATAAAAGGAAAACACATTAACAACAAAATAGCTGAATACCTGAATGCTGTGAAATTCTAATGATCAAGTTTACCAAAATAAGCACTATTTGTATATAACACAATCAACATCTGACTTTTTTGATATAGATATATTTATATATACATACATATATATACATATATAGTATATATGTGTGTACATATATATATGCATACATATGAAGAAAGGAAGAGAAAGAAAGAAAAAGAAAGAGAAAAAGAAAGAAAGAAAGAAAGAAAGAAAGAGAGAGAGAGAGAAAGGAAGAAAGAAAGGAAGAGAGAGAGAGAGAGAGAGAGAGAGAGAGAGAGAGAAAGAAAGAAAGAAAGAAAGAGAAAGGGAGGGAGTGAGGGAGGAAGAAAAACAGAAAGACAAAAAGAAGAAAGAAAAGAATAGATAGATTATAGAAAATCGATAGACAGATAGATAACAGCTATAAAGATGATAGATAGATAGATACTATATTTCCCTTCTCTTTTTTATATTCTTTTTCATTAGGAAAAGCTCACTGAAAGGATAAGAGTAGAGGGGAATATAGATGATATAAAAACAAAAATATCCATAAAACAACTTTTAACTGAAGGATAGAAAAAATATAATTGTCAAATATTTTATGAGGATTCATGAAACAGCCTGGTCAAAGTGTACTCTTCTCCTTTCTTCTTATATCCAATCTACACAGATATAATAAAGCATTATTGTTCTGTATTAGTTTTTTTTTTTCTTTTTTTCCTTCTGGTATTTTTTTTCTCCCCAAAGAATGATTTTTAATCAAAGGCTTTATTAACATATTGGTGATTCAGCATCTGTTTTCCCTAAATTACTTTGCTCTAATCCTGCTGTTTCAATCATGTCACCATCTTTCCTATGACCTCAGTCACAAGATTATATGATTGAATGGTCAGAGTTTCTGACAATGGCTTTTAAAGCTCTCTATCAATTAATCTCTCCCATTTTCCACCATATCCCCACTTCACCTCCTAACCTGACTCTTTTACTCCAAGTTTTTTTCAAGCTATCCCATGTCCATAAGAACATTTTCCCCATTTTCCAAACCATAATCTTGATCATCCACTCACTATTTATTATTCGCCTCCACTAAGAGCTATATTATCCTGCACCTTCAGAAGCATAATTGTCCAAAATTGCCCTATATTTTGGGGTACTATGGCTAGTGGACTTTTGAAATAGCATCAACAAAAGATCAAAAAATTCAAGATTATAACCTGATAGTTGAATGTGCCTGCTCTTTTCAGATTTTTTTTTAATCAATGACTTGAATTAGGGTACTTATCAATACTTATCAAAATTAAAGATAGCACAAAAGTAGGTTGTTGTTATTGTTGTTTAGTTATTTTTAGTCCCAATGCTTCATAGTCTTATTTAAGGATTTGACAATGATACTAGGGTGATTGGCCATTTCCTTCTTCAGTTCATTTTCTTTAATAGATGAAGTAGCAAATCATTTCAATATGTAAGTGATTGCTAGAATTCTAAAGACAGCCCTAACCTCTCTTCTGAGTTTCATTCTTTTATCACCAATTGTTTTTTAGGGATCTCAGACAGAATGCCCTTTTTTTTTTTTTTGGTGGGGGGGAATGAATCATATTATTATAAAGGCAAAGTTCTTTATATTTTTGAAATATAACTTTTTTATTTTAACTGAGAAATTGTCTATAAATTTTGTTTTCTCACTTTTCTGCTTTCTTCTAATCTTGGCTACATTTGTAGAAAACCCTTTGAATTTAATACTATTGAAATTACCCATTTTTTACTTAACCTTTCTCTCTATCTCTTGTTTATTCATAGTTTATATATCTCTTCATAAATCTGGTAAGTAATATGTTCCATGTTCTACTTTTCTTGTAAATCTCTCTTTATATGTAGTTCATGTATCCATTTGATTTTATCTTGGTAAATGATGTGAGATACTCAATTTCTGTCATACTTTCTAAATTTGTCATAGATTTCTAGATTTCCCTACACACAAACACACACACACACACACACACACACACACACACACACACACACACACACACACACACACAATATATATATATATATATATACACACACACATATACATATATGTATGTATATTTGGGATTTTCCAAGAATATCATATCTTTGGCAAAAAGAAATAGTTTCATCACATCATTCCCTATTCTGATTTCTTCAATTTCTTTTTGTTCTCTTAATGCTATTTTTGAGGTTTCCAATACAATAGTGAATAATACTGGTAATAGTGTTTTAAACCTTGTTTTACACTTGATCTTAGGCTAAAATTGTTTAACTCATATGGGATACAAACTCAAACTCCCTGGTTTAGGAAATCAATGTCTTATGCCATACCACCTGAATCCCTATCATCTCCTTATTCTTCTTTCAAGATCTGTGAAGAAGAAAGAAATAAAGAACTGAAGTACATTATGGAATACAAAATTGATAATTTTGATTATATTAAGTTAAATGTTTTTTGTACAAACAAAACCAATGCAGACAAGATTTGAAGAGAAGCAATAAAGTACGAAAAAAATTTACATCCAAGTGTTATGATAAAGGCCTCATTTCCAAAATATATAGAGTATTGATTCAAATTTATAAGAATAAAAGACATTTCAGCTCTCTTTGTAGTGGCCAGAAACTGGAAACTGAGTAGATGCCCATCAATTGGAGAATGGCTGAATAAATCATGGTATATGAATAATTGTTCTGTAAGAAACAACCAACAGGATGATTTCAGAAAGGCCTGGAGAGACTTATACGAACTGATGCTGAGTGAAATAAGCAGGACCAGGAGATCATTATATACTTCAACAACAATATTATATGATGATCAATTCTGATGGACGTGGCCATCTTCAGCAATAAGCTGAACCAAAGCAGTTCTAATGGAGCAGTAATGAACTGAACCATCTACACCCAGCAAAAGAACTCTGGGAGATGACTAAAAACCATTACATCGAATTCCCAATCCCTATATTTTTGCCCCTCTGCATTTTTTATTTCCTTCATAGGCTAACTGTATAATATTTTGGAGTCTGATTCTTTTTGTACAGCAAAATAATGGTTTGGACGTGTATACTTATTTTGTATTTAATTTATACTCTAATATATTTAACATATATTGGTCATCCTGTCATCTGGGGGAGGGGGTGGGGAGAAGGAGGGGAAAAATGGGAACAAAAGGTTTGGTAATTGTCAAAGCTGTAAAATTACCCATGTAAATAAAAAGCTATTTAAAAAAAAAAGAATAAAAGCCATTTGACAGAATGTCTTATAAACAGTTTCAAATCAACATGTCAAAAAAAAAAAAAAAAAAAAAACCTCATTATATTTTCTCCAAAGCCTTTGCTCCCCATTCAAGCAAGCTCAAATTCTCAATATCATCCTTATTTCCTTAGTATTTTAAAACAAAGGTGTGGCTTTCTTTGAATCCTTATGCTTGATATACTGCCTAAGTACTTAATATATGCCTATTGGTTGGCCAACTTATTGGTAGTATTTTATATGTAGTAAAAACTCAATAAATGTTTATTGAATTAAAATACAACACAAAATTTTAGGATTGGAAAAGATATCATTATCAGTCTAGTCCAACTAAGACCTCTCTTTAACAAAGAAAGAAAGGAAAGGCTGCAAGCTGTGCAAACATGCAAAATTCAGCATTAGTTTCAAAAATTACTTGCTTAAGTACAGAATATGGGAGCTGTGACTATAAAATAGTACCTGTAAGAAAAACTTCAGCATTCTATTGAACCGGAAGTATTTATGAAGCAGTAATTTAGTGAGGCAACTAAAAGAATTAATATGACATTAACAAAAGCAATATCTGTCATAAGAAAGATTTTAATGAAAATAAAACAGCAAGAATGTAAGCATGAAGGGACCTCATTGGCCATTGGATCCAATTCATATCTGACCCATGTCGAACTTATTCAGAAAAATCCAGAATCTTCTTTTTTTAAATTTTTATTAAAGCTTTTTAATTTTCAAAAGTTATACATGGATAATTTTTCAACATTAACCTTTGCAAAATCTTATGTTCCAATTTTTCCCTGCCTTCCCCCCCTCCACCCCAATAGCAAATAATCCAATGTGTGTTAAACACAGCATCTTCTTCATTCATATACATATATATAATCTTTTTTTTCAAAATACATGCATAATTTCAACATTCGCTCTTGTAAAAACTTCTGTTCCAAATTTTTCTCCCTTCCTTCCCTTTGCCCGCTTCCCTAGACAGAAAGTAATCCAATATATGTTAAACGTGTACAATTTTTCTATACATATTTTCACAATTATCGTGCTGCACAAGAAAAACCAGATCAAAAAACAAAAAAAGAGAGAGAGAGAGAGAGAGAGAGAGAAACAAAAAGTAAGCAAACAACAACAGAAAGAGTAAAAATGCTATGTTGTGGGCCACACTCAGTGCCCACAGTCCTCTCTCTGGGTATAGATGGCTCTCTTCATCACAACACAATTGGAACTGGCCTCAATCATCTTGTTGTTGAAAAGAGCCACATTCATCAGAATTGATCATCATGTAATCTTCTTGTTTCCTGTACAATGATCTCCTGATTCTGCTCATTTCACTCAGCATCAGTTCATGCAAATCTCTCCAGGCCTCTCTGAAATAATCCTGCTGATCATTTCTTATAGAACAATAATATTCCATAATATTAATATACCCAAACTTATTCAGCCATTCTCCAACTGATGGGCATCCACTCAATTTCCAGTTTCTTGCCACTACAAGAGGGCTGTCACAAACATTTTTGAACCTGTGGGTCCCTTTCCCTTTTTTATGATCACTTTGGGATGCAGGTGCACTAGAGATACCGTTCATCATCTTGAAAATCTTCAAAGGGCAAACCTTCCACTATATGGGGGCTGCCTGTTACATTTTTTTGTTTAATTTTTAGAAAGCCCTTTTTTCACAGTATGCTTAAATTTGCCTTTATGTAACTGCTACCCCTTCTCACCTGTAGTTACAAAAAGCAGTACCATGCACAGCAGCCACAATCTTATAAACCATCTTGGCAAAAAGACTAAACCAAGGTGAGAGTAACTGACAGGCCTAAAACCTGTAAATGAGTTAGAGGAATGTCTATCCCAAGCATGTGAAGAATTGCCCTGGGGGAATGTGAGGATGAGAACAGTTTGTATCAACTCTCAAGAAGGCAGCTGAAGCAGGTATTGTGGAGTGTTTAGAGCCTGGTCAAATGCATCCCAGTCTATCGGCAGCTGTTTAGTCTTGAACTTGAACTTGAATGATTCTGGAAAAGAAAGGGAAGCTGCTGACTTTTTGCATCTCTGCCTAACTTAAATCCAGTTCACGTACAAGTCAAGGAATCAATGATGTCACTGATCCTCTTTGAAAATGAAAGATGAACGAAAAAAGTCCAATGGTAATCTAAGCACTCTTTCACACAAGCACCCCTTAAATTCTCAAAGCAGATACTGCATCTCTGCTTGAGTCTTTTCTTCTCTAGGATAAAGATTACCAGATTCTTCAATGGATCTTTATGTGGCAAGCAATCTTCAAGGCTTTTTACCATTTATTTGTCTTCCAGGGCTTTTTCTTCAACTTAATATCCTTTCTAAAACATGGTATCCAGAATTGAATGGAGTATTTCAAATGTCACCTTGTCAGAATGATTAATTACATCATATTTTTTCTCTTTATAAGTATTATTTCCAATTTAATCAGTCAAGCACATTTATTAAAAGTTTACTATATATGAAATCCTGTGCTAAGTAAGTAACGAGGGTATTGAAAAAAGACCAAAAGAATCCCTTTCCTCTAATAGTGAAAGCTAGGAGTTTGGGGCTCTATTCTCCTAAGACTGTATTTTTATACAACTCTGATACATTAAGTGAAACTAGCTGCTGAAACTCTTTAGCAAGTTTATTAATAAGGAATATAAATCTATTTCCCTCAACCTGAATAAGCCTTCTTGGTTCATTTTGAGAAATCCATCCTTTTGCTCCTTACCCATGCTTCTTGATACCATCATCCAACCTGAGAATATGACAACTGTCGTGGCAGATACTTTGTCTGAAAATCCCATATAAATCCAGGCCCTCAATGATTCTGGGCCTTCAACCCTAGAGTATGTCCCACTATTCAACTGGACTACCACAAAGTGTATTACCCCCGGGGAATGGTGGGGGAGTCACAAGTGATATATCAGACTGCAATTGTTTATATCTCCTGTGCCATACTTGGCTGCATCAATAAACCATTCTAACCCACCCCAGTGTCCCTGCCTGCCAGTCACCTGAGTTTCACCCTAAATTTATATGATAGAATTTATATTCTAATGGGTCAAACAATATGAAAAAATTATGTATATACAAGTAGTTGTTTTATTATTTCAGTCATGTCTGATTCTTCGTGACCACATTTTGGTTTTCTTGTCAGACATACAGGAGTGGCTATTTTCTGCTCTAGCTCATTTTACAGATGAAGAACTGAGGCAAACAGAGTTAAGCAATTTGCCTAATAAGTGTTTCAGACCAGATTTGAACTTGGGAAAATGAGTTTTCCTGACTCCAGGACTGGCACTAGCCATCTAGACCATTGATTCTCAAACTTTTGTTTTCAGTATCTTTATATTACTAACAATTGTTGAGGATCTCTCCAAAGAGTTTTTGTTTATGTATATTTAAAGATATTTGCCATATTAGAAAAATATAATTTTGAATGTGTAGACTCTCTGAAAGGGATCTACAAAGATTCTCTAGATATCACTTTGAAAACCACTGATCTAGACATTTCAATAAACCGATTCTAGAATGCTATAATCTTGGTCAGTCACATTTCCCCTACAGTGACCTTCATTTCTTCAGACAGTGTTACACAATGGTTCTTTATTCATGGAGCGGATGCAGTGATGAATGACAAGAAAATGTCCAGAAAAAACAAGGTTTACATTAATATTTATTATTCATATGGGATGTCTAGTATTTAGTTAACAACAATCTGCTTGTTCTCAAGCTGCCTTTCTTAACAGAAGATCAGTCTAACACTTCCTGACAGGGATGTTTTCAACACAATATGTCTTCAAATTAATTTGTTCAAATAAAGTACAGATAAAAGTTCTCACATTTGGAACAATATGCCAGAAACTGAGTGAGATTTTCTAGCTCGGATCCAAGATTCAAGAAATAAGTCCAAGCATTAGGAATTTATTCCTGGATGTAGTAATATTTGCTAGATTTAGTAAGAAGTAGCAAATTGAGAATGGTCTTCATTCCAAAAATTTAGATGCTGAGCGATCAATTGATAACTGAGCAATAATTGCAAAGTTGTCAAGGTTAGGTTCAACAGGCTCCTAACCTTATCATACACTAAGTCAATTACTCTTGATTTGGGAGAAGCAAGTTCTATAGTAGGAAAGAGTTTTGTTTGCAGTCCAGAAAAACCTGGGTTTGAATTCTTTCCACATGTAATAGTTTTGTAAACATGAACAAATCATTTAACCTAACAGCCTTTCTTCCTTCATCTTAAGCTCTTAGAAAGCATATTTTCCTTTGAGATTTGACTCATTTAACCTATCAACCTTTTTCCTTCACCTTAGACACTTAAAAATATTTTCCTTAAAGAGTTGACTCAAGTGCTTCTGTATCAGTGGTTCTTAACTTTTCGAAAACTCTGAATTTGGTTTAAAATTTTTTTGATACGTATATTTCAATATTATTGATTTCCTTTGTAGTTCTATGTACTAATGCATTTAAAAACATGATTCTGAGAAGGGATCCACAGAAGTGGTTGCCAAATGCCAAAGCAGTCCTCAACACAAAAGAAGAGTATCTCTTCTATATGAAGCTTTTCCTGATCTCTCATCTACCCACAGCTACTGGTATCATAAACTCCAGCTTACCTTGCATCTGTTTTATATATACCTATGTATGTATATGTTATCTAACATGTTAAGTTCCTTGAGGTCAGGGTCTGTTTCACTTTAGTCATTCTTCTCAGCACCTATCATAGTGTCAAGCACATATTAGCTACTTAATAAATGGTAGTTGGCTGATTGATTGCATATGGCAATAACAACATCTGTAGCACAGAACTCACATAATTGTAATCAATGAGATACAGTATTATTAATACATGGTATTATCCTCAACAATTATAAAAATAGATCTTTCCAATTACTGCACTGGTGGATTTATAATAAAACTCCCATACATCAGCTGAAAATGAATTCCCTGAATCTCTTTTTAAAATTTGTAACACTTCAAACACTAAAAGACACATTTGGGAGACTGCTGAATTTTTTGAGTGATCCTCAATTCTGATAAGACAAATATCCAGTTTGAATAAACAAATTGCCTCATCGTTATTATACATCAATCAACTAATATCCCCTCAAGAGCAGCCACGACTAATCCTTTGTTGAAGAAAAAAACAAAACTATTTCTGTTAGAAAGCTGCTTCTTTATTTGCAAAGTTCCTATCATCCTTTTCAAGGATTGCAGGTATTGCAATATACATGGTATATCCATGAAGAGGACAATTATGCATCTGAGGGAAGATACAGGTCATATAATGACTCCTCAGAGTCATATAATTCTTTAACTAAATGAAAAAAATATTAACATCACAATAAAGTCTTAGAATGTCTAGGGTCTGGAGGTGGGAAAGAAGGGGGAGAGGTTGTGGAAGGCTAAGTCCTTTGAAGCTGGGGCCTTTTGTTTCCGCATTTCTTTTCTTAGAAATTTCTTCTCTAGTGAGGTTACAAAGGCAGATCCTTATGCTGTATATCATTTCCAGAATCTTGGTAGTGATCTGTGATTTTAAAAAAAACAAGTAAAAAAAAAATTCTTCTCTTAGAAAGATCAGTGCTGACTCTAACAGTTCAAACTGCCATACAAAATTCAGCTCACATATCCATGTAATCATCCACACCAAAAAAAGCAAGGAGCTCATATTCATACCAAATGTTAGAATAAAAGTTCATGCTAAAATACAGATAGCAATTCTTTAGAAGGAGATGAGGCTAGTGGGGGGTTCAACAAGTTGTTTTCATCTCTGATTTCCACAATTCTGCTTGGATAACAGAAGACAGGCAGAAAAAAAAATCGATTTCTAGATTTTGTTCCATATTGATGGCATAACTCAATAGATAAAATATAAGTGACATCTAGCATATCTTACATTCACTGAACAGCTCTCATTGAAGAGACTTAAATATGGCAGCCTTTACACCTGCCATAGAAATGGAGTCATTTTTAACAGAGAAAAAGAGGAAGCCAACAAGACATATTGAATTTGGATTCAGATTGCATTGGCTTCAAATCTTGTCAATCATTTTCTTCCTGTGAGATTTAGGGAAATCATATCATCTCTCTGGACCTCAATTTTCTATCTGTAAGATGAAGAACTGGTCTAGATTGCCTCCAAGGTTCTTTCCACATTTAAATCTATGATCCAGTGATATGCTAGAAAATGTTTAACAACTAAATCAATGAGGGGAAAGAAGTATATGATGCACTTTTACATTAAAGTATATTATTAACATCTCTGCTGCTTTTTTGAGTCTAGACAATAAACAAAATAATACATCAAATTCTGTTAAATTTCATTCTGAGCATTTACCCCTTGAAAAACAGCAAAACCTACAAATCAATCCATTCCCAGTAGCTGGTAGAAATTGGCTCCAACACATTCCTGCATTATCTGTAAATTTAGTTCCCATGAGGCTGTGAAACAAATAACTATATAAATGCATAATATATAAAAATCAAAATTGACATCCAAAAATGTTTAGGACCAAGACTGTGAAATACACATATTACTTTCTAAATATATCAGGGCCTTTGGTTGCCTATACGAAGAAATAAAAAGTAAGGAATCTTAGTTTGTGTGACAAAAGAGACAAAGAGCTGAGTTTCAAGAATATTTTGGGATGATGTAGTTATTGTTGTGATGTTATTATTGTTGATGAGTTGTTTCTCAGTGTCAGACTCTTCATGATTCTATCTGGGGGTTTTCAAGGCAAAGATACTGGAGTAATTTGCTATTTCCTTCTCCAGCTCATGTGACAGAGGAGGAAACTGAAGCAGAGATAAATGACTTGCCCAGAATCACATTGCTAATAAATAAATGTCTGAGGCTACATTTGAACTCAGATATTCCTGATTCCAGGCCTGGCACTCTATTCATTAACCTAACTGACTTAGGCATTATTGGGTTAATGTTAACAACTTATATTTATGTAACAATTTTGTCAACTTTACGAATTGCTTCATATGCACATATATTCATGTATCACAGAAACAATTCATGCATCTATGAATTATTAAAAGCTTTTTTAAATGACATACACAAACATTCATAGGATTAAGGTAGGTAACACAAGCATTATTATGCACATTTCACATGTTTAAAGTCTGAGAATGTAAGGTCAAATAGCTTGTCCAGAGTCACATAATTAGTAAACGCATCAACTGGGACTGGGATTCTAGTGATTTGACTTCAGGTCCCTTCCTCATTCTACTACTTCCATACTCTCCTATAGAATACATAAGTACAAAATCTGGGGCAGATATTAAAACTAATTCACCACAGCCTTTATTTTATATTTACTAAAACAAATAGAAAACAAACATCAAAAATCACATGAATATCTTTAATTATTGAATATTATCTTTTGCTAATTTCAAATTCCTTTTAAATTCATTAGGGCTTTATCCCCTTTCTTGCATTTTCCTCAAATCTCTAATATGAGGACAAAATTATTTTTGGTGTAAAAAAAAGAGTAATATCACTTCCATTCACCAAAAATGTTCCTGATAAATGATTTTTGATAATGATATGGTGAACAAATTGAGAAGAGGCAGAATTAAGTAATGGAAAGAATAAAATAATGAGTCAGGAGGCCCAGGTTCAAATCCTGACTTCTCTGCTATTGACCACTGATAGAGGAGAAAGACCACTGGATCTGTAATCCAAGGGCATGGGTGTGAATTCTGATACTTCATTTACTACATGTGAGCCCTTCCCTTATCTTATCTCTATGTATAAATCCAAAGGGCCAAATAAGACAATCTCTAGCAGGAATCTTAGCCATTCTGAGCCCCATTTTTCTTATTTGTAAAATGCGAGGGTTGGACTTCCCTAGACATCTCTAAGGTCCTTTCAAAGCACAATCCAGTCTATATTTCTAGAGCAGGCAAAAGTAGTATGTGGTCAGCCTTTTCTTTTAATAGAATGAAGTCAACATGTCAGACTGACTACAGAAAAACCCCACACTACAGCTCTGATTACTGCTTCCAAAGGCAACTTTAGAGGGAAAAATGAATCCTAACATAGAACCATAGGCCTGAGAGCACCCTGTAGATTATCCAGTCCATCAGGCTCTCATCTAATTTGTAGTCATCCTAAGACTGGGTAGTCAACTGTGGAAACTCATGTTTACATCTCCCTATCTTGCAGTACCAAAATTCTCCTTTTAAGTAAATTTCAACATTTAAATCATAGCATATGGTGTTAAGAGAAAGCCAGAGACTAGCATGTCTATGATGAGGCTATTACTGTATCCATCCATTAGGCCATACTAATATATAACCAAGTTTTATCTAATTAAAAAATTAAATTAATTTTAAACTAATTAATTAAATTAATTTTTAGAAATTAATTCCTTTGTCTTCATTCTCTGAAACCTAGATTGAAAGTATGGGTCAATACTTAACTAGATGGAGATAGATATACTTTTATGTGTATATATATATATATATATATATATATATATATATACACACATACAAACTTAATACATGTGTATGCATATAGATATTTGCAGTACACATATATAAAATTAGGTGAATTAATTCCTTCAAGAGTCAAAGCTTTCACTTGTTGAAACCTAGAATAGAAGTCTAGGGCCAAGTCTAGGGCCAAGAGAAATCTTAATACTTGATGAAGATACTTATATATGTACATATAAGAATGCATATATGTATGCATGTGTATGTGTATAGATATTTGTACTATCCATATACACACTTATACACATATATATTTAAAGGAATTAATTTCTTCAAGAGTCTAAGCTTTTATTCTTTGAAACTCAGAATCAAAGTCTAAGGTAAGAAGTAATCTCAATACTTGATGAGAGACAGAGAGAGAGAAGAAAGAAAGGTGTATATGTGTTTATATATAGATATTTGCACTATACAGATAAAAATACAAATATCTAATAAAGGGAATTAATTCCTTCAAGAGTTTAAGACTCTACCCTTTGAAAACTAGAATGGAAATCTGGGACCAGAAACAATCTCAATATTTGATTATATATACATAGAATATAGAGACAGATACACATACATATACATACATGTATGCACACATGTATGTGTGCTTTACCATGTGCATATGCATGCACATGCATGTATAAAAACACATTGTGTTTACATATTGACATATACATATGTGAGTGTGTGTGTACATATGTGAGTGAGTGTGTGTATGTATACACAGACCCGGGCTCAAATGCTGCCTCAGATATTTACCAGCTCTCTTACTCTAGGTTAGTCACTTAACCACTTTCAGCCTAAACCTCTTTATTTGTAAAATGGAGATAATAATAGCACCTATTGCATAAGGTTATTGTGAGAATTCCGTTAAGATAACACATGGAAAACACTTTGAAAACCCCCAAATCTTATAGAAATGCTAGCTATTATTGCTGTAATCATAGTCAAGCTAAACAAATAAACACAGTAGCCATATCTAAAAATCTGTCTCAGTCAGTCCGTGGTTTTAAAGTCACAGGGGTTAAACACCTGTGATAAATCCATAGGGGGAAAAAAGCTATTTAAATTATTCTTCTACCATCTAATTTATGAAATGCTTGCAGCTGGATCTTTTGATTAGGACTGATCTACCTCTACCCAGCTACAAAGCTAATATTTTCTCAATGTCAATCATTTTCATAATCAAAGGCTCTTCCTATACATCTGCTAGTAAGTCAATCTTGTGCATAAACTTGGGATCAGTGGTCAAAGGTACAAGTATAATGCACTTTAATTTTTGGATAATTGTATTGGGATAATTGTCTCTATTCTGTATAACCATGTGGACGACTTTACAATTAATTTTGAAAGGATTCTTTTTGTTAGCATTCCTATACATAAGGAATAGGCATTTAGCTGCTTCAAAAGAGAAGAATAACATATACAAACACCATCTGTGCAGCAACATTAGCATATTGGTCTCAATCATAAATTTCCATGAAATAAAGTATATTCCTTGATTTAACTTCTACCTTCCCTCTGCCTTTTGTTTTTTGGAATCAAGGCAAGGCTTAGACTGAAACAGGGCAGTAGCTAGGATTTGTATTCAGGACAACTACACCAAACTAACAGGAAGAGAACACAAAGTGTTGTATAGGAAGGCAGAGACCCCAGGTCATTTAAGGCTGCTGATATGGAAATTATCATGGATGGGCCAGGACAGCAGGGAAGAGCAGAGTTGACTCCTACTGAATGATCTAGTAGCTTCCTATTTGAACTAATTTTTCTTATTAACCTGATGCTATGCTCTGTTACCATTACCCTATTGAAATTAAAGCATAGTGTGTGCTTTGAGAGCCCTAAGGAAAAGGTCCAATTATCCCTCCCTAGTAACCATTGAGATCTCATAATCTAAGATCCAATGATACTTTGGGAGAAATCAATTATATTTTATTCAATGCAACCCTAGAAAAAGCCAAAGGCAGGTCACAGATATCATTTCCTACTGGCTTTTCAGGCCTAGATCCAAGAATCCAAAATATTTTGGGACTATACCAAACAACATCTATAGCAGAGAACAGGTGGCTAAGTTGATGTCTCCAGAAAGGAATTAGTCTGATTCTCTTTTAGATTCTTGTTAACCTCAGGATTCTATATTATAGAATATATCATTATATTATATATTATCTATATTATATTAATATTAATAATATATTATGTTGCATTATAAAATATTCTATTATATGTTGTATAATAGAATATATAAGAATATAATATGTTCTATTATATTCTTTATATTATCTACACTATTTTCCTTCGGACAATCCACTCTGAGGGCAGCTCAGTATCGGTTCGGAGTAAGTTAATGATGCCCCAATAATGTGCCAATACTGATACTAGTTATTCTGCATATGGTGAGTTTTGTCCAGGTCTCCTATTTCAGCCTCTTGCCTTCATTACTTCATTTCTTGGATTTCTATTTTCAGTTTTTAGATTGTGTTACATTTCCTCTCTGCAGAAACTCACATCCTTAAAATGATCTTTATTGTATAGAAAAAGTCAATCCTTTAACAAAGAGATGATGATGATGATGATGATAGTTACAATGATAGCTAACATTTTTTACAATGCATTAAAGTTAGTCTAAAACTTTTTTACATATTATCTCATTTGATCCTCACAATAATCCCTATTAGATCACTACTACCTCTGTCCCATTTCACAAACAAGAAATCAAGTAACTTGCTCAAAGTCACATGAATATGTGAGTTCAAGTCTTCCTAACAGGTCCAAAAACTCTTTTTATGAAGATAATTCTTCCTCTCAGGGAAAGTACCATATAGAGAGTAATTCACTGTTGCTAGAATTAGGGGAAGAGAAGATGGGGAGAGGAAGTATCATTACATGGTCTGTATCTTTTAATACACTCTAGCAGCCAACAAAAATTCATTGACTATCAATTATATACTCAAAGCACAGAGGTCATCATTGTGAAAATTACATAGAATTACAGAATGTCAATGCTAGAAGAGGATTTAAAAATCATATAACAGCAACAACAACTTGTTGAAATATTATTCATCCTTTAAATATTATTCATCCAACTACAGCTGCCTTCATGAAATCTTCCACATTTTCTTAATGAGATAGAATCTACTTTTCCAGCTAACTCTCACTTACTGTGTTCTAATTCTTTGGAACTGCTTTTAGAACCAATCTCAAATATTGAATTATTGTCCTTATTAGTAGTAAGTAAAGATTAAGAAAAGAAATATATTCGATGTGACTTGTATTATATTCCTTCCTTCCCCTTAGTCCATAAGCACCTTGAAGGCAAGAACTAAATCTTCTTTCATTTCATCTTTGTATTTCCCAGACATTGAAGAACAGAACTTGCACAAAATGATAACTACATATCAGAGTAAACAGGTCCTCAGAGCCCAATCACAGTATTGTAAAACTGACCCAAGGGAGTTTGAATGACTTGCGCAGTAGTAAGCATCAGAAATGGGATTTGAATTCAAGTGTTCTGTCTTCAGAGCCACATTTTTTCCACTGTACCACTTTGTGTAAATACCTTATCACCTCTGAATTTCCAGTTTACTACCCCAAACTCTAGTCTGCAAACAATTGTAATGTTGGTCCAGGAACAAGAAGGCAACAGCACTCAAAAGTAGTCACAACTTGTCTTCATTCCCCTCCTCATCATGTATACCCTTCATGTGTGCTAAGGCAGGAAGCCCAGCCAAATCACTTAAAATACCCAAAGTATGTGTACATTGGCTGCTGAACACAGATCCTGGGGTACATTATTGCTTGTGAAATGGCTTATTAGAAGGCAAAAGAAAAAAGCAGCATGGAACCTTTGAACACTCAAATAATATGTTTATAATCCAAAGAAAACCATTCCATTCCCCAGGCTTGTTATAAGTACTGACTAGAGAGCTACAAAAATACTCATAGAAATATTACTATAAATTTCACACTAATGTTTTCTCATGTGGTGCTTAATTTTTAAAACCCTAAAAGTTTTGTTCTTTTTTTAAAAAATGAAAGTTTTCTTCTTCCTCTGCTCTTTCCTCCTTCCATTGTCCCTCTAGAGGTTTCTTGAAACAGATGGGCAATGGTGGGATAAGCAGACAGGGCTCCATTGGACTATGGCTCTTACTGTAGTCCTAATGGAAGAATAGGAAGGATTAGTGAATGTTCACTTGAAGGTCACTACCCAGGTAGTCTTCTATCCCTTCTATAAAATTTCATTTAACCATCTGGCTTAAGAAGTAGAAAATTAAATTTCTCTTGCAAAGAGAGAATATATTTTGAGAAATGGAGACTAGACCAGGCCAGAGGTACAAAAGCCCCTGCCAAGAGCTAAGTATTATTCACAAGGAAATCTACAACAAATAAACTGTGTGCCATGGAGAAAATAACTCATGATAGGAAATTAGTCTGTTTAAGGCATAGAAGAGGTAGGCGTAATATTTAGATGAAGCAAAAGGCTTTCATCTGGTCCTTTGAAGTAGGCAAATGTTTCTTGCCCCAAACTAAAGTGTAAACAGGACATTAGCAAAAGAGTATGTTATAAACATCTGGGTAATATGCTTCTAAAGACTGGGACTGGATATCCAGAAATCAGCTGGCAAGAACTCCAAACCTATCACGGGTTAAAACACTTTTTTAAACACTATGATGTCTGGTAGATATAGTGGTTTGGGTTACAGCAGTTCATTGTGGAAGTTTCAATATGTTTTATAAACTTATGTGTAGATATTGTTAAACTTAGTCAAACTTCGATTGGAAGAAAGCAAGAAAATTAAAATGCATGCCCCTTTTCCCCAAAACACATATACAAATCACATAAATTTTAAGAGAATAACATGAACTCTAAGATCAGAAATCAAGTGGGAACCATCATTTCCAAATTTTCTATTGAAATTACATTTCTATGAGAAATTAATATCCTTGTCTTTTACAGAATAATAAAAAATCATTATATCATTTAGTCAATTTACCCCCCAACTATTTCATTCCCACATAGTCCAATAGCAATAAATGTGATCATACTTTTATTGTTTGCCTTGGGAAAATATTACAAATTCTAAGAGACCTCACTAGTTGATAATTTTTCTACCCTAATCTGTTATAAAATTTCATTTCTGTTAATACGAAAATCCTTCATGTAGATCCAGTCTTCAATTTTTATTTAAATAAAAGTGGCCCTAAAACATGTGATTTAGTCCACAGGTTGTTTTTTTTTTGTTGTTGTTTTTTTAGTTATTACACTCTAAAATTTTTCCATCATCAGGTTAATACTGGAGATTGTCAATTTCTAGCTGACTAAAGAGGATGGACTTTGAACAAGTCATCTTACTTCTCTAGGTCACAATTTCCTATCTACAAAATGACAGAATTCCTTGACAAAATGGAGGCCAGAATGGTATCTCCCACACACTCCAGCAAAATTCTGAAGGAGAACATCATAAAGGAAGAAATAGCCATAAGAAAACAAATTTCTTGATCCAAAATGGGGAGGGAAAAGTGGGGAAAATAAAAGAACTAGAATTAAAAGAGATATCTTAAATTCTGTCCCTGACAAATGGAGAATGACTAAACAAATTTTGATATAGGAATAAAAAATAATATTATGCCAAAATAAATTATGAAAAGAGTCAATTTCAGAGAATCATAGTTAGCATGAACTGATGCAGTGAAATGATCAGAAGGATCATCATCATAAAGAGAATAGCATATAAAAAACCAACTTTGAAAGATTTGAAAATTCTGATCAATTCAGTGTCTAGTCTTATCTTCAGAGGACCCTTGATAAAGCATATCGCCCACTTTCTGATGCAGAGAAATGATAATGACAGACTGAATATGGCTATCATAATAAATTTGTTTTGCTTGATGGTGCTTATTTGTAACAAGATTTCCTTTTTTTTCCCTCTCTTGATTGTAAGGGGGCATCAGAGAAAAGAGGTTAGTATTATTGTTTTTTAAGACAGTCACTGAAACTTAAAAAAAAAAAAATACAGAGGAGAACTGAAGAAGTTTCAGAAGGAAATATAGACACTAGGTCTATTTCCAAAGATCATTAGGTACAAAGGAAAATACACACACACACACACACACACACACACAATTCTGAAATATTTATAGAAGTTTTCTTTGTGGTAGCAAAGAACTGGTAATTTCAGGGATGCTCATCAATTAGGGAATGATCAAACAAATTGTAGTATGAGATTGTGATGGAATATTACTGTGCTGTAAGAAATGATGAGTTTGATGATCTTAGAAAAACATATATTGGGGAATGCCCATTGACTGGGAAAGGGCTCAATAAACTGTGGTGTGTGTTTGTGATGGAATATTATTGTTCTATGGGAAATGATGAGCAGGATGCTCTCAGGAAAAGAAAAAAAAAACTGGAAAATCTTCCACGAACTCAAGTAAAGTGAAATTTATTATATACAAAGTAATAGCAATGTTCTGGGATGACCAGCTGTAAATGATTTTGCTATTCTCAATGCTACAATTATCCATGACTACTCTGAAGGACTTATGATGAAAAATCTGATCCATACCCAGAGAAGGACTGTTTATGTCTGAATACAGATTAAAGCATTCTCTCTCTCTTTCTCTCTCTCTCTCTCCTTTCTCTCTCTTTTCTTGAGAGTTTTTGTTTTCATTAGGGTCGAGTTTTCTTGTTTTCTTTCACAATTTTTATGGAAATATTTCGCATGCCTTCATATGTGATTTCTTAATTGTGGGTGGGGATAAGGGAAACAACCTAGAATTCAAAGATTTTAAAAACAAATATTTTTTTTGTTGTTTTAAATGTAACTGAGGAAAATACTAAATAAATTAAATTGAATTCAATTGAAAAATATAGACTTGCACAAAACAATGGAGATTGAGAGTGAGATGACCAGAACCAAGAGAACCTTGAATATAGTAACAGCAATTTTATCTAAAGAATACCTATGAACAATTAAGTCATTCTGCCTATTATAAATGCTCAACTTAACTAAAAAGAACTTGAGAAGAAAGAAATTGTTTGTATCCAGAGAAAGAACTGATAAATAGAAATATATATATAGAATGATTTTACAGATATATATATATACAAATATATGTTAGACTTAAATATGTATGTAAATACATATACATACATATTTATACATGTATACATGCATACATGTTTAAGTCTAATAGTAATTTCTAGGACAGAGAGAGAGGAAAAAGAGGAGAAGAAGTTACATGATAAATTTTATATATATATTTTAAAGGAATAGTATTTGTACATAACAGATTTGTGGTTTCATGTACAATCTTTTTTTTTTCCTATTCTACAATGTTGGACTTCCGGTTAAGATGGCGGAGAGGAGGCTCACAGTTGCATAAGCTCCGCGCTTTCTCTCACTATCCACTTCATTACAAGCCTCTGAATCAATGCTTGACTGAAAAAAACCCACAAATAGTTACCAAGAGAAGCCATCCTTGAGATCCGCCAAGAAAGGTCTGTCTTTACTGGAGGGCTGGGGCGGTTTTAGAACGGGCGCAGGCTGAGGGCAGCGGCAGTGAGAGCACGGGAGCAGACTGAGAGGGGGTGGGGAGTGATCGTAGCCGTCTCTGCGGGGAGAGCTTCGCTACAGGTTTGGAACCTGCAGCAAGTCAACAGCCCAGCAGAGAAGCTAAAAACACCGGGGCTGAAGAATACAACCCCAAACAGCTGGAGTCTCTCAGGACCTGGCCGCCGCCCCTTCCCCCCCCTCAGTGACTCAGCACGCTCTGGGATCTCAGAGCGCAGGCGCAGCACAGTCCTGCTAGTGCCTCACTGCTGCCCCCTGCAGTCTGTAGAGGAAGCTTGATAACACACCCAGCCCCCCCCCCCCCAAAGAAAGACTCCAGTTTTTTCTGTTTTTCTTTGGTAGTTTGTCTCTGATTAATAGACAGAATGAGCAAGAAGCTGAAGAGGACTTTAACCCTTGACAGCTTCTACACAGATAGAGAGCAGACTCTAAATCCTGAGGAGACTAAAAACAGGCAGTCCCCAGGTGATTCCCCAAAGGAGGAGATTGTCTGTTCCTCAGCACAGATGAACCTCATAGAAGTGATTAAAAAGGCTCTCACAAGGGAGCTAGAAGAAAAATGGGGAAAGCAGAGTGAGGCTTGGGAAAAGGAGAGGGAGGCTTGGCAAAAGAGCCTGGAGAAGTCAGTTAAAGAGAGAGTGGATAAAGAAGTAAAATCCTTGAAAAATAGGATTAGTGAACTGGAAACAGAAAACAGCTCTCTAAAAAACAAAATTGGCGAAATGGAAAAAAATTCCACAGAACAAAAGAACTCAATGGGACAATTAGAGAAAGATTTTAAAAAAGTGAGTGAAGAGAATACTTCACTGAAAATCAGAATTGAACAAGTGGAATTGAATGACTCGAGGAGACAAGAAGAATCAGTCAAGCAAATCCAAAAAAATCAAACAATGGAGAAAAATGTGAAATACCTTCTGGGGAAGACAACAGACCTGGAAAACAGATCCAGGAGAGACAATCTGAGAATCATTGGACTCCCAGAAAAACATGATGAAAAAAAGAGCCTGGACACTGTCTTCCAGGAAATTATCAAAGAGAACTGCCCAGAAGTCATAGGAACAGAGGAAAAAATAAACATTGAAAGGATTCATCGATCACCCACTGAAAGGGATCCTAAAATCAAAACACCAAGGAATATAGTGGCCAAATGCCAGAACCCTCAGATGAAAGAAAAAATATTGCAAGCAGCTAGAAAAACCCAATTCAAGTATCAAGGAGCCACAATAAGGATCACCCAGGATCTGGCAGCATCCACATTAAAAGATCGAAGGGCCTGGAATATGATATTCCGAAAGGCTAAGGAACTTGGTATGCAACCAAAAATAACTTACCCAGCGAGAATGAGCATCTTTTTCCAGGGAAGAAGATGGACATTCAACGAAGTAAGCGAATTTCATCTATTTCTGATGAAAAAACCAGAACTTAACAAAAAGTTTGATCTACAAATATAGAACTCAAGAGAAATCTAAAAAGGTAAAGATTAATCTTGGGAACTATATTTTGACTATATAGATGTATAAAGAATACATGTATACCTTGTTCTAGAAATTGATGTGGAAAGGACATTGTACCAGAAAAAGGGTAAAGTGGGGGTAGTACATCTCATGAAGAGGCATAGGAAACCTATTATATCTGAGAGAAAGAATGGAGGGGGATGAATATAGTGGGTATCTTACTGCCTTCAGAATTGGCTTTAAGTGAAAAATCTTAAGACATATTCAATCTATGGTGAAACTTCTCCCATCTCATTGAAAAGTGAGAAGGGAAAAGTGGAAAGGGAAGGAATAAGCTAAGCGGAAGGGAATACGGGAACTGGGAGGGAAAGGGGTAAGATAGGGGGAGGAACTCTAAGGCGGGGGGAGGGACACTAAAAAGGGAGGGCTGTGAGAAGCAAGGGGTGCTCACAAGCTATTCTACAATGTTAAGAATATGCTTGTTTTATTTCTTAAGTTCAGAATAAAAGTTTTTTTTTTAAATAGGAAGATTTTGAAAGTGACAAGTAGAAGTTATGATATATACATATACCTATATATATATATATTTAAAGCAAGTGATAGGAAATCAAAATTTATGGTTTCATAGAGAAGCCAAATCATGTATGAACATGACATTTTAGAGCTGAGAAAAAAATTCAGAAATTTTTTCTTAAAAAATAAAGTGAGGGAATTGGAGATCTCTTCCAGTTCTAGGGCTATGATCCAATATAGAATCTCAAAGACTACATGTGACATGTTACATTAGGATAGAGCCTTGATCAAGGGCATGAGAAAAGAGCTTTGGTAAGCCTTTTCTTACTAAAGAAAATGATTTGGTAATTATTTCATTGTCCATCATTACTGGGGAGAAAAAACAGATTGCATTCACCTAGGAAAAATTTAATCTTTTCTTGTAATTTTCGAGTCAGCAGATAGGCTTTCCTACTTATGCAATCTCAAGTATATTGCTGAAGTTCTCCGGACTTTTAATCTCTTCTCTGTCACAAGAAGATGATGTAATCTCAAAAGTCCCTTCCTTATCAGAAGCAATTGTCCTCCTTCAGCTGGAATTATTCTCAGATTTCTGGATTCACTTAAAATCATTATTATATGAAATGAGAGGCAACAGGCATAATGGGTAGAGGGCCAGTCTCAGAGTCAAGATGATCTGGATTCATGCCCTGCCTCTGACACATAGTGGTTTTGTGAACCCAGACAAATAACTCAACTTTTCAATGCCCCTCAGAAGACTATCCAATTCAAGTCTCAGAGGAATTTTTTACCCAGGCAATTTTTACCCCTACTCTCTTATTTCTTTGAGAAAACTGATAACAAAGCAGATATTTCACCTCTTTGAAGAGGTGCTACATGAAACATGTATTTTCATTCATGACCAGTACAACTATATTCATTCATTACTAGGGAGAGCATTTTATTTGGGAAGGATAGAAGAAGAGTTGAAAGAGATAATAATGAGAAAAAAATGTAGTAATGGCACCATTAAAAATACATAAAAGAGAGCAAAAGGAAGTTCAAAAGCAAGCACAGATAAGCAGTAAAGTGTTAATATACATGCTTAAAAAAACAAACTATACTTAAACTTAACAGAATTTCATATGTTCATATCTAGTGTCTATTATTTATATATTGAAATGCTTGTGTTTTCTACTGATTTTTGTTAAGTTCATAATAAAAAAGAAAAATTGTTGGTATGGATTTAAGCACACTCATCTTCATGAGTTCAATTTCATGCTCAGAAACTTTTTAGCTAATGACCAGTGTCTTCACCTTGTGTGCCTCAGTTTCCTCATCTATAAAATAATTTGGAGAAAGAAATGACAAATTTTGACCAAAAATGAAGGGAAGGGACTCAAGAAGAGTCAGATACAACTGACAAATGATTTTTGATTTGAAGTCAAATGACCTGGGTTGTAATTCTGGTTCTAGTTTTTACTACTATGTGATCTGAAGCAAGTAAATTTAAACATTTTAGAACACAAATTCCTTCTCTATAAAATGAGGAAGTTGGGCAACATAATAATGAGCATAACGAACATTTACATAGTACTTTATAGTTTGCAAAGCACCTCATATTCTTTCATAAAATCCATTTACCCTCATAACATTCACAGCAACCCTAGGAAGCCAATGTTATTATTATCTCCATTTTATTGATGAGAAAACTGAGGCAAGATGAATTAAATGATTTGGCAGGGCCATACAACAAGTTAGTATCAAAGCAGTCAGGTTTTGAACTCAGATTTTCATCACTTTATCCCTTCCAATTTAGTCTATGGTTCTATGATCCTAGAACGTTTATGGTCCCTTCCAAATCTACTCTTACAATTTTATTGACTTGTTCTTTCCATAGACAGTTTCCTTCCAGTATAAGCAGATGAAAAGGCATGTGTGTTAACTGAGTTTCATTGGAGAAATGATGGACAGAAACAGCTACACCCAAAGAAGGAATACTGGGAAATGAATGTGAACTATTTGCATTTTTGATTTTCTTCCCGAGTTATTTTTACCTTCTGAATCCAATTCTCCCTGTGCAACAAGAGAACTGTTCGGTTCTGCAAATATGTATTGTATCTAGGATATACTGCAACATATTTAACATATATAGGACTGCTTGCCATCCTGGGGGGGGGGGGAGGGAGGGAGGGAAAAAACGAAACATAAGTGAATGCAAGGGATAATGTCGTGTAAAAATTATCCTGGCATGGATTCTGTCAATACAAAGTTATTATTAAATAAAATAAAATTAAAAAAAAAAAAGAAAAAAAAAAGAAAAGGCATGTGTGTCTATGTCAGGGAAGTCTGTGGGACATTGGAGGGAGATGCTTTTCCCTACAACCCAACTTTATCACCTCCCACCCCCCACCTCAATCCATGTCAAAATTTCAAAGGAGATGTTTATTTTCTATTCTTCTAACTTGCTTTCTATGCTCAGACCCTGACCATCTCCCACTTTTTAATAATCCCTCCCCTAGTTTTTGCAAGAGTTCAATGTCTCCATGCATGTCCCAAATCACCTTTCCCTTGCATCCTTAATGATAAGGGTTAGGGAAACAAGTTGATTAAACTACAAGAAATCCCCAGAATCCATGGATTTAGGGTTGCATCATCTTCAAATATAAAGGTACAAGCAAACTCTCCCAAAACAGAGCTGCCTTTTTGTAAGCTCCTGATAACAGCTGCATTTGGATCAGTTCTAAATACTGAAATATTCTATGCCTTGATGGACTTTTAAAAAATACCACACAGAAACCATAACCTGTTTTTCATTCAACTTGCTTCTCATCTAACTTCCAGATCTAGCATTTTCTAGGTTTTTGCCCCTCAGCCCTCACCGCCCCCCCCCCAAAAAAAAAATCACACTTTACTGATGAGTTTTTCTGTACTGGCTGGTTTTATTGGGAGTTTGGAGGACATCATGTCATACTTGTCATTGTAAGCTACATAGAGTGCCATGAAAATGTGAGCCATTTTGACTTCTAAAGAACCCTCAAGTCAAATCATTCAGCTTACTCCATTGAAAGGTATGGCACCAGAAAGGAAGGTAAGAAAAAGGAAAATAAGAGGCAAAAGTAGGGAGATGCTAAGATTTACTCAGAAGGTCCCTTTGAAGAATTCTATGGAACTTCTCTGGCTTAGAAGACTAATATTCAAATCTTTTGAACTTTAGATAAGTCATTGATGAGTATGTTAGAATCAGTGACTTCTAAGACCCTAAATCTATGATCATGTGACCTTAGTGGTTAAAATTCCTTATTTCTTCAACAAGGGATGGTCTGATTTCCCTTCTAAGTTTAGACTTTTTTTCACCCCAAATTTAATTCAAGACTGTTAGGATTAAATTGTTAACTGCTTTGAGATCTGACTTTGACCTAGCTTTCTGCTTACTGACTTGAATAAAGTTTCCCTCAATAGAGAATCCACTTTCCCCAAACTACAATGCCAATCCAACCCACCCCCTCCTCACATATGGAAATCATGTTTTCCCTGCTTATTGAGACCAGACAAGTTCTGACAGTCATGAGTTTACAATCTCCCTCACTTCCAAGGTTACTTTTCCTTCTGAGAGGACCCCAGAAGTACTCCTATTTATCTCACAGACTGGTGCTAAATTAATCTTTCTAATGCATAAACATAATCAAATCACTGGGTTGCTGGAAAACTTTTAATGATTTTTCCTCTAACTTCTTCCTGCACCAGATACTTTGCTTTGCAGAGGCAAATGGATTTAAATGGAATTCACCTAAGTGTGGTACACAAACATTCCAATTAGAAGATATAAAGATACTTAATTCCATGAGCTTCAGCCCACATTGTACTACTACCACCAGTATAGCAAATACCTTCAGCTTACTGCCTAACCTCTTGCTTTTCCCCTTCCTGAGATACAGAAGATACAGAAGGTACAGAATACAGATACCTGAACACTTAATCAATCCTATCATCTCTCTTCCCTAGTTTCCACATTTATAATTCTTCATGTCATTCTCGTTCAAGATCTACTTCCAAATCAAGAACTACTTCCATAAAGCCATTCCTGATTCCTCAATAGCAATAATAACCTTGATCCCCAGTCTCTCAAAACTCTGTATGACTTCACTTCATACTCTTTTTTTTTTAAAGCTTTTTATTTTCAAAATGTATGTATGGATAATTTTTCAAAGCTGACCCTTGTATAGTCTTGTATTTCAGATTTTCCCCTGTTTCCCCCCAACTTTTAGTCTAGATGGCAAGTAATATATATGTTATATATGTTAGAATATATGTTAACTCCAATATGTATGAATATATTTATACAATTCTCTTGCTGCACAAGAAAAATCAGATCAAAAAGGAAAGAAAATGAAAAGAAAACAAAATGCAAGTGAACAACATCAAAAAGTTATCCACATTCAGTTCGCACAGTCCTCTCTCTGGGTGTAGATGCTATTTTCAGCACAAGATCCTTGGAACTGACATCAATCATCTCATTATTGAAATGAGCCATGAATATCAGAATTGATCATTGCATAACATTGTTGTTGCCATGTACAATGTTCTCTTGTTTCTATTCATTTCAGTTAGCATCAGTTGATATAAGTCTCTCCAGGCCTCTCTAAAATCATCCTGCTGATCATGAACAATAATAATCCATAACATTCATATACCACAATTTATTCAGCCATTCTCTAATTGATGGGCATCCACTCAGTTTCCAGTTTCTGGCCACTACAAAGAGGGCTTCCACAAACATTCTTGCACACACAGGTCCCTTTCCCTTCTTTAAAATCTCTTTGGGATATAAGCCCAGTAGAAATACTGCTAGATCAAAGGGTATGCACAGTTTGATAACTTTTTGAGCATAGTTCCAAATTGCTCTTCAGAATGGCTGGATCCATTCACAGGTCCACCAACAATGTATTAGTGTCCCAGTTTTCCCACATCCATTCAAACATTCATCATTATCTGTCCTGGTCATCTTAGCCAATCTCAGAGTTGTGTCAATTTTCATTTCTCTGATCAATAGTGATTTAGAGCATCTTTTCATATGATTAGAAATGGTTTTAATTTCTTCATCTGAAAATTGTGTGCTCATATCCTTTGACCATTTATCAATTGAAGAATGGCTTGAATTTTTATAAATTTGAGTCATTTTTTAAATATATTTTAAAAATGAGACCTTTATCAGAACCCTTAAATGTAAAAATGTTTTCCCAATTTATTGCTTCCTTTCTAATCTTGTCTGCATTAGTTTTGTTTGTACAAAACCTTTTTAACTTAATATAATCAAAATTATCTATTTGGTGTTCAATTATTGTAATGATCGCGTATTTAAAGTCAGCCGGAGTCAGGAACTCAGGTTAAGGGAAAAATCTTCAGTCTTTATTCAAGTGAAGAGGTGAATAAAGATTGCGATAGCAAATATAGGCAAGAAAGATTGCCATAGCAATATGGGCAGCTGCGACAGGAAATCAGCTAACAGAGAGAGATGTGAGCTAAGCCAACCCTGGCAATGGCAATGCAAGCAGTCTCTCCTTCCCCTTCCATTTCCACTCCCCTGCCTCCACCCACCAAAATCGCCATTTCCTATACAACACATCAAGACTTGCACAAAGGGTGGGCGGGGGCCATTCTTTCTCCAAGATTATATATTAATAGAGTATGGTCCAATTACTATTTAGCCTCATGTGCTTGGGACCTCAGTGCATCAACTCAAGCCTCAGCCCATTACAAATTATGAGTTCTAGTTCTTCTTGGGACACAAATTCCGTCTTTCACAGTTCTGAGAGGTAAATTATCCTATGTTCTTCTAATTTGCTTATAATATCACCCTTTCTGTCTAAATCATGAATCCATTTCAACCTTGCCTTAGTATGTGGTGTTAGGTATGGGTCAATCAAGTTTGTGCCATACTAGTTTCCAATTTTACCAGCAGTTTTTGTTAAATAATAAGTTCTCATCCCAAAACCTGGAATCTTTAGGTTTGTCAAATACTAGGTTGCTATAGTAACTGAGTATTTTGTCCTGAGATCCTAACCAATTCCACCAACTAACTACTCTTATTTCTTAGCCAGTATCAAATGGTTTTGATGACACTGCTTTATAATATAGTTTTAGGTCTGGCACAGCTAGCCCATCTTCTAGGGAATCTTTTTTTTTTTTTTAACTCCCTTGAAATTCTTGACCTTTTGTTCTTCCAGGTGAACTTGGTTATTATTTTTTCTAGGTGTGTACAATAATTGTTGGAGGCATTTGATTGGTATGGCACTAAATAAGTAATTTAGGTAGTATTGTCATTTTTATTATATTCACTTGGCCTACCCATGAGCACTTGATATTTTTCCAATTGATTAGATCTGATTTCATTTGTGTGGGATGTGTTTTGTAGTTGTGTTCATATAATTCCTGACTTTCTCTTGACAGATTCCCAAATATTTTATACTATCAATGGTTATTTTGAATGGAATTTCTTTTCGTATCTCTTGCTGCTGACTAGTAAAATAAAATATGATATTATACCAGATATATATGTAAATATGCTGATGATTTATGAGGATGTATTTTGTATCCTGCACTTTGCTAAAGCTATAAATTGTTTCTAGTACTTTTTTAAATTGATTTTTTAGAGTTCTCTAAGTATACCAACATATCATCTGCAAAGGGTGATAATTTGGTTTCCTCATTACCTATTCTAAATCTTTTAATCTCTTTTTTCTTCTCTTGTTGCCAAAGATATAATTTCTAATACAATATTGAATAGTAATGGTAATCATGTTTCACTCCTGATGTTTTGGGAAATGGTTCTAGTTTGTCCCCATTACATATGATGCTTGCTGATGGTTTTAAATAGATGCTACTGATTATTTTAAGGAAAACTCCATTTATTCCTTTTTTTAAAAAATAACTTTTTATTGGCAGAACCCATGCCAGGGTAATTTTTTACAACATTATCCTTTGCACTCACTTCTGTTCCGATTTTTCTCCTCTCTCCCTGTACCCCCTCCCCCAGATGGCAAGCAGTCCTATACATGTTAAATATATCACAGTATATCCTTGATACAATATATGTGTGCAGAACCGAACAGTTCTCTTGTTGCACAGGGAGAACTGGATTCAGAAGATATAAATAACCCGGGAAGAAAAACAAAAATGCAAACAGTTTACATTCATATTGCAGTGTTCTTTCTTTGGGTGTAGCTGCTTTTGTCCATACTTGATCAATTGAAACTGAGTTAGCTCTCTTTGTCGAAGAAATCCACTTCCATCAGAATACATCTTCATATAGTATTGTTGTGGAAGTATATAATGATCTCCTGATTCTGCTCATTTCACTCAGCATCAGTTCATGTAAATCTCGCCAGGCCTCTCTGTATTCATCCTGCTGGTCATTTCTTACAGAACAATAATATTCCATAACATTCATATGCCACAATTTACTCAACCATTCTCCAATTGATGGGCATCATTTTCCAGCTTCTAGCCACTACAAACAGGGCTGCCACAAACATTTTGGCACATACGGGTCCCTTTCCTTTCTTTAGTATCTCTTTGGGGTATAAGCCCAGTAGAAACACTGCTGGATCAAAGGGTATGCACAGTTTGATAACTTTTTGAGTGCAGTTCCAAACTGCTCTCCAGAATGGCTGGATGTGTTCACAATTCCACCAACAATGTATCAGTATCCCTGTTTTCCCACATCCCCTCCAACACTCTTGCATTATCTTTCCCTGTCATTCTAGCCAATCTGACAGATGTGTAGTAGTATCTCAGAGTTATCTTAATTTGCATTTCTCTGATAATGATTTGGAGCATGTTTTCATATGGCTATAAATAGTTTTAATTTCTTCATCTGAGAATTGTCTGTTCATATACTTTGACCATTTATCAATTGGAGAATGGCTTGATTTCTTGTAAATTAGAATCAATTCTCTATATATTTTGGAAATGAGGCCTTTATCAGAACCTTTTTACTATAAAAATGTTTTCCCACTTTATTGTTTCCCTTCTAATCTGATCTGCATTAGTTTTGTTTGTTCAAAAACTTTTCAATTTAATACAATCAAAATTTTCTATTTTGTAATCAATAATGATCTCTAGTTCTTCTTTGGTCATAAATCCTTCCTCTTTCACAGGTCTGAGAGGTAAACTATCCTATGCTCTTCCAATTTATTTATAATCTCATTCTTTATGCCTAGGTCAGGAATCCATTTTGACCTTATCTTGGTTTATGGTGTTAAGTGTGGGTCAATACCTAGTTTCTGCCATACTAATTTCCAATTTTCCCAGTAATTTTTGTCAAATAATGCATTCTTATCCCCAAAACTGGGGTCTTTGGGTTTGTCAAACACTAAATTATTAAAGTTATTGACTGTTTTGTCCTTTGAACCTAACCTATTCCATTGATCAACTAGACTATTTCTTAGCCAATATCAGATGGTTTTAGTAACCACTGCTTTATAATATAATTTTAGATCTGGTACAGCTAGACCTTCATTTGATTTTTTTTTCATTAATTCCCTTGAAATTCTTGACCTTTTGTTTTTCCATATGAACTTTGTTATTTTTTCTAGGTCATCAAAATAGTTTTTTTGGGAGTCTGATTGGTACAGTGCTAAATAAATAGATTAGTTTAGGTAGTATTGTCATCTTTATTATATTTGCTCACCCAATCCAAGAGCATTTAATATTTTTCCAGTTGGTTAGATCAGATTTAATTTGTGTGGAAAGTGTTTTGTAGTTTTGCCCATAAAGTTTCTGATTTTTCCCTTGGCAGATAGATTCCTAAATATTTTATACAATCAGTAGTTACTTTAAATGGAATTTCTCTTTGTAACTCTAACTGTTGGGTTTTGTTAGTGATATATAAGAATGCTGATGACTTATGTGGGTTTATTTTGTATCCTGCAACTTTGCTAAAGGTGTGGATTGTTTCTGTTTCTAATAACTTTTTAGTAGAATCTCTGTGATTCTCTAAGTATACCATCATATCATCAACAAAGAGTGATAATTTGGGTTCCTCATTGCCTATTCTTATTCCTTTAATCTCTTTCTCAACTCTTATTGCCAGAGCTAGCATTTCTAATACAATATTAAATAGTAATGGTGATAGTAGGCAACCTTGTTTCCCTCCTGATCTTATTGGGAATGGTTGAAGTTTGTCCCCATTACATATAATGCTTACTGGTGGTTTTAAATAGATGCTACTGATTATTTTAAGGAAAAGTCCATTTATTCCTATACTCTCAAGAATTTTTAATAGGAATGGATGTTGGATTTTATCAAATGCTTTTTCTGCATCTATTGAGATAATCATATGGTTTTTGTTAATTTGGTTATTAATATGGCCAATTATACTGATAATTTTCCTAATATTGAACTAGCCCTGCATTCCTGGTATAAATCTTACTTGATTGTGGTGTATTATCCTGGGGATGATTTTCTGTAGTCTTTTTGCTAATATCTTTTTTAAGATTTTAGCATCAATATTCATTAAGATGATTGGTCTATAATTTTCTTTCTCTGTTTTCAACCTACCTGGTTTAGGTATCAGTACCATGTCTGTGTCATAAAAGGAATTTGGTAGGACTCTTTCATTCCCTATTTTTTCAAATAGTTTATAAAGCATTGGGGCTAATTGTTCTTTTAATGTTTGATAGAATTCACATGTAAATCCATCTAGTCCCGGAGATTTTTTTTTTAGGGAGTTGATTAATAGCTTGTTCTATTTCTTTTTCTGAAATGGGACTATTTAAGCAATTTACTTCCTCCTCTGTTAAGTTCTCCCTTTTCATTTTTAAGACTACTAATTTGATTTTCCTCTCTCCTTTTTCTAATCAGATTTACCAAAGGTTTATCAATTTTATTGGTTTTTTCATAAAACCAACTCTTAGTTTTATTTATTAGTTCAATAGTTTTTTTTTTTTTACTTTCTATATTATTAATTTCTCCTTTTAATTTAAGAATTTCAAGTTTAGTTACTGATTGGTGATTTTTAATTTGGTCTTTTTCTAGCTTTTTAATTTGCAGACCCAATTCATTGATCTTCTCTTTCTCTATTTTATTCAAGTAAGCCTCTAAGGATATAAAATTTCCCCTTATTACTGCTTTGGCTGCATCCCATAAATTTTGGTATGATGTCTCACCATTGTCATTATCTTGAGTGAAATTATTGTGTCTATAATTTGCTGTTTCACCCAATCATTCTTTAAGATGAGATTATTTAGTTTCCAATTACTTTTTGGTCTATTTACACCTAATTTTTTATTGAATGTAGTTTTTATTGCATTGTGATCTGAAAAGAAAGAATTTACTATTTCTGCCTTCCTGCATTTAATTTTGAGGTCTTTATGTCCTAATATATGGTCAATTTTTGTGTAGGTTTCATGAACTGCTGAGAAGAAAGTATACTCCTTTCTGTCACAATTCAGTTTTCTCCAGAGATCTATCATACCTAATTTTTCTAATATTCTATTTACCTCTTTAATTTCTTTCTTATTTGTTTTGTGATTTGATTTATCTAAATCTGAGAGTGCAAGATTGAGATCTCCCACTATTATAGTTTTGCTGTCTATTTCTTCTCGCAACTCTCTTAACTTCTTTAGGAAGTTAGATGCTATACCACCTGGTGCATATATGCTTAATACTGATATTGCTTCATTGTCTATAGTACCCTTTAGCAAGATATAGTATCCTTTAATATCAATTTTTGCTTTTGCTTGATCTGAGATAAGTATGGCTACCCCTGCTTTTTTGACTTCATCTGAAGCATAATAGATTCTGCTCCAGCCTTTTACCTTTACTCTGTATGTATCTCCCTGTTTTAAATGTATTTCCTGTAAACAACATATTATAGGGTTCTGACTTTTGATCCAGTCTGTTATCCGCCTCCTCTTTATGGGAGAGTTCATCCCATTCACATTTATGGTTAAAATGATTAATTCTGTATTTCCTGCCATCCTAATATCCCCAGATTATGCTTTTCTTTTTCTTGCCTTCCTTCCCTTCTTTCCTAGTATTAAACTTATTGGTCCCACTTGCGTCACACAGCTCTCCCTCTTTAGTATCCCTCCTTCTTCCCTTTGAATCCCTTCCCTTTTCTTGTACCCTTCCCTTATTACTCTTTTTCCTTTTCCCTTTTCCTCTCCCACTTTTTAATGAAGTGAGAGAAGATTCTCTGTAAAACAAATATCAATTATTTCTTCTTTGAGCCAACTCTGATGAGAGTAGGACTCACACAATGTTCCTCCCCCTCTCTAAGTTCCCTCAGATATGATAGGTTTCCTTTGCCTCATCATTGCATGTAGTTTCCCTCTTTTTACCTCCCCTTTTCACTTTTTCTGACACTATCCCCTCTCCATTTCTACTTCCCTTCTTTAATGTTATATCAGTAAAATCAATACATATAGTTTTTATGTATATCCACAACAGAAATACAGTTCTCAAGAGTTCCTTTTACCTTTTTCTACTTCTCTTGAGTCCTATTGTTGGAGATCAAATTTTTTGTTTAAGTCTGGTTTTTTTTCCTTAGAAACAAATGGAATTCCTCTGTTTCATTAAATGTCCATCTTCCTACATGGAAAAAAAATACTTAGCTTAGCTGGGTAGTTTATTCTTCGCTGCATTCCAAGCTCTTTTGCTTTTGGACTATCTGATTCCAAGCCCTTCGATCCTTTAATGTTGAGGCAGCCAGATCTTGCATGACCCTTATTGTGGCACCTCGGTATTTGAACTGTTTTTTCCTGTCTGCTTGTAAAATTTTTTCTTTGATCTGAAAATTCTGAAGTTTGGCCACAATATTTCTCAGAGTCTTTATTTTAGGGTCTTTTTCAGAAGGTGTTTGATGAATTCTTTCAATGCCTATTTTACCTCCCAGTTCTATTGCTTCTGGGCAGTTTTCTTTGATGATTTCCTATAAAATAGTATCTAGGATCTTTTTTTCATCATAATTTTCGGGTAGTCCAATGATCCTCAGGTTATCTCTCCTAGATCTATTTTCCAGGTTTGTTGTTTTTCCAAGTAAATATTTCACATTTTTTTCAATCTTTCATTTTTTTTTTTTTTGGTTTTGCTCGACTGATTCTTGATGTCTCAATGAATCAGTCATTTCTATTTGTTCAGTTCTGAGTTTTAGTGAGTTATTTTCTTCATTAGCTTTTTTTTACTTCTTTTTGTATATGTCCAATTGAGTTGTTTTGCTCTATGGAATTTTTTTCCATTTCACTAATTTTTTTTTTTTTTTTTTTAGTGAGTTATTTTCTTTTTCCAATTCTCAAATTCTGTTTCCCTGCACTTCTTGGGAGTTTTTTACCTTTTCCAATTCACATTTCAGGAAGTTGTTTTCTTTTTCCACTTTATCATTTTTTTCTTTTAGTGAGTTATATGCCTTTTCTGTACTCTCTTGCATAGCTTCTCTTTCCTTTCCCCATTTTTCTTCTAGTTCTCTTTTAATGTTTTTAATAGTCTCTTCTAGGAGAGCCCTTTGTATTGGGAACCAACAATTGTCTGGAGACTGTCTGCTATTAGTTTCTTCAGGGTTGAAAAGTTGTTCTCTTTCTGTATAGAAACTATCAATTATCCTTTTGATTTTTTTACTCATTTTGTTAAAGCCTGTAGGGTCTGCCTTCAGAGCCAGGAGGTTATCAGCTTCCTCTGCAGAGCAGTGAAAGGTGTATGGACAGGTAGCTGTCCTGCCAGGCCGCTACAAAAAGCAGTGAGGTACTGAAGTGCTCTGGGAAAGAGCTCCTCACTGGGAAGTAACTCAGGCCTGCAGGGCAGAGCTGGGAAAGTGCCCTGCAAAAAAAAACCCTGCTGTGTGAGATAACGACTACCCTGGGGCTAAACGCTGAGCAGTGAGAGTTTCACTACCCCAAGCCAAAGCCCACCCTGGGGATGTGGATATTAGCAGTTGAACAGTGAATGGATTTGCAGGGACTGGAAGTATCTGCAGGGAAGCACAGTCTGCTAGGGAAGTTCTAGTGCCCCAGGCTGAGACCCCAACTGTGCTGATTAGAGGCTGCCCAGGCTGTGCCCCCACCCCCACCCCCTGCCATGCAGATTTGTAACTGCCCCACAAAAGCCCCCAACTGCAGGATGTGGCTGCAGGGTTGTGTTACAGTCTGCCTGAGTTGCTTCTGGGTTTGAGTGGTTACAGCCAGATCTTGTTAGTTTCTGGCATTTTTTAGAGTATCCTCTGTTTTAGGCTTTAATTTCTCTGCCAGTTTACTGCTTTGTAGTCAAGGGAGAGCAGTTAGCCTGTGCTAGTCTGTTCCGGGCCCCTCAGGACAAACCTTTCCTGGCGAACTTCCAGATTGATTTCGGCTGGTAAGTTGTAGTGCTTCTAATCTTCATGAATTTAAGCAATGAAAAGCTATTTTTGAGGCTGAATTAAATAGTTGGTTATGAGTGGAATGAGAGGAGCTTAGAAAGTGGCATGTGCTTTCTCCGTCATCTTGGCTCCGCCTCCACTCCATTTATTCCTAAACTCTATAGTGTTTTTAATAGGAATGAATGTTGGATTTTATCAAATGCTTTTTCTGAGTCTATTGAGACAATCATATGGTTTTTGTTAGTTTGCTTATTGATATAGTCAATTATGCTAATAGTTTTCCTAATAATAAACCAGGCCTGCATTCCTGGTATAAATCCTGCTTGATCATATTGTATTATGTTGGGAATAACTTTCTGTAATCTTGTTGCTAATATTTTATTTAAGATTTTTGCATCAATATTCATTAGGGAAATTGGCTTATAATGTTCTTTCTCTGTTTTCACCCTATTTCACCCTATTTGGTTTAGCTATTGGCACCATTTCTGTGTCATAAAAAGAAATTGGTAGAGCTCTTTCTTTCCCTATTTTTTCAAATTTTTCAAAATATCTAGTTTATATAGTATTGGAATGAATTGTTAAAATGTTTGGTAGAATTCACATGTAAATCCTTCTGGCTCTGGAGATTTTTTTCTTAGAGAGTTGTTTAATACCTTGTTCTATTTCTTTTTCTAATATGGAACTATTTAAATAACTTATTTCCTCTTCTGTTAACCTGAGCAATCTATATTTTTGTAGATATTCCTCCATTTCACTTAGATTATCAAATTTATCAGTATACAGTTGGGCAAAATAACTTCTAATTATTGCTCTACCATCTTCTTCATTGGTGGAAATTTCTCCCTTTTCATTTTTGAGACTAACAATTTGATTTTCTTCTTTCCTTTTTCTAAGCAAATTAACTAAAGGTTTATCTATTTTGTTGTTTTTTTTCCCATAAAACCTACTCTTAGTTTTATTGATTACTTCAATATTTTTATTATTTCCAACTTTATTAATCTCCACTTTTATTTTCAGAATTTCAAATTTGGTATTTAATTGAGGGTTTTTAATTTTTTTCCTAGCTTTTTTAGTTGTAAGCCCAATTCATTGATCTTCTCTTTTGCTATTTCATGCAAGTAAGCATCTAGAGATATAAAATTTCCCTTAATAACCACATTGACTGAATCCCACAAATTTTGGTTTATAGTTTCATTATTGTCATTTTCTCGGATGAAGTTATTGATTGTCTCTATGATTTGTTGTTTAACCCATTCATTTTTTAGGATTAGATTATTTAATTTCCAATTATTTTTTGGTCTATTTTCTCTTGGTCTTTTATTGCATGTGATTTTCATTGCTTCATAATCTGAAAAAAAATAAATTTACTATTTCTGCCTTTCTGCAATTGATTTTGAGGGGTTTTTGCCCTAATACATGGTTAATTTTTATGTAAGTTCCATGAACCGCTGAGAAAAAAAGTACACTCCTTTTTGTATCCATTCAATTTTCTCCAAAGATCTATTATACCTAACTTTTCTAAAATACTGTTTAACTTATTTCTTATTTATTTTGTGGTTTGATTTATCTAGTTCTGAGAGAGCCAAGTGGAGATCTCCTACTAGTATAATTTTGCTGTCTCTTTCCTCTTGCATCTTTCTTAACTTCTCCTTTAGGAATTTAGATGCCATACTACTGGTTGCACATATATTTAGTATTAATACTGTTTCATTATCTATGGTAACTTTTAGTAAGATATAGTTTTCTTTCTTATTTCTTTTCTTAGCTCTAGCTTTGCTTTTACTTGATCTGAGATCAGGATTGTTACCCCTTATTTTTTAACTTTATCTTAAGCATGATAAGTTCTCCTCCAGCCCTTTACCTTCACTCTGTATGTGTCACTATGCTTTAAATGTTTTTCTTGTAAGCAACATATGGTAGGATTCTCGCTTTTAATCCAGTCTGCTATCAGCTTTTATTTTATGGAAGAGTTCATCCCATTCATATTCACAGTTAAAATAATGAATTCTGTATTTCCTGCAATCATATTTACCCTAAGTTATGCTTTTGTCTTTCCTTTCCCCCTTTCCTCCTTCCCAGTATTTTGCTTCTCATCACCACTTCCCTCAAACAGCCCTACCCCTATAGGGCCCCTCCCCCTTTTTACACCTTTTCCCTATTACTTCTGTTTCCCCTTCTATTAGCCTTCCCCTTTTTTTTCCCCTTTCCTCTCCCACTTTCCTATAAGGTAAGACAAGTTTCTCTGTGGAAACCAAGTATGTCTGATATTCTCTCTTTGAGCCAGATCTCATCAGATCTGATGAGAGTAAGATTCACACAATGCTCATCCCCTTCCTTTCTTTCCTTCAATTATAATAGGTCTTCTTTGCCTCTTAGTGAGATGTAATTTCTCTTGTTTTATCTCTTTTTCCCTCTTTTCCCAGTATAATCCCCTTTTCATCTCTAGTTTCTTTTTCATATTATCATAATAAAATAAAATTATATCCAAACTCTCTAAGTATACCCATAACAGAAATATTGTTCTCAAGAGTTCTTTTCTTTCTACCTTTTTATGCTTCTCTTGAGTTCTGTGTTTAGAGATCAAAATTTTTGTTCAGTTCTGGTCTTATCATCAGAAATAAGTGAAATTCATCTATATCACTGAATGTCCATTTTCTTCCCTGAAAAATAAATGTTCATTTTAACTTGATAGATTATTCTTGGCTGTAATCTAAGTCTTTTGCCTTTCTAACTATCAGATTCCAGGCCCTTTTATCTTTAAGGTGGAAGCTGCTAGGTCCTGGGTAATCCTGATTGTAGCTCCTTGGTATTTAAATTGTTTCTTTCCAGCTGCTTGCAATATCTTTTCCTTGGTTTGATAGTTCTGAAATTTAGCCATGATATTCCTTGGAGTTTTAATTTTGGGGTCTCTTTCAGGAGGTGATCAGTGAATTCTTTCAATGGCAATTTTACCTTCTGATGTAAGACATCAGGGCAATTTTCCCTTTATGATTTTAAGATAATGTCTAGGTTCTTTTTTTTTATTTTTTCATCATGGCTTTCGGAAGTCCAATAATCCTTAGATTATCTCTCCTAGATCTATTTTCAGGTAAGATGTTTTTCTTAGAAGGTATTTGATATTTTCTTTTATTTTTCATTTTTTTTTATTTTGTTTGACTGATTCTTGAAGTCTTATTGAGTCATTCACTTCCATTTGTTCAATTCTAATGTTTAGTGTCTTATTTTCTTCAGTTACCTTTTCATCCAATCTATTTTGTAGGGAGATATATGCTTTTCCCAACCCTTCTTGCAAAGATCTCATTTCCTTTCCCCATTTCTTCTAATTCTCTTTTTTAAAATAACTTTTTATTGACAGAACCCATGCCAAGGTAATTTTTTACAACATTATCCCTTGTACTCACTTCTGTTGTGATTTTTTCCCCTCCCTCCCTCTACCCCCTTCCCCAGATGGCAAGCAGTCCTATACATGTTAAATATATCACAGTATATCCTAGATACAATATATGTGTGCAGAACCGAACAGTTCTCTTGTTGCACAGGGAGAATTGGATTCAGAAGATAGAAATAACCCAGGAAGAAAAACAGAAATGCAAACAGTTTACATTCATTTTGCAGTGTTCTTTCTTTGGGTGTAGCTGCTTCTGTCCATCATTGATCAATTGAAACTGAGTTAGATCTCTTTGTCAAAGAAATCTACTTCCATCAGAATACATCCTCATACAGTATCGCTGCTGAAGTATATAACAATCTCCTGGTTCTGCTCATTTCACTTAGCATAAGTTCATATAAGTCTCTCCAAGCCTCTCTGTATTAATTCTGTTGGTCATTTCTTACAGAAAAATAATATTCCATAACATTCATATACCACAATTTACCCAACCATTCTCCAATTGATGGGCATCCATTCATTTTCCAGTTTCTGGCCACTACCAACAGGGATGACAAACATTTTGGCATATACAGGTCCCTTTCCCTTCTTCAGTATCTCTTTGGGGTATAAGCCCAATAGTAGCACTGCTGGATCAAAGGGTATGCACAGATTGATAATTTTTGGGGCATAATTCCAGATTGCTCTCCAGAATGGTTGGATTCGTTCACAACTCCACCAACAATGCATCAGTGTCCCAGTTTTCCCACATCCCCTCCAACATTCATCATTATTTTTTCCTGTCATCTTAGCCAATCTAACAGGTGTGTAGTGGTATCTCAGAGTTGTCTTAATTTGCATTTCTCTGATTAACAGTGATTTGGAACACTCTCTCATATGTGTGGAGATAGTTTCAATTTCATCATCTGAAAATTGTCTGTTTATATCTTTTGGCCATTTATCAATTGGAGAATGGCTTGATTTCTTATAGAGTCAATTCTCTATATATTTTGGAAATGAGGTCTTTATCAGAACCTTTAACTGTGAAGATCTAACTCTCTTTTAAGATCTTTTATGAAATCTTCCAAGAAAGCCTTGTGAAATGGGGAATGGCTCATATCTCCCTTTGGGGCTTCATCTAGAATTGATTTTCTTTTAGGAACCTCAGGATTTGAGGTCTGTTCTTCTCTTTCCATAAAAGGTATCTATGGTGAGAGTTCTTTTTTTTTTTTTGCTCATTTTTTAAAAGGCTTGATGTCTGCTCTTAACAAAGGAGTGACAGTTGCTTTGGTTTGCACTGGGGACAGTTCTGCTGTTTGATTTCTGGTGCTGGGTAATCGTGGCTAGGTCCCAAATTCTTCTCAGGCTCAGTGGTTTACAATTTGTAGCAAATCTGCTAGATCACCCACATGCAACCAGACAGAGTAGCCTAAGAGGCTCACAGAAGATTGCACCTGGATGCATGGAAGCTGCAGAGCCCTGATTTCTCACTCCAGCTTCTTGCCCTGTCTCCCTGTGCTGCAATCTGGGCTCAGCAGATTGGCCCCCTGCTTGAATGAAACAGAACTGTTCTGAAGTTTTTCCAAGGTATTTTCTTCTGGGAATGTGTTATACTCCATATATTTGTGGGTCCTGTGATTCCAAAGCCAGTTTAGAGGCTTAATTTGCTGTTGGTTTGAGAGGTCAGAGGAGGTCACAGAAAGTCATGACTGCTCTCTGCCATCTTCCTCTTCATATTCTAATGTGTATTATGCTTATTTGTGAATAGAATTTCTCATCACCCAACATTACTATAAGCTCTCTGAAGTCAGAAATTATGGTATAATCAATAGAATTGGCAACTGACAACATAAATCAAGTAAGACCAAAAAATGTTAAAAAAAAAAAATAGCACAAAGATTTGAGATAGGTGAGTGAAAAGCATAATCACTGAAGAAAAATGTGACACTTGAAGGAAGAAGAGGTTTAAAAAGAAAGACAATAAACTTTAATATATTGTTATATATTATTGTGACATTAAGTTGGAAGTTTAGACAAGCAGTGAGACTGGATTTTAAAAGACAGATTATCACAGTACTGGGCACAAAGTCGGTGCTTAATAAATACTGGAATTTATTGAGTGTTTTATATTGTCTAACAAGTAAAAAATAACATGTAAATGAGTCTTTCAAGTTTGCAAAGACCTTGTGTATATGCTATCATCTTAGTCCCACAACAAGGTAGATATTGTAGTTATTATGATATTCATTTTACAAATGAAAAATCTGAGGCTTGGAGCAGTACAATGACTTTCTCAGGCTAATACAGCTAGAAAGTGTTTGGAGTAGAATTAAACCAAGGTATTTCTAACTCCAAATCCAATCTACTATTCCATGCTACCTCTTTAAATAAAAAAAGTCCTAACCTGGAATTCAAGACATCAAAGACCAATGTTGGGTCTCTATTTTAACTTGATGCTGAAGTAATGAAATGTTTCTAGTTAGACTATTTATGGAGCCAACACTAAGTCCATCTTGCAATTGGGTTAACCTGTTACAATGAATTTCTGATATAATTATAAATATTTCATTTCTCATTTTTCCAAAACATGCCCATTCCTCATCTATTATTCTCATCAATTTTTCCAAAACACAGATAGAGAAAATAATTGGGAGCATCAAGAGATGTCTATTTGCCCCAGTGAAAATACAGAAAAAAACTTACACTCTATGAGCCCAGCCTTAAGAATAAAACAAATACATACATATGCAGGAATTAAGGAGGGGGGAATGCCCATATTGCTGTAATTACACTGCCGAATCTCAGATAAGATTCCAATCACCATTCCTAAGTAACACCAAAGTAATATTTTCTCATACTCTGTTTCTTCAGAATATATGCAGCAGTATTGAAACAATCTCCTTTAAAAGTTATACAAAGAAAAAACATTAGATGCTAGGAAGTTCTTGGTGCCCATTGTCATGGATATCCTCATCAAATCCAGTCATCTTTATTCTAAAACAGCCAGCCAGAAAGAGTCTGTCCAATCAGGAATCATCTATCCATGGAAAAAGTAACGTGGCAAAATGGATAGAAATATTGGATCAAAATATCTGGGTTAAAATACTCCTCAGATATTCATCAGCTCTGTGACCTGGGCAAGTCACTTAAACTATCCAAGTCTAATCTTCCTTACCTAAAAATATAGAGATAATAATAGCATCTACCTCCCATGGATGTTTCAGTCAAATAAGAAAATGTTTTCAAAATTCTTCAGAAACTTTAAATGCTATGTAAAAATGTATTGCTATTAATAATAATTGCAGTACTACTAATCCATTAGTAATACTGGAGTAATAGTCTGTTTCCTAAACTTTCTTTGCTAGTAAACAGTTGAAGCTACTGTATCACCCTCTGATCTCCTTAAAAAAAAAAAAAAGGCTGACAAACATCTAACCAGTTACTGGAAATTTGGCAACAACCTTATTAGCTAAGATCAAAGCTATCACAGAAACCGTAAACAAATTCGAGTTTGTTTTGCTTTGTTTTAATTAACCAAACATACAAAACACTCTCTAGTTCTCTTCCTCTGAGCAATGTGGAAATCCCCTTTCCTCTATCCCAATTCATTCACTCTCACACTCTAAAAAACTATCCCAAATTGTTGTATCTTGAAATAAGAACACAATTGTTCTCTTTTTGAAGACGACTCAGACCTAGATAAAAAGCAGGGACCTCCTTTTATTCAAAGTGAACACTAGAGCAGACTACTTGGAAAAAAAACAAAACAGGAAGATCCTCAGTTAGATATCATGCAACTCTATCATTTTCTAGAAGAACATTTCTGAGAGAGCTGATAATGCCAAGGACATGAAAGAACACCACAAAATTTACTTGATAAAATGAAAAAAAGTAGTCACTCTAATTTCTTACAAACATCCCTACCCCAGTGTTTAAGATTTATTTCTTTAAATTTGATACTGCAATATCTCCTAATAAGAGGATAGACTAGAATATGTATGTGTATGTATACACACACATACACATATATATTCATTTATTTATGTTTCATAATATAATCTTTTTAGGCCATGGTTCTCATTGGTAGTCTAATGAATCCCATAGCATCATTCCCCAAATAATCTTTTGAAATGCAAAAGATAAGATAGGATAACACAGAAAATGTTGAAATATAGCTATCAAACTTTTTTTAAGTTCATGAACCTTAGATTAAGACTTCCCTCATATTTCCTAATCATATAACAAATCAATATCCTAATATTCATGGATTTGGAGATGCTTCCTCTTCCTTTTTCTTTTCATCCAACTAACCTTTATAGAATCAAAGAATTTAAGATTGGTAAAAGACTTCAGAATGGAGGTCATAGAAGATAGAGTGAATAATTAGTTGGGTCCAATCTCCTATAACAACACAAAAATAGTTACAACAACAAGAAAAGCAAACTAATGACCGGACAAATAATTGGTGCAATGGATGCTTATAGCAAAGGAGACTTATCATCCCTACTTCAAATCTGGCCTCAGATTAGCTATGTGAGTCTCAGTTTCCTCATCTACAAAATGAGCTGGAAAATAAAATGACAAACAACTTCAGTATCTTTGCCAAGAAAACTCCACATGGAACCAAGTCAGACATGACTGAAATGACTAAACAACAACTAAATAAAACAAACACAAAACCGTAAGTCTTCATAAGAAAAATTGTTTCATAATGAATAAGGTGATATGTGTGTGTGCATGAATATGCACATGAAATAAACATGTATGTATACAAAACACAATGAAAGAATACTATGAGTTTAAAGAATATAAAGAACAGATTTTAAAAAAAAAGAGAGAGAGAGAAGTCAGATAATTGGACCTGGAAGTATTGCAAAAATACTTCAGATTGGATTAGAAGTTTACTGAGAAAAAATATGGGAGATGTAGTATCTTTAAAATTAAGATAAAATTAAAGTAACCAGGGAATTTGAGTTTAGAAAATTAAGTGAAAATTATTAACAAAAGAACTAGACTTTATAAAGAATAAATAGACTTTATAAAGAATGCAATAGTATTAATGAAAGAAAAGCAGCACCGAAGATTGCATAAATTATTAAGTCCAATAACATAATTAGAGAAAGCTACAAGTAAAAAGTAAAAGAATTAAAGTACAGAGGTCTACAAAAAATGGAAAATTGCAGCTTTTCCATAAAATATGAAAAAATAGAATAAAAATTCTACAAGAAAAAGTTCTTGTAGATATTAGAAACAGAAGATAAATTTGACCAAATATATGAGATGACAAAAATAAACATACCATTTCAAAGATGAAGACATGAAATCAAGTGGTACAGAAACAAAGAAAGAATTTTGCAAGTACACAATAAGAAACAAGTCACATATTAAAATACAGTCACTCAAGGCATACAGTTTCTCACACCAAATAAAAAATTATAGGGAAGAAATTGAGTATAATATAATGAAAAGTAAGATAAATTGACCTGCAGTTTAAAATTATTTATCTAGAAATATTGAGCATATAATTTTATATGAAAATATTGTTTTAAAATTAACCTAACACTTTCCAAACATTCTTGATTGTAGATTAGACTTCAGTTATGTCTTTGATATACAAATAAGGCCATGAAACAAAGAGACAAAATAATGAATAAGTAGTGATTCGAATCATTTATATTCTGGAGGGAGGAAAAAAGCATACCATCTCTTTGCAGTTCAGATTTTCAAGAATTATCAAACAGGCAGTAGCCAAGATTTAAATGGCTCCACAGGAAAAGCTCAAAAGGAAGCCAACTTTGAAAATTGGGGAAGAATAAAAGAAGAAAAAAAGGTTATTCTACATTAATAAGAGCAATAAAGTTTAAGCTAATTAAGATATAGGAGGTATAAATTATGTAATTCCTAAAATATTGTTTTCTAAAAATAAGGGATAGGGTGCAGTGAGTTGGTGCAGTGGATAGAGTATCAGCCCTGAAGTCAGACAGACCTGAATTCAAATGTGGTCTCAGACACTTGTCACTTCCTAGCTGTGTGACTCTGGGCAAGTCACTTAATCCCAATTGCCTCAGGAAAAAAAAAATGAGGGAAAGATTTGAAAAGCTAACTTCAAGGAACTAATATGAGATGGGATATGTGTGTATGTGTGTTTGTGTGTGTGTGTGTGTGTGTGTGTGTGTGTGTGTGTGCAATGAAATAAGGGGAACAGTACCCAGCAAATATTTTTCTAAAATTAATACAATGTCAAATTTAACAATAATCATCCCAGATGTAGATAGATTAAATAAATCATAAGCAAGAAAAGGATATCAAAATGGATTATTCAGAAAATGGTTCCATGATATATGTGCCTACAGTAAAGATCCCTGAAACAAAAGAACATACATATTCAAAGTGTAAGTCTATATAACATTTATAGTTTTTCAGATAATACCAAAAAAAAAAAAAAAAAAGTTGAGGCCATAATTTCAAAGTAGAAGTCAACATAAAGAGATAATAGGCAAAAGAAACAAAAATAAGCAGATTAACTACACTATTATTATAGAGTACCAATAGTAAATATATCAAGAATGATGTACTAGTAAATGCATGACTTATGTTAAAGTGAAAAAATATATAAATGGAATAAAATATGTTGTTTTTAAGTCTATCACAGTAGTTATTTACACACCTGACATAAAGCCACCTTCTTTGTCCTTTATCTGTAACTGTAATTTGCCCAGGTAGGTTTAGGGAAGCAGGCTTCCAAATCTAAAATTTTCTCTTTATTCAGGGAAAATTACATTTAGCCCCACTATATAAAAGTTTCTACAAAAGTAGGGGGAATAAAATAGTTCCTCAACATAACATTCAGTTTTACTATATGAAAGGACATTTTATTCCCACATGAAAGGCAAAGATATATGTAACCAAATCACAACAGGATTAGCAGAACAATTTCAAAAAGAATCAGAAATTCAACTTCAAGGAAGGTAGTAATCTACTGGGAATCTGATAATAAGTCTCATTAAGACATAATGCTATTGCCAATTAACCACTTCACATTTCACTCTCCTATTCACAGTCTAATCAAACCCCGATCATGATCTTTTCTGGTAGCCTCACTCTCTCTTATGGCAGTTCTCTTGGCAACAACTTGCTTCTACTCTTAGGAACAACCACAAGTGATTGAGTCTGCACTTAAATTTATAAACTTCCTGTGTAGGTAGATTGCTGTTATAGCAATAGAAATAATCCTGTTCAATTAATTTCTGATAATTTATTAATAGATGTGGCTATATATACCCATTATCCACATCAAGGACGAGATAGTAAAGTAGATAGAGCACTTGCCCTGGAGTGAGAAGGATCTGAGTTCAAACCCAGTCTCATAGCCTTATAGCTATGTGATGGTGGGCAAATCACTTACCATATTTGCTTCAGTTTCATCATGTATAAGGTAAGCTGGAGAAGGAAATAGCAACACGTTCTATTATCTTTGCTAAGAAAACCCCAAATGGGGTCAAGGATTGTCAAACACGAATGAAAAGATTCAAATAACAGTCCACATCAAAGATAGATTCTCTGTGAATAAAGGTCCTCTATACGCTCATGTTTGCAAATGACACTCTGCAGATCAGATCAAGTCATAAAATACAGTTGAGTTTCCCAGAAGGAATCTATAAGCAAAGCAGTTTTCATTCACTGGGAAAGGTCTGACTTTTCAATATTAACAGTGTGGCTAACAGACAAGATGTCGAGAACCATTGCCCATAAAGGCATTCTGATGAGCTGTTATCACCCAGAGGATAAGTGAGAGATTCACAGCAGACTTGTGAAGACTGTAACACATAATGAATATATGAGGAAAAACAGAATTAAAAACACCACTAAGGAATTGTATGACAGCTAGAGAAGATACACTGTTCATATATGGTGCCAGATCGGCAGTGAGAGTGCTTTACTGATACTCACATGGGACTAAAGAAAAAGGGAAGAAGAGTTCCACAACATCGAGTGGTTCTTGTGATTATATATTAGGAGAATATGTAATCACACAATAAATGTTTTCTTTTAAAAATATTGATGATTAGCATTTATGTAACACTTTGAAGATTTATACAAGAAGGTAAGCAAAGATGGGTGACAATTGGTATCCCTGAAAGAAACCCTTGAATCAATAATCTCAAAATTCCATTAAGGATATGTAATCAAGAGATGGCTCCCTAAGACAGGAAGAAAGAAAAAAGGAATACACTAGGGAATAAAAGTGATGTTAAAACAAAAGATGTTGATTAAAAAATTTTTTCTAAAAATTGTATTTTTTTCTTTTTACAACTAGATGTATTATGCTCAAATACATAAGTAATTGACAATTTCACAAGAATAAAAACTGTTCCACCTGAAGCAGGGAGATACATGCAAAGTAAAGGTAAAAGGTTGGAGCAAAATCTACTATGCTTCAGGTGAAGTAAAAAAAGCAGGGGTAGCCATCCTGATCTCACATCAAGCAAAAGCAAAAATTGATCTAATTAAAAGAGATAAGGAAGGACACTATATCTTGCTAAAGGGTAGCATCGATAATAAAGCAATATCAATATTAAACATATATGCACCAAGTGGTGTAGCATCTAAATTCTTAAAAGAGAAATTAAGAGAGCTGCAAGAAGAAATAGACAGCAAAACTACAATAGTGGGAGATCTCAACCTTGCACTCTTAGAATTAGATAAATCAAACCACAAAATAAATAAGAAAGAAGTAAAAGAGGTAAATAGAATACTAGAAAAGTTAGAGATGATAGATCTCTGGAGAAAACAAAATGGGGACAGAAAGGAGTACACTTTCTTTTCAGCAATTCATGGAACCTATACAAAAATTGACCATATATTAGGACATAAAAACCTCAAACTCAAATGCAGTAAGGCAGAAATAGTAAATGCATCTTTTTCAGATCACGATGCAATGAAAATTATATTCAACAAAAAGCCAGGGGAAAGTAGACCAAAAAATAATTGGAAACTAAATAATCTTATACTAAAGAATAATTGGGTGAAACAGCAGATCACAGATATAATTAATAACTTCATCCAAGAAAACAACAATAATAAGACATCATACCAAAATGTATGGGATGCAGCCAAAGCAGTAATAAGGGGAAATTTCATATTTCTAGAGGTCTACTTGCATAAAATAAAGAGAAGGTCAATGAATTGGGCTTGCAACTAAAAATACTAGAAAAGGAACAAATTAAAAACCCCCAGTTAAACACTAAACTTGAAATTCTAAAAATAAAAGGAGAGATCAATAAAATTGAAAGTAAAACAAAAACTATTGAATTAATTAATAAAACTAAGAGTTGGTTCTCTGAAAAAACCAACAAAATAGACAAACCCTTAGTAAATCTGATTAAAAAAAGGAAAGAAGAAAATAAAATTTTTAGTCTTAAAAATGAAAAGGCAGAACTCACCACTAACGAAGAGGAAATTAAAGCAATAATTATGAATTACTTTGTCCAACTTTATGCCAATAAATTCAACAACTTAAATGAAATAGAAGAATACCTTCAAAAATATAGCTTGCCCACACTAACAGAGGAAGAAGTAAATATCCTAAACAGTCCCATCTCAGAAAAAGAAATAGAACAAGCTATTACCCAACTCCCTAAGAAAAAATCCCCAGGACCAGATGGATTTATATGTGAATTCTGCCAAACATTTAAAGAACAATTAACGCCAATGCTATATAAACTATCTGAAAAAATAGGGATTGAAGGAGTCCTACCAAACTCCTTTTATGACACAGACATGATACTGATACCTAAACCAGGTAGGCTGAAAACAGAGAAAGAAATTTATAAACCAATCTCCCTAATGAATATTGATGCTAAAATCTTAAATAAAATATTAGCAAAAAGATTACAGAAAATCATCCCCAGGATAATACACTATGACCAAGTAGGATTTATACCAGGAATGCAGGGCTGGTTCAATATTAGGAAAACTATTAGCATAATCAACTATATCAATAATCAACCAAACAAAAACCATATGATCATCTCAATAGATGCAGAAAAAGCATTTGATAAAATCCAACATCCATTTCTAATAAAAACACTTGAGAGCATAGGAATAAATGGACTTTTCCTTAAAATAGTCAGGAGCATATATTTAAAGCCATCAGTAAACATCATATGCAATGGGGAAAAACTGGAACCTTTCCCAGTAAGATCTGGAGTGAAGCAAGGTTGCCCACTATCACCATTATTATTCAATATTGTATTGGAAACACTAGCCTCTGCAATAAGAGTTGAGAAAGAGATTAAAGGAATTAGAGTAGGCAATGAGGAAACCAAACTATCACTCTTTGCAGATGATATGATGGTATACCTAGAGAACCCCAGAGATTCTATTAAAAAGCTATTAGAAATAATTCATAACTTTAACAAAGTTGCAGGATACAAAATAAATCCCCATAAGTCCTCAACATTTTAATACATCACCAACAAAATCCAACAGCAAGAGATACAAAGAGAAATTCCATTCAAAATAACTGTTGACAGCATAAAATATTTGGGAATCTATCTACCAAAGGAAAGTCAGGAATTATATGAGCAAAATTACAAAAAACTTTCCACACCAATAAAGTCAGACTTAAATAATTGGAAAAATATTAAGTGCTCTTGGATAGGCCAAGTGAATATAATAAAGATGACAATACTCCCCAAACTAATCTATTTATTTAGTGCTATACCTATCAGACTTCCAAGAAAATATTTTAATGATCTAGAAAAAATAACAACAAAATTCATATGGAACAATAAAAGGTCGAGAATCTCAAGGGAATTAATGAAAAAAAATCAAATGAAGGTGGCCTAGCTGTACCTGATCTAAAATTATATTATAAAGCAGCAGTCACCAAAACCATTTGGTATTAGCTAAGAAATAGATTAGTTAATCAGTGGAATAGGTTAGGTTCACAAGACAGAATAGTCAACTATAGCAATCTAGTGTTTGACAAACCCAAAGATCCTAACTTTTGGGATAAGAATTCATATTTGATAAAAACTGCTAGGATAACTGGAAATTAGTATGGCAGAAATTAGGCATGGACCCACACTTAACATCATATACCAAGATAAGATCAAAATCGGTCCATGATCTAGGCATAAAGAACAAGATTATAAATAAATTAGAGGAACATAGGATAGTTTATCTCTCAGACTTGTGGAGAAGGAAGAAATTTGTAACCAAAGGTGAACTAGAGGCCATTACTGATCACAAAATAGAAAATTTTGATTATATCAAATTAAAAAGCCTTTGTACAAACAAAACTAATACAACAAGATTAGAAGGGAAGCAACAAACTGGGAAAACATCTTCACAGTTAAAGGTTCTGATAAAGGCTTCATTTCCAAAATATATAGAGAATTGACTCAAATTTATAAGAAATCAAGCCATTCTCCAATTGATAAATGGTCAAAGGATATGAACAGACAATTTTCAGATGATGAAATTGAAACTATTACCACTCATATGAAAGAGTGTTCCAAATCACTATTGATCAGAGAAATGCAAATTAAGACAACTCTGAGATACCACTATATACCTGAAAGACTGGCTAGGATGACAGGAAAAAATAATGATGAATGTTGGAGGGGATGCGGGAAAACTGGGACACTGATGCATTGTTGGTGGAGTTGTGAACGAATGCAACCATTCTAGAGAGCAATCTGGAATTATGTCCAAAAAGTTCAAACTGTGCATACCCTTTGATCCAGCAGTGTTACTTCTGGGCTTATATCCCAAAGAAATACTAAAGAAGGGAAAGGGACCTGTATGTGCCAAAATGTTTGTGGCAGCTCTGTTTGTCATGGCTAGAAACTGGAAATTGAATGAATGCACATCAATTGGAGAATGGTTGGGTAAATTGTGGTATATGAATGTTATGGAATATTATTGTTCTGTAAGAAATGACCAGCAGGATGAATACAGAGAGGCTTGGAGAGACTTACATGAACTGATGCTAAGTGAAATGAGCAGAACCAGGAGATCATTATATACCTCAACAACGATACTGTATAAGGATGTATTCTGATGGAAGTGGATTTCTTTGACAAAGAGACCGAACTGAGTTTCAATTGATCAATGATGGACAGAAGCAGCTACACCCAAAGAAAGAACACTGGGAAATGAATATAAACGATTTGCATTTTTGTTTTTCTTCCCGGGTTATTTTTACGTTCTGAATCCAATTCTCCCTGTGCAACAAGAGAACTGTTCGGTTCTGCACACATATATTGTATCTAGAATATACTGCAACATATTTAACATATATAGGACTGCTTGCCATCTAGAGGAGGGGGTGGAGGGAGGGAGGAGAAAAATCAGAACAGAAGTGAGTACAAGGGATAATGTTGTAAAAAATTACCCTGGCATGGGTTCTGTCAATAAAAAGTTATTAAAAAAAAAAGAAAGAAAGAAAAAAAAGATTACACTTAGGGCAACACATTTTTTTTTTCAGAATATTTCTACACAGCATACCCTATCCACCCAGACTTGTAGTTTCACCCTGTGTCTAACAGATAATTGGACATAGGATATGAACATGAAATTTTGAAAAAACAGAACCACAACCTATCAACAACTACTTGAGACATTGCTAAAATTTATAAATAGTAAAGCATACAAATTAAAATATTTCCAAGAAACCACATAGCAATCAACAAACTGGCAAAGGTAGTAAAAGATGATGAAATTCCTTGTTGGGGTGTGGGAACTGGGAAGGCAATTGTATGGGGGATTTTTAAAAAGGTTTCTCTGTTTTGAAACCAATATGAAATTATATAACAGAAGAGTCAAAATGTGCATACCTTTTGACTCAACAAGCTCTGGTTTAGGTTTATGCCTTAAGGGGGTTAATGCCAGGAAGAAAAGTATCTTCTAAATAAAAAAAAAAGTATTCATAGCAGCACTATTTGTAAAAGAAAAAAATGCTGGAAACAAACTGTGTGCCCAATGGCAGGGGAGCAGGTGAATATATTGTTATCTTTGAATATATTATTATCCTATATAGAATCACAAAAAAGAATATATATAAACATAGAGGTATGTATACAAAATGATACAGAATGAAAAAAATAGAACCAAGACAACAATATCCTAGTTAGTTTCATATCTGCAGCCAAATGAGTCAGGTATCCCTGACTCCAGGTCTAACATTCTATTTACTTCACCATCTTGCTCCCTTTCACAACTTTCCATCCATTCATTAAAAATCATTATCAAACTAAAATTCAAAGAAATTTCTCTTTTCCATAAAACAGTATTCAATTATGGGAATATAACTATCACATTCCCTTTATTTTCTTTTCCCCAGACAAAAGATACCCAATTTATTCCAATTATCCTTAATAGTCATGGTAGCCAGCCTACCTTTATGCTGGTAGAGTACCTCAGGAACTGAGCTGTAGTCAGACAAGAAGATTTGAGTTCAAATCCTATTATGGTCACTGGCTGAATGACTTTGGACAATTGACTTAACTCCTTCAACATCAGTTTGTCTCCAAACTGGGAGGGTTGGACTCCAAGGCTTCTAAGATCCTTCCAGCTCTAAATCTATAATCCTATGATCTTTCTTGAAACTTAAATTATGGCATCCATAAAACTCCAGGTTCAGTCTGACCAGAGCAGTATATAATAGGACTACCACTACCTTTGATCTGAACACTACCTCTGCAGAAGGAACTCTGATCAAGTTGGTCTTTTGAGGTTGCTAGGTTACACCGTTGGACACATATTGAGCTTTCAATGCCTCTATTCTTTTTTAAATCTAACCATGTCAACAGGCTCTCTTTCCAGTCATACCAAGCTTCTTTTCTACCTCTCTCTTGTTTTTTCCTCATTTATAATCGCTGATATGTCGACCAGTTTGCATTCTTGAATATCAGGCACATGGTTTGCTACTAATTTTTGCTCTGAACATTTTAAAATCTACTCATCTACTAATCTAAAACAAAGAGTGCTGTGACTTAATGGATAGGGAGTCAGGATCATAGGACCCTTGATAAATCATCTCATTTTTCAGTGGCCCAGAGAACATTCCAATAATATAAGATAGAGATATAAATTCTAGATTAATGATGAATCGCGTTGCCAGGTTGCACTGATCAAAGAAATGACCATGGCAGGAGTTTTTCATAAACTAATCATAATCACAGATCAAACAAAAATACCTAAGACACATCAGGCAATACATGACTTTAATTTGCTTTTTGAAGGCTGGAGAGAATTACATGAACTGATGCTAAGTGAAGTGAGTAGAACCAAGAGAACATTGTACACAGCAACAACAAGATTGTGATGGACATGACTCTTTTTAACAATGAGGTTATTCAGGCTAATTCCAACAGACTTGTGATGGAATGAGGAATCAGCATCCAAAAAGAAGACTATGGGGAATGAATGTGAATCACAATATGATATTTTTGCCCTTTTTGTTGTTGTTTGTTTACTTTTCTTTTTTTCTCATTTTTTTCCTTTTTGATCTGATTTTTCTTATGCAGCATGAGAAATGTGGAAATATGTATAGAAGAATTGCACATATTTAACCTATATTGGATTATTTACTGTCTAGAAGAAGGGGGAAAGGTAGAGAAAAAAACTGCAACACAAGGTTTTTCAAGGGTGAATGTTGAAAACTATCTTTGTTATATTTTTAAAATAATAAGCTATTTAGAATTTATTTAAAAATAAAAAAGAAATTTGCTCTTTGATCATCAGCTGCTTTAGGACAAGAATATTTTTTTTTCCTTTTGTCTTTGTATCCTCCCCTCCCCCGCCCTGACACACACATAATACAGTTTCTTGAATATAAAAGATGGTTAATACAATCACTTTTCATTGGTCAGAATTAAATTCCATGTAGCAGATTCCTAAAATCTCCCTTGAAAAATAAAATTATCAGAAAAGCATATGGTTTAGATGATACATATATAGAAAGAATACTGTGAATATTAAGGCACTAAATAAAAGGGAATTACTAGTTATGATAATGGCCATGTAAGATCTTAACATAAAGACTATGTCTTCCTGGTTGCTTGCAAAAATCATTATAGAAAACTGAAGTTCTAATAGTTGGTAACTACATTTTGAAGTATGTTAAATTCAGTATGCTCCTTTACCATTTACCATGTTATTGAGCTTTTTGTTTCTAATTGTTTTTCTTGATACTAGTAATTATATGACTGTCTTATAGAGACCTTTAGAAGTCTATCATTCAAATATTCAGCATTATATTTCCTAGTATTAAAAAATTCTTTTTGGTCTGATATTTGTTGACACATCTCTACTCTTCTATATTCTCCCACCACCATTTTCTTTCTGAAGCAAGATTCAGGGGTCCTCAAACTATGGCCCCGCAGACCAGATGTGGCAGCTGAGAATGTTTATCATCCTCATCCAGGGCTATGAAGTTTCTTTATTTAAAAGCCCACAAAACAAAGTTTTTGTTTTTACTATAGCCCGGCCCTCCAACAGTCTGAAGGACAGTGAACTGGCCCCCTATTTTAAAAGTTTGAGGACCCCTCATTGTCAAAAAAATTTTTTTGTTCTGAATCACTGATTCCTTCTTCCCCACCCCCACCAAATTCTTCTTTAAGTGATGATTTCCTTATGTTTTCCTTCAATTTAAAAAAAATAAGGATCCTAACCTACTCCAAAGAGCTAAATTGTTGCTCTATTCTCTTTTCAGAGGGGGATTAATTTTGGGTAATGTAGTCTTTTTGCTTTGATCTCAACATTTTATCATTTTCATTTACCTAATTATATTCACTCAATATTTTAAGGAAGATGATTTTTCTGTGAGTTACCTTTTGAATATTTCTTTCTGATATTTTCATTAGATACTACATATTCTTGTAAATTCAGGTATACCCTGTTTTATTCAACAGATATGTTCCCCAAAAGAAGCAAAATGTCTATTGAAAAGAATTGTATGGTAATAATTACATCTCCCTATTAATCTTTACAATAAATCTAATTTTATATTGATAATTTGCTTTTCAAAAGGGACACCTATATGTATATGTGCATGCATATATACACACATAAAACTTCATCTCTGTGCACAATGATTTTTCAGACATTTATCTTCCATATCAATAATTAATACACTAGTTGTTAGTTTCTCCTACCTTCATCCCATACCACCAAAATTAAGGGGTTCTATTAAGCAACCAGATGGTATAAGAATGCTAGACTTGGAATAAGAAAGCCTTAAGTACAAACCATGCCTTAGACAATCTCTAGATATGAAATCCTGAACAAAGCACTTAAATTCATCCTCAATTTCCTCTTCTGTAAAAAAAAAAAGGGGGGGGGGAAGGGGATAATACTATTATCTACTTCATAGATTTGTTGCGAATCAAAGTATATGTACACACATATATACATATATAATTATGTGTATACATATGTACATATATATGTATATACTCATACATGCATATATAAAATACTTTTAAAATCTTTAAACTATGTAAAAACAAGATAAAAATTAAGTTTTTATCAGTACTTTTCCCTCTTGAAATTACTTTGTTTAAACTCTCATAGTGTATATTTTGTATTTATTTGAGTTAAGGCTGAATGTATGATCCTTTAGGACAGGAATATTTTTTTTTCCTTTTGTCTTTGTATCCCCCACACATAACACAGTTTCTTAAATATAATATATGCTTCATAAACTTTGATAAATTGAGTTTTGAAAGTTACATTACTAATGCTACTAATAATTTTGTGATATGACATTGGAAAAACAACTGGTCTCCAGGACTCGTAAGATCTCTTCTAGCTCAGTCCATTGAAGAATCTTCTCCAATCTTTGTCCTCTTTTTTTACTTGAAATTTCTTTTTAAATCATTCAGTTGGAAATTGGTGAATGGATTTTGAGCCTGAAGAAGAAAAGACTCAGAGGGAATATAATTGTGTTCAAGTGTTCAAGTATTTGAAAGACTGTCAAGTGGAAGAAGGATTGGACCGAATATATTTGTCCCCAAGGGCCAGTATCAAAAAAGGTAGGTAGAAATTGCAAACAGGCTAATTTAGTCTTGATGTCAGGAGAAACTTCCCAATAATTAGAATTATTCCAAGTGGAATGGGCTATCTTCAAGAATCTGGGACGTAGGATCTTCAAACAGAGGCTAGATTACCCACATGTCAGATAAATTACAATAGGGATTCCTGTTGGATATTGGTAGATATAGATGACCTCAGAGATCCACCCAAATTTCAAATTCGGTTATTCTGATTCCTACTCTGAATCACATCTTGCATGTATTAGACTTCTTACTCGATTTATTATTCCTCCTGAAGTCAAATTCTTTTAGAAAAGAAGAAAGAAGAAGGAGAGGAAGAGGAAAAGGAGAAAGTGAAGAAAGAAGAACAAGAGGAAGAGAAGAATTTATGGTTGGACAATTCGACCAAACAATTCACTATACAAGCATTGCTGTCCTGGAAGATAAAGTGCTTGCTTTAATAATAATTTAATAATTTTTAGCCTATATTTATATAGTGCTTTAAAGTTTGCAAAAAAAATTACAAAATACTACAACAATCCTCTGAGTATTACCATCCCAGTTTTTATGGATGAAAAACCTTAGGAAGCTGTCTGAGGAAAGATTCAAAATTGGTTGATTCCAAATACAGCATTGCACACATATTACCACCTAACCACCTGCTTTTAAATTTTCTTTTAAAATACTACTAGTCTCTTGCAGCAAATGTTTTTTTTTTTCTTTTTTGTTTTGTTTTGTTTTTACATGACATGGGATGAAAGAAGGAACTTTTCTTAGGACACTTGCCAGACAAAAAAGTAAAAGGGACATCTCTAACAGCATGAAGCAAAAGGGCATCTGAGGCCAAGGCTAACTGAGTAATTCCACTCCAAGGGTTCAGATCATTTCCTTCCTCCACAGACTTGGCAACTAATCAGTTTCTTAGTCCAGGAATTATATGTTCCTGAATCTTCCCAGGAGCAGGGGGTCCAGCCCTGGCCAAAGAGGTCAATTGCTCTAAGATAAATATGGCTTCAATTTTTAATCATTCCCCACCCCACTCCCCAGCCACAAGTTGTTACAGGTTTAATTCAATTCAATAAACATTTATCAATATGTCTACTAAGTGCAGAACCCAAAGTTTTTGTTGTTCAGTCTTTGTTTTTTCAGTTGTGTCCAACTTTACATGGGATTTTCTTGGCAAGATATTAGAATGGTTTGCCATTTCCTTCTCCAGCTCATTTTACATATGAGGAAACTGAGGCAAATAAGATTAAGTGACTTGCCAAGGTCACACAGCTAAGAAGTGTCCTAAGTGATATTTGAACTCTTTCTGACTCCAGGCCTGACATTCTATTCATAGTGCTACCTACCTGCCCCAGGACACAAAGTGAAGGGGCCCCATTTTTTGCACTCAAAGTATAAAGCCATCATTTTTCACTGGGTTATTCACATCCCAAATCCATTTGTTGAGCTAATAGCAGGCTGCTAAAGCCTCCTCATTTCAAGAGAATGTGCAGCCTGTACTAAAGCTGCCTTAAGTTAAGCTGCTACAAAAGGAGAAAGGAGAAAAGAGGTCTCTTTCAGAATTTTAGATTAACTGTCTTGAGTCCTAAGACTTATTCTTACCCCCTACCTATTTGGCAAAAAGCTTAATTTTACCCTTGAGAGAAGAGGACCATGTTGGATCAGTCTCACCCTAATATTAAATCACAAGCCCCAACGCTGGAGAAGGACATTTACCACATTGGTTTCTTTCTAGGTTACTCCCCAATCCTGGGAACAAGCCCTACCCCTGCTCAACACATGACATCAATAAAAGACTAGGAAGAAAAAGCTACTAATTTTTTCTCTGTATGGGCATGGGGAAAGAATGTTACCGAATGCAATGAACAAATACCTCCACAAGACAGATTTTATAGCAAAGACATGGGTAAATCTCTGTTATAAAGAAATTATATACCCAGTAGCTTGTACAAATTGGAAGAAATAGTTTCAGAATTTTCTCAGGATTCTGGAAGAGCTTATCAACCCCATTTCAAAATTTCCTTGTATTGAAAATATGCTATTCTTGGTGACTAGTTATTTTCTATCAGTTATTACTTTCTCTCCAGTGCCCACATCACTCTCTGGTAACTGAAAGAAATGCATTAAAACTCCACGAGGCCAATAGATGTTTCACAAAGGCAGCATTTATATATGTCAGGTTATCAATGAGGTTAGTACTCACTATGTCAAAATAATGTACTCAGTAGCTCCCCAGTACAAAGAAAAGGAGGGAAATAGATACACAAGGACTATGAGAAAGAGATAGAGACAGAGGCACAGAAACAGAGACAGAGACAAGAGAAGAGTCATAGAAAGACACATAGAGAGTATCTCTCACTAAGCATCTAACCAAGGAATGACTACTACTCAAGTTGAGTCAACAAGCATTTATTGTTTGTTGTTCAGTCTTTCAGTCATGTCCAACTCTTTGTAATCTTGTGGACCATAGTACATCAATACTGTCCATGGCATTTTCTTGGCAAAGACACTCATGTAATTTGCCATATCCTTCTCTAGTGTATTAAGGCAAATAGAAATACTCTCCCATCTACAATGCATTGAGTATGTATGTCCTTAGTTATTTATACATTGTCTTCCCCATTAGAATAATTTTAAATGCATTTTGATTGATTGGCTGGTTGATCACAATAGATAAGACAAGGCCATAAACATTTATGAAGTATTTGTAATGTGCCAGACATAGTGCTAAACTCTGGAGATTCAAATATAAGCAAAAAGAAAGACCATTCTTAATAAGGAAGAAAGAGATAGGATGTTACCTATCCTACTGAAAGAGTACATAAACTGAATTTAGTAGTGAGAAACAATAGAAACAAAGGAATTAAGTTTAGGTAATTTTTTAAAATAAAAGTTTAATTGTACACAGTAATAGCAAGATTATGTGATGTCAACTATGACAGACCTCACTTTCCTCAGCAATACAGTGATCCAAGATAATTTCAATAGACTTGGGATGGAAAATGCCATCTTCATCCAGAGAAAGAACTATGGAATCTGGATGTAGATAGAATCATAGTATTTCAGCTTTTTTTGTTTGTTTTTTCTTTCTTGTAGTTTTTCCCTTTTGTTCTGATTCTTCTTTCACCACGTGATTAATATGGAAATATGTTTAAAATGATTGTACGTATATAGCCTATATAGTTTTAGAGAGGGAGGAAGAAAAAAACTGGAATTCAAAATCTTGAAAAATGAATGTTGAAAACTATCTTTACATGTAATTGGAAAAAATAAAATATTATTAAATAAAAATAAATAAAAGTGAAAATAGGCATACATGACATTCTCAATGAGACCTGCCACAGTAAAAAGAAAATTAATGAAAAATTTCAGTGTCCCTGAGAAATTTTCAGAGAGAGGAAAAAAAAAACTATTAAGGGTGATCTCAGAAAAATTGAAACAAATATCTTTTAATAATGAGAGCTACCATCAACATAATATATAAGGTTTACAAAGCACATTATATCTTCACTATAACCTTGCAAAATAGGTGCCATTATTAATTAACCCCATTATAGATGAGGAAACTGAGGTTGAAAGAGGTTAAGTGCCTTGGCAAAGATCACAAAGTTAAAGTATTTGATGCTGGATTTGAACTTGGGTTTTTTGATGCCAAGTCTAACACTCTATATATGGAATCATAACTCCAACCATGCTATAAATTATTAGAAGGATGTCTAATATGGTAGAAGCTTGGATGTCATTCATTCTAAGAGTTCAATAAATATTTACTAAATATAAACTAATTCACCAGAATTGTAACAGCCATTAAAACCAAGGTCTTCTATAGACCCCTATATCTATAGGGATATTGTAGTAATGGTCTCCTTAATATTTTGCCTCTTCTGCTTAATTATTTCCTTCTGTCTTCTTCCTCTCTTTCTTCAAAAGACAATTCAAGATTAGCCAGTCTGTGTGTAGAGATGGGATGGATAAAGGAGGGTGGAAATGGGTTGGGATTGAGAGAAAGGACAAGTTGTGAACTGGAAATGTTGGAGAGGTAATAACTAGTACAGTAGTTTGGACCCAGCAGATGTGCCATAAATATTTATTAACTGACTTGACCACATGGCTATTCTGGCTGAAGTGCTTAGTTGTGTAACCGCTGATGGAAATTGTTGGGCTACCAGAGCACTCTAAGCCAATTCTGGTTAGGAATCATTTTTCATTTATCATTTCAGTAGCTGACCAACAACCCAGCAAATTGCTTCTTCCTGATTGTTCATCCTTATCTTGGGATAAAGCAGAAAGCTTGAGGGCAAGCTAGGTTCCTTGGAAATTTTTCTGTTTAAATCAGATGGTATGGAAGCAATTACTTCATAAGAAAAGTTTTAACATGTTCTTTAAACAAAGGGGAAAGGCTGGTTTGGGATTGTTTTGTTGTTGTTGTTGTTGTTGTTTCATTGGTTTTGATAAGCAAGCAATCACTTGTTAGATCCCTTCAGGTAGTGGCTCCTGTCACCATAAGGGCAATGGCTCCAATTTATACCCTCTTCTAACAGCTCTAATCTTCCCCACCAGTGATATTGAGTTACTTCTTGCTGATAAATTTGTGGCAGGGTTGTGTGTGGCTACATGAACACATAGGTGGGCTGTCCATGACTATTAACAGGCAGGTTCCCAGGGAAACAGCTAAATTATGGGCCTGCCCAGACAGTGGCTGGTGGGTAGTTTAGACATTGCTAGCCTGGGAGGAATTTAACCAGTTCCCCATTCCTTCAACCGTGAACAGCTAAAAAGACAGAAAAGGGTTTGGAAGTTGGCCTTCCCGTGTCAGAGATGACTGATTAACTGATTAAGCATCAACGATGTGCTTAATGTGAGGGCATAAAGAAATGCAAAAAAAGTCATTACAACAACTAACATTCTAACAGCATTTTTATGTATAGTATATACATACATTTTAATAAATATTATCTCATTTGATGTAAAAACTCCAATCCATCCTGCTATAGCTCAGGGCTGGCTATGTCAGTCATGTAAATTCCACTAGTTCCCTATTACCTCCAGGGTCAAATATAAGAGCCTCTGACATTTAAAGACCTTCCCAATCAGGCCCCTTCCTACCTTTCCAATTTTCAAAGACCTCAATCCCCTTCATAATACTCTACTATCCTGGTCTATTTTCAGCATCTCACTCCCTTCCATCTTCTGACTCTTTTACCTTTTTCACTGTCCACATCTTTGGAGTACTCTCTCATTCCTGCCTTCTAGCTTCTATCAGGCCTCAGTTCAAATCTGATCGTTTGTAAAAAGTTTTTCCCAACTTCCCAATCCTTTTTCTTCCCTGTGAAAGATTTCCTTCTATTTACCCGATAGAAATCTAATATGTATATAGATATTTGCATATTGTCTCTCCTTAAGGACACAGACTATATTTTCATCTTTCATTGTATCGCTTATGTCTCCCATTATACTTTGTATTCCAACACTTACCACAACACCATGCACAAAGCACTTAATAAATGTTTATTGACTTCCTGAAATAAGTACTACCATCAATATTATTCCCATTTTACAGATTAGGAAATGGATATTCAGAGAATTAAAATAACTTGTCGTGGTCACATGGCACATAATTTTCAGAGATATGTCTCCTGACTTGCATCTCAGAATTCCATATGCTATGCACTATACTACCTCATAAATAAATCCATGGTATCTGCCCTTAGGGAGTTTATGATCTAACTGGCAAGATGAGACTAACATATGTGAAACAGAGTCTCTGAAAGATAAATTGCCCAGAATATAAATGAAAGATAGGTCTTAAATCAAGGGCCATGCTATAGCCAGCTCATACAACTTTTGGTGTGAATTCTTCACACATTCTATATACTTTTTGTAGAGTCCATTGTTAAACATTTATCATTATATTCTTGAGCTCAAAGTACAAGGGAATCAGTAAGGTCATAGTCAAGAAAGGTTGCACAGAAAAAGGTAAAACTTGAAATAGTCAATGGAATCTAAGAACTTCAATTTTAATTTAAAATTAATTTAAATCTAGAATTTAAAAAGGAAGGGGAGATTTGATTCCAAGCAGGAAAGACATGAGTGAAAGGTAAAAAGGATAGAATATTCAAAAATTCAATTCAACAAATGTTTGTTAAATACTTCCACTGCATAACTGTGGATATACAAATATAAAAACAAAACAGTCTTTGTCTTTAAGACACTTACATTCTTCTAAGGGCATAACATATATGCAGATATATACATACAACATAATTTGAAAAAGGATAAAATAATAATGCAGTGGAGAAGTTTTCATAGAAAAACATGGCTTTAAACTCAAATCTGTCTTTTATTAGAACAATATGGAAGACACAATGTTCAAATCATAGAGGTAGGTAGAAGCAGGTGGAGCTGGGGCACTAGGCAGGGCACTTTTGCTTTCATGTGGCTTTGAACACTGGCAGCAAATCAATGTATTTAAGCCAGAGGTCCTTAACCTTTTTTCAGGCATGAATCTTTTTGACAGGAAGGTGAGTGAAGTCTATGGATCCCTTTTCAGAATAATGTTCTTTCAATGTACAAAACAAAATTAATAAGATTACAAAGGAAGCCAATTATTAAAATGTAATTTTTAAAGAGTTAAAAAAGTAAATTTGTGGTCTCCAGGTAAAGGACCCCTAAGGTTCAATCTTTAAATGTGTCTCTGTATAGTTATGTATCTACTTTTACATTTGCCCATTTCCTTCTTCATGAGACTGAGATTTGTAACATCTAAGTGTCAGTTGGCCTTCTATTAATAGTCTTCCCTTCCCCACCTTGCCCTGCCTAGTTTGTTGCTTCTAATATTCTGTGGGTTGGATATTCATATAACCAAGTTTGTTAAAAATTCTATAAATCAACAAGAATTTATTATGTATTTGAGGATAGGGAGAAAAAGTTATAAATGAGTCAAAAGGATTTTGAATTAGGGTGTCAAGAATAAAGCACAGGATCTTTATGACTGATTTTAGGTACACAGCTACTTCATATGACTTTTTAACTCTAGTCCAAAAATTCTTAATCTTTTATGTATCATAGACTATCAGATGAAGCCTAAGGTTACATTTCAGAATATTGGGATTTTTTAATTAATAAATGAAGGAAACCAAATTTTGATTCCAATTTAGTGAAAATGAAGTTCTAATTTTTATCATCCAAGTTCAGAAACCCTCTAAAATCTATTCATAGATTCTTTAGAGATCAGTGGACACTAGTAAAGAATACTTGCTATAAGTGGTTAAGGTTATTATAGCATCAAACACTAAGAAAGTAGGTGAAGCACTGGATTTGACATCAGAAGTTAAAGTCAGATTCTGTCATAAACTAGCTGTGTGATCCTCAGTTTCTTCATTTGCCAAAAAATTAAAGGATTGAATGAGGATGGTCACTTCCTAAGTTCACTTCCAGCTCTAAATCTGACATATGAAAGTGGAATGAGGTAATTCAGAAGGCAGTGCTTTCACATCACTGGAGGTCTCTGCACAAAGAGCAGATTGAGCACCTGGTAAGGAGGGAAGGCTTGATTGGGTAGAGATTGGACCAGATGTCCTCTTAACTGTCTCCTTATACTGAAACTGCAATTTTGTGAAGACTGACCTCTGCAGGAGTGGAGAATTCTAGGAAAATAATCAAAGCACCATCTTTCCTGAGTTTTATGATATTCATATTAAATAATGAATATAAAGGTTTTTTCAAACCTTAAAGCAGCATTTCTGGTTACACCTACCATTATTGCTGAAGTTGTTTTGACATTGACTTATAGGATTCGTATTGCCAGATCAGAGGAGTTGCTGAATACAACCAGGAAATATGGGAAATGCCCATTTCCCTGCACAAGTTGATCTTTTATTTCTTCAGGTTCTGCTCCTGGGGTAAGTTGCATCACAAAATTATCAACATTCCAGAACCTTCAAACGCTTGCATATTCAGGGCCAAAGCGTACCAAGCTGGTAAAAATAAACCTTCTCAAGTGAGCAAATATTGACATAAAAATCAATATACAGCATTATAAAGATCTGCCCTGTTGGCTTGCCTAAATCACTAACTTGTTTTGCTCTTGCAGTAGGACTGCTGAATGACCAGCAGCAGTTTAATTCCAGGACTTGTCTGACAAACATAAGCAAATAGAAAATGTTATATTAATAACTGTTGGGTTTTTTTTTCCTTTTGTTTGTGGTCACTCCTGTAGGCAAGTTAAGGAGATAATGGTCCCTAGATTATAGCAATTCACAATGGCCTAACTTTAAATTTCAAAATGTTCTACCCACATGGAAATCACATATTGTTGAGCAAAATTGTCTTTCTATGATATCTGAGTACACAAGAGCTTTGCCTTGTCCAAGAGTGAGGCAAAATTAGTAAGAATATCTAATGGGCATCTGGGAATTAGTCAGAAGAAATAAAGTGGCATCTGACCATGTCTTCTTTGTAAGAAATGCCAGGACCTAAATAGGGCTGATAGTTTGAAAAAGCTGAATTTTTTTACCACTCAGGTAGAAGAACTATTGTTTTAAAAAACTGAGCCTAAGAGACCCTCTGTAAAGTGGCAGTAATAAACAAAGACTATTCTTTTGGGAGAAATGGCACATAGAAAAACACTTTTTTGCCCCCCTTGAGTAGGCCACGAACAAAAGCACAGAAACAAGGAAAGGGCACTTGGAACATGAACTACAGCTCTGATAAAACTTTCTCCAGTAGAACCATCTGTTGTGTTCTGGCACTTGTCATCCAAATTGCTATTCTCTTGAACAAATTTAGTTTTCCCTAGACAGTTCAGCTTAAATGAGCTCATACTGTATATCTGACACCTGTCAGGAAGAGTGAAAGATTTCTGGAAGCATGAAACTGGGAAAGATCATGCAAGCTCAGTTTTCTTTCATGAAGAGTAGTATTTTTGTTTCTTTCCTTAAAAATTCCCCAATACTAAGAAAAATGAGAGCAAGTGAAAGCATCAATTCAAATCACCTTTGCCCAAAAACTAGATAAAGTGTACAACTAACCACCATTCCATTCTAATGATTATCAAAAAGGGGGAAAATGTTGAGAAGGAAGGAAATAGCAATGGAGAAATTTGAACCTCTTTTGACAGCACTGACTGAAGCTCTCTTTGCTTCCTGGCTAGAAGAGAATTCAGTAACAGGCAAGGGCAAGCAGGGCAGTGATTTCATTAACCAAGTCTTGATTTTGTGGTTTGCATATCTACAGATTTGCTTTTACTTCCCCAAGTCTAGGAAAGCAGCCAATTTGAGTGAGAAGAGTGATGATAATGGATTGAAGGTGCCAAAGGGCATGTCTCTGGAAGGAGAGATAGTATAAATAACTCCTAGGAGGGGGCCTGTGGCATGCTAGTTGGAATATCTGGGAGAAGAAGAAAATTTAGAAAGCACCAATTGGAGCGCTACAATGGTGTTAGTCCAGGATGGAGGAAATGGAAAAGGATAGCAAAAGGCAATAATTAATAATAAAAACTTGCATTTGCCTAATGCTTTAATGTTTACAAAGTGCTTTACAAATATTACATTATTTTTTCCTCACAACAACACTGGGTGATCAGTACTACTATTATGATTATTAGTCCCATTTTATAGAAAAGGAAACTGAAGTAGAGGATTATGTCACATAGCTAGGAAATATTTCAAGCAACATTTGAACTGCAAACTTCTTGATTTTAGTTTCAATGCTTTCTCCATTTCACTATCCGGTTGCCTAGAATATATATTTGTTGAGGGCAAGAATTGTCTTCTTGCCTCTTTTTATATTCTTAATGCTTAGCACAGTGCCTGGCATATTGGAAACATTTTTTTTTTTTTAATGTTGAGTGATTGATTGACAGACAAATGCCCCCAACCAAAAAAAAATGGTCAAAAAGAGTTTTTCTAGGTCCCCCAGGAAAGATGTGATGCAAAGTAGTTTAATCAGGGTCCTTGGAAATGAGAAAGCATTCATGGACAGAAACAGCTAGCATGACTGATAAATCCATGTATTATAGTCCCTAACACCAAAAGAATTCTACCAGCATTTGTGCTTACACTTAAATAAGCAAATCATAAGTGATGTATTTAAAGATGCTGAAATTGCAATCCATTTATTAAAGGCTTTAGCTGCCATTGATTATTTTAATACAGACCTCTTCAACCTCTAACAGCCTCAGGCCATTTGGAATGGCTCTATTTCTGGATAGACCAATTGGCTGAGTTGCAGTCACATGCATAGCTTGCCAAAGTCAGGCAGACATTGGAATCCATTAGTAGCAATGGTAAAGAAGCAGCATATCTTACATTCTTTGGTAAATGAGTATTTCACTAATGATTTATGCACTAGTAATGGATCCTGTAGTAGCTTCAGATGAGCATGGGTACATTTTCATTTTTGAAATCTCAAATCACATTACAAAATGTTGTTCTGAATTACTAAAACCTCATTTAATGGAAAAGTCAGCGAGGTTAAGGCCATGTAGTAAGCTAGTAAATTCTGTCTTACCATTCTGAGTCCATTTGTGATCCATGCTTTCCTTTGGAAACTGTGACATTTTGTCTTGACTCCTCTAGCATATCTTACTAACCTGACTTAACACAGACCTTGACAGTTGTCCTATAACCCCTTTCTTGTTTAATTGGATTGAATTTCCCAAAAGCAAAGTGGAAAAAAATTTCAAATGAACAAATTTGTTTCGTAATGTTCTATGAAATTATCAGACATTTTAGAATGAATTTTAGAGATCATATGTGTTTATAATAGAAAAATTCAGATCCAAAATTTATCAACTATAGTATATTAATTATGGTATTTATATGTGTATGTATGTGTATATGCACTTATGTAGATATATAATGTGTATATATATGTATGTGTATATATATTTTTATATTTGAATAAAGATGTTTTGCCATTGACAGATTCAATTAAAGATGAAGTCTATATAACCTTGTAATGCTTTTTCAGGGCACTTATAAATATCCTTTGGGCCTTAACAGAAACTTATTTCAGCATAAGAAGACTTTAAATACATCATGGTGTTTTGCACTCAGCCAGTGCTAAGCAACCTGAGGCTTGTAAGCAATGAAGATCTATTTCACAGTTTCTTTCCTTAGCTGGTAAAGGGATGACATTTTGTCTACCAAGGCTCCCTGGAGATTAAAAACCAAGCCCAGAGCAATGGTCATGCAGCTGACAGGCTCTTCCTCTAATAGGAAAAGGAAAATAGAATAAAAGCGTACACAGTGAGCATTAGTTACAAATGGGGGGGGGTTTCCACTTCATCTAATAGTGTACAGAATATGGACACTGCATTATTAAAAATCCTACTGAAGGAATGAAGGACTAATTTATTTTTGGTGAAAATGCTGCATGATCAATGTTAGAGACAAATGAATAAACCTAAATTTTGAAAATCTCAATTTTGGAGAAAAAAACTCAAAGAAAATGTGAGAGCATACCTAATTAACTTATACAAAGTACTAGAAGCCTCCATGTGGCATTGATTTGCTTGACAAGCATCTTTCAAAGAGGGAAGAAAAGCAAGAGAGAAGAGATAATTTTAAAGTAAACTTGGGTGCCAAAATAGCAAAGAAAAGTAAAGAAGATGACAAAAAAATGGAGAATGTGATTTGAAAAACAAAATGAAGCAGACTCCCACTTTATAGGAATTTAATGTAATTGTCTTTAGATATATACAATATATAGAGAAGGGAAAGATAGAAAAACTGAGATAGAAAGCAAGATAGAAAAGAGAGACAGAAAGACAAAGAGAGAAACAGAAAAAGAAAGAGATAAGGAGAGACAAAGGCAGAGATCACTAAGTGGTCAAGACTTCCTGAGAGAAGGGAATAATAAGTAGTAAGATCTGGAAATAAATAGGACAATCTAATATGTGATATATGGGTTGTACATGGACTTCAAAAAAAAAAAAAAAACCTGTGGTCAAAATCCTTGATTTTCTACTTACTATGTGACCATAGGCAAATCACTTCACCTCATTCTCCTCTTCTTTGACAAAGTTCAAATAGAAACTGTCCTAAGATGAGTCATAATTCTTTTATTATTTTATATTTAATGTTTGTCCAATAAACAAGCTTTTGATTCTAACTCTCAGGTTTGCTAAGTATTCATTAGGTGCTAAATTCCTACAGTACATAGGATTATATTTACACAGTTTCTATGTTTGCTTATATAACAAATACTCTGGCCTCATTCTCTTAGACCTAAGTGGCCTATATTGCCTTCTCAGGGTACTAGAGGTATGCCTGAGAAGTCAGAGTATCTTTCTCTAATATTATTCACTCAGGTCCCTATTCCAATGTGGTCTCTCCACTATGGATGACAAATTAATAATGTCTCAGTTTCATTTAGCTAATATTAATTACCCTTTTATCAAGGTATATTTACTTTGAAAATATAGCAAGACAATAGCAAACATTTGCAATAAATAAACCAGAAGTCTTCCCAAGAGACTGGGAGTGAAACAAGGATGTCCATTATCATCAATATTATACAATATTGTTTTAGAAATGCTAGCAATAGCAATAAGAGAAGAAAAAGAATTGAAGGAATAAAAATGGGCAATACTATCTTTTTTCAGACAAAATGATGTTATACTTTAAAAATCCTAAAGATTCAACTAAAAAGTTAAATTAATAATTTTAGTAAAGTAGCAATATATAAAATCAACCCACATAAGTCATCAGCATGTTTAAATAATACCAACCCTACAAGAAGAGATAGTAAGAGATACCTCATTTATAATACTTGTAGACTGTATAAAATACTTGGGAGCATTTACTGAGAAATACTGAGAAAAACCCAAGTACTATGTGAGTATAATTATTAAACACTTTTTTAGAAAATAAAATCAGATTTAAATAACTGGATAATATTACTTGTTCATGAATGGACAGAGTAAATATAATAAAAATGACAATTCGAGTGAAATTAATCTACTTATTTAGTACTATTGCAATTAAATTAGCAACAAGTCATTTTCTTGAAGTAGAAAAAATAATAATACAATTCATTCAGAAAAAGTCAAGCACATAAAAGGAATTAATGGGAAAAAAGTGTAAAGGAATAAGGTTTAGCAGTACCAGATCTAAAACTATATTATAAAGCAATAATTATCAAAACTCTAACACTGGCTAGGAAATAGGTGGATCTGTAAAACAGATTAGATATACAACATACAATAGGAAATTATTGTAATAACATTGTGTTTAACAAATGTAAAGATTTAAGCTTTTGGAACAAGAATACATTTTTTGGCAGAAATTGTTGGGAAAACTGGAAAGGAACCTGTCAGAAATTGAGAATAGCTCAATATCTTACACCATTTACTAAGATATGGTCAAAATAGACACATGACTTACATATAAAGGCAGATATCATAAGAAAACTGGAAGAACATAGAATATATTACCCAACAAACTTTATTCTCCTTCACACACTCTATGGTCTACATTACTCAATTTGCTGTTCCTACCATACACACTCCATTTCCCAGATTTGTGACTTGCACTGGATAATCTCTCATTCTTGGAATGCTTTCCTTCTCCCTTTCTTCCTCTCTCCCTCTTGACATTTCTGACTTTCAGCTTTCCTGGCTTTCTCTAAGCCAGGACGAAGAAACTTTTTTTTTTTTTTTTTCTGTGAAGGCCCACTTGGTTATTATAAACTTGGATGTTATAAACATCATCTGTGAGTCACATAAAATTTTCAACTTATAGAACTCAAAGCAGTAGGAAGCTATTGTACCTAGCTTTCAGTTCATTGCCTATAGTCTTGGCAAATGATTTCGTGGGTTTCTATCGTGCAGCTCGAATGTTCCCCACTATTACTTTAAACCCTAATTAAAAATCCAACTTTCTACAAAAGTCCTTTCCTATCCCCTTCTTTGTAGTTTCTCCCCTCTAAGATGATGTTTCAAATATACTGGGCATATCTTGTAAGAACATAATTATTTGTACATTGTTTCTCTCGCTTTAAAACGTGGTCTCTTTGAGAACAGGGGCTACATTTTGCCATTCTTTGTATCCACAGCATTTAGGACAATGACTGGCACACAATTATTAAAAATTTTTGTTAACTGTTCACTGACAATTCATAGATAGAAGCTCCAATGAAAATTTCGAAATAATTTTTAAAACAGTAAAGTGCTTTCAAATAAATATTTTGCCCTAAAGCTCAATGGGCCTCATGTGGTGGGAACAAAATAGCCCATTCTCATTTAATGGGTGGATCCAGAAGCACCATTGGAGAAGTTTGTTTCTAAGTGCCTTTGTTCATTCCTTTTTTTTTTTTTTTTTCCGCAATGGGGGAGTAGGAGCCACACAATAGAGTTTGAGAGTGGTTGTTATTGTTGCTGTTGTGTTTTTTAAAGAGGTGTTTGGGGAGTGTTACAGATAAAAAATGTTGGGTGCACTTTCAGATGAGGTAATTGTATTATGTTTTACTTTGTAACAAGAGAGCACTCATGAAGTAACATTAATCTGTGAGTGTCTAATGTAAAAACAAGATACAGGAGTATTTTTTTAAATATAAGTACAGAAGTTTAAAACAGGTTAGAGAAGCCAAACATACACACACACACACACACACACACACACACGCGTGTGCGCACACACACACACACACATATAAATGTAGGTATATAGAGATATATATATATATGCTATATACACATGTACATTTGCACATTTATAAGTGATATAAATACACATATGAATACATATGTATGCATGTACATATATATACATATATATATACACACATACACACATACACATATAGTCATGAGATATAAATAGAAGCCCTCCCCTCCTAATCTTTTGTTTTAGCTTTTCAGATTTGCTATGGCAAAGAGAAAAAGATCAGAGCTTTAAACTTCATACAACTCAACAAAGATTTGCCTAAAAATACAAAGCAGGTAAATGGGGCATGTTCTGTGGAAATCTATCATGAAATTGAAATTTTTCCAGCAGGCTTGTCCATAGATAACTCTTTGATAATTGTAAAAGGGATATATCATTTAGCTAAATTGCATAAAACAAAAGCAATCTTCATTTTTTATCCATCTCATCAAAAAACAGTTATCAAGTTATCTATTAAGTGTTATCTGACTACTATTCAATATGATGGATTAAATTAGATATTATCCAGTTATTAGTCAGTTCTCCAAAGACTCTGGATACCCATTCAGAATTACTGATGATATAAGGAAACTGAAGAGGTAAGTCATTTTTAGCATTTTTTTCACAAGCTCTCAAAATTATTACATGTAAACTGACATTACATGGGAGAATCAGGCAACAGGTCAATCCCCATCATTTTATTTTCCTTGGTTATAAAAATTGTTCTTTCAAATTAAATACCCCTAAACATCAGCAAAAAGTGGCAAAGGATGAGAAGCAATAGAATATTTGCTCCTTTGGGTGTTTTGTTTTGTTTTTGTTTTTGTTTTTTTTTTTTTTGGTTTGTTTGTTTGTTTCTTTCCCCCCCTCCCCCAATTAACAGCAATTTTGTTTGTTCATTTGCATATCACTTCTAAGGCATAGATGGATAATGATAATCTCTAAAAATAACTACAGAGGTTATTACCCCAAATCTCATTCTGTTAATGAGAAAGTTCAGTGGAAATAGTATTGATTAGACTCTGTTAATGAGCCATCTTCTCTGAGGAAGTTTGACATTTTTTTAAAAAAATTCATCAGATTTGCTTTTAGTGTCTCCAAAGAATTCAAGTTTAATGCAATATAATAGTCAGGAAGAACTGGATTTAAAGTCCACCTCTGAAGTTTCTTCATCAATGGTACTCTAAAATGAAATCACAAATTCATAACTCATACAGACATAATAAACACACACATATACACAATGTTTTAGAATCTGTGATGCTCTAGCAAACTTGCTTCAAATTTCATAGTATTTCACTCTCATTATAATTTCAAATAAAGACCACAGTTTGCTATGTACTATTTCATAAAGTGACACATGTAAATTGTTAACTTATGGCTCTAAAAGATTCAACTGTAAAGTATAATTTCAATCAGGTGACCAATGGTTTTCCAGGACAGATATGTAAAGAATTAGTGGGAGCCATAGTTGAGTCATCAGAACTCTAGTCCAAAGGGCAAGGCAAGATCAATCAGTAGCAAAACAGAGAAAAAAGAGCTCCTTGAGAGCAGAGACTTTTTTGTTTGGGGAAAGTCCCTTTTTTAATTGCCAGAGTTTAGTATTGTGCCTAGTTCATAGTAAGTGCTTTATAATAATACGTGCCTAAACCTATAGTGATTATTGATTTATGACTGACTGATTATGCCTGTAATCAACAGAGCAGACTTAAATGCTAGTTGACTGAATGCAGAAAGTCTACAAAGCACTTTCCTGGACGAGCATGAAAAAGTAAATGAAGCAAAGCTCTCTGGTGATCAGTAACCATAGTTGTTTTTTCCAACAACTACCAAAGGATTCCTCCTGTCCTTCAAATTTCAGTTAATAATAAGTGGATTTAAAGCCATGATTTGGTGGATTAAAAATAGATTAAGAAGCAGATAGTTTCTGGAGTTGATACTGGAGTCAGGAAGCCATGAGTTTAAATTTTATCTTGGACTCATACTGGCTATGTGACTAGCAAGTCAGCCTCAATTTCCTCATAACAGCACCATTGTGAAGAATTATCATGAGGATAAAATATATAAAACATTATATAAACATCTGCTATTATTATTAAAGTGGTTTTTAATTTGGAGTTTGAACTTTTTAAAATATGTTTTGATGACTATATAGTCTTCCTCTCATCCTGTACCTTTTATATTGTGCATTTAAAAATATTATTTTGAGGTGTCTGTACCCTTTATCAAAGTGGCAAAGGAGTCAAAAGACACATAAAAACAAAGATTAAAAACCTCTGATTTAAAGAATCTTTGCCTCTTTCATGCAGGCCCCTTCTCCTAAGGCCCCTGTTCTAAATATATGTGGGAGCTCACAGAAGAATTAAAACTGAGATGGTAAAAGATCTAGGGCTCACTAGCCTGATGTATTTTCTTCACTGGCATCATGCTCTGGGGCCTTGTTCATTCAAGCTTGGTTAAAATCCTATGAAGGAAATTGTCTAATCAAAGTAGCCAATTTCATTAATATAATCACACTATCCTCCATTCTTTCAGCATCCTTTAATTCTGAATGGCACCATTTGTCATTCCAAATCTTGCTACTATTAATGAGGTTAATGAGATGAAGAGGAAAAACAACTACCATATTACATATGTTGTCAGCTTTGGTTGGTTTTGGAAGTTTCACACATTACTTTTTTGTTTTGTTTTGTTTTGTTTTGTTTTATACTCAGACAACATTTATTAAGCCTTTCCATGAAGAGCATCCTGCTACAGGTGCTATAATTACAAGGGGAAAAGATGAAGGTCTTTTCCTAAATAAGCTCACAAGATTTCACTACTCTAAATCAAAATATCTCAGTGGACAAAGTAAAATTAAAAAGAAATGAGACTGACTTTTCAGGTTTTCCTTTAAGCTCCATTTTTTCACTACCATGTGTCTAAAAGACATTAGATTATAAGGTATTTGAGGGCAGTGATCACCTTTTTGCATCCCTAGGACTTAGCATTTAAATCCACAGTGCTGCTTAATAAATGTTTTTTGATTCATTGATTGTAGGCTTCTCAAACTCAACATGTCCTTCTGGCTATTTCTTGTTAATCAACCAACAAAAATTTGTCACTAATTTAAAACAGAAGACAGATTAAAGATCAGGGATACAATAAAAGGACAAAAATCCAAGAACAGTCCCCAATCTCAAGGAATTTACATATAAAGAAGAAAACATGTAAATGAATAGATACCTGCATACATGTTTCTCTTATGTTAGTTGCCATTTCCCATCTTTGTGCAACTTGTACAGGCTACCTAGAATATATTCATTTTTCAATTCTACCTCTAAGAATATCAATTTTCCTTAAAATTTTAAATCAATTGCTCTCCATAAGTGAAACTTATGCTGATCTTCCCAGCTACTAGGATCCCCCCCCAAATCACCTCTTTTTACTATGTATTTAATTTACATGTACTTATGTACACATACATAAATACCCCAAAAGACCATAAGATTTTGTACTAGCGTATCAAACACATAGATAGATATTGATTGATGCTGAATGGGGTTACTGTGAATAAGTTACAGCAACAATCAGTACTTCAATTTTTTTTTCATCAATAAAATAGAGATAATTATATTTGCTCCACCTACCTCTCACAGGATTGTCATGAGGAAATTACATTGTAAAGTATAAAATGTTAATTTATATATATATATAATACATATATGTATATAAACATTTTATATATTTGATAAAATATATGTTTCATCTACTATATTAATATTTTCAACTCTTACATAAGCAAGAAACTAACATCATACAGGAAGCAGTATGGTACATTGGAGAAAGCACACTGAGCTTAAAGGATCTGGATTCAAATCACTGCTCAGATGCTTCCTTCCTGGAAGACTTTGGCTAAGTCATTTCACTTTCTTAAATCTGTTTTCTCATTTTTAAAGCAAAGGAGCTAGATTACATGGTTTCTATTGTCTTCCAAGTTTAGGGATATGTGTGTGTACATGTACATAAATGTCTGTACATATACATGTATGTATACACACATGTGTGTGTGTGCTAGCTTTGGAGTATTTATCTCATTGTGCCAATCATATGTCACTACACATCATTAAGTTTACCCATCAGAGATATCAAACATATGTGCTCCCTGAAAAGTATGTGTACACAGGATTAGGAAAACAGTATGAAATTGTTAAGAGTTACACTAAGGCTCTTAATGGCAGGACTGGGCTTTTGCAAAAGATACTGCACAAGTAGATAACATTGCTATAATCTCTAAAACCTGGATTCAAAATGCATTAATTCCTTTTTAACACTAAAGATTTTCAGAGAAATATACCCTAGCACTGTGGTTGTTAAGTCTAGACTTTCTGGTCATTTGAAAAATAGAAAGTGAACATTTGTAAGTTTTTAAATTACATATGCAAAGTAGCTGCCAGAAGTGAATTCTTCTATCAAAGTTACAAGCAGATGAAAAATGGCAGCTTGTACCAGAAACTCAAACAGATCATTAATTTTAGAAGCTCTCTAAAGCATTACTATAGCACACAGTTTGCATGCACCATGCAGAAAATTTCTATAACTCAGTGGTCTCTCATTTCTGACATTCTATTTTTGACAAGTAGTAACACAAGGGGCTCTTCACTTTGTTGGTATAATATGCAGCTTTGGTGGATGTGAAATTAGAACTCCCTGAATTAGTGCCCTAGCCAACTGAAAGGGCCTTTCTTCTAAGGCTTTTGTATCAAAGAATGGTCTATGTGAATAACTCTACAGAGACTATGAGAGCCAATAGATCACAAACCTAGACCTCGAAGAGATGCCATATACTATCTAATCTAACTCTTTCCTTTTAAAAATCAGGGAACAGATTTAGGGAAGTTAAGTGACTCACAAGAAGGAGAATCTGAGCAGATATTCAAAGTCAGGTCCTTTAAGTCCAGAATGTTCTTCCGATTGTACCATACTGCCTCCTATACGATATTACAGTTTCTTTTTTATCTAGTTGAAAATACCAATATAGTAGATGAAGCATTAATGATGATGAACAAACAAGAGTTGCATGCAGAATGAATCTCTTTGTCTGAGTTCCAGATGTTGGCTAAAGTCGCTTGATTTGATTGCACTGGTTTGTTTTGTGCATAGAAGGCAATATGTCCCCATTACCTAATTCAGGGATAAGAATTCTCCGCTTCAGAAACATTTCAGAATTCTTTTCAAAGTCCCTCTTAACAAAGAATCTGGTGCTCAGAAATGAGAAAGAAAAGAAAAAGGAAGAAAGGAAGGGCCAGGAAGGCAGAGAATTGTATTCAATGCCGGCCTTTCTCTTTCTCTCCCTTTGAGAGCACAGTGGCCCAACACCTGCTTGAATGATGAGACCTGGCATTCTGCTTGATTACTGTACATCTGCTACAGAACTCAGAACAAATTAAGTAAAAGAAAAAGTGGGGGGGGGGGGGGAGGGGAGGGGAAGGATTAGCAAGCAAGGTTGGCCCAGTTGCACCACTGTGAATCACACTGGTATTTTTCATATTTTTATAATCATCAGTGGGCACACATGCCCTTAAAATTGCAAAGATATTTCAAAAACAATTTAAATCAAGCTTGATAGCTAATTACCCTAACGTCACGCTGAATAACCAAACCACCAGGATACCAAAGAGAAATAAAGACCATCTAAGTGTAAACTATAAAGTATTATTCCTTTCCCATTTTTATTCACGTTCTCAGTTTTATTCCCTGAGAAAAGCTTTCCAGCTATTTCCCAAAATACATGTCATCTATATTAAATGCTTTAAATTGGCTGTTAGATTACAAAAAATGTCCCAGTTCAGCTTCATTACTATACTTCCTCACAAGTCAACATGTTTTACTGATTATAAAGGTTTTCATAAGATCATAGATTTCGAGATGAAAGAGAACTTGGATGCCATCAAATTCAACCACATTTCCCTACTTTCCCATTTTAGAGATGAGAAAAATGAGGCCCAGAAAGATTAAACCATTTGACAAAAGAAATGTAAGTATTAAGAACATGAGCAGGATTTGAAAATAGGCCTTTCCAAGTCTAGTGTCTTATTCTGATATCCCAACTCAAAGTGTCCTCTGCCAAACTATATACTTTTTATTTATTTTATACACATACACACACACACACACAACAAGAGTGAGTGTGTGTGTGTGTGTGTGTGTGTGTGTGAGAGAGAGAGAGAGAGAGAGAGAACAAGAGAGAGAGAGAGAGAGAGAGAGAGAGAGAGAAGAGAGAGAAGAGAAGAGAAGAGAAGAGAAGAGAAGAGAAGAGAAGAGAAGAGAAGAGAAGAGAAGAGAAGAGAAGAAAAGAAAGAAAGAAGAGAAGAGAAGAGAAGAGAGAAAAGAGAAGAGAGAGAGAGAGAGAGAGAGAGAGAGAGAGAGAGAGAGAGACGAGAGAGAAAACAGAGAAAGAGAGAGGAGAGAGAGACACACACACACACAGAGAAAGAGACAGAGACAGAGATAGAGACAGACAGACAGACAGAGACAAACAGAGACAGAGAGACAGAGAGAGAGAGAGAGAGAGAGAGAGAGAGAGAGAGAGAGAGAGAGAGAGAGAGCACCAAGTGAGAGTGACAGTGAATATCCCCCATTGGAAGATAAACCCTTTTGAGTGGGGATTGTTTCATTCTTTGTACTGTATCACCAGTGCCTAGTAGTAGGCATTTCTAGGAAGAGAGTAGGCATTTAATAAATGTTTTGATGAATGTCAATAAGTCTTACAAAAACCAAGAGTGCAGTTTCTCCTACAAGTTCCTATTTCAACAAATCTGCCATCAATGAACAGCTCTAACTTTGATTTGATGCAAAAGTCTTATATTCAGAGTTGATTAAAATACATAGCCAATTTTCTATAATCTAGATTAGCAGAGGTGACCATCGATAGAAATAATCCAAAACAAAAAATAATAAAATAGAAAATAAGTTTATATATGTAAAGTAATATTTAAAACACAAAAATTATAGAAATATGAATTAGTATTGTGATTTCTTATCCCACACCTGTTCTCACACCATTTGTTCCTCTAAAGCTTTCTCCTTTTTGGCCTCTCCATTCATCCTTGTCCTAAAAACTGTTGTAGCCATCAATAATCAATATTTCCTCCAGACTGGAATACATAAGGGAAGTTTCAAAGGAGGAACAGGTCTCATAATAGTATTGTTTAAGAGAACTTAAAAAAACTCAAAAGCAAGAAAAAATGAGAGTCGAGATTAAGCTAAGGTCAAGGGTATTTTTCTCCTCTTATACTGAATCCTAATATGTTGTAGCCAGCACCTATTAGCCCCCTTGTTAATTTTTAAATGAAAGTACTTATACATTGAAAAATCAAAAAAAAACATTTCAAATCAGGGCTTAATGTATTGTTTTGTTGATTGTCTAGACTTGAGAAAATGATGATAAAAATTCTAGTGATGAAGATTAAATTTTATATTTTTCTTCTATACATTTTTCAGAGCTAATTATTAAACATTTACTAGCATATTCCCACCTAATGACCTCCATCTAATACAACATCATATATTCTGTAGAAACTCAATAAATCATATATGGATTGAACTAAATGGAAACCAACAGCACACTAAATTTGGAAGTATCTAGGAATCAGATTCACATTTGGAGCAAGGATTTAGGTTGAAGAAGGAAAGAATATTGAAAGGACTATAACAAGCAAAAACATTCACCTGGATGGACTGAAAGTTGAAGTGATAGCTCCTGATAGGAGTTATATTTAGATTTTCATGATGAAATACTTTTTTTAAAAAAATCTATAAGACCAAGCAGTTTCACCCCTTTCCAACAATCTAAGACCAAAAATCTGACTATGCAATTAGATTTCCCAAAGAAGGATAAAGCCTAGAGCACACTGATAAATTCTGCCATTTCTTATATGCAACCTTTCTAATACACATAGCTTCTAGGGCCTGTCTTCTTCTGTTGAAAACACCTTATTTTTACTTTGTGAATATTTTGGATCTATTAATGTATGCAGGGCAGTTAAATGACACAATGGATATGGTGTTGGGCCAAAAATCAAGAAAATTCATCCTCCTAAGTTAAAATCTGGCTCTTACACACGCTATTTGACCCTGTGTAAGTCACTGAACCCAGTTTACCTCAGTTTCCCCATCTGTAAAATGAATGGGAGAAAGAAATGGCAAATCACACCATTTTCATTGCCAAGAAATCCCCAAATGGAATCACAGAGGGTCAAACACTACTGAAAATGACTAGACAACAGATTGCATATATTATTTCTTCCAATAGAATATAGGCTTCTTGACAGAAATTTTTTTCAAAAAGATTTTATTTTTTAAAAAATGTTTTTATTTTTATCTTTTTCTCTCTAGTGCTTACTCTAGTGTAAGGTACATATAGGGGTTAAATAAATGCTTATGGAGTGACTAGTTGACATTGTAATGAGATGCCAGAGTATTAATACTTCTATATTACCTTTTTAAGCTAGACATGGGGAGAAAGGCAATGTTGGGAGGAGGCCTGGGCTGTGACAAATTCTAACAGTTTGAAGCAATCCTTTAACTAATCTGGCTTAACAAACGTAATACACTGAACCTGAACACTCAAAGAGTCAATGATTTTTTTCAGTATAGGGCATTTCCAAATGACCAAAGCATATAACAACTCACTTCTAAACATTTTGGGAATTGAGTAATATACAAAGAGAAGCAAAGGGGAATTTAAATGCAGGTCTTTCTAACTCAAAACCTGGCATAGAACTCTCTAGTATATAAGACTATAGCAAATAAAACCTTGTCAAGATTTTCAGAGTGTCACAGAAAATGGGGAAACTCTGGGTGGGATATAAGACCCTTCAGCCCAGAGGGAACCTGCTGACAATATCGAGTTCGGCTCCCCATTTCCCCTAAGGGCTCTCGGCCTTCCTGAGAAGTCAGGGGGTGGTGACAACCTGTGTTGTAATAGAAGCAGAGATATCAGGTGGAAGAGTATATACCAGGTGGCAAACTACATACAATAGCAAGTTGTTTATGTGGTCCCACGAGCACATTATATACTGGGCACATGCCCAGTGTTGTTTTGGTTACATAAGGATATTAGGGTATAAAAGGGGGAAAGAACTTGGAATAAATGGACTCCATTTTTCCACCATCTTCAGGAGTCTTGCCTCATCACTTCTCCACTAGGATGGTATATTTTAATCACCCTGGCATGGGGACTCTAAAAAGCATGGTACATTTTATCACCCCAACTTGGGGGCTCTAGAAAGCAGGACACAACAAAGATTATAGGATTCCACATCACAGTTGTGTGGATTTGGGAAGTTTGAGTGTGGAGGAATAAGAAGAGAGCTAGAGCATTGTGGGGGAAAAAAAAAAGGATAACCAAAGAATTTTTTTAAATTCACAAAAGAGAACAGAAGGATGTTCCCAAGGAAATACAGAAAAACAAGACAACTTTGAAAGTTGCATATTTATTAAATTTATTATATACTTTTTTTTTCATTTTCCTCCCAGTTTTGCTTCTGACTTTCTGGATTTTGCCCATATATCTCATCTGCTTCAGCCCCTGGCCTCCTCACTTTGGAACAGTTTGTGTCATTTTTCTCCTCTCATTGGTGAGCTCCTCCTAAGGCCTCCATTTTCCTTTATTCCTCTTCTAGACTTTGCCATCATGCTCTAAAACAGGACTTCTATTTGCCCACTTTACAGCTTTGTGGACTTTGTGGACTAGTATTAGAATAGAAACAGCTTTAGGGCAGGGCTTATATCTTTTTTCTTGTATTTCTATCTTCAGCTCTAAGCACCATGATTGGCAAGTTTTTTTGTTGAATCACTTCAATGACTTCCAACTCTTCTGATCCCATTTGGAGTTTTCTTGGCAAAGATACTTAAGAGGTTTACCATTTCCTTCTCCAGCTCATTTTTTACAGAGGAACTGAGATACATAAAGTTAGTTGACTTACCTAAGATCGCACAATTATGTCTGACATCACACTTGAACTCAGGTTTTCTTGACTCAAGCCCTCCTCTATTTACTGTGCCATCTAGCTCCCTAGCAGTTAGTGCCTGGTAGATAACAAACACTTAATAAATGCTTGTTTCCTGACCTTAAAAAGAAGCAAGTTATAGATAATAAAGATTCATAGTTTAACAGATAATATTTTCTTTTCTACTTCATATATGAAAAGTTTTGTTGATTGTTAATTTTAGAATTTTTAAACATTGTAATAAAAAAAAAGATTGCAGAATTCTACATTTGAGTCACGTTGCCATAAAAATTCTTACTCATTGAACACTGCTCTGTAACACAGAGCCTTTCCTCCAAAAGATATCTAGTAGAACCACAAGATTATGGATCAGGAAGGAAGGAGAAATTTTTCCAAAAGCATTTGAATTACTTCTGCTGTTGCTGCTGTTGTAAGTACCCAGAGGCAGACACCTGTTGGTTGGGTGTTTGGGGTGGTTGGAAAACTTGCATAGTGGAGGGAGACACCTGAAGTAAAGGAATATTGGGAGAAAAGAGGTTGGTATAACTGTGTCTACAATGCAATTATAGACATATGATTGGCTATTGAGGGGAGGCTGGAATGCCACCTATGTTCTTGATCACTGTTTAATCACAAACCCCCTGGTGATTGGGTCATGGCCCTCACTTTGCAGACTGCTGCTGTAGGAAATATGACAACCTATAAGTAAAGCATAAAACATTTCCAATTCCTTTTCAGTGTGGATGAGCATGCTGGGGATGCACCCATCATCTCTGCAAAATCCAAACTGATTAAAAAAAAGCAGCCAGTAACTTTACCTTCAAAGTAAGGGACCTCTATAATGGTGTTTGCATCCTCTGTAGAGTAGGGGAAAATATTAGAAGACTTCTGGATATCTACCCAACTCTGTGATCTTTTAATATATAAAGAGAAGTGTGGAATAGGACATTCTTCCAAGGGAACGGAACTTAAATAGCACTCATTCCCCAAAAGACTAGTAATATAGTGGACAATTGGCAGGAGAGTTTTTTTTAAACATAAAATAATTGGATCTAGGGTGTTGCATATCGACTGCCTTCATATAAAAACTAAGAGAAACCACTCCCTAGACAGGCATTTCAGATCTAGACTTCTCAAAGTTACACAGAGCCTAAAAGCTCCAAGCCAATAGCGGGATGCCAGTTGACACTAACTTGCTATGTGACCTCAAACCTTTCATTTGTAAAGTGGACATATAATAATATTTAACACTCACTATCTCATGAGGTGATTGTGAGACTCAAATAAAATGATATATATAAAGCAGCTTAACCATCTTAAAACATTATATAAATGTTAACTAAAACGTAGTAGTAATAGTAGGAGGAGGAGGAGGAGGAGTAATAATAGTAGTAGTAGTATCTCCAGTAATAACATTTTGGTGTTTCTCTTATGTTATTTAGGTCAATAGAGTGCTTTCAGATAGGAAGCATACTCCATTTTATAGGTAAGGAAATTTATTTATTTTCAATCAATCAATAAGCCTTTTAAAAATACCATATGTGGTTGTTCAGTCATTTTCATTCATGTGTGACTCTCTGTTGGGATTTTCTTTGAAACATCCTGAAGTGGTTTGCCATTTCCTTCTCCAGTTAATTTTATTGATGAAAAAACTGAAATAAACAAGATTAAGTAATTTGTCCAGGCTCACACTTCTAAGTAAGTGTCTGGGCCATATTTGAATTCAGTTCTTCTTGAATCCAAGCTTGATGTTCTATCCACTGCACCATCCTAGCTTCCCAATGAAGTATTTACTCAGTGCTTAATAGGCACTGTGTTGAATGCTAGGAATTTGTCTTCCCCAAAACTGACAGTCAAATAGAAAGGGTTAAGTATAGAAGGTTGCCATTATTTGTCCACACCTTGAGAAATAATTTGAAGCCAGGGCCTGAAACTTCAGATTCAGAATTATTTATAGTACAGTAAGTTTCTTCATATCATCAAATGAGATAACATGTGTGAAAGCTCTTTGTAAAATGGAATGCCTATACAAATGTACAATCATATTATCATAACCTCAATTGTGGAAAAAAAAACTGATTTGACAATCCAAAGAGTTTGAAAAATGATTGGCTGAAACATTACTGAAAAGATTTAATCAGGCCAGAACTAATAAGTAGGATTCCCATCTCTTACAGACCACAAGTTGTTGACTTTAAACCTTTCAAGTAGAACAGTAAAAAAGATATGTTAAATGTCTTCAGTCAAACAAAATGTTTTTCATGCTTCCAGGCTGAAGACTTATCTCATAGATGTCTTCATTAAAAAAAAAAAAAAAAAAAAAAAAAAAGCCCAATAGAATCAATCTGGTACATCAAATAATTAAGGTTTAAATCCTATCTCTGACACTTATTATCCCTGTGATCCCAAAAAAGTCAATCTCTCAGGGCCTCAGTTTTTCATATTTAAAATGGGAAGGGGGTAGGAATGAAAGGGAGGTGATAGTATATCACTGTAAAATTTCCTTCTAGTTCTACATCCCTGATCTTATTGTAAGGTGGGAGGAGATTCATTGATTACCACATCCCACCAAAGTAATTATCTTTTTTAATTTAAACAATGACCCATCACTCAGATGTGGAAAAGATCCATATACTTTTTTTTTTTAAATAAAAGACATTCTAATTGAGTGTAACTAGAAGTCTGTTCTTATTGGATGATGGACTTCGTCACACCCTAGCGTGAATAAAATGAGGATTCTAAGAATCTAATGGTAGAGAACTAGTAGAGGAATCCAGAGCCAGAAAGAATTGGAAATCTCTGGAAACCAATGAAAGAGAAAGGTAGCATTGAGTGATGGATAAGAAGAAGGAATCAGAAGAATGCCATCAGCCCTACGAGAATTTCCAAGGAGAAGACGGGCTGAAATCTCCATATTCTCAAGAGCAGACTGAGTTTCCAAGAAAAGCTTTGTTCTTTCTCTAGCTTCTCCTTTCTGGTACCTGATAGTATGATAAAAGCTCATGCTTCTTTATCCAAATGCTGTTGATAAACTGAATTTTGATTCAACCACAAAGAGGTAGGGATTAGATAAAAATAAACATGAATGTTAATGAACATTTATTCCAGATCTATGGAAATATTAGGAATTTTCCCAACTGGGGGCTTAGAACAAATGTGATTGCAGTCTTAACTTTTCACTTGATGTAAACTCAGTAAAGCAAAAGAGGGAATTACATGGATCTGGGGGGCCATTATATTTCCCTAGCTTTAAAATAAGCTAATTATTGCAATAGTTGAACTATCAACTATGGTCCTATGAACTGGTGAACTTTGGGAAATCCTTAGCATTAAATAACCTACAAATAGTTTTGGATTTTTAATGCAAAAATGTTTTCCACCAATCATGGATTCATAAAATAAAATTTAAAAAAATCCCAAATCTCTAAGAGAATTTCTACAATTAAAATAATCATGAATAGGTCAATCTGGAAGGTAGAGTAAATGGAAGGATAAAACAAACACACTCAAAGTGCAATAACTATTTCAGGTTGTCACCTCTGAAGGTAGTGAAGTAGTAAATAAATTATTCGATTTGAATGAAGTGCTTTGAATTGAAGAACTGGATTTGAATTATGACACCATAATAGAATTGTGTAACCAGGCGCAAATTGATAAAATTTCTTATCTAAGTCTCTGAGTCTCATTTTCTTCATTTGAAAAATGGGGTTAATAATAATTGTAGCAACTATTTCACCTGATTGCTGTAAGGCTCAAATGATATGAAGCCAAAGAACTTTACAAACCCTAAAGTGCCATTAAACATCAGCATTTCACAGCAATAGCATTCCTGGCATGTGCTATAAAATCATAGGATTTAAAGGGAGGGACCATAAAGATCATCTGGTGGAATCCCTTTGTTTTATCAAGAAGAAAAGAGATTCAGAAAGAAGAAATAACTTGCCCAGAATCACACAGAAAGGAAGTCTGAGAGTCAGGATTTGAGCTTCCCTCTTCTGATTCCAAATGCAATGCCTAATTCACTTGGCCATGAACAACTACCATGATTTCATTAGCCATGAGATCATTTGGAAAACCAACAGTTTTTTTTAAGGAATTGCAATATCATTATGATCAGTTCTTGTTCCCATAAATCTCACTACAAATGACTATGACTTAATCTAATCTTCCTTTCATGGGAGGAGGGGGAAGGGAGGGAATAATATACACACGCATCCCTATACACACATACACACACACACACACACACATATATATACACACACACACATATATATATACACTAGTGTGAGAAAGAAAACTATATATTCCTCTTCTCTTCTTTTTTAGACAATTCCTCTTAGAGGGGATTTCCCAGTTCTGGACTCACCAAATTTTTCAGTTATTTCCTTTTGAAAGGGTGTGGGATGATAATTGAGGTCTAGCAGCTGTGGCTACAGCATTCATTCTACAGTAACTATGTGGAACAGAGAGATTTCCCCTTCACACCTAAAAATCCAAATTCCATTTGGAATCGTAACTAAATACTATCTCCAAATGTTTTAAAGATGTTTTTCTATGTTCATTCTGTCTACATAAAAAGGTTACAAGATGAGAACATTAATTCCTAGATACTATTTCTGTCTACTCTCCTTATTTCTTCCCCTCCAAAAGTGTGTGTTTTAGCCAAAGTCAACTACAACAATCTAACCAAAGAAAGCAACATGTAAAATGACGTTGTTTTGCATCTTTTCTACATAAAATCCTAGACTATCTGAGGGAAAAGAGCCTCAAAGACTCAAGGATGGCAAGAGAGCATCATCAGCCAGGCAGGAAATTAAGCACTGAACAATTTAAGACATTGTCAAGTTCTTAAATTTTTGAGACTTGATTTGTATTTCCGGTTTCTAACAATAATGAAAAACAGCCAAGCTTCCCAAAGTGATTAGGAATCCTTGATAAAACACAGATGTGAATTCATCTCTCCTTCCAATGAAAGTACATAAAATATTAGGCACAATATTCAAATTTATTATCTCATTAGAGATAATGAAAAGCTTTCAAAAGGTAAGCACAAATGACATTTTGAAACTGAATAAGGATGAGGCAGTCATGACAAAGAAATGAGTAAAAACAATTTCTGTAGATCAATGTATACCTCTGTTTGTGTGTTTTAGAAGGAGAGGATATTTTCTTGAAGACATTTGTTTTCTGGAAATCAACTTGTGACCTAGCATAAAGTGCCCTGGATTTTGAATCAAAAGACATGGTTTCAAGTGCCAGCTCAGACATTTATTAGCTGTGTAATCTCAATGACATCAGAGGTACAGACAGCTTCTCCCAAGAATCTAAGAACTTGGATGGGAAAAAAATTGCATATGCATGTGTATTAGTGTGTGTGTGTGTGTGTGTGTGTGTGTGTGTATGTGTGTGTGTGTATCTGTATATCTACTAAGAATAAAATAGTCATAATTTTTTGCTATCTTTTTTAATCCTATGCATTTTATTTTACACATTTAAAACTATTATTCTAAGAAAGAATCCATCAGACTGCCAACAGAGGCCATAACATTAAAAATATCTAAGAATCCTGGAGTAGATGAATTCTTAGGTTCCCTTTCAGCTTCTAACATGCCATTATTCTGTAAATCTGTGATTTACTACAGAGAAGATTTAGATAAGCAATACAGACTTACCTATAGATAGAGAAAGAAGCAACAGATCTGATAAGGGAGGCTACTGCACCCACTTTTGCAGCTTCTACTGCCCCTTGAACTCTATACTGTGCAGTTTCTCCATAACCTTTGTATGGCTGGTTATAAACAACAATCTTCCCTCTTGCTTCGGAAGCCCTTCTATGCAGTTCATCAAAAGAGGACACCACCAGAACTTCAGCTGTAATTCCTAGAAAGAAAAATTATAGGAACTTGATATGATTTCCTACATTCAGCTAATTTGGTACACAGAAAAATGTGACATTGATATTCATTCAACAACATGAATAAATCACATATTCTAAAGCAAATAAGAAAATTTGACCTCATGAATATCCACTTGAGTCTTCTTGGGATCAAACTCATGAATAGAATATAGTTCTTATTCAAAAGAACAGACTAGGGAGGGAAGGAAGGAAGGAAAGAAAAGAAAGAAAGAAAGAAAGAAAGAAAGAAAGAAAGAAAAGAAAGAAAGAAAGAAAAGAAAGAAAGAAAGAAAGAAAGAAAGAAAGAAAGAAAGAAAAGAAAGAAAGAAAAGAAAGAAAGAAAGAAAGAAAGAGAAAGAAAGAAAGAAAGAAAGAAAGAAAGAAAGAAAGAAAGAAAGAAAAGAAAGAAAGAAAGAAAGAAAGAAAAGAAAGAAAGAAAGAAAGAAAGGAAGGAAGGAAGGAAGGAAGGAAGGAAGGAAGGAAGGAAGGAAGGAAGGAAAGAAAGAAAAGAAAGAAGAAAGAAAGAAAGAAAGAAAGAAAGAAAGAAAGAAAGAAAGAAAGAAAGAAAGAAAGAAAGAAGAAAGAAAGAAAGAAAGAAAGAAAGAAAGAAAGAAAATAAAGAAAAGAAAGAAAGAAAGGAAGAAAGAAAGAAAATAAAGAAAGGAAAAGAAAGAAAGGAAGAAAGAAAGAAAGAAAGAAAGAAAGAAAAGAAAGAAAAGAGAAGAGAAGAGAGAGAAGAGAAGAAGAGAAGAGAAGAGAAGAGAAGAGAAGAGAAGAGAAGAGAAGAGAAGAGAAGAGAAGAGAGAGAAGAGAAGAGAAGAGAAGAGAAGAGAAGAGAAGAGAAGAAAAGAAAAGAAGGAAGGAAGGAAGGAAGGAAGGAAGGGGAGGAAATACACCTGCACTTTATATTAAGAATATATATTCAAGAAATATACATTTGGAAATGTGACCACTATGGGGACTTGTTTTGCCTATGTATATTTTGTTTCTCTATGCCCCTTCCCCCAAATTAGAAGGAAGTTGGAACAGATGATTTTTAATTGAAAAAAAAAAAAACTTTTTCTTAAAAAATCTAGTGATAAAATCTCGGAACTTTAGGGAATCAAATATTGTTATTGTTGTTGTTCAGTTGTTTCAGTCTGACTCTTCATGACTCCATTTGGGATTTTCTAGGAGATATTGGAATGGTTTGTCATTTTCTTCCCTAGCTCATTTTACAGATGAAAAAAAACTGAAGTAATCAGGTTAAGTGACTTGCCCAGGATTATAAACTAGTGAATGTCTGAGGCTGAGTTTGAACTCAAGAAATGAATCTTCCCAACTCTAGGCCTACAGGCCATTCACTGCACCACCTAGCTGCCCCCAAGGAGTTAGAATGTGAGAAGCATTTAGTCAAAAGTCAGCAGAAATGAAAAAAGAAGCAATTTACTAACCATTTAGAAAAACTACTGATCATCAGGTTAGATAAAAAAAAAAAAAAAAAAAAAAAAAAAAAAACAGATGAGGAACTCCTGACATATCACAAGCATAGAGTTAATGACACAATAGTGATGGAGACCTCCTATGGGAGAGCATGTTTGACAGATAAAAATTACCAAGAAACACAGATTTATTTCTTTGAGGAAGTAGCTTTATTATCAAAAAATCAACCAAGCAAAATCAGGAAACCTTCTATTGTAAGGAGCTTACCTGATAGTTATAAAACAAAGGTTGTATTCTCCCAAGGGAGGTAAGCCTCAGTTATTGATTAGAACTAACAAGCTTCTGTTGGGGCCCCAAAACTTGAAATATTCAGCATGGCAAACTTCCTACACCTTGGCTGAGTGACCAAAGCATCTCCCTACAATCAACTGCTCAGGAAGAAACTAACAAAGGCTTTGTTGGGGCTCATCCCACAATTATCCCAACATCTACAGGAACTCTTTTGATGTCAAAAATAAAAATTTAACAGACAATGATTTATTGATTTGCCTTACTAATAATTTCATCTTCGAAGAGAAAGGATTTGGGATCTAATCCTCAACCAGTTGTTAGGGAGGAGGAAAAGTGGAACTTTGGAGAAATAACTACTCCATCTTAGAATTTTATATAGAAAAGCTGAGCAAGATTGCACAGTAGTCTGGCATGAACTATAAGTTGGAGGACAGAAGATTTCAAAAAGAATAGGTAGTATGCCAAAAAATAAAACTAAACAAAAGTCAGCTTAGGAAAAGGCTCTGAAAAGTGAAATTCAGAAGACACACAAAAAAACAATTATTAATAAAAGAAAAAGGAGGGAATTGTCTAATAAAAATGGATATACCAGAAACTCACTAATCAATTTAATTTTTTTTTAATGTAAAAAAGGGAATCAAGAATTGATAATGAGCTGTATTTCAATATATTTGGTTTCCTTAGTAATTCCATTTATTTTTATCATATGCATTTAAAGACATTATTCTGAAAAGTGTCCATGAATTTTGCTAGACTGATAAAGGTTAAGGACCTCTGCCTTAGGCACATGTAGCTCATTGCTAGGATTCAAGGGTCAGTGATCACTAGAGTTTTGGATTGCCAAGCCATTAACTTTCAGTTTGACCTCAGAGTGCCTTTCAGTTCCTGACACAAATGTTGCTATTAGCCACTACTGTTACAGGGACAACTGGTCCTCACCAATTTAATTGGATTAAATGGCTTCCAAGACCCCGTCTTCATCTCAGGTTCTGTGCTTCTGTGATCACTTACATATCCACTGCATACACATCACTGTGCCAGGTTTGCAAGTCATATGAAATGCATATATGAAAAGGTTTCTGCCCCAAAACAAAATCCACAAATAACAATAATGTATAATATTAACTGATACATACAGCTTCTGACTGAGAAAGCCCTGAATTCAACTCCTGCCTTTGCCATGCACTGGCTATGTGATACTGGGCTAGTTGTTTGATTTCCAGAGAGTTCTATGTATGACTCTAAAATCACAATTTATAAACAATGTGCTGTGTTGATCTACACAGGTATTCCATATGTCAATGAATTTATAACTCTAGCCCCATTTCCCTATTGTATAAGTACATTAGAATTATCATACTCTCAAATAATCAAAGATATCCAGAGCCATGTGAAAAAAATGCTTTAATTTATTATTGATTAGAGAAATGAAAAGTAAAACAATACTGAAGTATTATCTCATACCTAATTAGATTAGGTTGGTTAATAGAACAGGAAAGGAAAATGATAAATGGAGGAGGGGATGTGAGAAAAATGAACCACTGATGCACTGTTAGTGGAGTTGTGAATTGACCGAACTATTTTGTAAAGCAATCTGCAACTATGTCCAAAGGAGTATAAAATCATACACACCCAAAAGAGATTTTAAAAAGTTCAATGGGGAAAACAACAAATACACCCACAAACATATATTTTATAGAAGCTTTCTTCTGTTGTCAAAAAAATTGGAAATTGACATGATCCCATTAATTAGAGAATGATTGAACAAATTGTGGTCTCTGATTATGAAGGATTACTATTGTCCTATGAGAAATGATGGGCAGAATGTTCTCAGAAAAACCTGGAAAGACTTACATGAACTGATGCAAAGTGAAGTGTACTGTGTACAAAGTAACAGCACTATAGTAAGATAACCATTTGTGAATTAATACAATGATCCAACACAGTACTGTACTTATGATGAAAAAATGATGAAAGAACTAATAGTATCTCAGTACAAATTGAAACATACAACATACTTTTTTTTTAAAACTTTATTTTTGAAGGGTTTTTTTGGTCTATGTTTTCCTTCACAACATGACTATTATAGAAATGTTCTGTATGTAATAATCTAAATCAAATTGTTTAATCTTCTCAAAGTGGGGGAGGGAAGGGCAAAAGAAGATGATTTTAAACTCAAAGTTTTAAAAGCAAATGTTAAAGATTATTTTTACATATAACCGGGGGGAAATGCTAAATAATTTAATTTTTAAAAATAATTAATATATTCTGACAAATATGAAAACTTCTGAGAAATTTAGTTAAGATGAATATGAACTAAAGCTGAGAAAAAAGGAAAGTAGAACTTGAAGATTTATACAATGACCCTTTAAGGAAAACAATACCTATTTTGAAAATTTCAGTACTCTAATCAACACAGTGACCAATTGTGATTCCAGATAGTGCAGAAAAAAAAGCATACCTCTTACCTCAGAGCACAGAGATAGTAGACCACAGGTACCTAATACTTTGTTTTAGTCAAAAGGTTGATTCATTACAGACAATTCTCAGATGAAGAAATTGAAACTATTTCTAGACATATGAAAAGATGCTCCAAGTCATTATTAATCAGAGAAATGCAAATTAAGACAACTCTGAGATACCACTACACACTTGTCAGATTGGCTAGAATGACAAGGAAAGATAATGCAGAATGTTGGAGGGAATGCGGGAAAATGGAGACACTAATACATTGTTGGTGGAATTGTGAATACATCCAATCATTCTGGAGTGCAATTTGGAACTATGCTCAAAAAGTTATCAAACTGTGCTTACGCTTTGATCCAGCAGTGTTATTACTGGGCTTATATCCCAAAAAGATCTTAAAGAAGGGAAAAGGACCTGCACATGCAAGAATGTTTGTGGCAGCCCTCTTTGTAGTAGCCAGAAACTGGAAATTGAGTAGATGCCCATCAATTGGAGAATGGCTGAATAAATTGTGGTATATTAATATTATGGAATATTATTGTTCTGTAAGAAATGGCCATCAGGATGATTTCTGGAGAGACTTACATGAACTGATGCTGAGTGAAATGAGCAGGACCAGGAGATCATTATATACTTCAACAACAATACTATATGATGATCAGTTATGATGGACCTGGTCATCTTCAGCAATCAGATGAACCAAATCAGTTCCAATGGAGCAGTAATGAATTGAACCAGCTACACCCAGCAAAAGAACTCTGGGAGATGATTAAGAACCAGAACCATAGAATTCCCAATCCCTATATTTTTGTCCACTTGCATTTTTTATTTCTTTCAAGGGCTAATTGTACACTATTTCAGAGTCCAATTATTTTTGTACAACAAGACAACAGTTTGGACATGTATACTTATTTTGTATTTAATTTATACTTTAACATATTTAACATGTATTGATCATCCTGCCATCTAGGGAGGAGGTGGAGGGGGAAAGTTGGAACAAAATGTTTGGCAATTGTCAATGCTGTAAAATTACCCATTCATATAACTTGTAAATAAAAAGCTATTTAAAAAAAAAAAAAAGGTTGATTCATTTTGTTCAATTGTTTCAGAGAAACAACAATTTTCTTTTTTAAGGGAAGCACAAAGTCCATTATTTTCTAAACCTATTTGAGACATGTATAAAAAGAATACATGAATAATGAAAAAAAGAAAGATCGTTATAGACTGATGGAAGTGGAGACTTTGTAGACAAGATAGCATTTTAGTGACACTTTTAAAATTGATAAGAATGCATTGTGGGAAGACAGGAAAGAAAGACTTTCCAAGTCTTGGTAACAGTGAGCAAGTATACTCACAGGGGATTATATGGTATAGTCCACCATTGCTTTTGTTCACTTGTTAAGTTATATACAACTTAATAAACCCATGGACCATGGCACGTCAATACAATTTGTAGATTTTCTTGGCAAAGATACTATAGTGGTTTGCCATTTCCTTCTCTGGTGGTTTAAGGTAAACAAAGGTTAAGTGATTTTCCTAAGATCACACAGCTAGTAAATATCTGAGGTCTAATTTGAGTGCCTCCCTGACTCCAAGCCCAGTATTCTTATCTAATGGTCCATGATCCAGGTTCAAAGAGAAATTCGTTTGGATGGAGCACAAAGTATGTCTCATGGAATAACACAAAACAAAGGTGAAAAGGTTGGTTTATACCAAACTGCGGATTGATCTTAAGTACCCAACAAAGGCACTAAACATTAGATCAAATGCATCAAGCAAACTGGGTCAAGCCATCTCCCATGCTTATAATAGTCTCTTGGATAGCAAACTAATCCTAAATCATAGTTTGTGAGAGAGAATGGGGTGGGAATATGGAAAATAGAGTTGAAAAGTCACACATTTAAAAGAATGACAGCATTTTTTACCAGGGAAAAACATTTTTTGTTTCCTTTGAGATTTATGAAACACATATTTATCTTATCTTGGACATATTTTGATGTGTTGCTAAACAACCCACACTGACATCACACAAAGGGATTGACAAAGTTTGGGAACAATGCCCTTGGAAGTTAATGCACCTCATAAATCCAACTCTTAACAAATGGTTAATGTAACCACTCCCAAAGGCCACAAAGGAGTTAGTTTGTTTCTTTTTTCCTCCTTTGCCCAAAAGCTCTCAGGGAATATGGAAGTTTTTCTTGCTTCTCAGTTTACAATACATGTACCGTTCATTACCAAGTATATCACTATTCTTCAAAAAAAAAAAAAAAACTTTGAATATATTGTCTGAGTGTCCTATAATGCTGAAGCCTTGCTTAAGCAAATAGAAAGCATTCTGCCATCCTCCTGACCAGTTTCTACTTAATTGGGAATCATATTTAAGGCTTTCGAAGAATTCATTCACCAGACTGCCAAAAGACCCAATTTAGTCAAGTGGTAACAGTGACAAGTGAAAAATGTTCAACAATAAAGAACAGTCACTGTGGTAAGAGAGAGATATAAAAGAAAGTCACAGTTAGCTGATTTTTTTTTATTTGTGACTCTTAGGTAAACTGTGTAGTATTAAAATATGTCAGTAAAAACTGAAAGTTGTAACAAATGTCTGGCCAGCTTGCTTAATCTCATAAGCAAAGGAACTAGGTTTTGATGAAAGTTTAATAGCCACCATAAAAAAGACAAATATCTTAAATATTTCTTGGAAAATCCTTTTAAAATGAATTTCAGATCAACAATAAAAGTACAAAGAATAATAAAATGAAACTAAACCTTATCTAACTCTAATGCCAAAGTTGGGCCTAATGAAAAACTGAGTAAATGCAAAAAACAATGACTCTCAAGTCATATTACCTAAGATTAATTTCCACTTCTGATAAAATAGATACTATGAAATCTTGGGCACATCACAACCACCCTGCACCTTACTTTGTTCATTTCCAATAGGAGGAATTGGACTCAATAGCCTCTGCTCATCTTTCCAGTTCCAGATCAATGAACCTATGGTTGATATCTTTTCACCTAAGAGGCAATTGACTATGCATACAGAATATTGTACACAGGCTGTCAAACATCATTATAATTATCATCACCACCATAGCATTGATATAATGTTTGCAAAGCACTTTACCAAATATCTCATTGAAATCACACAAGAATCCTGGGAGGTAGCTGCTTTTGTTATTCCTATTTTATAGAAAAGGAAACTGAGGCAGGTAAAATGTTAAATGATTGCTCAGGAATCACGGAGTTAGTAAGTGTGTGAGGCTTTCTACTTCTTCCTTCTACAATGTGACACAGATGCTTTAATAAGTGAAGAAAGTTAGGAGAAAGATTCCAGGCACAGGAAACAATGAGATATTTATGTCTTTGAGGGCAATATGATTCTATTATTAAAACAAACTTAAGTTGCATTAGCTTTGTTAGTTCTTAGGGCACTACTGATATAGCGTTATTATAATTATTATTAAATAGTGAAAATGATGTTGATAATAACAGCTAGCATTTATATAGAGATTACTGGGCTATATGATCACAAAGTTAGCTTGTTTTGCTTAACTTTGTATTTTTATGGATTTTTAAAAATCTTTGTTATGAAGCAAGACTTGCTGTCAAGGATATATTTGAAGGAGAGAGCATATTTGGAAATGAATGTGATATAAAAATAAAAGGCACAAAATGTATTTCAATAAATGAAACACAAACATTCAAGAATGCTTGATTTCAAGATAGGCATAATCTGTAGAAACCGTGGAGCCTGGCCCCTTTTGTCCCTTTTGCCCTACTCTATCTAAAGATATAAAGTGCTGAATGGGTGGTTTTTAATTTCAATAACTGCCTACATATTCCAAAGCATATCTTTAACCATAATTAAGAATTTAACTTATCTCAAAATGTCAGCAAGCATATATTGACCCAGAAGAACAAAAAAAAAAAAAAAAACAGAAGGGCAATCCATCTACTTGCTTTTTTATCTTAATCTAAAATAGAAGCTGTGGGAAAATTGGAACTCACTGCCTTTATCTGGACAGATATTGAGATTCATAACTTTCTGGAATCAGGAAAACTACTTCATAATTTAACTGAGGCTATTGTTGGCATATTAACAAAATATGTTGATAAGTTACAGCTGTTTTTAATGAACAACAGACTTGAACATATACCCAAAAAATGCCCTAGTGAAAAGAAAACTTTGGTATCTGGATTAGAGCCCTGGAAATGGAGCCAAATACCTGGAAATTTTCATGGTCCACTATGAAATTAAAGTAATATTAGGGCGGCATTCTACTATGTTAAATATTTAAATGGATTCCTACAATCAACAAGAGAGTCATTGAGTCAGGAGTAAATGAATATCTACCAGCCACCAAAACTGATGATAATTCAGCCAGATTAGAAATCTCCAGGTGTTCAAACTGATAACAGACTCCAGTAGGAGACCAAAGTCTTTTATTGTCTTGAGGTTTTCTTGCATCAAGGAGTGAGCCATGGAATCTGGCTTCGGAGACATTTGCATTAAAGAAATATTCTTTTTCAGCATTAGGGAAATATCTTCCCTATCCAGAACTCAAGGGCAATCTGACTTATCCAGAACACTGCCAAGAACAAATAATAAGAGAAGGGGGAAGAAACTAATGAGAAGCCAAAATGCATGTTACAAAATCTGCTAACTAAAACTCCTTCAACAAAATTCCTTAAAAAGGACTTTCAGGACACACTCAGAGAATCAAAAAATCAAAATTCAGGTATCATCAGTTCCATTCATACTAATACAGGAATTTCACTTTAAAATCTGCCAAAAGAAAGATGTCATCTGCATCCAGAGAGAGGTTTATGGAGACTGAATGTAGATTGAAGCAAGTGTTTTCACCTTTGTTTGTTTTTTTCTTTCTCATGAAGTTTTTTCCCCTTTTGATCTTTTTTTTCCTTGTATAATATGACAAATATGCAAATATGTTTAGAAGGATTATACATATTTAACCTATTTCAGATTGCTTGCTGTCTTAGGGAGGAAGGAGGTAAGGAAGAAAGGGAGAAAAACTTGGAATACAAAATCTTACAAAAAATAAATGTTGAAAGCTATCTTTAGATGTATTTGGAAAAATAAAATATTATTGAGAAAAAAATAAAACATGTCCCAAAAGTGGGTGGTACTTTTCTTGAATATCTAGAGTCAGAGGGAATTCACAATCTCCTAAAGCCACCCATTCCACTTTGAGATTCTAACTCTGTTGGAAAGTTTCTCCTAATCTCAAGTCAAAAATTAGACTTTTGGAAACTCCAACCTACTGGTCATAGTTCTGCTGGTTAGAGTCAAATAGGACAAATTTAATTTCTGTTCTGTTAATTTTAAAAGTTTGAATTATTTGTGCCCACTAAGTCTTTATCTGACCAAGTTCCTTACTTACTAAGTGCTTAGTTACTTACACAGTCTTCATACGGCATATCCTTCAGTACCCTGGTTATCCTCCTCTGAATGCTCCTCCACTAATCAATGTCCTTCCTAAAATTCGGAACCTACAACTAAATTCAAGATGTTGTCTGACCTTTCCCTTCCCTTCCCTTCCAATAAAAATTCTAATGGGTGGTGCTAAATATCAGGATTTTAATAGGGATAAATTCAAAATTCTCCATTTGAGATTTTAAAAACATCATCCCCATAAATTAAAGATGAATAGGGCCTGACTAGATTGCTGTTCCTACGAGAAAAATATGTTCTCATGGATGGTAAGTTCAATATGAACTAATAGTTTGATGCAACAACCAAAAAAGTAATGTGACCTTGTACCCAGAACTAAGGAGGTGATGGTCCTATTGTATTTTCAGTACAATGAACAGGATGGCAGAAATGCCAATTCAGAAGAGGACAAAATGCCTACATGTGAAACCTCAAAGAGAGCATGAATTAGTTTCAATCCCAAAGAAGGGAAGAGCTCATAAAGGATTTTAAGACTCAAAGAGGTAGAAGAAAAAAAATGGGAAAAGAAATGAGAATTATGCAAGAAAGAAGCAACAATTTGGTAAAGGAAGGACAAAAATTGACTGCAGAAAACAATTTCTTAAAAATAATACTTCTCTTTATCTTTCCACTGATCATAAACCAAATGGTATTCCTATGCTTCCTACTTCCATTTCCTAGATATCCTCCTAAATGTAATTTCTCAATGTGCAGTATTACTCTACAACACCTTACGTGTATTTTTTAAATAAAATATGCCCTTCCAAATTCAAATTTGAGACTGAACTGACTAATTCTCAGAAATAGCTATGCTATCAGATTTTTACTGGAAAAAATCATTGAATTTGAACCAAAAAACTTGAGTATCCATCCTGGTTATACCATTTTCTATCTGTGTGAACTCGGAAATGTCAATGAATTTCTCAGGGGCTCAATTTTCTTATTTGTAAAATGAAGGAATTGAACTGAATCATCTTCATATCATCTGCCAGCTCTATGCTGTCCTATAAGCATTAGGCTAGGTTGTCCAGTTCAGCTTCTTCATTACTCAGTCCTTGTTCATGTGTCTAGATTATCCAAGACCATGGGGTTTCACTTCCAACTTTTTTATTGGATATTGTCTCTAGAGAATTACTCTTCAGATATTCTTCTTCCTGTGATATACCTATTCTATAATAACTGATTGGAAGATTATTCATGGGCAGTTATTCCTTACAATGCCATTTTCAACTTAAAAACCTTTACAAAAATTCACAATGCCTCATGAAAAAACATCTTTCATGAAAAAGATATCAAACAGTCTCAATAAATATTCTTTTAAAGTCCATTGTGCCTGTATTTTAAGCCATCATGGAGAAATTCAAATTCCATTTTCAGACATTGTTTTTCCAACCAGCTGTCTGTGTCTTATTGTTTCATCAAGTGTCCCTTGAGCTTCTTAGAATTTTGGTCCTTCCTACTGGCCATTCTTGGAAATTTAGTAATCTTGTTTCCAATAATAATAGTGCCTCACTAATATCAAGAACTTCAGAGTTTACAAAGTGCTTTCACATATGTGATCTCATTTAATTTTTATATAACAAGTATGATAGGAAACTTTGTTTTCTACCAATAACCTGAATTCTCTATTGTACTCTCCTCTCTCCTTTTCTCCTTCTACATTCTATACAAAACTCCTAAAGACAAAATTCACAGAGAATCCTGCTCCCTAATCATTTATAAACAAACAAATACTTATATGTTAAGGAACTAGTTTGTTTCCCTGAATCACTGGAGAAAAAATTAAGTTTCCCCACAAACAGCCTAGTGAAAGAAAAGTCATATTATGTGCTTTACTATTTCCATTTTTAATATGACTAAAATGAACAAAGAAAAGCTCTTCTTTCCATGCATATTACTCAAAGTCGGATTCAATTATCATTTATTTTCCATTAGACTCCACAAGATTTCTCTCATAAATCAGGGGACCATTATCACATCAGGTCCCAATCTATTAATAGAGATGATTGGAGGGGTGCTTCCTCTTAAAAACAACAATAATCAGACTCTATGTGAGTAATGAAAAAGACAAAGATGGTTAATCCTGAAAAGAAACCTGAATTATAGTTAAGACTGTCAGGATATGAAATACTGTCTTAGGCCACAGCCAAAAGAGTATTAAAATCTTCTGATTTCTTTTCCCTGCTCCATACTCTATATTCATTGTTCAAAAAAACAAACAGAACCTAAGAGTTGGAAAGGACCTCAAGGGACAACGAGGAAGAGGAATGGGTAAAAAAAAAAAAAAAAATCCAACAGGAAGTCATTGGAGCTTTGTGTCCAATAAATTTCAAATAGAGCAAAAGATGGTCCATTATCTCCTTTCAAGAGCCCACCCCAAAATGTAGAACACTCAGGACTTTCAAACCCTTATCACGCCTCCTAGTCTTGGAGGAATAAGGGAATAAGCATTTAATAATCACCTCTTATGAGCCAGGTACTGTGCTAAGCATATTATGTTTACACATATTATATTATCTGATACTCATAATAATCTTGAAAGATAGATTCTAGTAAATCACTTGGGTCTTTGTCATCTTCACACAATGGCAGTTTGTTGCCAATGTCAAGAGCCATGTTTGTTTGTTTTAGGGTGAGTTCACCTACTTGCTTAGATACACCTGTTTGGAAGAGGCAGCTATTTGCACATAAGAGTGCTGTGCCCTAAAGTTAGGAAGACATAAGTTCAAATTCACCTTCAGAAACTTCCCAGACATCCCCTCAAATAGAAAACTTATTAAGTTAGCTGATAAAACAGAAAGAACATTGGCTTTGGAGTCAGAGAACCTCAATTCACATCTTCACTACATGGGTGGGGAAAGTCACAAACTCTTTTTCTTTATCTGAAAAATAAAAGAATTGGGCTAGTGACAATTCAAGCTCTAGATTTATGATCCAAGGCCCTCAACACCATGTTATCTTAATTAATTACAAGAGGTCATCCTACTTTTGCTTGAAGACTTGGGGGGGGGGGTAGGAAGGAGCTATTCTACTTTTGTTATTCAGTCATTTTTAGCTATGTCCAATTCTTATACTTCCTTGGGATTTTCTTGGTAAAGATACTAGGAGTGGTCTGCCATTTCTTTCTCCAGCTCAGTTTACAGGTAAGGAAACTGCGGCAACCAGGGTAAGTAACTTACCTAAGATCACATACTAAATATCTGAGCCTGGATTTGAACTCAGATCTTCCTGATTCTTGATTGGGACTCTAATCCACTGCAGCAACTAGTTGCCCCCTTATTCTACTCCTAGAATGCTCTAACCATTATAATTTTTATGTGAAGTTCAAATTGTTCTCTTTTTAATTTCCATCTGTTGTGTGGATTCTACTGTTCATACTAAGAACCAGTTTAATGCCTCTTTTCCAGGACAACCTAAAGATGACTATCATGACTCCATAAATCTTTTTTTTTTTTCTGCCCTCTAGGCAACCTCAGTTCCTTCAATTGATCTGCTACTACATAATTCTGAAGAACTTCCCATCATGACAGTCCTTACTTTGTAGGCTCCAAAGGTTATTAATGCCCACTTTAAAGATAGTGTCCAGAATTGCACAAAATAGTCCATTTATGGTCAAATGTGGAGTTACAAAATGCTAGCATTGGAAGAGTCCTCAGAGATGACTTAGCTTGAGAGAAAGGTATATTGGAAAGAACACTGGATATAGAATCAGAGGATCTAATATTCAATCCAGATTCAGCAGTTTATAACCCCAGCTAATCTTGGGCAAGTTATTTAATCAATCTGGTCCTCATTCCAGCTATAAAATAAGAGGCTGAACAAGATCAGAGTTGTTAATTTGCGGGGAGAGGGTGTCATGGGTTCCTTTGGCAAGATGGTGAAACTCTCCTTCTCAAAGTATCTTTTTTTTAAATTCAAAATTGAAGGAATTGTTAAACTTCTATTAGAGAACAATGTCTATAAAGATGGAACATGGAATTTCCAAGTGTCCCTGACATATAATGGTGAAGCTCAGTGGTACAGTGGACAGAATGCTAAGTAAAGAGGCAGGAAGATAGAATGCTGAGTTTAAATCTGGCCTCAGATACTTAGTAGTTTGTGACACTGGGCAAGTCACTTAACCCTGTTTGCTTCAGTTTCCTCATCTGTAAAATGATCTGGAGAAGGAAATGGCAAAGTCCTCCAATATCACAAAGAGTCAGACATGGCTGAACATGACTAGATAACAAAGATGCATAATGGGTCCCTTCAGAAAATCTTCAAGTAAAAGTAGGATAACTTCTTGTAGCCAGTTAAGATAACATAATGTTGAAGGCCTATGATCATAGATCTAGAGCTTCAATGATTAGTGGTCCAATTAATTTATTTTATATTTGAAAAGAAAACAGTTGGACACAAATAAAACAATTCAACAACAATATGGCATAACTATAACAAAGCAACACATGATAAAAATGCAATTAAAAAGACATAAGACAAAAATATATCTGGAGTTCTAGATTGGAAAAGTATCTTACTGACTAGGATATCAGAGATACATTCATGGAGAAGGTGGCATTTGAAATGGATTTTTTTTAAAATAGCTAGGAATTCAATATTAAATAAATAGATAAAACCTAACATTTACATGATATTTTAAGGTTTATGAAGTGTTTTACAAACACCTCATTTTATTATCATGAGAATCCTTAGAGTTGGGTGATAAATAAATAAATGTATGTATGTATGTATGTATATGTATACACACACACCCCTTATTGCAAATATTCAATAGAGGAAAGGCACTTGCATTAAGGAGGATCAAGAAAGGATTCCCAGAAAAAGCAACATTTTAGCTGGGACTTGAAGGATTATAGGGAAACCAAGGGGAAAAGATGAGGAAGGAGAAAATTTTAAGGTATTTAGGGCAGCTGGTAAATATGCCCAAAGATTGGGAGATGGACTGTCTTAGGCAAAGAACATAAAGAAGGCCAATTGCCACTAAATTATAGAATATATAGGATTGAATAAATTTCAGGAAGATTAAAAAGGCAAGAGGGAAAGAATCAAAGATAGAGAAACCACTGCATTTGAACTCTTAACACCAGAGTCCTTGGGATGCTCATAAAAGAGTTAGAAATGACAGCCCTGGCCCTAACCTCAGTTTGGCTTCTGAATCAGTGTCAGCTTTGGAGGCTTCTGGACCCCTCAGCCCAAGGCATCAGGGAGGGCTCTGTGGATCAGTAGCAAAGTGGTGGGAATCTGGCATGCAGTTTCAGCTCAGGCTGCACTAGCACAGCTCTTGCCCCAACCCTCAAGGTGTTGTTTTATCACACTAAATCTTACAGTTACTGTAAGGCTGGGATGCTCCCAACATCACCAGGACAGAAAAGAATGCTTGTGGTCAGATTCCTAGAAGGATCTCTGAAAACAACTGCACAAAACCCCTGAAGCTTGGGACTTTGCACCCTCCACCTTGGAAACAGAGCCCTATTTTAACAAAAAGTTAAAAGCTGAATAATAGAGCAGACAATTTTAAAAAAATGTTTCTAACATTGAAAGTTATTATGGTGATAAGGACAATCAAAACACACTCAGAAGATGATAACACATTCAAAGTTTCTACAACCAAAGCCTTTAGGAAAAATGAGAATTGTGCTCAGGCTATGGAAAAGCTCAAAAGGGACTTTGAAAATCAAGTAAGAGAAAGAGAGGAAAAATAAAGGAAAGAATTGAGAGTGGACAAAAGGAAATACAAAAAGCTAATGAGGAGAAGAATGGCTTAAAAAGCAAAACTGGCCATTTAGGAAAGGAGATTTTTTAAAAACTCACTGAGGAAAATAATTCCTTAAAAATAGAATTGAGTAAATGGAAGCTAATGACTTTATGAGAAATCAAGATACAATACAGCAAAACCAAAAAAAAAAAAATGGGAAAAAATGTAAAGAAATGTGAAATGTCTCATTGGAAAAACAACTGACCTGGAAAATAAATCCAAGAGAAATAATTTTTAAATTATTTGTCTACCTGAAAGTCATGTACAAAAAAAAGCCTGGACATTATTTTTCTTTTTTTTATTAAAGTTTTTTTATTTACAAAGTATATGCATGGGTAATTTTTCCAACATTGACCCTTGCATAACTTTTTGTTCCAAATTTTCCCTTCCTTCCCCCACCCATCTCCCCTAGCTGGCAGGTAGTCCAATACATGTTAAATATATTGAAATACACATTAGATCCAATATATGTATACATATTTATATAGTTATCTTGTTGCACAAGAAAAATCAGATCAAGAAGGAAGAAAAAAAAACTGAGAAAGAAAACAAAATGAAACCAAATAGCAACAGAGAGAATGAGAATGCTATGCTATGTTCGACACTCTGTTCCCATGGTTCTCTCTCTGGGTGTAGATGGCTCTTTTCGTCACTGCACAGGTGGAACTGGTTTAAATCATCTTAATGTTGAAGAGAGCCATACTGGACATCATCTTTCAAGAAATTATCAAGAAAAACTGTCAATATTCTAGAATCAGAAGGTAAAACAGAAATTGAAAAAATACACCAGTCAATTCCTGAAAAGGATTTCAAAATGAGAATTCCCAGGAATATTATAGCCAAATTCTGTAATTCCCAGATCAAGGAGAAAATATTGCAAGCATCCAGAAAGAAACAATTCAAGTACAGTGAAGACAAAGTCAAGATAACACAAGTTTTAGTAGCTTCTACATAAAAGGACTAGAGAGGGTTTGGAGTATGATATTCTGGGGAGCAATGGAGCTAGGATTACAACCAAGAATCACCTACCCAGAAAAACTGCATACAATCCTTCAGAGGAAAATGTGATCATTTAACAAAACAGAGGATTTTCAAGCATTCATGATGAAAAGACCAGAGCTGATAGAAAATTTGATTTTCAAAAATAGGATTTGGGAGAAGCATAAGGAGGTAATCAGAAAAGTGATATCATAAGGGACTTACTAAGGTTTATCTGTTTATATTTCTACATGGGAGAATGATATTTGTAACTTATTGAAACTATCTCATTATTATAGCAATTAGAAGGAGTATATATATAGACAGAAGGCACTAGTGTGAGTTGAACATGAAGGGATAATATCTTTTTTTAATATATGATGAAATTAAGGGGTGAAAGAGGAATGTACTGGGAGAAAGGGAAAGACAGAAGTGGAATGGTACAAATTATATGCCATAAAAAAAAGGCAAGAAAAAGTTTTTACAATGTAAGGAAAGGGGGAATGTAGAGGAGAAGAGAGTGAACCTCATTCTCATCAAAACTAGCTCAAATACGAAATAACATACATACTCAAAAGGGATATAGAAATCTATCTTACCCTGCAGGAAAATAGGAGGGGAATGGGATATGGGAAGGGAGGAGGCTGATAAAAAAGAAGGCAAATTGGGGAAAGAAGCAATCAGTAGCAAAACACTTTTGAGAAGGGACAGGGTGAGAGAAGAGAGAGAATTTAGCAATGTATCACATATTTACTATGTCAAAATTAACTGCACATCTATCTACATTCACCAAACACATTTGCTAAATACCCACTATGTACCATGTACCAAGAAGAACAAGGAGTTAACTATTTTTAAGATCCTCAAAAAAGCTGAAAACTTAGCCTATGCTTTCAAAGACTTAATAGGTAAGGTAAAATATAACACAAATGGATAGGAGGCAGAATGTAATAAATACCATTTTAAAATTACAGGAGGCTGGAAAAGGGACCAAAAACTTTTTTTTTTATTTTCTGTCCACCATTTTATGCCAATCTCTCAAACTTTCTGGGTGAAAAGTGAATAGGTATATTCTACTTGTTTAGTTAAAATCAAGTATCTCAATAAAGGGAAAACAAGTAAGCACAAATTTCAGTTCAGCAAATTCTGAGTTTGTGGGTCCCAAGACCACAGTGATTCCCTGGCAGATTAAGCACTTATTCCAACCAAGCTATACCAACATCTTATATCTAAGCACTTGATAATCACACCCTAGTGGCCTCTAAGAGTTAATACAGTTGCCAGAGCTACCCAATATTCAACTAGGCATTAACTCAAGCAGTGGAACAAACTGGCTTTCTGAGTTTTGGGGGAAAAAATTAGGGAACATTGATTTTATTCCAGGATGTTTTCCTGGAAACAGAATTCTCACTCAAGTAGCCTCTATATATGAATTAAGGGAGAGAGGGCCAGTGACAATGTATAAAGAACCAGCCCTAAAGTCAAAAGGAACTGAGTTCAAATCCTGCCTCAAATTAATTGTGTGATCTTAAGCAGGTCACAACCTCAATTGCCACTCAAAAAAAAAAAAAAATGCCAACAGTACTCACAGAGATTACAAGGCCTACAAATAAGCAGCACAAGGACAAGCAAGTTGGTCAGTGGTCCTAGAAGAATCTCCTAGAAAGACTGGATACATCCAGTTGGGATAAGACAAAGCCTTACCTATCAGCATTTAATAAAAGCTTTATAAAGAAAGAGGGCATTAGAGGGCTGGGGAAAGGAGCTCGTGGAAGTAGCAAGAGACAAGCTATCCAATCATCCTGGAGAGCAATTTGGAACTATGTCCAAAGGGCTATAAAACAACATACTCTTTGACCCAGCAGTGTCTCTACTGGGCTTGTATCCCAAGAAAACTGAACTCCCAGGTCAAGGAGAAAATTTTACAGGCAACAAGAAAAAAATAATTCAAATATGGCAGAGCCATAATTAGAATCACACAATACCTTTCAGCAGCTACACTAAAAGATCATCAGTCTTGAAACACTATATATCAAAGAGCAAAAAAACTGGGAACGGGGGTTGCAGTCAAAAACATCATATCTAGCAAAAATTAAAGAAAAAAATGGATATTCAATGAATTACCAGACTTTCCGAATTTGGTTACAAAATGACCTGAATTTAATAGAATATTCAAAATATAACATCCTCAAAAAAAAATAATGTAAACTTCAAAGTCTAATTTGAAGGAACTCAATAAGGACAAATTGTTTGTTTTTGAGTAAAAATGTAAACCAAATGACTAAGATCATCATTAGTAACTGGGTAGTTTGAAAGAAAGATTAAAGCCGAATATGATATTATTCTAAAAAAGAAAAACTTTAAGAAAATGTAAAAAGAGTAATTATATTATACAAACAAAGTGTGAAAACAAGAACTGACACAGAATAATTAGATAGGAGAGGAGGACTGGTAGCTCTAGAATACTACTCACATCATGAATGCGGCAATCATACATCACACACACACATACGCATATATTTATATATTTATCTAAAGGGGATAAAATTAATCTAAAGTATTAAGAAATCAGAAAGGGAGAGAATAGGATAAGGGAAGTAAAGCAAGGTGCATAGGTTAATGGGAATTGGATAAAAAGAGAGAGAAAGGATAAAGGGAGAAGGTATGGGAGGGATCCTTGGGGGAGAATAGTTTATATAAAAGCAAGGCAAGGTAGCATGTAGAAGTAAAACAGAGAAGTCAGCAGAGATAGGAAATAAGAGATACATAATAATGATTATTACTAGAATAAAAAAGCAGGGCTAGCAATCACTGATTTCAGATAAAGTTAAAATAGATTCAAAAGAAAAAAACAGGGAAACAACACTATGTAGCAGTAATATTAGTTGACATGGTTTTAGACTGTTTAAAATAACTAAAGAGTATAAAATACCTGAAGGTATACTTGCCTAAATAGACACGGGAACTATATGAACATAAACATAAAATACTTTTTATACAAATTAAGTCATATCTGAATAAGTGAAACAATACTTTTCTTGGGTAAATAAAGGCAATATATAAGGAAATAACAGTTTTGCCTATTTATTTAATGCATCCCAATTAAATTACCAAAAATTATCTTACTAAGTTATTAAAAATGATAATATTTTTAAAGAACAAAAGGAAAAGATTTCAAAGAAGCCAGGGAAAAGAGATGTAAAGGAAACAAATTCAGTTGTACCAAATCTTAAACTATATTATTATATTGCTAAAGTGTAAAATGGGCAATTTTGATTCCTTTAAATTAAAATGTTCTTGTATAAAGAAAGTTAATTCTTCTTAGAGGGAATTCAGAAAACTGGAGATACATTTCATGGACAATCTTGAGAGATTGCTATTAGGTCTTAAATTAATGTCCATGTGTGAGTTAGGTAGTATGGTACTCAACTTCTTAACTGTGGGTAACAATCCCATGTAAGTCTCTTAATGAAATATGAGGGTTGCAAATTTATGACGTATTATCAGTAAATGTTTGATTTGCAAAGTTATTTAAAGTCCCTGTATACCCAGGGACATGTAAAAATCTCTTAGGCAAAAAGGTGCGTGAAAAAGGATAGGACAGGATGTAACTGGATTGGAATATTGTTGTGGTATAGGAAATGAGTTGGGTGATTCAAAAAAACATGGAAAGACCTGGACTTGTGAAGGAAGATGCTATCCATCTTCAGAGATATATAGAAAAAGCATAGGATGGTCTTAAATGTGTATATGTGTATATATATATATGTTTATAATATCTATGCATATCAACTTTCATATCCATGCTTAATTGTAGCCTTCTTTAAAGCAGGGAGAAGAGGAAGAGAGGGAGAAATAAAGTAAAAAAAAAGTACATAGCAAAAAAAAAAAAAAATACCTTTACAAGGAAGTAAAGAAAAGCTAGGCAGTTTTGAAAATAATATGTAGTATTTATTATATAGGCTTTCTTGAAATGGCAATTTGTTTTACATAGAATCCTCTTGTGTTCTGCTTTGAACATGGCAATCTTTTTTCCTTTTTCTTATTTTTATTTGTTTAAAATAGATTTTTAAAATTAATCCCTTCTCTCTTCTCCCTCCCAAAAAAACCCTTTCCCTAAAAAAGAAAAGATCTGGATCCTTTGAGAAGGAAGAATCAGCTTCTCCTCCCAAGAATGATATTCACAAAACCCACAGATATAATCAGGGGAGAAGTCATCTAGTAAGGAACAGAGAAAGAAAAAAGTAATCGGTCATCCCCTGCTTAGAGGTACATCAGGTACCAAGACCATTATTTGTCAACCTAATAGCAACAGAAAGGTCAAGGAGGAAAAAGAAAGGAGTAAGATCCTATTATGTGATGGGTACTTTACAAATATCATTACCTTTGATCCTCATAACAAATCTGAAAGATAGTATTATCCCCATTTTTATGGTTGAAGAAACTAAGGCAGGGATTAAGTGACTTGTCCAGGGATCACATAGCCAGCAAGAGTCTGAGGCTGGATTTGACTTCAAATCTCTCTAACTCCCAGTGCTCTGAATATACACCAGGGTTTCTGAAACTTTTTCACACACCTTTTTGCCTAAGAGATTTTTACGTGTCCTTGGGTATACAGGTATGTTAAATAACTTTGCAAATCAAACATTTACTGATAATATGTCATAAATTTGCAATTCTCATATTTCATTAAGAAACCTATATGGGATTGCCACCCACAGTTTAAGAAGTTGAGTACCATACTACCTTACTAACTCACACATGGACATTAATTTAAGACCCAACAGAATCTCTCAAGTCTTATCAAAAAAGATGACAACTTCCCACCTCTATTGATTCACATGAGTATAAATGACATTTCTTTAAAGAACCTAAAAAAAAAAAAAAAAAGCTTTGCCAATAATTATAAAGTTTTGGGCAATTAAATAACGATCATAAAAGTATAGGTTGTATTCCCCTCCCTGTTGCCCACTAAAAGTAAGGGATGAAGATTTTTTTTAAATGGCTGAAGAGAAAAATCATACAAGAAATGAACAGCTGGCCAAGAAGCTGACATTTAAGAGTGTGATTTCAAAATCTCAATCAAAGTTTACAATATAGAGTTGATTCTTGGCCAGAAAAAGAGCACACTTAACAAAGATTGGTGAGAATACATTAGCCAAGTGTCTCATGGATCTAATCAAAAAAGGTTTTTAACTAAAGAGAATACATGAAAGAAAAGACTGCTTATGAATAACCCCAAAGACAGATACTATAGGATACAGCAACAAAGAAAGAAGAATATCAATTGAGACTCCCAGAATCAGTAGTTTACAAGAGACAAAATTTAAGAAAGTAGTAAAACTCAGATTTTTCCTCCAGCTATCCTAAAAGCCTAGAATTTGCATCCTTCTTACTTCTAACCCACAGAATCTTTCTCTGCCTTTAAATTAAGGTCAGACCCATCTTCTGCATGAAGTCTGTCTTGTTTCCTCTCTATCTTCAATTGCTAGTACTCTTTCTCCCAAACTACCTTGGATTTAACTTTGCATATATTTGTATTTATGAATTTATATTAATACTCTGTACTATTTATGTAGGAGGAAGATAGCACAATGGATAAAGTGCCAGCTCTGGAAACAAAAGGACCTATTCAAATCTAGTTTCAGATACTTAATAGTTATGTAACCCTGGACAAGTCACCTAATTCTAATTGCCTCAGTTTCTTCATCTGTAAAATGAGCTGGAGTAGGAAATGGCAAACCACTCCAGCATCTTTGACAAGAAAGTCCCAAACGGGGTGGCAAAGAATCAAATACAACTGAAAAATTACTGAACAATAACAATTATATTATGAAACCCACAAACCAGAGAAGGGAAGCATATTTATGAGTATATAAGTGAAAGTCAAAGGAAGGAGAAATAGGAAAAGCAGAATTCAGAAGAAAAGTAAGTATAATGCATGGAATAAAGTATTTCCAGGAAAGTATACTCAAGAAAGGAAAAAAAAAAAAAGATATTGAAGCATGAAATTCTAAAGACACAAAGGGGAAAAAGAAATCTAATGAAGAAAACAATGGAATTTGTTTGAAGAGTCCAATGTGGAGGTACAGGAAAATCACCAATCAACTAAACTTTCTAAAAGAAATTAATAGAAGATGGAAAGTCAGGTAAAAGATATTTCTTTAAGAAAATAATATGATTCTTTAGAAATATCATTAGTGAAGCTGAAGGTCAGAATGTGCCAAGTTTGGTGAAGAAAGCTCAAGGAAACCAAAAGTGGGATTTTAGAAAATGGATGTTCAAAGGACCTTTGTTTGGGATTGATGGGACAATGATAACTAACAACAGAAAGAAGACAGAATGACTCAGTTATTATGCAATTTCTGTTTTCTCTGCTAAGGAGGATAACATACAAAGGAAATATCAGACTAACAAAATGACTAACAAGGATTTGATGCCCAAGAATAAAGAGACCATAAAAGAATACATTGCTGCCAATCATAAAGTCAAACCATCTGCCTCACATAAGTTAAAGTTTCATATCCTGAGAGTCCCAGCAGATGCCATCTCTGAACTAGTCAGTGCTATTTAAAATATCATATAAAATAGGAGAAGGGCCATAAGATTGGAGAAAAAGGGCAAAAGTCCCAATTTTCCAAAAAAGTTAAGAGAATCAAGTCTGCAAAACTACAGGCCAGTGAGTTTGTCTTTGGTTCCTAGGAAAATATGAGAAGGGCTCATTAAAGAGATTGCTAGTGGATATTTAGAAAGAGAAAAACTGATTACAGGGTGTCAGCAGGGTTTCATCAAGAATGGGTCAGGCTAAACTAACCTCATTTCCTTTCCTTTTTTGACAGGGTTCCTAAACTTGTAGAAGAGGAAATTATTATAGATATAGTTGGCCTAGATTTTAGCAAAACTTTTGATCTCTTACTATTCTTGGGGAAAAGAAATTACAAATTAGAAAGAAAGGAAAGAAAAAGTATTTATATAGCACCTACTATGTGCCATGTACTGTTAATTGCTCTTTTACAACTATTTACTTCATTTGATCCTCACAATTACCCTGAGATGTGGGTATTATTATTATTATATCCATTTTTACAGCTGAAGAAACTGAGGCATTAAGAGAAATTAAGTGACTTGCTGAGGGTCAGACATTTGAGGCCAAATTTTAATTTAGTTCTTCCTGACTCCAGGCACAGTGATTTACCTCCTATACCATCAGCTACTACTATTACCCAATAATACAATTGGTGGACCACTAGAGAGATACTGATTAGAAAATAATATAGTCAGATGAATTCAGAACCCACTAAATTGTTTTGAGAGGCCAGACTCAAAGGGAAGTTGGGAATGTTCAAAATCAATGTGACAGGAGGTCTCTAATGGAGTACCCCAGGGTCTGGTGCTTGGCCCTGTGCTCTTTATTTTTATTACTGACTTAGATAAAAACACAGGTGGAATGATCATCATATGCGAATATTGGAAGCAATAGTTAAGCCACTGTGTATCAGTTGGAATCCAAAAAGAGTCAAACCACCCCATCAGAAGCAGCAAGAAACCCTGAGGTAGAGACAACAGGTACCTTGCTTTAGCCAAGTCAAATCACTAATGCCATCTTAACTTCTAACTCCCCTTAAAATGCAACAAATGGAAACAGCCCACGACCCTGCATCTCAGAGCTTTGGGAATAGCAATGCCTGCAGCAACATGCCTCTGGCCATCATCCTGGGAACCATCCATAATGGAGATGCTACCTGGCAACTGCTCTTGTAGGTTAGCCAGCCACAGTTAGTGAAGGTTTAGGAAGGAAAGTTCTTGCCAACAGTCACTGGCACTGTCAAACAACAGAATAATAACAATAAAAACAGCTACCCCTTTTATATGGCATTTTAAGATTTGTAAAGTATATACTTTACCTACATGATGCTATTTTATCTTCACAACTCTGGGATGCAGGTACTATCATTATCCCTATTTTACAGATGAGTAAACTGAAGCAGACAGAGATTAAATTATTTGAGCAAGATCAACCACCAGTAAGTATCTGAGACTAGATTTGAACTGATCAGACTATTATTTTGATATGATTTTATCAGCAGCAATTACATTAAAAATGGCATTAGTACTTTACCCACTCTACATGTGACTTGCAATGGAAGCCTACCATACAAATGTAGTGTCTGTAAGTTTTAAGTGCAGTGGATAGAGCACCAGCCCTGAAATCAGGAGGACCTGAGTTCAAATCTGACCTCAGACCCTTAACAAGTCCTAGCTGTGTGACCCTGGGCAAGTCACTTAACCCCAATTGCCTCAGCAAAAAAATAAATAAAACTTTCACTCCTCTTTTCATAGCTCTCTACATGCTCTCTATCTTCCATGTATTCACCATAGAGTTTCCAAATAAGATAGTTGATGCCTTCTTTGGAGTCACAGATGTTTTGAGGGTATATCAGTGTACTCTTTGTTCATTCCACATGGTCAGCTCAGCTCCTTTCATATATTTTATAGCATACTTCAGTCTGGATCAAAACTGGAAATGTGCTATAACTTCCTTTACCCACCATGACTCAATCTGTTGCCCCTAAATTCACAACCAACTTCAACTACTCAGAGCAATATTTTCTCAAGGTTTTTGACCAAAGAGCACAGCCAGGAAAATACAGCAGTTGAAAACATTGGTTTTTGCTCGAGGCAGTAGAATGGGATCTTTAAAAAGTAAGAATATGGAATGGAGGCTTAACCTATAAGATCAGAAATGACGGACAAAAGCAGCTACACCCAAAGAAAGAACACTGGGAAACGAATGTGAACTATCTGCATTTTTGTTTTTCTTCCCGGATTATTTATACCTTCTGAATCCAATTCTCCCTACGCAACAAGAGAACTGTTCGGTTCTGCAAACATATATTGTATCTAGGATATACTGCAACATATCCAACATATAAAGGACTGCTTGCCATCTAGGGGAGGGGGTGGAGGGAGGGAGGGGAAAAAAATCGGAACAGAAATGAGTGTCAATATAATGTAATTATTAAATAAAAAATTTAAAAAAAAAATAACCTATAAGATCAGAAGTAGTTTGGTACTGCAGCAGAGTGATAGCACTCATCCAGGGATCAAGAAAACCTGAGTTCAATCCAGCCTCAGACATTTAGAAGATGTGTAACTTTAAGCAAATTACTTAAATCTCTATCTGTCTTTAGTTTCCTCATCTGTAAAATGGAGATAATAATAGCACTTACTTCCTGGGTTGTCCTATGGCTAAAATGAGATAATACATGTAAAGTATTTTGCAAATTCTGAAGTAATACATAAATCCTAGCTATTCTTGTTATTATTGTCCAGTAAAATATGTGGGGCTTATAAATGGCTCCACTTTAATCAACTCAGTATCTACTTCCTAGGGTTTTCCCATGACTAAAATGAGATAATATTTGTAAAGTACATTGCAAATTTTAAGCCAATATATAAATCCTAGCTATTCTCGTTATTATGATTAACCAGTAAAATGTGTGGGGCCTATAGATGTCCACTTTAATCAGCTCAATAGTGGTTTTAACAAAGAACAAACAGTCTTCCAAACATATTTTATTCCAAAATTTATTCCAAAAATTCCAAAAAAAAAAACATATTTTCCCCTACATTCCATCACCAAAATCTAAGGGCAAGAATGATGAAGATACTGTGTTTATGTTGGTATTAAATAAAAATAATGTTATTACAGCTTTGTATAGAACAGCTAAAATAACCCAAGGAAGCTTAACATACCAAAAGAGTTATGTATTTGTTTGTTTGTTTCTCCAAGACAGAGTTTGGGATTTTTAACTGCTCCATTCTTTTTTTGCAGAAATAGAATGTTGACAAAATGCTGCAACACAGAAGTTCTGGCCAACATATAAGGAACATGTCTCCCATACCTGATTTATTCTGGATCAGTAATTAGCTACCATGAAAAGATGCCAGAGACATGATGACAGATTAAGATTGATAAGGCACTTCAGAAAACTTAAAACCACAAGATCACTGATTTAGAGTTGTTGGTCATCTAGCCCACACTCCCCATTTTATAGATGGGGAAACTAGGGTTTATGATGGCTAAGTCATTTCCGTAAAGTCACATGAAATATAAGGGGCAGAGCAGGATTTAAAACCAAATATAATGACTTCAACTCTAGGTCTCTTTCCATTACCCTAGTAGACAAAAAAAAAAGTGTCCGAAAGTAGAATGTGGCACAGTAGTTAATAAACTTCTTATATCTTGGGATACTGTCTATGAAATGATTTAGTTTGGACTGGGGTTCAACATCATCTCTAAGGTTCTCCTCTTGTTTTTAAGATTCTATATCATTCTGCCAAAGAGCAAAAAATCTGAAACTAGGATTAGAAGTACAGAGTATTTCCCTTCCGATTTACCCCACTCCATCCCTTCAACTTTTCTTACCTTTGGAATGGGAATCCACAGTTTTTAGCAAAAATCCTCCTCCCCATCACACACACACACACACACACACACACACACACACACACACACACACACACACACACACACACACACACACACACACTCACTACCAGTAGCTGAAGCCAAGAATTCAGTAATCTATTAGACCTACTGTAGTTCCTTTTCATGTATATTCCATTTATCATTGACTTCCTTGATTTAGATGTCTATCAATGGAAAATTTGGGTCAAAATGTGAATATTTTGGTCATTTTCTTAGCCTAATTCCAAACTCCTTTGATTTCTATATTTTAGTTACCACAACTCAGAATGGGAAATGAACAAGATGGTCATCCCCAGGGTTGTAGTATCAAATCACAAAACAGGATTTTCTAATACTGCACTTTTATCAAAATAAATATCCAAGAAGGACAGGGCCTAGAAATATAATTCAACCTAAAAAACACCCTTCTAGTTAGAAAAAGACAATCATGGGGTCTCACATTTCAAATGTCCAGAGGAAATAGGGCTCCTCTTTTTACCTTTTGTTCTCTATTAAAAAAAAAAATAGAAAAAATCTAGCACTAGGAAGAGCAAGCTACAAATCCTAAGAAGGGATCTCCTTTTTTTGTCTCCAAAAAGCTTGGAAACATCATGTTTTACTAGAGAAAAGCTCAAGGGCTGGAGGGTACTGAAATGGTAGAAAGGATTTGGAGCCAAATGGCTTGGGTTCAAACGACACTTCTAATATTTACCTGTGGGACATGGGCAAATGCCTTCACCCACTGGACTTCAGTTTCTTAATCTATAAAATTATGTTAGCCTAAATAGGCTTTCATATTCCTTCTATTTCTGGTTCTATGATCCTAAACTCATCTAGAGAGTTGCCTTCAAAAACTTCTGAGACAATGCTAATCGTACTTGAGGCAAAAACACAAGATTTTAACACAAATTAAGAGATTCAAGGTGAATAAAAGAAAACCCTTACTCTTAAATCTGGAGAAAATCAGGGTTAGATTAAGCCACAATTGCTAACAGTTAAGGATTAATTAGTAAAATACCTAATTGTATCTAGGAGTTTCTATTTCCTTAAATCTTGTCCTAATTACATTTCCTACTTAAATAGAATAATTAGTAACACTAGTTAGTGTGTTTATACTTAGCTATGAAAGCCTGGCTATTTTGGTGGCCATGTGTATATTGCAAATGTGTGCCTCTCATGTCTCTGTTTGGGGATCTCTATGTATATGTTTCTCTCCAGTCAGTCACTGCCTCTTTTTACCCTCTTTATATTTCTCTTTCTATACAGTTCTCATTTAATTGGCCATTATACAGAACTTCACTAATTTTTTTTTTACTGCATTTACTGAATGGAGTTTTATATTCTCTGTTCTTAATTTTTAAAAGTGGAATTCTTAATATTTCCATCTTAAAAACAAAACCAAATTAAGTTGTTTTCTACTTTTAGGGCTCTTGGTAGGAAAATGGCTCACATCCCTGACTGAGATATGAGTTAGTAGAATGCTTCTTTAAATCTACAATCTCCTCAATATGAGTATTCTTTTCAATGTAGTTCACATTCCATCTACACATTGTCATTATAGTGAATCACTTTCCAAATCTTACTATCAATCCTCTATGCAGAGTTTGCCCTGAGTGTCAGGACCTTCAATCAGATGTCTTGACATTACCTGGGTATCAGTGGAGTCTAATGGCTGCCCATACATAATCCCTTATTTTTATATTTCACTATCTGGCCACTCCACCTTCTCTTCCTGATATACTGTTTCTGGCGTACAATTTCTCATTGATAACATCTATTCAAACCCATCATTTGTCTCTCCTCCACCCTTATCTACAACATTCATTCTGTGGAGATTAGTGTTTCATGACATTGGCATTATAGTCCATAACTATATCCCTAAGTGCCTAGCACAGAGTTTTGCACACAGCAAAACACAGTTTTTGGTAGTGGATTGAGAAATTGGCTTCAGCTCAAGGAATTATGGAAGGTTTTATTCAGGAAGTAGCATTTAAACTGGACCTTGAGGAAGAGGAATAATTGGAGAGAAAGTGGTAAAAAAGAGAATATTTCTTACAAAGAGAATATGGTGAGCCAAACTACAAAGGTAGAAAAGCATAGCTTCTATTTGAACAATGGATAATAATTCCAGTGAAGGAGAACAAAATATATAAAAAGTGAAAAGGAAGGTTAGAAAGGAAAAAATTTTTTAAAACAAGTAATAATACAAATAATATATAAGTATAATTTAATTTTTTACATATAAAAAACCAAGGCAATTTATGGTTAGATGACTAAATAAATGACACGATTATTTCCATAGGAATTGAAGAGCAAAATTATCACCGAGGCCTACAATGATCAGAAAGGTCCAACTGAGGAAAGGAAAGGAAAGGAAAGGGTTGAATTGGATCTTTAAAAAGACTTACAATTTAGATAGGCAGAATGTGAGGGAAAGCATTCAAAGGAGAGGAGATGGCATAAGTAAAGATTTAGGACTGAGTATGAGCTTAGGGTATTCTAAGAACAGAAAAACTGATTTGGATGGAGATTGCTTGATTTTGAGAAAGATGAAACAGTGTCTTCGAGTCAGATTATGAAAAGATCTGAGGTGTCTGTGCTTAATTCAAGAGATAATAGGGAGCCACTTCATATGTTTGAGCAGGGGAGTCAAATGTCATCAAGGATTCACTGCATAAGATTTCCTTCAACATAGCACTACAAAGAGGAGGACATCCTGTTTCTCTAAAATAAATGACTTAGACTTGTTTTTCAAAATTCAGATCAAAAGATAAAAGCATCAAAAGATGAAAATCAGAAGTAGGAAAAATTCAGCTCAATATAACAAAGACCTTTCTAACAATTATTACTGCCCCATTGATTCAGTCCTGTTCAACTCTTTGTGACCCCATTTGAGATTTTCTTGGCAAAGATACTGGAGTAGTTTTCCCTTGCTTTTTCTAGCTCATTTTACAGATGAGGAAACTGAGGCAAGAAGAGTTAAGTGGCTTACCTAGGGACACACAATAGGTAACTGTCTGAGGCCAAACTGGAATGCAAGATGAGTCTTCCTGACTTCAGATCCAACAGTCTATCCTTTATATCACTACCTCCCCTTTCTAAAAATTAGAGCTGTCCAAAAATTGGATTGGGCTGCTGACTTAACACCTATCATTTGACATGTTCAAAGATATTTTAGAAATGATTTGTTACTTGAAAGGCTATTGTTCAAGTGATCTCTCATACTCCTTACAATCTTGGGCTTCCATGATTTTCCAATGCTTATAACATCATTGAAATGGAGGTTTTTTGTTTGTGCCTTTTTTTTTTTTTTTTTTTTTTTTTTTTGGTCAAACCATATGAATCCAAAGCCTATGTACATTTCGGCTTTCTTTGAAACTTGTGTTGATTTCTTCCTTCACAAAAAAAGTCCAGTGAAATCCAACCCAATAGGTATTGAAACACCATTATATGCAAGGTCCTAGGAATACAAAGACAAATTGAAAAACAGTCCCGGCTCTCATAGAATTTACCTACATTCTATTGAGGGGATACAGCAAGTGTGGTGGAATATCTACCAGAGTCTCCTATCAAGAGGTCTGGATTATTTCTTTTCCTAAAATGTATTGAAAACATCCTGGAGATTCAATTAATTTAGGGGACTAAAGGCTCATATTGTTGATGTCACTTCTTGTGTGTCTAAAAAATGAAAGACCAAGAGAAATTATAGCTCCTCTTTGGAACGTGATCTGTAGACCACCATGAGGAATTCAGAGGGAGAATTGTGCTCAGCTAAATCAACCCAGAATCTTGTTGAATATCTTTCTTCTGCTATGGCTATGTAAATCTTCTTTTGTTAACTCGCATACAGACTATGTGTCTTATTTTGTTCTGGTCTCAAAAAGAATTTACCAGGGTTCTGGCCTCATTACTCCTAGTCATCAACAACATATAAACGGATAAGTGTAGACATGACAATCTGGGGAAGGAGAATATGCTAAGGAAAGCATATAAGGTTTCCAACAGGAGATGAGCTCTTTTAAAGAAGCTAGAAAGTTTCAAAAGTGGATGTTGTTGTGCCACAGTTCACTTTTATTGTCCTGACTCAGTTTCCCTAAATTGTTCTGCCTCAGTTTCCCTAATTGGTCCTGCCTCAGTTTTTTTAATTGTTCTGCCTCAATCCCGTTAGTTGCAAACCCCACCTCTGGTTCATTAAGATTGGTATAACTCAGAGGTTATAAATTGTCAATGTGTAAACTCAAAAAGGGGGAGTCCAGACCTTCTGTCTCTAGCCAGACATTTTTTTTTTTTACCTCCCCATTAGTAAGAAGTTATGGTCCTATCCCCAACCTGTCAGAAACTGATTGATGGTTCCTACCTGGAGATTCCCACTCACCAATGTTTGGACTCCATCCCCCTGCCTTTGTTTAGCTACTGTGTATAAATATGTCATGGAGAACTCACATTCTCTGCTGGATGCTGGATTCTTGGAAACGATAGTTTCATTCAGCCCTGGGACCAAACCATGGATCCATTTGGTCCCAGTAAATCTCTCTCTTTCAAATAAAATATTAAAAACTCTCTAGTCTCTATCTTGCCTCAGTTCCTCCAACATTACAGATGTAAGGAAAGAGTATGTTCCAGTATGCCAGATAACATATACACACAAAAACATATTCAAAATATATAGAAAATAATATATAGAGTAGGGTGAGATAATAGCAGCTGAGAGTATCAGAAAAAAATTCATGTAAAAAGTGAACTTTTAAAATGAACTTTGAAGAACAGTAGAGATTCAAAAACATAGCAAAATGCTAGATGGCACAGTGGATAGAGCACTGGGCCTAGAGTTCAAATCTGGCCTCAGTGTAATCCTGAGAAAGTCACTTAACCCTCAGTTTCCTCATCCATCAAATGAGGTGGAGAAGAAAATGATAAATTAGTCCAGTATTTTTGCCAAGAAAACCTCAAATGGGGTCACAAAACATAGCACACAACTGAACAAGAACAATAAGCAAAGAGTGCATTTCAGTCAAGGGGGGGCAAATTGCAAAGATATTCTGTGTGAAGAACTACAAAAAAGCCAGTTTGAACAAAATGAGGTATGAAGGAAAGCAATATACAGTATGTCTAGAGAACTGACATCATCAATGTTTTAGGAAAGTCCTTTGACCGTTGTGTGGAGAACAGATTGGAAAAGAGAGACAGAGGCAAAAAAGACTAAGTAGGAGGCTTATATATTGTCCACATAATAGGTGAAACAGGGTCGGCTGTGGGAATGGAAAGAAAGGAGTGCACATAACAAGATGTCACAGAGATGTCTTCATTTCACTCAAACCAAACCTCAGTCCCAAAAGTCCTATCAAGTTATCTCAGGAGGAAAACTGCTTTAGCTTTTTATTTTTTTACTACTCTATATGTTCATTTTGTGGCAATTTTCTGTCTGTTTATAGAAAAAAGCTGGAAAACCTGTAAATTTCTCCATCTTCCCAGAATGTTTGGAACATTGACAGAATATCAGATAAGAGTTTACAGTAAAGGGGGTGGGGGACATGGGAAGTGAAAATTCAATCCAAATTTCCTACAGTGACTTTCATTTTCTTAGGTTCTAGATCTTACAACACAGATCTTCTCCTATACTTTGCTCCAGATAAAATGAGACTCTACAAGGTATTGCATAAGACATGGAGAAGACATAGATCCCAGCCTCTAGGATTTTATAATCTAAGAGTATTCTTACAACAATACTTCTACTTGCCTGCCTTGACACTTCTTATTGGATTTTCAGTTTATTTTTCCAAATACCAAGAACAGGCCGCCGGAAGGCAAACTTACAAAGTGCTACCTCACAATCACACTAACTTTTCAATCCCTCCAGCAATATTTTACAGCAATTACCTTCAAAAAGAGAAGTTCTTTATTATACATGAGGCAAGAGACATACAGTAACCACAGTTTTTCAACAAAAATAACCTTATAAATTAATACATGCTGTTTGGTGAATAGGCACACTGAGCTGGAGGAGCTTCTAATCCTTTTAAAATTAATGTAAATTCAAATGTAATTAAAGATGAATAGCTCAGAAACATCTTTGCTATGACAGCAGAAACCAACATGGACTAGGAGAAGGTCTTTAAGGCAAACAAAGCCCTGGCAAGTAATAAAGCATTTTTCATGGGGAAAGTACCCAGACTGACAGAACTAGACTGAATGTCTTTTTTTTTTTTAACTTAGTGATTGCTAAATTAGTGTATATATTTAAAAAAACCCAACCCACACATTTAATGAAGTGGAATTTTCTTCTTCTAGAATGCAAAAGAAAATAAAATTATGCATTAAAATAATACACCATAAAGAAGAAAAATTATTGGACTAATGTCCTATCAGAGTCAAAAATGTGTCTCTCTAAATAAAGTCTATCAACAAAAATTTGGACTATATTAAATTCTTCCCACTTCCTCTCATAAACAGGATCCATCATGGGAAAGTTTGATTCATATAAAGGAAATAAGCATAAGAATTGGATCCATTCCCCAAACATTTTCAGATCCTAACCCAAAACATATTTGAAGAAATATCTGTTCACAATGTTATAGTAAAGTGATTTTTATATAACAAGTTAATGTTATTTTGAAAATAATAGTTCCAAGATTAAAAGCGCCTTTAAGTAGAAACTGACTAATTAAAAAACCATACAACATGTGTAAATTGTGTTCAAAGGCTTTTCTTTGTTTTTAATTGTAATTACTTGCTCGGAAATGTAAATGTTTCAGTACTGTGCCAGTAAAATAATTTACTGCCAATACAGCCTCGCTTTTCCCTTTCTTTTTATAACCACATATCTATGGACTATTAGAATCCATGTCTTTAATACTGCTACAAGTCAACTGTCTCATCAATATGGATGTTCTTTCCCATGATGTCTATGAGAACCATATCTTTTTGAGCAATTTTTGCCCATGTTGTTCTTCTAAAAATCCTCCACTGGGAGTCTACCATACTGGTGCCCTTTGTCTGCTTCACTTAACACTTAGTGGCTACTTATTAATGGAGTCCAGGGGCTGTTCAAAAGTCTATTCTTACTCTTGCCAAAGGACAAAGCCCACCATTGTTTCTTGTTATACAGCTCATCTGGTCAATCAATCAGTAAGCATTTATTAAGAACTTACCTTGCACCAGGCACTGTGCCTTTTACCAAAGGCAAAAATAATATAATTTCTACTCTCAAGGAGCTTACATTCTATTGGGGTAGACAATAGGCACATATATATTTTAAGGTAGCATAGACTGGCATAGATTGTTGATGAAAGTGGCTCTTAGAGTCAAGAAAGCTTGACTTCAAATACTGTTTCAGACACTTATTAGTTCTGTAACCCTCTCAACCTCTCAGAGCTTCAATTTCCTCATCTCCAAAATAGAGATAATACTGATAACTTATAATATTAATAATAGCTAGCATTTAAGGAAACAGCAACCTACTGCAGTTTCTTTGCCAAGAAAATCCCAAATGAGGTCACAAAGAATTGGACACAAGTGAAATGACTGAACAAATATAGCATTTACTAAGTGCAAGGCACCATGCTAAGCACTTTACAACTATTATCTCCTTTGATCATCTAGGAAGTAGGTGCTATTATACCATTTTACAGATGAGGAAACTGAGAGAAGTGGGAGTTAAGTGACTTGTCCAAAATCACCCAAGTTACTAAGTATCTGAGGCCAGATTTGTATAAGGAAACTGAGAGAGGTGGGAGTTAAGTGATTTATCCAAAATCACCCAGTTACTAAGTATCAAAGGCCAGATTTGTATGAGGAAACTGAGGCAAATAAAAATTAAGGGACTCACATAACTGCTAAATGTCTGAGGTCAGATTTGAATTCATTCTTTTCTGACGCATGACCCAGAGCTCTCATCACTGTACCACTTATCTTTCACAAATCATTATTTGATAATAGCACTTGCCTCACACTAACTGTGAAAACCAACTGAAACAATATATGTAAAGTCCTTAAAGTGCTAAATAAATGTTAGCTGTTTTTATAAATACATACAGAAAACAAAATAAATGAGAGGTAAGTTTAGAAGGGAGGGCACTGACACACAGGGAGACCAGAAAAGGTTTCAGATACAAAAGAAGTGCTTGGAGTGAGTCTTAAAGAAAACAAGAGATTCTAAGAGGCAAAAATAAGTAAGAGTGAATATTCTGGGCATGGGGTGAAGGAAGGGAGAAATCAGAAGAAAAAGACAAAGATAAAAGATGAAGTTTCACATGCAAAAAACAGGAAGACAACCCATATGGCTGGACTACATTCCATGTATGGGGAATACTACATAAAGAGGCTGAAAAGGTAGAATGGGGCCAGGTTGTGAAGGGTGTTAAAAAATAATATTAGCTGACATTTATATAGTGCTCTATGGTTTGCAAAGCACTGTGCATACATTCTCTCATTTGGTCCTCACAGCAAATACCCAACAGAAAAGCTTATCTTTGATCCCAGATTCAACAGAAAATTTCTGCAGTTTATAGAGAAAAGGAGGAGTAAAGGCTTAAGAAAACTCATGTTAGCAATCATGTGGAAGATGAAATGGAGGGGGGGAAAGTACTTGAAGCAGGGAGACCAAAAAGCAGGGAGCTCACTGAAGCAGTTCAGAGTGGCGGCCATATGAGTGGTGAGAAAGCAACAAAGTGCAGATCATGTGGAGTCAGGACCTGACAGGCTAAATGGGAGAGTGAAGAGTGAAGGCTAAGCCTGGAGGATGGGATGCTCTGGAACGAAATAGGAAAATTAGAAGGGAGCTGGGATGTCATTTCATGTGTTACTTTTTCTGAGCAAGTTTTGCTTGTTAATGGGTTGTAGCCTTCTCAAACCTGCCATGCACTTCTCAATTTTCCCCTTGGGTTATCTTTAACTTTATTTCATCAGAGAGGGTAGTAATCCTTGATTTGAAACCATACAAGCATCACTAGAAGAATATTAATTTTGTTAAATGGCTCTTTGTTTCAGGGAGAACCTTAAAGTCATTAAAAGCATTGCACAATTTCCCCAAAACAATCAAGACTATTCTTTTCCTTCTGTTAAAATCTGGGCCCAGTTAACTGTCTATTGTGTCTGTCCAACACATATGTATGCAACAGTGGACAAATTCTAGAAGCTATCTACTCAATTGCAAATGACAAGCTGGACACTAAGTAATTTTCACCTACTTAGATTTTTATTGTGTATGGTATATATATAATGCATGTATTAGTTTGGTCCAAACCAATGACCTTCACAAGGTGGGGGGAGGCGGGGAGGCAGGAGGGAGAAGAGAGATTTGGAGGAGGGGGAAATTCCTAGTTGTATCATTCTGCTAGCAAAGCAGATAGGGAAATCTGTAATTTAGAATCTTAGAAAGGTGCCTGACTAAATAAGAGAATAAATGTTTTATTCATAATCATATACCTAATAAATATCAGAGTAGGACTACATCTAGGTATTACTGAATTTAAGACTTAGCTTCCATTTACCATAATATACTGTCTAGTATATCTCTAACAACAATCACAATACTTTGAATATAGATGTTTACTAAATGTTTATTGGATTGGATTGTCCTTCGATTCATTCTTAGTGCAAATTAAACTGTAAATTAATTAATGAGGTTACCTTTCTTTCCATGTATCATGCAGTAGAGGTGCAAGTTTGCATATACTTAGGGAATCCCCATTTCATTGATACAGGTTATTCCCTCCATCTACAAAAACTGCTTCCCTGTGCCCTTTGTTCTTGTATTTTTGTGACTGTAATATTAACACCAGGCTCCAAGGGGCACATTTTGGGTCCTCCAGTAGACTATCAACACAGCATCTTTACCTTGATAGGCTCTGATAGAGAGAGTGTTTAGCAGGCACAGCCTTTGAAACGCTGCTCCCTAACATGATGAGACATCAAAGTAAGACTTTAACATCCAAAGGAGCAGAGGTGTCAAACTTCCCACAGGAAAACTCTCAAGTGAGACCAGAATCAAATTAAATTGCATTTGGACAATGTTTAACAAAATAAAGATTCGATACAATTTAGAAAAATTTATCTGTGGTTTTCTAAGTCAATGCATGACCCATAAGGATCTTTTGATTTGAGTTTGGCATATGGAACTAATGGGAAAAACAGAGATAAACACTGGGCTTTGTGAAGTGGAGTTTTTACAAAGCTATGGGTCTCAGTCTTTTCCATGAGTCACTGAAGTCAAGACAACTGGCAATGACCCAGGATCCAGTAGATGAACTTGGTGTCTGCAATACTTGATCAAGCTTCAGCCGGAACAAATTGTTCTCATCCACCCATTCCATCACCTGTGTTAAACTCTGTATTATTACAGTCAGTATATATATATGTGTGTGTTATATGAATGTGTGAATACAAATGTGGTTATTGTTGTTTATCCTTCATTTTCAAAGAGGGTCAATAACATCATGTGTTAATGTCTTACACTTGCAAGTTAATTGGATTGAAGTAAGGAAAAATTGCATAAAATTACCAGCCTCACTTTCCCTTCCAGAGTCATCAAAGTCCAGTAGGACAAAAGTCAAGACTCCTGGTGATGGGGAGGGATGCAATGGATGAACCCAATGATCTCAATGCTTGACCAAGCTCTAAGTGTTCCACATTACCTGCTTCAATCACCTTCATGGTTTTTAAAACAAATTGTTTGTTTTAGCAAAAGTCTAAAAACAAAGAGAGTACTCATTAGCTGTTGTTTGTTGTTCAATCATCTTCAATTGCATCCAACTATTGATGCATTTGGCATTTGGGATTTTCTTAGTAAAGATACTGGAGTGGTTTCCTTCTCCAGATCATTTTACAGATGAGGAAACTGAGGCAAACAGGTTTAAGTGACTTGCCTAGAACCACACAGCTAGTAAGTGCTTGAAATCATATTTGAACTAACAAAGAAGTCTTACTGATTTCAGGTCTGGTGTTCTAGCCAATGCACCACCAAGCTGTGATACAGGAATATAAAGGAATATTAATATGCCTTAAGAAAAGATAAATATGAAAAATTAAGAAAAACATGCAAAGATCTATGAATTGATACAGAGTAAGATAAACAGAAACAAAGAGATAAATATACACAATAACCACAATAATATAAAGAAAAATAATAATGAAAACAAACTAAACTCCTAGTAAGTGTGATGCTTAATCCTAACCAAGGAAAAGTCCCTCCTTTTTATCAAAGACTACAAGTACATCATGTTGAGTACACTGTCTAATCAGGTCACAATTCTGATTGTTTTTGTTTTTTTTTTCTGTTATTCTTTGTTACAAAGGAGGGATCATTTGTGAGAGGATGGGAGAGGTATCTAGAGATGATTGTGATATAAAAACAAAAGGCATCAACAAAATTTATTCTAAAATAAAATAAAATCAATGGGATTCCAAATCTTCTTTAAAATATAGAAAATCATTCCATTTAAGAAAGAAAATCTTAAAAGAAGGAAGGCTTAAAGGAATATGATATAGAAAATGTGCATTTGATTTTTTTAAACCATATACATTTTGATACAGTGTATTTCTGATGCAATGAAATTATATTGCCTTAGAAAGCTTGGAATGACAAGTTAGTAAGCTCCAGAGTTTCAGAGAATTTCCATAAGTTTAAACTTGAAAAATATCTAGAAGGGACTAAAAGATAAATAACAGTAAGAGATGATTGGACTAGACTTTGAAATGGAGTCTTTAGGGAGGAAACCAAGCAACTCTTCTCTTGGCTTATTATAGCAAGCCATATTTAGTGTACTTTCTTGGCTTATGATACCAGAGGATTTTATTGCTTTCACATATAGGTGAAAAAAGGTGGATCAGAATTCCTGATTTCACCAATACAGAAAGCATTCTAGCCATAAAAAAAGCTGGAAAAGATTAAGAAAGAAATTCAGAAGACATGACTCAGCTAAACATTGGAAGGTATAAGGATATGGGTTTACTTTACTTCTGGGAAGCAGGGAATTTGCATATGTTTTATGCAATTACACAAATGATCTTTAAATTCTTTAGCATAAAGATACCCTTCCCCCCAGTGTAGAAACTCCTTCCATCAACCTATAGCAATGATTTAGATCACCTAGACTACCTATGATAGTTTTGGAGAGCTGTCTAAAACAAAGATTGACTTGTCCAAATTTAAATATGTAATATAAATAAGATTTTAATTCTGGTCATCCTGGCTTCACATATAGCACTCAATTCACAATATCATGTTGTCTGAGTTCCCCCTTCAACAAATGCCTCTACTGTATGCTTCCTTAGTGCCAAGGTATATTGTGAATATGTATTAATGTCCACTTAAAACTACTGCTCAGAAGCCTTTACTGGTGCATTTATTTTTACTAATCCAACTAGACACGTTCATTTAAAACAAAAGACATTTAGTTAATTAGCATACCAGGAAAAGTAACATGAAAATTTTCCCCATGCATACACAGAGTATATCTTCCCAGAATACATGGTACCAGAGAACAAGTCTGGAGGACATATACATAAAGAATTTGTGTGACCTATGGACATAAAGCACAACACATAAGAAACACACATGATTCAAACAACCTATACTTCTGCAGCTATATTTAATAATTAAATATTTTCATTAAATTATTTATTAATTAAACTACCAAATCATTTATTTATTAGGTATGTCTGTTTATCTAAATAATTTATTTATTAAATTCTATTAATTTATTTATTTATATAAATATAAAATATATTTAATAGCTAAATTTAATTAAATAATAAATATTTAATAATAATAATATCACTAGAGGTATTACCCTATTCTTTGCTACTGGTAATTGTGTCTCTGTTTCCTTTTAAATATTGTTCTACAATTGTGGTGTCACCACACTCAATTGGGCATCTCTATTTATTAAGTTCCGCCAAGCTGCTCTTTACTACTATCTGCTGGTCTTCAGCCTCTGCAAGGATACACTCTTCTACCATGAACCAGAAGACAGTGGCTAATAAGCCTCTCCCTACCCAGGGAGAATTAAAACTATTTTAATGCATAACCAACTTACTATACTCATCTGGGAGGAGAATCAAAGTCAGAAGAATTCTCTAGGATAGATTAAGCCTTATTCTTTTTTTTCCCTAATTCAAAGTTTCTGGATCCAGTCAACAATCTTCCTTGTTATTTGAAATTTCTTTTAACTTCTGTTAAGTACCCGATTCTCAGCCTCTACACCCAAAACTCAAGTTGAAGACTCCAAATAACAAGGTTCCACAGGAACTGTGTGGCATCTGTGGCCTTGAGGCTTCCCATCATGCTTCTTGACTGGCATGCAAATAAACAGAGACAAAAATAAAAAAGGCTATATCCATATGGCCATTCCACATTCCTGTCTTTATTATGCATATCTGTAGGCAATAAAATCACTCATTTTTGTGCCACAATCTGGTTACCTCATGTCCTTACATAGGTCATATGGATTAAATGTGTTGAATCATAATGAGATCACTATAAAGAACATACACTTGAGATAAAATATAAAGGAGTACATTGAATGAAATAGTATGAGCACACCATTATTGTAATTGCTCTATGCTTACTCATTTCATTTAACTAAGAGTTTTAAAATATTAGCAGTCAGAAAAATATTAAAGCATGAAAGAACGGAGATTATATAATCCTACCCTTATTTTATAAATGAGAAAAGTAAGGGCGAGAGAAGTAAAATGAGTAAAATAGTGATAGAGGGAGGATTAAACTTAGCTGACTTGCAGACCAATGGACTTTCCATTACCTCCCCATTGGAAAGGTTTGTAAGTCAGATAAGTTTAATGTTTACATAAGTGGAAGAGTTCCAAGAGAAAGACTAGTAAGTACACAACAGCAAACATCCCAATTATTTCCCAATTTTACCTGTTAGAATATATTACTAAGTTAACAATGTTCTGTAAAAACTCTTTGCTGTTACAAGCACACCTATCACTCAAGCTGTTTAAAGCAAGCCAAAAATAACAAGTATAGGTATCTGGCACTGTTTTCTGTACCATCCCTCCAGGGTACCATGGATCTTATGGCAAGATCTGTGTGTCCTCTCAGTTTTTAAGCAACAGTGGCTCTAGGGTCATTGCTCTAACATCCTGCAGTTCAACTTTGGAAAGTTTCAGCAAGAGGATGTCAATATCTCTAAGGAGGTCATAGGAAGCAAAAATGCCTGTCAGAAATACTAGACCTGTTCACTTAGAGCTCCAAGAAAGGAAAAGATAAAAAAAGAAAGGTCCTACGAATATCAAACCATTTATAGAGGCAATTTTTTGGTGGCAGAAAGGTTGGAGGAAAAATGATGCCCATCAATTGGGAGATGGCTAAACAATTTGTTACATGGTTATAATGGAATACTATTAAACTAAGAAATAATAAATGTGGAGAATGTGGAGGCATGATAAGATTTATATGAACTGATGCAAAAGTGAATTAATCAAAACTAGAACAATAATATAAAAAATAACAATGTAAATAAGAAAAAATGAAAAAAGCAAAACAGAATACTGCGCAATTATAATGATTGAGTTTGAGCCTAAAGAAGAGATATGGAAATATACCTCCTTTCATTCTTTGAAGAGGTGTGGGCCTCTAGGTATAAACCCTGGTAGGCTTAGTTGCTACACTGCTTAGTTTTGCTAAGCTGATTTTTTCCCTTCTCTTTTATTTCCTTTTTATAAGGGATGATTATTTGAGAATGGGAGTAGGAGACGATATATTGTAGAAAACAAAGGGAAAAAGCCTTTAAAAAAAGAAAAAATAGCAGGTGCCTCTATGCTAGAAAGAAAAGGGCCTTAAGCAAAACTCTGAAAAAGCTGTATATTAAATCGTGAGCTCTTTCAATGAAGGAACTTTTTACTTATTTGTTTGCCTTTCTTTGTATCCTCAGCACTTAGCACAGTATCTGGCACTTAACAGATATTTAATAAATGCTTATTGACTGATTTTACATTCTATATGTGATATTCAACTGACCAACAATCCTCTTACAAGTCTCATCCAGTGATACATCTGAATTAAAACACAGTTAATTTTTTATATTATCTCCATTTTTATCATTTCATGAGTCTCAATTTTTTCTTTTACACAAGGATACATTGCTTATGCCTGTAATTTGTGCTGTTACTCTAAACCAGAGGTCAGCATACTACAGTGAGAGCCAAATCTAGCCCAATGGCTCTTTTAGTATGGCCCACCCATGAGCTCAGAATAGTTTTGCAGTATATATTCAAAATGTAAAAATTCTTAGCTCACTAGCTATATAAAAACTGGCAATAGGCCAAAGTTGGACCTTGAGCCATGGTTTATGGTATGGACCCTTGCTATAAACATATCCATAATGTTAAATCTGACTGACTATCCCTTAACTAAAAACCACAAATTTTCCCCTTGTCAATTAAGTCACCATAACACTAACTATTTAGTTAATATGACTAAACTGAATCTGAGTTTTTCAAAAGTATCACTAAAGGACAGCATTTGAACCTCATGGTCAAAACTAAAATGCAGTTATAATTCTCTGGATAATCACTCAAAAAGTACTAAATGATACTAAATGACAACCACTGCAAATCATGGCTTCATGCAAACACAAAGAAAGCATAGTTTTGCTTATAAATTATTCTATACATGTTTAATACATTTAAGTTTATCTGACAAATTAAAATAGTGAATTATTTTCAATGCATTTTTTAAAAAATGTTCATCTTATGGCCTTTACCATATTGTGTTTTTTGCTTAGCCCTGAGAATCTAAAGGACCATTGGTTCCAATCTCACCTGTGTGACTATGGCCAACCACTTAACTCATTGTAAAATGAGGGTACTGAACTAAATGGTCTCTAAGGTCCATTCTATCTCTCAAATTCTCTGATTCTATTCTTGAGCAGTGATTTTTTAAAATTTAGAGATCTCTAAAGCTACAAAAGGAATAAATTTGTGAAATGATAATAAAATAGCAGTGTTGTACTTTATATATTGCACTTTGGGGACATTTTTTCCCCCAATAGAATGTAGACTCTTTGAAGGGAGTTATGCTTCCATGTTTTTCTTTGCATTCATAGTGACTGTCACATCATAGATATCTAATAGATGTTCATCAATTAATTGACTGACTGATAGAGAACAATATTAAAGGACTAAGTTCATACTATAAAAGAGCTAACTGAAAGAGCTGGAAATCTATTGCCTGGAGAAGAAAAGACTTGAGGTGACTTGAAGGTCATGTTCAAAAATTCAAAGGGTTACTTATCATGTGTAAAATGGATTACAGTTATTCTTCTTGACCCAGAGAAAAAAAATCTATTAACAACGAACAGAAGATTCAGAGAGAAAGCAGATTTGAGCTTGACATAAGGAAAGGAGCTCTTGAGGATTAGAGCTGCACAATTCTGTCTACTATACTAGATCATTCCAATTGTTAGGAAGTTGTTTCTTAGATTAAGTTACAATCCACTTCTTGGCAATGTCTTTCCCTTTCAAACATTCAAGAAAGTCAATGGGTTGCCTTAGGAAATTATTCTCCAATATCAATAGCCTGGGGGGAAAAAAAAAGCTGGATGACCACTTGGGGATGTCATGGAAAGGATCCTTCTTAAAAGTATAGGTTCAACTAGAAGTCTTTTGAGGTAGGTCTACCTTCCTATTCTGAGAATTTTTTGTGAATCAGTGTGGCTTTAGGCAAGTCTATTTAATTTATGTCTATTTCTGCATCATAAGGCCCAGTTCCAAACTTACACGAGGATTTGAGGTTTCAAGGCATGAAAACACACAAAGACTCCAAAAGTTTCATAACTTTTCTTCTATAAAAACTTTGGCAAGGATAAGAGTTTTGAATTGCAACATCCTCACAAAATATAAATTACGACACAAGAAAAAAATCAGGCCCTCATTTCCTGATAAAAACAGTTTTATTTCAACCTGGTAAAAATTAAGGAATCAGACCATTTTTAAAAATCTATTGCAAAAAAAACACAATAGCAACCATGGTCTATTTTTTTTTCATGATTTTGGAATGAAAATAGGATATATTACAAGTTCAATAAGTATTGATTGAATGAATAAGAGAATAAAAGAAAGATATTGAGAACAGCCCTCTATCAGTACCCAAAGCAGGACATCTTTTGGCCTCAGAAATGCCAGTGAGAAGTTGGGTTTCTTTAGTTTGAATAAACTTGATAAAAAGAAAAACAGAGGCACAAGAGTGACATATTGTCAGGGGATGGAGCTAGAGGAACTGCATCATAATGACATTGAACCCTACCAGTTATGGGAGGAAGCCAAGATGGAAGTCAACATCTTACCCATCAGATACATTTTTAGTAATTATTGACATTAATCCCATAAAAGGAAGTGTAATAAAATGAGAGCTGGACTAGGAATTGTGGCAAAGAGTGAAAGCACTGATGAGGAATCAGAGGACATGAGATCTAATTCTAGTTCTACCATATACTACCTTGACCTTAGTTTCCTATTAAATGAAAGGATCAAGCTAGATGAATTTTAAGGAGCCTTTCAACTCAATAACTATGATTCTAAGATAGGAGTTCATATGTCATCTCTGACATTTGGTAACTCAAACAAAATAATATTTGAAAAAAAAATCCTTAACATAGTACTTAATACATAGTAGGTTCTATATAAATATTTATTGCCTTTCCTTCTTGATGAGCAAATCACTGAATCTCTGAGTCTCTATCAGGTCTTATACATGACAGACCAAGAAGTCCCATAAGAAATCAAAAGCCCTCAGTATAATAACTGGCATGAAGAGACAATTTCAGGGGATATAATTCTCACGAATAGCTTACAATTAATATGAAAGCATTAATCAAATAAACTTTTAAAAATAAAAAAGTGCAATAGGACAGCTAAGTAGCACAATGGACAGCACAGTAGGCTTGAAATCAGGAAGACTCGTCTTTATGAGTTCAGACCTGATTTCAGACACTAGCTAGATGAGCCTGGACACGTCACTTAACCAAATTTGTCTCAGTTCCTCATTTATAAAATGACCTGGAGAAGTAAGTGGCAAACTCTTCCATTATCTCTGCCAAGAAAACCCCAGATGGGGTTACAAGGAGTTGGATATGACTGAAAAGACAAATGAAATAGTTACAAGTTTTATTGTTTAAAACAATCATACAATATTCATTTTTCAAAAATGATAATTTAATAGTTTTTCAGCCATGTTTACAACTCTACCAAAACATGATTTTTTAAAATAAATACTTTTTAAATTCAATTAAATAAACATACCTAAATTATCTATTTGCAAGGGACTATGGTAATGTCCTTGATGCCTCAAAAAATACTTTTGATTTACTTTATATATTTGTGCAGTTTGGAAGAATACAAGTTCCTTAAGGGAGGGAATTGTGTCCTTTTTTTAATCCCCAGTGCTTGGCACAGTGCCTGACATATAGGAAGCACCTAATAAATGATTACTGATTAAATTATTGAATATTACATTTTCTGTCCTTATATCTCCAGCACCTATAAACAGAATCTCATACATTGTGGGGAGGTTCTTGTTGAACTGAATCAATATGAGTTGGGGTTTTTTTGAAGTAGTGATGACAACGATAATGGTGAAAGCCTACTATAGATTTGAAGGAGAAAAAAAAAAGTCCAGGAACTGAGGAAATGAAGAGAGCCAAAGGTCTTTCTTACAATCAAATATTTAAACATTCTCCATGTATTTCTCTAAATTAAGGATGGTAAATTTCTAGTGTGCAGTAGAAAGTTATGTTAGAAGGACAGCAGTAATAGGATGGCCTGAATAAAGAGGCATTTTGCAAGCAATCAGTACTTCAGTTAAAAGATACATTAGCTTTATAACCATTAAGATGATAATAGGCAAGACATGGATAGATGATCACAGAATGCCAAAGTAAGGAAGATAGAAGCATTAGTAGGTGATGAGATCAGCAATAGCAGCACTTGGGAAGGCTACAGGGCAGGGAAGTTTTTACTCCCATCTGGGTGATTACAAGACATCACCAAAATACAGTACTGAAGTTTTGTTTGCTGGGTTAAGAAACTGAACATAAATAAATAAATAAATAAGCAAATAAATAAATGAGTAAGTAAATAAATGGAAAAAAAAACACAAATCAATGAATAAATGAATAGATAAATAAATGGATAAATAAATAAATAAATGAGAACTTTTGCTACAGAACCTCTAGGAGAGTCCCAGAACAATTCAAATAAAAATATTTTAAGATCTCACAAAAACACCAGAAATATGATTTCATTAGTCAGGATTAAGTACACAATCAAAAAGTCTATACAGCACACTGCACACAATAGGGGTTCAATAAACCCTTACTTAAAACCTCAGGAGTCAAATCTCTGAAACATATTGCTATTTCTAAGAATTGGAAATTACCTTCCCAACTCTGTCCCAGATTCAGGCATTTTCCCCATCCCTTTCCACCTTCCTTTTGTATATTATCTTCTTTTTCTTTTTCTGATTTGGATCCTTAGAGCACTTAGCACAGTTCCTGGCATATAACAGGCACTAAACAAATATTTACTGAATTGAATTGAATTCTCTTTATCAGTGCTGGACTCAAGAGTCTTGAGATTTCTGGGTTTGAAATTGTGATTTTACAAATTACTAACTAGATAATCATAGACAGTCAATAAGTCTGCACCTCAGTTTCCCTATCTACAAAATAAGAATGATAACAGATATAGTATCTACCTGACAGGGTTAAGGGAAGCCTCAAGGAGAAACATGTGAAATGTTTTGTCAAGCTAAAAATGTTAGAGAAATATTACCTTTTATTAACCCAGAAAGAATCTTGCTTCTTCAGAAATACAAATTTAGACATTTGGGAAGTTTCAGATCAATGGTCCATAAAGCGCAATATTCTATCTCTGGCAGAAGCATCAAATGACATTCTGTAGAAACTGTGTTTGTTATTCATGGTCTTAATAAGTATTTGTTGAATCATTGAATAAATCTTAAAAGTTTAAGTTTATACTCTGAACAATCCTGAATTCTCTTAATCACCTGGTAGGAATTTTACCTTTTTAATTTACTAAACCTTTTTTGAACCCATACATACATATATGAGAACCATAAATATACAGCCCACTGCATAAAGTAACGTTTTTTAAAATTTGCTATAAGCTTAACACTTCCTCTTTTCAAAGGATGAACCATACTTCAAAAATTTAGTAAGAATGTCCACTTTATCCACATGTTTCATAATTTTAAAAGACATTTTGTTAGCATAGTGAACAAAGTACTTAGAATCAATTCAAATCCTGCTTTAGACATTACTTGTGTGACTCTGGGAAAGTTGCTTTCAATTTTTTAATCTGAAAAATAGGGAAAACAATAGAACCTACCTCACAGAATTGTTATAAAGATCATATGAAATAAAATATGAAAAAAGTGCAAATCTTAAAGTTCTATATAAAGGTTAGCTAGTATTAGTATTATTATTATTAATAATTCCTATCACTTTGATAATTTCTTTATTTTGGACTTTTTTCTTTAACTTCTATAATAATAATAATAATATGCAAGCCTTAACTTCTGAACCAGCTTCTACTCCCGCATCACCAAATGTCTTCAGAACATTTCTTCTGACCACTGAATTCATCTCTCTTATACCAATCCTGTTTATCAAATTCACATTTCTATCCATGTATATAACCAGCGATAAAAAGCATTTCATTTCTGTATTTATTTTCCCAGTGTCCCAAAGGTACCTTTGACCTGCACTCATCCTTGATGCTTTCTACTCAATAAAACAATTAGGTGGTACAGTGGAGAGAAGCTTAGGCCTGGAGTCGGTTCTCATTTTCCTGAGTTCAAATCTGACCTCAGATACTTACTATGTGACTCAGGGCTAGTCCCTTAATCTTGTTTGTTTCAATTTCCTCATTTATAAAATGAACTGAAAAAGGAAATGGAAAATCAGTTCAATATCTTAGCCAAGAAAATCCCAGATGGGATCATAAAGAGTAGGGAAAGACTAACATGACTGAACAACAAAAACCAAAGACCTTGAAGTAATATCAATGCAAAACATATATGCGCCAAATGGAACATTCAGATTCTTAAAGAAAAAGTTAAATGACTTACAGGAGGAAATAAATAGAAAAACTATATTAATGGAAGACTTCAACTTTCCCTTCAAATCTAGATGAATTTAACAATAAAATAAAAAGAAAGATATTGAAAAGATGAATAGAATTTTAGAAGTTAGTGTTAGAATCCTAGTGTTAACTCAATGGAATTGATACAATGCTTATTGGTTCACACATTAGAGCAAATCCTTACAAGATGTTAAGTCACTAGTATTGGTAGAAACAATGCTTAAGTTTACACCTTTGAGAATTCACACATTGGCTCACACACTGGAGTTCACAAGTAGGGAGATACACAAAACTTTGTAACTTTGTGAATTCACACCTCCCACAATCCCAATCTCAGAGGAGGAGTCAACTTTTGGGTTCAGACCTTTAAGAGATCATATATAAGAAGCTCTTAGAGCTTCAGTCAGTCAGTCAGCCAGTGGAGGAGATTGAGTCGGAGATGAGCTAGAGGCAGAAGCTGGAAGAGCCAAAAAACAAGCTGCAAGAGCTCTTGGAACCAAGGAGGGAGAGAGGCCTCTAAGAAAGCTAACCAGGCCCAAGGAAAGAGATAAGATTTGGAAGGAGAAAATAAACGTTTGGATTTTATCAGCTGGCTACATTTGAAGTGATTATTGCTTTGAACTGAAACTAAGGCTGCCTCCAGAAACCTCCCTAAGAAACCTGCTCCCAGAGAACCATCATATATTATATAAAAAGAAGAGAACACTACAAGTTAGATATAACAGACTTCTATAGAAAAGTGCATAGAAATAAAAAGGAATGTACTTTCTCAACTGTACATGATGATACATTCACAAAAAATGACCATGTATTTGGGAATAAAACTCTCCCCCCCCCCCAAAAAAAAAAAAAAAACCATAAAAAGGCAGACCTTTTCTTTTCTGACCATAATTCAAAAAAAATTACTTTCAATAAAAAGTTATTGAAATATAGATTAAAAGTTAATTGGAAATTAAATAATCAAATCCTAAAGAATGAGTGGGTCAAAGAACAAATCATAGAAATCACAAATAATTTCATAAAGAGAATGACAGCAATGAGAAAATATACCAAAATTTGTGAGATTCAGTAGTACTTAAGGGGAATTTTGTATCTCTAAAAGTTTATATCAATAAAACAGAGAAAGAGCAACTGGATGAATTAGGTATGCAATTAAAAGAAAAAACTAGAAAAAGAACACATTAAAAATTTCCAAATAAATACCAAATTGAAAATCCTTAAAACTAGAGGATGGATTAACAAAACTTAAAGGAAATCATTGGACTAATATACAAAACTAGAAAGTGTTTTTATGGAAAACTAATAATATAAGCAAACCATTGGGATTAATTTGATGAAAGAAGAACACATCAGTAACAAAAATGAATATATCACCAATGAAGATCAAACTAAAGAAATTAATAGAAGCCCACTTTACCAACTATATTCCACTAAATCTGATGACCTAGAGAACCAACTAAAAACTAGTTGAAACAATTAACAACTTTGACAAAGTTGCAGGTTATAAAATAAATGCATATAAATCATTAAGACTTCTATGTATTATCAACAAACTCTAGCAGCAAGTGATAGGAAGATAAATTTCATTTAAAGTAACTGCGGGCCATATAAAACACTTGGAAGTCTCACTGCCAAAACAAATCTAGGAACAATATGAATGCAATTACAAAATATTTTTATGCAATAAAAACAATTAAAGAATATTAATTGCTCATGGGACCACTATAACAAAAACATCTAAATTAATTTACTTATTCAGTATCATACCAATCAAGCTACCAAAAAAATTATACAAGCTAGAGAAAATAATAACAAAATTCATCTGGAAAAACAACAGGTCAAAAATATCAAGGGAATCAATGGAAAAATGTGAAGGAAAGTAAGTTCCAGTACCAGATCTCAAACTGTATTACAAAGTAGTAATTATGACAACAATTTGAAACTGGGTAAAAAGCAAAGAGTTAATCAGTGAGAGAGATTAGGTATATAATATATAGAAATAAATGACCATAGTAATCTAAGAGTTAATAAATTCGAAGATCCAAACTTTTGAAACAAGAACTCAGTATCTGACAGAAATTGCTAGGAAAACTAGAAAGCAGTTCAGCAGAAACTAGGTGTAGAAAAACATCTCATATCATAAACCAAGATAAGGTTAAAACGGGTACATAATTTAGACATACAGTGGATATCATAAGCAAATTAGAGGAGCATGGAAAATTTTACTTGTCAGATATATGAATAAAAGAAGAATCTATGGCAAACCAAGAGAAAGAGGATCACAGCAAATAAAATGGATAATTTTTTATTGCATTATAGAACAACGCATCCAACATTAGAAGGAAAGCTGCAAATGGTATAGGAGTCGGGGAGGGGGGAAGATTCTGGACAGCGAGTTTCTTTAATAAAGACCTTATTTCTCAAATTGCATCAAAATTTTAAAATATTATTCATTTCCTAATTGATAAGTGGTCAATGGATATAAATGTCCCATTTTCAAAAGAAGCCAAATTACCTATAGTCAAATAAGGGATATAAATAGCTATTGATTTTAAAAAATACAAATTAAAAGAACTCTGAAATAATTGGCTAACATGAAAGAAAAGGAAAATGACAAATGTTGGCAGGGATGTGGAAAAATTAGAACACTGAAGCACTGTTGGTACAATTGTGAACTAATCCAATTATTCTAGAGAGCAATTTAGAACTATGTCCATAGGACTATAAAACTGTATACACCCTTTCATACAATACCACTATTAGGTCTGTATCCCAAAGAGATAAAAGGAAAAAGGACTAGCAACTCTTTTTTGTAGTAGAAAATGATTGGAATTTGAGGGGATACCCATCAATTGGCGAATGGTTGAACAAGTTGTAGTATGTGATGAAATATTCATGTGCTATAAGAGATGACAAATAAGATGGTTTCAAAAATATCTGGGAAGATGTATTTGAACTGATGGAAAATGAAGTGAGTAGAGAACAATATACACAGTAATAGTAACATTGTAATGATGATCAATTTTGAATGCTGACTTAGCTATCCTTAGCAATATAATAATCCAAGACATTTTCAAAAGACTGATAATGAAAAATGCTATCAACCTTCAGAGAAAGAACTGATAGAATCTGAAGGCATATTGAAGCATGACTCTTTTTTTTCTTGCTTTTTCTGCAGCTTAGCTAATATTGAAAAATATGATTTGCATGATTTCACACATATAATTGATTTCTTACTTTCTCAATAGTTATGTGAGAAATAGGAAGGATAAAATTTAGAATTGTTTTTTATTTGTTTAAATGTTTAAAATAAGTAAATAATTTTTCGAGAAATAAGTATAAATCCCAATAGATTTGGGATGAAAAGTGCCATCCACATCCAAAGAACTATAGACTCTGAATGTGGATCAAAGCAGAATATTTTCACTTGTTGTTGTTATGTTTGTTTGATTTTTTTTCCTTTCTCGTGGTTTTTTTTCCCTTTGATCTGATTTTTCTTGCACAACATGAGAAATATGGAAATATATTTAAAAGAATTACACATGTTTAACTTCTATCAGATTGTTTGCTGTTTAGGGGAGGAGAGAGAAAGGGAGTAGGGGGAGAACAATTTGGAACACAAGGTTTTGCAAAAGTGAATGTTGAAAACTATCTTTGCATGTATTTGGAAAAATAAAATTCTATTAAAAAAAAAAGAAATATGTTTAGTCTATTTGTCCCACTGTTCTTAAAATATGAACACAAAAGATCATTAATTGGTCTCCTTACAATCAAACCTTCATATAGCCACCAAATTAATCTTTATATAACAATACTTTTAGTATGCCATTCCTATTTATAAAACTCCACTAGCTCTCTCCATTTCCCATAATATCAAGACTGGAGTCTTCATTTCAACATTCAAGACTACCAAAACTTAACACCTTACTCACTAATCCATCTCCTCTTCTGACTCCTTCCTTATGTATATCCTCCCCTCTGATCAAGCAAGTATCCTCAATATCCCCTACACATGACATTGTGTTACATGAATTGCTCTCTTCTTCTCCTGCCTTTTATTTTTGAATGATTTGAAGATCTCATTGACATGGTTATTCCCTTCACTATTCACACCACAGCTCACAACAGCTTTCTCTCCTTTGTGATTTTCTATGTCCTTTCACAAGTCCACCAGAAAGAATCTACATCCCAAAGATGAAGCATTCCTCTAAGTCTTCTAGCATTTACTGGTTACTTACCCACCTAGCTAGATACCAGCGAGGTAGAGCGGTACATAGAGTAGTATTACTGGAATGAGAAAAACCTGAGTTTAAATTCAGCCTTGGACACTTGCTAGCTATGTGATCCTAGGCAAGTAATTTAATGTCTGCCTCAGTTTTCTCGATTGTAAAAGGGGGGAGAGTAATGATAGCATTTTTCTCCCAGAGGAATTTTTAGGATAAAAGGAAATGAAACTTGTCAAGTGTTTATCAGAATACACGGCACATAGTAAATAAACCTTTAAAAAAATCTATTGTTCCTCCAATTCATCTCCCATTCTGATCTAACATTTTTTCTGCATGGTATCTTTTATTCCATCTCTTAAGAATGATCATTAAATGGTTAACTCAATTATTCCCACTACAAACTCCTTTACTGCCTGATGGATCATATGCAATTTTCAGTCTCCAAAGACTACAATGCTCCATGATCCAGGGCAGTGAAAGTCCTTGAGCTTATTTTGTTTTTGTCTGTGTCCCTAGTGCTTATCATATAGTAAGTTGCTTAATAAATACTTGTGGATTGATTGCTTGATTGAACAGGAGATCAATAGGAAAATACTGGTATTCAAAAGGGGGGGGCAGTTTTATGTCAAGGTAAAATCTGAGATGACTAAAGAAAAGAGCTGAGCAATTTTCCAAATGCAACACAGCCAGCTCAATTTCTTCTATTTGATTCTGGGCCCAGTTCATTGTTGCTCCACAGTGCACGTCCAAGACGTGTGAACTGATGGATTAACTCAATGGATTTACCATCTCACTGCACATCACAGTCTGTGCAAAAGGTATGCTTCAGCCATCTGGTTTTCTTGCATAGATTATTATATATCATCATTTCCCATTCTGCTGCACTTCTCTTTGACTTCACCATTTCCCCAGGAAACTCATCACTGGGAAATCTCATCATCCTATGAGATCCAATCAGCCATGTTACTCACACCACATCAGTACTCTTTGTCCTTCTGAGTAGAGGGAGAAGCTATGAACTCCTCAACCTCCATTTAAGGACAGATCTCTTCTCAATTCCCACCTGGCTGCACTAATTTTGGACTTCTTTGACTTCTACTTCATGCTTCCTGACCTCTCTTCATATCTCCCTTTCAGCTTTTTTTTGTGTATCTTACCCTCTTAAATTGTAAACTTCTTGAGGTCAGGGATAATTTTTCTTTTTCAAATCTGTATTATCAGCAATTTGTGCGGTGCTGGGCACAAAATAGGTGTTTAATAAAAATTTTCTCACTACTGATTATTTGATACATCTCTTTGTAGGACTTATAGATTTGACTGAGGAGACCCAATCTATTATGGTTGTCACTAAAATCAGAATTATGCCATCTACCAACAGGAGCATCCAGAAAAAGTCACCAGTTATAAGGAATGTCTCTTTCATCTGAACAACTTTAGTGAACATATATTGTCCTGTTTTATGCTGCACTAGATAACACTAACTAGAGAAGTGTTGATCAGTTATATTTGTAGTTACCCTAATTAAGAATTCTTATCTGATATTAACATACACATGGGGGAGATCTTATGGATGAGAGCCTTTAAGGGAGTATTTTGGTTAAATGGTATTTTGTTTTTAATAATCAACAAAAAAATAAACAAAATGGGATTTTATATTTTCCATACTAGTAGTTCTCAAAAAGACCATCAAAGTCCCCAAGATACTTTTCAGAGTCCACAAGGCCAAAACCATTTTTATAATAATACTAAAATGTTATTGCTTATTAAACACTCTTTTCATTTCCAATTACATATCTATGTTATTTGTTGGATTTTTTCCATATACCACAACCAAAAAAGCATATTGAAACAGACTGAATGCAAAAGCAGAGAGAAGAATCCAGGTGTCTTTTATTAAGTCAGACTTTAAAGAGATTAGCTTATAAAATAGCTTCCTCTCACTAGATTTTTTTTTTTTGTTTTAAAAATATAGATAAAGGGGATTTAAAAATGTGTGATTTATGTTAACATAGAATGGTTTTATTCCTAGTATTTCTAGATGAATTGATAAGTATTTTTAAATTGTATCAGTTTTAATTTCTGATATGGTAAATAACAATGTAATCCACATAAACAAAAGCTTTTTGAGATCCTCAGTAATTTTTGAGAATGTAAAAGGGTCTTGAGAACATAAAGCTTTAGAACTGCTGCTCTCCACTCTTCAGAAGGAGTATGGTATAGTTTATTTCTGTGACTTTAAGTACTGCCTCTGATATATGTGGCTTTGTGATAGGCCTTCATACAACTTTCCAGTGACTCAGAGAGAACTCTGACTGTACGTTACAGAGGAGTTGCTGAAAAGTTCCTCACAACAAAGTTGTGAGATTAATTTTTTTTAAATCTTCAAACATATTACATATTCATCCCTTTCCAGAGGTGAAGAGTCCACAAGTATTGCTTACTACACGTCTTGCCAAAAATTGAATCTTTTTTCAAAGACAAGTACACATGCTTATGTGTCCCCCTAAACAATTCTAATAGATTAACTGGTCAAAAAAACCATGTTGCTTTAACATAACAACTTATCTTCATTTAAATGATCATTGATCTTACTCTTTGTTACAGATCACTCCAGTTAGCCTAATAGAGAAGTGAAATTTGCCAATCTCTGTTCTCCTCTGGAATTCTTTTTATGGATAACTCAGTCACACTCTATAGCTAATTCATTCATCTAGTAGCTGATTCAACAAATTCATCCCAACATTTTAGCCAACTGTTCCACAAATTCAACTTTGAGCTTCTTTAAAACTCCTGGCAAGTGACATCTGACCCTAATGATTTATTAGCATCTGGCTTGTCAATTAGGTCTAGAACACTCTGTGTACTTGAGCATTGTTTGATCTAATGCCTCTCAACTCATCTGCTTTAAAAGACAAATTGGGATCATAAATCTTCCAAATGCTTTCCTTGGCCAAAAGTTTCAATTTCACAGTACAAGTTCTACTAAACAATTTGCATGTAATTATCTAAGAGAAAGAGTACTCTGAGTGCACTAAAAGAAGTCACAAGAATATAGTGCATTTAGCTTCCCTAGAGAGGTCAAGGAGCCTTTAGTGAATTGATATTGTTAAGGCTATACAGAATTCCATCAAAACATCATTGAATCTTCAGAGATCCTGAACGTGAGTAGGAGCAGTGAGAATAGAAAGTTGGGATGGATACAACAGATACTATTGCAAAATCTACAGATTCTAAGGCAGAATCTATAATAATTTGCATAAGAAAATTGTGATCATGATCTACAACCATATATTCAAAAAAGAAACTTCCACACAAGAGAACATCAAAAAGGCCAATGGATGGTGATATGATTATTAGAATTAAATTCATTTTAAGGACCTACCCCTACTAGTTGCTATAAAAAATCAACTAGAGCAGAGAAATCTATAAGAGTAAAGAACCTAAGAAGATACTACACAGAAAGGACATTTAAAGATAAATAAGATAAAATAAGTGAAGAGCATTGTTATGCATACAAAGAGGCAACCATGGTGCACTGAATAGAGAACTGCCTAGTATTAGGTCCTAACTCTAATATATTTTTTGTGTCCTGTGTGAACCACTGGGCAGATTGATTAGTCAAGCAATAATCATTTATTAAGTATGTACTATGAGCCAGGCACTGTGCTAAGTGCTGGGAAAACAAAGGCAAAACTACAAACCTTGTTCTCAAGAAGCTCCCCATTTAATGAGGGAGGACAACTTGCAAAAACAACTATGTACCTTGTTGATAGAATTGTGAACTGACCCAACCATTCTGAAGATAAATTTGGAATTATGCCCAAAGAACTATAAAACTGTGCATATCCTTTGATCCAACAGTGCCATTACTGGGTCTGTATCCTATGGAAATCATAAAGGAGGGAAAAGGACCCACGTGTGCAAAAAATGTTTGTAGCAGCTCTTTTTGTGGTAGCAAAGAATTGAAAAATGAGCAGATACCTATCAATTGAGGGATAATGAATAAGTTGTGGTATATGAAAGTAATGGATTATTACTGCTATATAAAAATGAACAAGGTGATTTTAGAAAAAAAAAAAAAAAGGTGATTTTTAGAAAGGCCTGGAAAGATTTATACTAACTGATGCTGAGTGAAAAAAGCAGAACCAGAAATACATTGTGCACAGTACAACAAGATTGTGGTATGGTCAACTATGAAAGACTTGGTTTTTCTCACTGGTTTAGTGATCCAAGGCAATCCCAATAAATTTTGGATAGAAAACGAAAAAAATATATACATATACGAGCAAGCTATCCACAGAATAAAATGAAAGTAAGCACCAAAGTAAGGCACTGGATTTGAGAGATCTGAAAAGACTCCCTGTAGAAGATGAGATTTTAGCTGGAACTTGAAGGAAGCCAGAGAAGCCAACAGGTGGAGGTGAGAAGGGAAAACAGTGCTTTAGACGCCAGCTTTTTACACTGTGGTTTGCAACCCCATATGGCATCTTGTAACTGAATGTGGAGGTCATGAAATTATGATTTATTATCAGCAATTTGTATACATGTATACCTGGAGTCACATAAAAATTTCTCAGGTGAAAAGAAGTCAAGTGCTAAAAGTTTAAGAAGCCCTGTTCTAGGTGAGTCTCAGTTGAAGAGAAGATGCTGAATTGCATAAAGGGAGTTTGCCCATACAGAAGTTTCCTATATTGTTAAAACCACAAATACAGTCCCTGTTCTAAGACCTATTCCTTTTTCTATCAATGAGAGGTGGGGAAGAGAGATAATGTGGATGAATGGGTAGAGACTGGTGTAGAAGTTAGGAAGGCCTGGATTCAAGGTTTACCTTTAATACAGGAGACCCAGGATAAGCCATCAATTGCTGATCTTCATTGATGGAGTGAATTTGAGAGAACAGGGATAGAACATAGTGGTGACTGGTTAAGGACAGTCACCTCTCTTTCCATAGTAATATGTTTAGCATCCAATTACATACAAAAATACAAAAGGTATTTCAATATCCTTGAACTATCATATGTCAAAAGAAGTAAGAAATGGAACACAGTGGAAATGAGGGGAAGTGAAAATTCTTGTATTTTTCTTACGTGGAAGAATTCAGGCTAGACAGATTCTCACCCCCTGATCACCCACTCACCATCCAGTCTTCCCAACACAACTCATGTGCTCCATCTCATGGTGGGTTGGGGGGGGGGGAGATAATCAAGAAACAGAAGTAAAGAAAACTTGGACACATAGCTGAAAGATGTTGATGAAAAAATTAGAAAGATTTGACATCTCTGTCACATGGTATGGACCTTGAAAAATGATCACTTTTTTCTCTCATGTTGCATGAAAAATATCCCAAATCTTTCTATAAGGGGAATGGAGATGACCATCAGCAATGATCTAGTACAATTCACACCTAGGAAAGAGACCCCACTACAACCCATCAGATAGAAGGTCAACTGTCTAAAGAGGCATTAACAGCCAAGAGGGGAACAGATTCTTGTTTTTTTATTTTTTTAATTTATTAAACATTTATTAAACAAATGCTTATTGTTTGAAAAGAAATGAGGGGAAGCGAGAAGAAAAAATGTGAGAGGAATGAAGAGTAACCATATGACAGTATCTCTACTCTTAGAGAAAGGTAGACAGGATAACAAGGCAATATTTACCACTGAAAACCTATACAGGATCTTTGTAATCATGGATAAATACAGGAACATCTGGCACTTAGAAATCTCATCTGAGCAGAAGAGACCTCTATCAGGCAAAGTATTATCAGAGGTGACAGACCCCACTGGCCACTCTGTTGTTGTTGCAGTTAGATACTGGAAAGAGAGGAAGGGACATTTTTTAAGCTAAAATCTGATAGGAAAATATAAATTTAGTATTTCCCAGAAGTAGAACAAAGGTGTAAATAGATAATTAAATGAAGATATCTTTGAATAAGTTAGGTAGCATTTTAAAAAAGAAAAGTTTTGAAAATGAAGGCAAAAAAACTCAGTGCTCTAGATATATTGTTGTGAGAAAATGACAGACAGAATAATATAGGAGATGTAAGGACTAGAATGGATAGAATATAAGAAAGTGAGGGGGCAGCTAGATATAGAGCACCAGCCTTGAAGTCAGGAGGACCTGAGTTCAAATCTAGTCTCAGACACTTAACACTTCCTAGCTATGTGACCCTGGGCAGGTCACTTAACCCCAATTGCCTCAGCAAATTTAAAAAAAAAAAGAAAAAAAGAAAGTGAAAGGTATGAAATCAGGCTTTCCTTATTTTGGGGGCTCAGATTTAATAACGGACTCACAAAATTATTAAGTTTGATGAAGGACAAGAGCTTGATTTAGCTGATATTAACTTATGTTCTTTCTTCTGTTTATACTCCTCCCTCCAAAGTAGCAAAGAGGGTTTAATTTTTTAAAGTGGGAAGGGGCTATACATGAAAGTCTTAAGGAAGACCTGGAGAATTATCTACTACCTTTCTTTCCTCTCATTCCTCATACCCACTCTTACTGTCTTCCAACCAACAAATTAACAAAAATTTCTCTCTCCAAGATTATCTATAATTTAACTGCCAAAATCCAATGACTTTTTTTCTAAATTCTTATTCTACTTCAGAACTTTGCAGCTTCTGACATTGTCAACAATGTCCCTCTCCTGACTATTCTTTCCTATGACAATTCTCTCTAATTCTCCTCCTACCAACTAGCCCATTCTTTTTCAGTCTCCAATTGAACCCCCAAATTTTATTTGGGGTATCTTCTTAAAACTTTGTGCTAAACCTTTATTTCTACCTCTATTTTAGTGATTGTTCCTACATGTTCAATTATCATGAACGTCTATAGAGACTTCTAAATCAACATATATAACCCAAGTCTTTCTCCAACTGATTGCTGGACATTTCTACTTAATATCCCATAGGCATCTCACACTCAAGATAACAAATAATAAAGCTGATAATATTTTCCCAAAACCTGTCTCACCAAGTTTTTTATTCATCTTGGGGTCATTATCCTTTTATTAACATAAGTTTATCATTCCCTGGTCATTCTTGACTCATCCTCTCTCATCCCCTTTTCTCATGCTCCCTTTTCCCTCACTCCCATGGCCACCATCCCTACTTTAAGCCCTCATTGCCTTTTATCTGGATTACTACAATGGCCTCCTACTTACTCTCTGAACTGCCAGTCCTATATATAGCAAGCACACTATTTTGTACTCACTAGGCATTTAATAAATCTCTTGATTTGGGAAAGGGAATAAACATTTATATAGTACCTACTATGTGCCAAGCACTGTACTAAGTTTCACAACAAGTCTGTGAAGCAGGTGATATTATTATGCTCATTTTACAGTTGAGGAAACTGAGGCAGAGAGATTAAGTAACTTGCCTAGAATCACGCAGCAACTAAGTCTTGGAGGCTAGGTTTCATCTCATGTCATCTTGACTATAGTCCCAGAATTCTATCCCTTGTGTCAACTATCTGCCTCTACACCATACAGTTGCCTGAATTGAATGAAATGATAAACAAGGTGATTTTTAAAAAGTTACAAGTGACATAATAATAACTAAGCAACAGTAAAGGCCCAGATGAGGTTATGCCACAAGAATATGTAATAGAAGAAATCAATATCTATGAAATCAAAATGTTCAGGGAAGATCTTTCTGAATAAGAAAGGGTCTTCCAAAATCTTCATTTAAATTAGATCTCTTTCTCCCACTCTCAGCCTCATAAATGTGTTCTCCCCAACTTGTCAGAGCTCTTTGGACATTATAAAAGAGTCCAAAGAAGTAACAGAATTCCAAATGGTGTGTGTGTCTGTGTGTGTGTATGTACAGGCAAACAAATTTTTTCTGCTCTGAACCTGTGATTTCTGGTGCTAAGGAATTTAAGGTCTTTCTTAAGAATTTTAAAATTGACTGTATGACATAGGAGACACTGTGCCCTCATCAGAGAAGATGCTGTGTTCTATTAACAAAGAAAAACTGAATTAGCCCAAAAGAAACTCAAGATTGCAAAGCTAGAGAGTCCACCTTAAATGTACAAAGGGACTGTGTCCAACCTGTGGCAGAGTATTCCAAGTTCCTATTGGCTGACCATAATTGGACATCCTGTAACTTTTCTCTAACATAGGTTTGTCATTTCAGTACTCTTTGAGAACAAAGGATAACAACCAGCTAAGGAACTCCAAAGATAAAACTTCTTTAACTGATGAAGGTCAGTTCAAAACCTGTTCTGCAACTGACAACATTAATGATAAATACATGCATACATATATGCATGTATATCTGTGAGAAAGAAATGAAGGAAGGAAGAAGGAAGTGAGGGAAGGAAAAGAGGGAAAGGAGGGAGGGAGGGAGGGAGGAAAAAGGAGATGAGAGAGGGAAGGAGGAAGGAAGTAAGAAGAAAGAAAGAAATCAACATCCCTTAGAGTGATAACTATGCCTGTATGATCATCCCCAAAAAGGTTTGATAAATGAGGGTTCATTTTAGGCCCTTAAAAAACATGCTGACTTGATGACCTAGCATGTAATATGAATAAGTGATTCAAACAGATTCAAACCACAAACATTTCAGTTGACATTCTTAGTGGGTTCTTCAGAAACCAGAGTTCTCTTTATCTTAAGTGTGGCCAAGTGATGCATGTAGATATTTTTTCTTCAAACTGTCCCTTTCCCAGTGAGCGTAGGAAAAAGCCTTGCAGCAGAATTCAGTGTGAACAAATCATTAGAACTACAGCAAGAATGTAAAGTACAACTCAGTTCTGTGGCAAGCCCTCAAGTCTGTATGTAACCTCCCACTGAGTATCTGAGAGTCTTTTAAAGGTTGTTTTCAAACTTAGTTCAATTTCATTTCCCTCCTCCCCAGAGCTCAAACTTATGGATGGCTGGTAGTCAAGAGCAATTACTTTTTTATCTTCATATTTCCAGGACCAATCACAGTTACTTGTACCTAGTTGTTAAATTTTATTAGACCAACTTAAATCTAGTTACTAGCCAATTGTGGACCTACTTTCAGCCCTTGAAAAATTAAGAGATGGGTCAATATAAGTCTTAAGAAACACAAAGGAAAGCATTCATTTTCATAGGTCCTCTATATCCATATGAGAGATAATAAATGCTTCTAGGCCAAACAACAGCATTGGTTGACAGGGGATTCTTAATCTTAATGTTTTACAATATCATTTGCTAGAAGAAATATATATTCTAGCCTGAAAATTCCTGAAGTTTGAGGCTTCAAGGTACATATATCCAATTAGTTCCTTTAATCTAATTAATTACTTCATTACATCTATCATTAAGAAATTATGTATATTAAATTTGCCTAGAATTTGCCTATTTGTCTTGGGCTTTCATTAGTTATACATCTAAAAAGATTCAAAGGGTAAATGAAAACTCAAAATATTCATATGTCAAGAACTGTATTATTTAATGATAGAAGGGATGTGGAAAAACTGAGATACTAATGCAATGTTGGTGGAATTTTTAAAATAATCCAACCATTCTGGAGTGCAATTTAGTACCATGCCCAAAGGGTTATCAAATTGTGCACACCCTTTAATCCAACAGTATCACTACTAGGTCTGTATTGCTAAGAGATCACAAAAGGGAAAACAACCAACATGTGCAAAAGTGTTTGTAGCAGCACTTTTTTGTAGTGGCAAGGAACTAGGAACTAAGTAGATGCCCATTAGTTGGTAATATGGTTGAATAAGGTATGATATATGAATGCAATATTATTGTTCTATAAAAAATAAAGAGCAGGCTGATTTCAGAAAAGCCTAGAAAGATTTACATGAACTGATGTCAAATGAAAAGAGCAGAACCAAGAGAACATTGTACATAGCTGTGGTGTTCTTTTTTATAATATGTGATGGTTCTCTGTGGGCAGGTTTTTTGGGGAGGTTTTCTGGAGGCAGCCTTAGTTTAAGTTCAAATCAATAATCACTTCAAATGCATCCAGCTGATAAAATCCAAACGTTTATTTTCTCCTTTCAAGTCTTATCTCGTTCCTTGGGCCCGGTTAGCTTTCTCAGAGGCCTATCTCTCTGCTTGGTTCCAAGACCTCTTGCAGCTTGTCTTTTAGCTCCTTCAGCTTCTGCCTCCAGCTCAACTCTGATTCGTGGCTTCTCGGTCTCCAACTGACGCTCCCCTGTTAATCTTTTCAACTGACTGATTGAAGCTCTAAGAGCTTCTTTATATATGATCTCTTAAAGGTGTGAACCCAAAGGTTGACTTTTCCCCTCAGAGAGTGGGATTGTGGGTTTCTGATTTGTGAATCTCCCAAACTTGTGAACTCCAAAGTGTGAGCTAATGTGTGAACTCTCAAAGGTGTTAACTTAAGCATTGTTTCTATCAATACTAGTGACTTAATACCTTGTAAGGATTTGCTCTAATGTGTGAACTGATAAGCATTGTATCAATTCCATTGAGTTAACACTAGGATTCTAACACATAGCAACAACAAGATTATATGATGATCAACTATGATGGATTTGGCTTTTTTCAACAATGTGCTACTTCAAGGCAATTCCAACAGATTTGTGATAGGAAATATTGATAACATCCAGAAAGAGAACGGTGGAACATGAATGGATTGAAGCACTTTTTGTTGTTGTTGTTTGTTTACTTATTTACTTTTTTTTTTCTTTCTTATGTTTTTTACCTTTTGATCTGATTTGGGGCAGCATGATGAATATGGACATATTTAACAAGAATTACACATGTTTAATCTATATCAAACGGCTTGCTATCTTGGGCAGGGGAAGGGGAAAGATTTGGATCATAGGGTTTTGCAGAGGTGAATGTTGAAAACTATCTCTGCATGTATTTGGAAAAAACAAAATATACTATTTTTAAAAAGAAACCGCATCATTTACACAACTAAACATATGTACCTCTATAACCAAAGTTATGGCCAACTGATGTAACTATAAAGCAAAAACAAAGATAATCAATGAAATAGATTAAAATAAGAAAGAAACTTCTTGTTATCAAAAGGCAACTGTTGAGATATCATAAAAAGAATAGATTTGCAGTCAAGACCTGCATTCAATCCCTATAGCTACCACTTCAACTAGTAACTTAAATACTCTATGACTCAGTTTCTTTGTCTGCCAAATGGAATAATAATTATACTTCTGACCTTAATAAAGTCTTGATGATTATTCATGGTATATTAACTTTACAACATTGTTTTGAGAATCAAATGAGATTAATTAATAATTAAGAAGCTTTTATTAATCTAACAGCAATCAACAAGTATTTATTAATTGCCTACAATGTGTCAGAGACTATACTAAGCATTGGAGATAGAAAGACACAAATAAATGAGCCGTGGCTGAAACTTACTTCATCTGGAAATAAGAACTTCATCATAGAAAGAACTTTGGGGGACTTCCGGTTAAGATGGCGGAGAGGAGGCTCACAGCTGCATAAGCTCCACGCTTTCTCTCACTATCCATTTCATTACAAGCCTCTGAATCAATGCTTGACTGAAAAAAACCTACATATAGTTACCAAGAGAAGCCATCCTTGAGATCCACCAAGAAAGGTCTGTCTTTACTGGAGGGCTGGGGCGGTTTTAGATCGGGCGCAGGCGGCGGGCAGTGGCAGTGAGGGCACAGGAGCAGACTGGAGAGGGGGTGGAAAGTGATCGTAGCCGTCTCTGCGGGGAGAGCTTTGCTACAGGTTTGGATACTTTCCTCCGGCAGCAAGTCAACAGCCCAGCAGAGAAGCTAAAAACACCGGGGCTGAAGAATACAACCCCAAACAGCTGGAGTCTCTCGGGACCTGGCCGCCCCCCTCCCCCCCCACAGTGACTCAGCACGCTTTGGGATCTCAGAGCGCAGGCGCAGCACAGTCCTGCTAGTGCCTCACTGCTGCCCCCTGCAGTCTGTAGAGGAAGCTCGATAACACACCCAGCCCCGCCCCAAAGAAAGACTCCAGTTTTTTCTGTTTTTCTTTGGTAGTTTGTCTCTGATTAATAGACAGAATGAGCAAGAAGCTAAAGAGGACTTTAACCCTTGACAGCTTCTAAACAGATAGAGAGCAGACTCTAAATCCTGAGGAGACTAAAAACAGGCAGTCCCCAGGTGAATCCCCAAAGGAGGAGATCGTCTGTTCCTCAGCACAGATGAACCTCATAGAAGTGATTAAAAAGGCTCTCACAAGGGAGCTAGAAGAAAAATGGGGAAAGCAGAGTGAGGCTTGGGAAAAGGAGAGGGAGGCTTGGCAAAAGAGCCTGGAGAAAGTTAAAGAGAGAGTGGATAAAGAAGTAAAATCCTTGAAAAATTGGATTAGTGAACTGGAAACAGAAAACAGCTCTCTAAAAAACAAAATTGGCGAAATGGAAAAAAATTCCACAGAACAAAAGAACTCAATTGGACAATTAGAAAAAGATTTTAAAAAAGTGAGTGAAGAGAATACTTCACTGAAAATCAGAATTGAACAAGTGGAATTGAATGACTCGAGGAGACAAGAAGAATCAGTCAAGCAAATCCAAAAAAATCAAACAATGGAGAAAAATGTGAAATACCTTCTGGGGAAGACAACAGACCTGGAAAACAGATCCAGGAGAGACAATCTGAGAATCATTGGACTCCCAGAAAAACATGATGAAATAAAGAGCCTGGACACTGTCTTCCAGGAAATTATCAAAGAGAACTGCCCAGAAGTCATAGGAACAGAGGAAAAAATAAACATTGAAAGGATTCATCAATCACCCACTGAAAGGGATCCTAAAATCAAAACACCAAGGAATATAGTGGCCAAATGCCAGAACCCTCAGATGAAAGAAAAAATATTGCAAGCGGCTAGAAAAACCCAATTCAAGTATCAAGGAGCCACAATAAGGATCACCCAGGATCTGGCAGCATCCACATTAAAAGATCGAAGGGCCTGGAATATGATATTCCGAAAGGCTAAGGAACTTGGTATGCAACCAAAAATAACTTACCCAGCGAGAATGAGCATCTTTTTCCAGGGAAGAAGATGGACATTCAACGAAGTAAGCGAATTTCATCTATTTCTGATGAAAAAACCAGAACTTAACAAAAAGTTTGATCTACAAATATAGAACTCAAGAGAAATCTAAAAAGGTAAAGATTAATCTTGGGAACTATATTTTGACTATATAGATGTATAAAGAATACATGTATACCTTGTTCTAGAAATTGATGTGGAAAGGACATTGTACCAGAAAAAGGGTAAAGTGGGGGTAGTACATCTCATGAAGAGGCATAGGAAACCTATTATATCTGAGAGAAAGAATGGAGGGGGATGAATATAGTGGGTATCTTACTGCCTTCAGAATTGGCTTTAAGTGAAAAATCTTAAGACATATTCAATCTATGGTGAAACTTCTCCCATCTCATTGAAAAGTGAGAAGGGAAAAGTGGAAAGGGAAGGAATAAGCTAAGCGGAAGGGAATACGGGAACTGGGAGGGAAAGGGGTAAGATAGGGGGAGGAACTCTAAGGCGGGGGGAGGGACACTAAAAAGGGAGGGCTGTGAGAAGCAAGGGGTGCTCACAAGCTTAATACTTGGAAGGGGGGAAAGGGGAAAGAAGGGAGGAAAGCATAAACCGGGGTTAACAAGATGGCAAGTAATACAGAATTGGTCATTCTAACCATAAACGTGAATGGGGTAAACTCCCCCATAAAGAGGAAGCGGTTAGCAGAATGGATTAAAAGCCAGAATCCTACAATATGTTGTTTACAGGAAACACACCTGAAGCGGGGAGATACATGCAGGTTAAAGGTAAAAGGTTGGAGCAAAATCTACTATGCTTCAGGTGAAGTCAAAAAAGCAGGGGTAGCCATCCTGATCTCAGATCAAGCTAAAGCAAAAATTGACCTAATTAAAAGAGATAAGGAAGGACACTATATCTTGCTAAAGGGTAGCATGGATAATGAAGCACTATCTATATTAAACATATATGCACCAAGTGGGGTAGCATCTAAATTCTTAAAAGAGAAACTAAGAGAGCTGCAAGAAGAAATAGACAGTAAAACTATAATAGTGGGAGATCTTAACCTTGCACTCTCAGAATTAGATAAATCAAACCACAAAATAAATAAGAAAGAAGTCAAAGAGGTAAATAGAATACTAGAAAAGTTAGATATGATAGATCTCTGGAGAAAATGTAATGGAGACAGAAAGGAATACACTTTCTTTTCAGCAGTTCATGGAACCTATACAAAAATTGACCATATATTAGGACATAAAAACCTCAAACTCAAATGTAGTAAGGCAGAAATAGTAAATGCATCCTTTTCAGACCACGATGCAATGAAAATTACATTCAACAAAAAAGCAGGGGGAAGTAGACCAAAAAATAATTGGAAACTAAATAATCTCATACTAAAGAATGATTGGGTGAAACAGCAAATCATAGACATAATTAATAACTTCACCCAAGAAAACGATAATAATGAGACATCATACCAAAATGTATGGGATGCAGCCAAAGCGGTAATAAGGGGAAATTTCATATCTCTAGAGGCCTATTTGTATAAAATAGAGAAAGAGAAGGTCAATGAATTGGGTTTGCAATTAAAAATGCTAGAAAAGGAACAAATTAAAAACCCCCAGTCAAACACTAAACTTGAAATTCTAAAAGTAAAAGGTGAGATCAATAAAATTGAAAGTAAAAAAACTATTGAATTGATTAATAAAACTAAGAGTTGGTTCTATGAAAAAACCAACAAAATAGACAAACCCTTAGTAAATCTGATTAAAAAAAGGAAAGAGGAAAATCAAATTGTTAGTCTTAAAAATGAAAAGGGAGAACTCACCACTAACGAAGAGGAAAGTGGAGCAATAATTAGGAGTTACTTTGCCCAACTTTATGCCAATAAATTCGACAACTTAAATGAAATAGAAAAATACCTCCAAAAATACAGCTTGCCCAAACTAACAGAGGAAGAAGTAAATATCTTAAACAGTCCCATCTCAGAAAAAGAAATAGAACAAACTATCAATCAACTCCCTAAGAAAAAATCCCCAGGACCAGATGGATTTACATGTGAATTCTACCAAACATTTAAAGAACAATTAACTCCAATGTTATATAAACTATTTGAAAAAATAGGGATTGAAGGAGTCCTACCAAACTCCTTTTATGACACAGATATGGTACTGATACCTAAACCAGGTAGGCTGAAAACAGAGAAAGAAAATTATAGACCAATCTCCCTAATGAATATTGATGCTAAAATCTTAAATAAAATATTAGCAAAAAGATTACAGAAAATTGTCACCAGGATAATACACTATGACCAAGTAGGATTTATACCAGGAATGCAGGGCTGGTTCAATATTAGGAAAACTATTAGCATAATTGACTATATCAATAACCAAACAAACAAAAACCACATGATCATCTCAATAGATGCAGAAAAAGCATTTGATAAAATCCAACATCCATTCCTAATAAAAACACTTGAGAGCATAGGAATAAATGGACTTTTCCTTAAAATAGTCAGGAGCATATATTTAAAACCATCAGTAAGCATCATATGCAATGGGGAAAAACTGGAACCTTTCCCAGTAAGATCTGGAGTGAAGCAAGGTTGCCCACTATCACCATTATTATTTAATATCGTATTAGAAACACTAGCCTCGGCAATAAGAGTCGAGAAAGATATTAAAGGAATTAGAGTAGGCAATGAGGAAACCAAACTATCACTCTTTGCAGATGATATGATGGTATACCTAGAGAACCCCAGAGATTCTACCAAAAAGCTATTGGAAATAATTCACAATTTTAGCAAAGTAGCTGGCTACAAAATAAATCCCCATAAATCCTCAGCATTTTTATACATCACCAACAAAACCCAACAGCAAGAGATACAAAGAGAAATTCCATTCAGAATAACTGTTGATACCATAAAATATTTGGGAATCTATCTACCAAAGGAAAGTCAGGAATTATATGAGCAAAATTATAAAAAAGTCTCCACACAAATAAAGTCAGACTTAAATAATTGGAAAAATATTAAGTGCTCTTGGATCGGCCGAGCGAACATAATAAAGATGACAATACTCCCTAAACTAATCTATTTATTTAGTGCTATACCAATCAGACTTCCAAGAAAATATTTTATTGATCTAGAAAAAATAACAACAAAATTCATATGGAACAATAAAAAGTCGAGAATCTCAAGGGAATTAATGAAAAAAAAAATCAAATGAAGGTGGCCTAGCTGTACCTGATCTAAAATTATATTATAAAGCAGCAGTCACCAAAACCATTTGGTATTGGCTAAGAAATAGATTAGTGGATCAGTGGAAAAGGCTAGGCTCACAAGACAGAATAGTCAATTATAGCAATCTAGTGTTTGACAAACCCAAAGCCCCTAACTTCTGGGAAAAGAATTCATTATTTGATAAAAACTGCTGGGATAATTGGAAATTAGTATGGCAGAAATTAGGCATGGACCCACACTTAACACCATATACCAAGATAAGATCAAAATGGGTCTATGACCTAGACATAAAGAACGAGATTATAAATAAATTAGAGGAACATAGAATAGTTTATCTCTCAGACTTGTGGAGGAGAAAGAAATTTGTGACCAAAGATGAACTAGAGACCATTACTGATCACAGAATAGAAAATTTCGATTACATCAAATTAAAAAGCCTTTGTACAAATAAAACTAATGCAAACAAGATTAGAAGGGAAGCAACAAACTGGGAAAACATTTTCACAGTTAAAGGTTCTGATAAAGGCCTCATTTCCAAAATATATAGAGAACTGACTCAAATTTATAAGAAATCAAGCCATTCTCCAATTGATAAATGGTTAAAGGATATGAACAGACAATTTTCAGAGGATGAGATTGAAACTATTACCACTCATATGAAAGAGTGTTCCAAATCATTATTGATCAGAGAAATGCAAATTAAGACAACTCTGAGATACCACTACACACCTGTCAGATTGGCTAAGATGACAGGAAAAAATAATGATGAATGTTGGAGGGGATGCGGGAAAACTGGGACACTAATGCATTGTTGGTGGAGTTGTGAATGAATCCAACCATTCTGGAGAGCAATCTGGAATTATGCCCAAAAAATTATCAAATTGTGCATACCCTTTGATCCAGCAGTGTTTCTATTGGGCTTATATCCCAAAGAAATACTAAAGAAGGGAAAGGGACCTGTATGTGCCAAAATGTTTGTAGCAGCCCTGTTTGTAGTGGCTAGAAACTGGAAAATGAATGGATGCCCATCAATTGGAGAATGGCTGGGTAAATTGTGGTATATGAATGTTATGGAATATTATTGTTCTGTAAGAAATGACCAGCAGGATGAATACAGAGAGGACTGGCGAGACTTACATGAACTGATGCTAAGTGAAATGAGCAGAACCAGGAGATCATTATACACTTCGACAACGATATTGTATGAGGACATATTTTGATGGAAGTGGATTTCTTTGACAAAGAGACCTGAGTTTCAATTGATAAATGACGGACAAAAGCAGCTACACCCAAAGAAAGAACACTGGGAAACGAATGTAAACTATCTGCATTTTTGTTTTTCTTCCCGGATTATTTATACCTTCTGAATCCAATTCTCCCTACGCAACAAGAGAACTGTTCGGTTCTGCAAACATATATTGTATCTAGGATCTACTGCAACATATCCAACATATAAAGGACTGCTTGCCATCTAGGGGAGGGGGTGGAGGGAGGGAGGGGGAAAAAAATCGGAACAGAAACGAGTGTCAATATAATGTAATTATTAAATAAAAAATTAAAAAAAAAAAGAACTTTGAAAATTCTAATGTATTATATATGTGTCATTCATTAATCACTATCATCATCAATATTTTAATTATTAAAGAAGCTTCATTTTGGAAAAAATGCAGGAAAAGGATAGGAAGATAACAAAAAAAAATCTAGAAATTATTGAAAATAGCTATTAAAGGCTCTACAGTATTTGTTCAAAGAAACTGGGAAATAAGAAACAACTTCCTGATCCACTTTTCCCATGGATTTAATTTAAAATAAATTCCAATGTTTTTTTCATCATCCATTTTTTGAGAAGCATCACCATTTTGTTTTATTTTTTAATAAGCCATACAAAATTATTCAACAGGGCACAACATACCTTCTGGGGGGGTCCCAATACTGCTCCCAAGGCCTAAAATAGCCATTGAATGGTTTCTAGGCTCTAGCATCACAGCAGATTCCTGCCCTCTTTCCCAGTGGGGCACTTTGACAGGTTCCAGATGGACATTCTCTAATCCATCATTTTTCAGATTCTGGTACATAATTTGAATAGCCTTTTCTAGGTTTTTGGAGCCACTGAGTCTAGGTCCAACGGTGTCAACCAAAAGTGCCAGTCTTTCATAGGATCTGTTCTGGGCCTTGCCACACACAGCAAGATCTATAATGGCCTTAGCAACATCTTGGTAACCTGCTATTTCTTCTTTTATTTTTCTAAATGTGTTCATGTGGCCAACATCTTCACACAAAGCTTTTCCAGAGCATGAAGGTAAAAGGTGAAACACACCCATGAAAAGGAAGATGAGAGGAGCCATTGTCTTTCCCTCCTGTAAGAACCTAGAGGAAAAAGAAAAAGTTACATGTAGGAAACAATGTCACTTGCCAATCAACCATAGTATAATTCTAGAGAAAACAGAGAAGAATTGTGTAAGGAGAAAGATCCAGTATGGGGTATAGTCACATGAACAAATGCTACAAAGAATTCAAGACAAAGTCATTGACTTCCAGACTAAAATATCAAGGTTAATACAAAAGGCTTAAGCTATAGGGAAAACATGGTGTTTTTCAGGGCTTAAGATCATTTTACTTTGGGTGCCCAGGTTTGCTAAAGAGGAAAAATAACATGAAAGGCAAATAAGATGGTGATTGTTCACTTTACAAAAAATTTAACTACGATACCTTAAAAAAAAAAAAAAAAAAAAAAAGGAGGTCCAAAAAATTACCTATTTTAAGAGAGAAATTTTAGAGAGGCATTTCAGATATAAAATTATCAAAACCTTCATTCAATAATGACCCAAGTACAAATTAGCAAGTGTACAATTATTTAAGTTAGATTAGAATCACCTTAGAAGTGATGGTGGTGATATAATAGTAGAAAGTGTTGACATTATTTTTAACGAACAGATGCTTAAGAAAAATTGTAACCAAATAAAGATGAATGTACTTGAAACCTGCCCCTTCTTCATTTTTTTTTATTTCTGTTGAGCTACCCAGTGTAAAGATTCATAATTTTGAAACCACTTTTAATTTTTTTTCCCTTTCCTTCCCCTTCCTCTCTCCTTCAACAATACTCCCCACTCCAAATCTATTTCAAGGTTTTGTCAGTTCAACTTCTACAACATCTTTTGCCTCTGCCTCTTTTTTTTTACATGAACACTTCTACTATCTTTTTGAAGTTCACATCACCATTTCCCTGGGCTATGGCACTATCCTCATATCTTTCTTCAGTCCCACTCTCCTGTTCAAAACATCCTCCAAAATAATAGTTTTAAGCGCTAAAGTTCAAAAGTACACTTAAGATTTTTGGGATATATATAGGATGCCTTTCAATCAATCAATGAATTCAAGCAATAAATATCTATTACATGTCTACAGATGTTTATCACATGCTCTAAATATTTCCTCAGTGCATTTACAGCAAAATTTTATTTACTAAAAACACAACTGACTCTTGGTTCTTTAGAAATAGCTTTATTGTTTAATGTGTGCCAATGAAATTAACAGTCTGCTATGAATTCAGAAAACAGCAAAAAATGGCATAGATCATGATATAGTGTTGGCAGTGGGTGCATGAAGACCTGGGATTGATTTCTATCTCTGACCCTAGCTGAATGATCTTGGGCAATGCCTTGACCTCTTGGTGTTTCAGGCAACCTTGAGGATTTCTCTGTTAATTTTTTTTAGAAAAGTGGTAGATCAGTTCATACTAGGGATTTTAAACTCAAAAGTCATTTGAATAGTTGATTATGAATGCAAAGAAAGGTAATATTTTTCACTCATTAATAAATATATCATCTGCATAATTATCTGAATTCATACCCAAAATAGGTAGTCTGATCTTGACCTCTAAAAACATGTGATAAATAAGATGTGCAAGAAGACATTTAAACAAACAAAAAGAAAAGACTGGAGGGAACAACTAAACCTCATTCTCATCTGAACTGGTCAAAGCAGGGAAGAATTCACACACACTCACACACACACACACACACACATACACACACACATTTTATAAAAAAAAAATACATTTCACTCAATAGTGAAAAAGGAGAGGAAAGGGAGAAGGAGGAATTTAGACAGTAGATTATTGGAGTGAATAATCCTAAGAGGGAAGAAATAACTAAGGATGTTCACAAATATTTATAGCTCTTTCTACAGTGGCAAAAAATTGGAAATTTAAAGGCTACTCATCAATTGTGTAATGTCAAAACTAGTTATGATATATAAATGTGATGGAATACTAATGTGCTATAAGAAATGATGGTGTGAAATGATCCCCAGTGAAACCAGGGGATGATTGTATGAATTGAGGCAGAGTGAATTGAGTAAAAACAAGAAAAAAAATATATATAACAATATAATAATAAAAAAAAACAACTTTGAAAAAAAAAAAACACTGATCAGCATAAAGATCAAGTTGATTGCAGAGGACTTATGGTGAAACATAATACCCACCTCTTAATAGAGAGACAAAGGACTCAAAATTCAGAATTAAATATATAGATATATTTGGACATGACCAATGCCATTTTTTCTTGCTTTATATGTATATGTTTTTAACAAGTTTTATTTTTCTTTCCTTCTCAATTGAGAGAGTTGAGGTGAAAGTGAAGAAGAAAATGTATTTTTTCCAAATTGAAAAAAATATTTTTTAATTTAATAAATAGAAAACAAACTACAGGCAACATATGTTCAAGAGAGCTGTTCCCTGGGCTGTCAGAAAAGTAATGCTATTGATTCTAATGATACCCTACTATGAATGGAGTTTTGGTTCCTCTACAATCTACAGCAATGGTAAAGTTAGGTCTCAAAAGGAAGGAGCATAGTTCAATAGGAAGAGCACTAGGTTTAACCTCCTAAGCCTTAAACATGAACTCACCATTTGAAAATGAATAAAGCATTTAAACTCTCCATAACTGGAATACCTTATCATGTGCTATTTTTAACTAAGGAGAAAAATACCTGGCCTAGCTATTTTATAAGATTGTATGGGATGGAAAAGACTTTAAGGATGATCAAATCTAATCCAGTAACTTTATCTATGAAGAAACTAAGAATTGGGACTGTTTAAGTGAATTGCTTGATATTGCAATATTATTAAGAAGGATTAGAACTTGAAGCAAAATTTTATGTCTCCCAGGTAATCTATATCATGTTACCTCCCCAGGAAAGCTGCAAAGGAGATTCATTATAAAAGCTGAATATATATAGTTAAAGTCTTCAAAGTGGTAGCTTAATAATAATTAACATTTATAGAATGTTTCAGTATGTAAAAGAGCTTCTCCTCTAATGATCTTTTGAGATAAGTGGCACATGTATTAGTAGCTGAACTTCACAGATGAATAAATTGAGGATCAGATTAAGATTAACTACTACAGACCAGACTCAATCTCAGTCTCTGACTTCAACTCAAGCATTATTTTCACTAGACCAAATATAAAAAGAAATGGTTCCTGGTCTTTATCATTACCTCAGTGACCCTTTTGCTATAGGATAGTTTCTGATCCGATCAAAATGTACACCACTACATCCTGCCATCTAGGGGGAAAAGGAGGGGAAAAATTGGAACAAAAGTTTGGCAATTGTCAATGCTGTAAAATTACCTATGCATATAACTTGTAAATAAAAGGCCATTAAAGTAAAATAAAATAAAAATAAAAATAAAATTAGTAATGCTTTTTAAAAAATGTATACCACTAGAGAGCAATTTATCTTTGAAAATATGAAATGATTTTTAAAAGAACAAAAAAACCCTTTATCTATTCATTCAAATAATCACATCAATATCTTCTCATTAGACAATCTCTAAGTATTCTGCAAACATTAATTAGCTTCCTTGCAACATTTTTATAAAATGGGATTAAAACTATATAATCAGAGACTTTTCAAGACAGAAGGAACCTTGTAGATCATCTCTTTCATCCACTTATTTTGGAGAAAGTTAATAAAAAGATATACCCTGATTTTCACAAATGATAAGAATGACAACACCTAGCATATGTATAGCTCTTTATGGTTATCGGAGCATTTTAGACAAGATATTTTCTTTGATGTTCAAAACAACCCTGGTAGGTGAGTGCTATTGTGACCTCCATTTTACAGATGAGGAAACTGAGGTTCTGTGACTTGCTTGGGGTTATCCATTTAGTAAGTGTAATAGGCTAGACTTGAACCCAGGGCTTTCTGACTCCTAAGTAGTCTACAATTAAGAAACCAATGAATAATAATCTTTTATAAAAATAGATAAAGAGTAGCCACTCAATAATATGGCCAATGAAATAGTTACTACTGAGGAAACTAGAGGTAGTAAAACTCTAAGACATAGAGGCAACGGAAGATACCCAAACTCTTTTGTCTTATGTACTATATATGTCTCTGACATTGTGGCTGCTAACAGAAGTATTATTGTTGTTCAATGCTTTCAGTTATGTCTAACTCTTCTTGACTCCATTTGGGATTTTGTCGATGAAGATTCTGGTGAGGTTTATCCATTTCCTTCCCTAAAAACTCATTTTGCAAATGAGGAAACTGAGACAAATGGGATTAAGTGGCTTGCCTAGTGTCACATAGCTAGTAAGTGTCCTAGGTTGGATTTGAACTCAGGAAAATGATCTTCCTGATTCCAATCTCAGTGCTCTTATCTACTATACCATCTAATCTTAAAACATTTAAGGTTTACAAAGTGTTTTACATGTTATCTTATCTGCTCTCACAACTACTCTTAGTGAGATAAGGGATATTACTAGTCTAATTTTATAGATGAAGAAACTGAGGTTACTAGTGATTAAGTGGTTTGCTCAGGGTCACATAGCTAATAATTGCCTGAGGCAGAATTGTGATCCTGTGCCATTTTGCTGATTAAGTTACCATCTCTAAAGGTGAAGATTACAACCTGCCCCTACCTTATCAACCTATATGATTATTGTCCATGTCTTCTACAAGATGTCCAATCAATGAATTAGGAATCTTCTCCTGGATCTGATGTAAAGGAACCAAGACAATATGCATCCATCTATTCTGTTACCTATCTTTTCCCCACATAAAAAAGCCCTTCTCATTTTATGGCCATACATATCTTTGCTGATAGTTTTTAGACTAATTTTTGCTTTCAATGATAACTGATAGTTACGTTCAGCACGATATTTTCACCAAGCAGCTCTATTGTTCTATTTAGGCTAAAACTAAATAAAAATTAAGTTTCATAAAGATATCCTCTCCTTCCCAAAAAGCCCCCAGTGGCCCCTGAAAGCCTTGAGGATAAAACACAAACTATTTAACTTGATAAAATCCCTATTAATTTCCCTTCATCTACTCCATGTTCTAGCCATAATGGAGCTATAACTAATATCCAAACTCAACACTTTGTTCATCACCTTCATTCAATCTCATACCTTGGCCCCATTGTCACAGGGGTTCTCAAACTTTTTAAATAGGGGGCCAGTTCACTGTCCCGGACTATAGTAAAAACAAAAACTTTGCTTTGTGGGCCTTTAAATAAAGAAACTTCATAGCCCTGGGTGAGGGGGAAAAATGTCCTAAGCTGCCACATGTGGCCTGCAGGCCGTAGTTTGAGGACCCCTGCGTGTGGTCTCCTCATCTCTACAATCTCTAACTACCTCTTATAAACCTCCTCTTCTCTCAAAGTTCAGTGCGACTTCCTTGATGGAGCCTTTCCTAATGACATCAAAGTTAGTTCTTCCTCCTTTCTAAAATGATCTATTTTTTCTATGCATTAAGTATTTCCAAGTTGAATGAAACTCCTTGAAGAAAGAAAAGGTCTTATAATTCATCTTTGTATCTCTAGTGCCTAGCAGAGCATTTTAAAATACTTCATATTTATATTGCACTTTAAGGTTTGCAAAACAATTTACCTTATGTGATTCTCACAACAACCATGTGAAGTACGTAGATATTATAATCTCCATCATACAAATGGAAATAAAAGCTGAGAAAGGTTGTAAAAGTTGCTCAAAATCACACAGCTAGAAAGAGTCTGAAGTAACATCTGAACCTAATTTTTCCTGATTTCATGTTTAGCTCCCTCTCTCTTATGCTATTAGATGCCAACATGTTTCTTTGTTTATTTTTGGAAGCAATTTAGGTTAAGTAGCTTGCCCAGAGTCACACAAGTATCTGAGTCTGTTTTTGAACTCAGGTCCTCCTTACTCCAGGACTGGCTCTATCCACTGTGTCACCTAACCACCATACATAATAGGTGTTTCATAGAAGTATCATGAATTATACTCTATGCAGGGGTCCTCAAACTTTTTAAATAGAGGGCCAGTTCACTGTCCCTCAGACTGTTGGAGGGCCGGGCTACAGTAAAAACAAAAACTTTGTTTTGTGGGCCTTTAAATAAAGAAACTTCATAGCCCTGGGTGAGGGGGATAACCACCCTCAGCTGCCGCATCTGGCTGCGGGGCGTAGTTTGAGGAACCCTGCACAGATTCTGTAAAAAAGGAAATCAATTTTGAAGGTATTTGAATCATTATTATTAGTATTATCAATGTTAACCTTCTTGTGTTAAATAATGAGTTTTTTCCACTGAACTGTCAGTATCATTGCCCTCTCTATCCTGCTTTACCTCCAGACCTTGCCTAAAAAAATGCTAATATCAAATCAACAAGCATTTATTAAGTGCCTACTATATACCAGGCATGAGATTGAAAGAAAGAAAAAGAAAAGCAGATTTTGCTCTCAATGAACTCAAGATCTGAACAACATGCAAACTGTTATGTCCAAACGAGAAATACCCCAGAGTACTAACATTTTGAAAGCTGTCTGTGGTAACATACCTAGAGAATCATAGTATGTTTGGTGTAAGGTCCACTCAAGGACTCTAGAATGTGAACTTTTAGAAAAGAACACAGGAGATTTGTAGGCCTAAATCTGTGATATGCCTTGATATATAACAGAAATATCTCAGGAAAAAAAGGATCACAGCCCTTGTAATCAAACACCAGGCTTATTCCTCTTTTTCTCTTTTAGCTTACACTACCTCCTTTACCTTTCTCTTCTTCTCTCTTCCCCTTCCTCACTATTACTTCCCCTTCCTTCTCTTTCTCCCCTTTTCCTCTTGTTCTCCTTCTACTCTCTTCATCTTTATCTCTTTCATCTTCTCCAGGCTTTAGTCCTGCCATCTCTCCCCCTTCTCTTATCCATCCTTCTCCCTCCTTTCTCTCCTCCCTTTCTCTTTTCCTTTCCACTTCCCCCTATTTCTTCTTCCTCTTTCTTTTCCTTTCTGTCTCTCTCACTCCCTTGAGATCCTTAAAAGCAAATGCCAGAGGGTCATAGATTCAAAGTTGGAATATCTTAGAAATCACGATGTGCTGAGAACAGGTGGAAAAAAATCTTCTCTGGTATTCAATTGTTATTCCTTTTAGCATTACTGGCTAATGACCACAAGCCAGTTTGGCATCGAGAATTGGGGATGGCAGAGGACCTTATTTATCTACACAATTCAGCTAAGCCTGCTAAAGTTCAGCTTTACTGATCTCTCTGGGAAAAAAATGATTTGTAATTCTAAATACAAGCATTCTTAAAGACAGGGCATGAAAGTAATTCACTTAAGCAGACACTCAAAGTTTTTATCTTTTTTTAAATGCCTAATAGCAAATAATTCAATTGACATGAAAACATCTAGAATCCTTTCAAACAACGTAGGACGGTTTGATAGAAAAAGATTACAACTTATGCTGAATAATACATATAATGACCTCTATTCATACATAAAAGATAAAATTATTGTTCCTTCTCTTGAATTTAGGCTGTTGAATTCCTCCACTTTATATTCTTCAGAATCTTAAACAACTATTACTTTAAAAACAAAAAAACTACTACCTAGCCTATCCCAAAGTAATGTGCTTTAGAATTCAGGAATCTGTCTTCAAAGGAAACTTTAGAACACTGTTTGAATAACAGGTTGGCTTTTTATTTATTGTCTTCATAATCCATGGTAACAGATTATCTTTCCCTCACACATACACACACAAAGATAAAGTCTTTTATCTTGCCATTTTCATTCTTTTCCACTTAAATCAAGGAATGAGCTGAAGCAAACCTAGCCTTTGTCCTGCTGGGAATTCTAGTCTATGTATTTAGAAGATTTATGTTTTGAAGAAACAAAGCAAAAATTTTTTCTTTGGCTTCTAAAATCACTATCCCTCAAAAAAGTTTGCAAATGTCTTAGGCAAAATCATATGTGTTAATTGAATAAACTAACAAGAGTGAGAAGGAAATGAAAAGTGAAAAGTGAAAACAAAAAATAAAGACATCATACTTCTACTCCTCTCCTAGGTTAGAAGAAGGGGTTTTTTCAATGGCCATGATCCTGCTCCCTCCTTCCCAACATACATACAGAGATGAAAGAGACACCAGACACCTCTCATTTTATAAATGAGGAAAGAGAATCAGAGAGATGAAGAGTTACATTACACATAAAAGACAAGAGAGGGATGTTAGAACACAGGTTTCCTGCCATCCAGTCCAATGGTCTTTGCATCTATATCAGCCCTTCTCTTAATCCCTTTTCTCCTTTACAATCTCTTCCCTCTCTGGCTCATTCACATGCTTAGGTCTCACCTAGGCTAAAAGAACAAAAGATCACCTTTAGGGATACTTGTTTTCCCCTCAAGCTGCTATTCCATCTCCTTTATGATTTTCACTGACAAGTTTCTTAAAAAAAAAAAAAAAAACCTAACCCACATCTGCTGCTTCTCATTTATTCATTCCTCAGCTCTTTGAAAGCTGGCTTCAGTTCCCCAAATCTACTTAAATTGAGCTCTAAAATGTCTTCTGCTTGTTGAATCCAGGGGAATTTTTTTCCTCAAAACTTCATCATTCTGGACCATTTAATACTCTGGATACCAAACCCTGAATGCTGAATTCCCTCTGTTTCTATGATGTTTCATATTCATGCTCCTTTCTCCTACTCTTTGCCTCCTACTGGCCTATGATACATCAATCAAATATTTATTAAGTATTTACCAGACATTATTCTAGAAACATAGATGCAAAGACAAATATAAAGCAATAATTGACCTCAGAGAGATTACATTTCATCAGGGGAAATAAAATATACATATAAAATGTAAACATATATAAGATACATAAAAATTACTACAGGCTTGTTTGTTTTAACTGGCGAAGGTACTAGTAACTGGAACAATCAGGAATAGCTTCATTTTGACTTGAATTACATAGACATTTTTCTATTTATCCCTCTTTATATACCTACTCCCTCGTGATCTCTTCAACTTTCATGTCTTCAAATGTTGTTGTTCCATTATAACACTCATGTCTGACTATTTGTGACTTCAATTGGGGTTTTCTTGGCAAAGATACTGCGGTATCTTCCATTTCTTTTTCCAGCTCATTTTACAGATGAGGAAACTGAGGCAAACAGAGTTAAGTGACTTGCACAGGGTCACACACTTAGTAAAATTCTGAGTCCACATTTGAACTTACCAAAATGAGTTTTCCTGACTCAAGGCTTAGAGCTCTATCCACTGCATCACCTATATTAGCTCTATCCATTACATATGAAACCTTGAATACAGGCCACAATTTCCTCATCTGTAAAAAAGAATCGCACTTAGATGATCTTTAACGTCTCTTCTTAAAATTCTGTGATTTCCAGATTTTCATCTCCAACACTGACCTCTTACCTGAACTTCAGATTATTATGTACAACCACCTCCTAAGAAGCTTGGCTTTAATGTAACAATCAAATCTCAAGCTCAAAATATCTAAAATTGGACTCATCATCAGTCATCTAAAATACGTTCCCTTTCCCAATTTGTTATTTCTATTAATGACATCTCCATTCTCCTAGTCATCCATGCTCACTACCTTGGAGGCGTCTTGGACTCCTTCCTCTTCTAAGCCCTCCATATATAATCAATAACCAAAACTTGGCCAATTCTCTCTCTATCGTATCTCTTTACTATGTCTTCTTCAGTCCTCCTGCTAGCTGAAGGAATGAAAGTGTCCATACTTACACTGTTGAAATAGCCTCCTAATTGCTCTACTTATCTCCATTCTCTCCCTCTCCAAATCATCTTGTGAACCAATCTTGACCTGATTTATCTTCTTATTCTACTGTTTTGCTCTGTCACTATACCGCTAAATCACCTTTTGTAAATTACCATCTTTTTTTCTTCCAAATAAAATTCAAACTTCTCAGCCTGAAATTCAGGAATTCTTCATAATCGTTCGTCCAACCTACATTTCAGTGTTATCTCCTCTTAATTTTTATCATGTACTCATCTATCTAGTCAAACTGGTTTATTCCCTGTTCTTTGAATACATTCCATGATTCTCTGCCTCTGCTTCTATTAGTCCCTCAATTCAATCCATCACTACTGCCCTAGCTCCTACTACCCACTAAGCATTGTGGCCACAAAGATAAATGAATGAGATGGTATCCACTATTTTTCAAATACTGAGCTAAGCATTGTGGATTCAAATACAAAAGCAAAGATAATTCTTAACTTCAAGGAGCTTATATTCTAAAAAATGAGACAATACACATTTATCCTAAAAGTTCTAGAGATGGTAAGTGGAACTATAAGGGAATAATCTGACATTTCCTCTCACAAAGTTGGTTCATCATGGTTCCAGAACAGAGGGAATGGGATGCATAAAGCAGAGAAGAGAGAACCCTTGGCTGAAAGATTAAAGATGGAAAAGGATGTAATTCTCACTCTTAAGGAGTTTACAATTTCTTGGGATGAGATTCATACATAAATAAAAGTAGGAATATGATAAATTCATAGAATTATAGAGCTAGAAGAGAATTGAAAGACAATTTATATAATCCAGTTCCCTCATTTTACAAGCGAACAGACCAAGGTCTATGATAAAGTTAAAAAAATGATTTGCCCAAATGATCAAATGGAAAAGTGTGAGAAATTTAGAAAGGGAAAAATTATCTATAACTGATGGGATCATGAAAAGATTCATGTAGAAAAGAACAACTAGACCTGGGCTTACAAGGAAGAAAAGATGCTCAACAAATACATACATATATATGTATATATGTGTGTATACATATATATATGTATATATAAGAGTCTTCTAGGCACGGAGGACAATATATACAAATTCATGAGGTCAACTGGCAATAGGGCAAAAATAAAGGAAAAACTTTAACATTGTTTAAATTAGGGCTTTTTAATTTTTTTTCATTATACCTCTTTTCACCAGAATAATTTTTACATGACCACAGGTATATAGGTATATACAAATCAAACATTTAATTACAACAAATCATAATTTCATGACCTCCACATTCAATTATGAGACCCCATATGGGGTCACAAACTATTGCTTAAGAAGCTGGAGTTTAGATGAAATGTAATTTTTAAATAAGAGATGACATGATATAATTACCCCACTAGGAAGAGTACATTGGTACAATATGAAAGATTTTTGATATTTGACAAAGATGACACTAGAGGTAGAGACATAGCGTCATTCCAGGTAAGAAATAATGATAGCAGCTGGGGAAGTAAAAGGACAAAGGAGAGATATATGGATACAACCATAGATGTTAGCAATTTATTGGACATGGAATATGAGGAAGAGGAAAGAGTCAAAGATGACTCCATCTTCTTAAACTAGATAATATGATTAGTACCAATTCCATCAACAGAAATGAGGAAGTCAGGAAAAAGAGAAAGTTTGAGAGTACAATAAGAAGTCTTGTTTTTCAATATGTTGGATGTGGGACAATATGATGGTGATGGGACAATTAGGAGGAAATTTATCTTTAAAGTGATCTATTTGGGAATTAGGAAGGAAAATGCCATCTACATCTAAAGAGAAAACTATGTAGACTGAATGTGGTATTTTCACCTTTTTTTGTTGTTGCTTGTTTGCTTTTCTTTCTCATGGTTTTTTCCCCTTTTAATCTGATTATCTCTTGCACAACACAACAAATATAGAAATATGTATAAAAGAATTGCACATATGTAACCTATATCAGATTGCTTGCTATTAGGGGGAGGGGGTTGATAAGAAAAGGAGAGAGAAATTGTTCAACACAAAGTTTTATAAAAGAACTATCACTTGTATTTGGAAAAATAAAATACTACTTTAAAAATTGATCCATTTGGGCTAAGATCAAGTGTTACTTGCCTATAAATTACAGATAACTAGGATTTCAAAAAATTCAAAATTCTGTCACTAAAAATAATTTTTTTAATGTACTAATCAAGAGGGGATTATGGAGATTGAATGTAGATCACAACACAGTATTTTCACTTTTTTGTGGTTGTTTCCTTGTTTTTTTTTCCTTTCTCATTTTTCCCCTTTTGATCTGATTTTTTCTTGTTCATCATGATAAATGTGGAAATATGTTTAGCAGAATTGCACATGTTTAACCTATATTGGATTATTTACTGTCTGGGGTTAGGGGAGGAAAGAAGAAAAATTCGGACACAAAATTTTTCAAGGGTAAATGTTTTTTAAATTGTTTTTGCATGTATTTTGAAAATTTTAAAAATATATATTATTTTAAAAATAAAAGCAAAAATATATTGAGAATAATGTAAGCAGCATTCTTTTAACATGACTTGTATGCAAGAAGTGGCACAAAAATACTTTATGGAGAAAGCATATGACCAAAAACGGAGGTCAAGAATCACAGAGCATCATAGAGCAACTAGACCAAGACACATATGAATAAGTATCTCTTCTACAACATAACCAAAAGGTAGTTATCTGACTTAGGTTTGAATGACTCCAGCAAGAGGAATACCTCACTTCCCAATGACTCCTATTCTATCTCTGGACAGAAGACATTTAACACTTACTAGCTATGTGACTTTGGGCAAGTCACTTAATCCCAACTGCCTCATAGAAAAGAGTAAACTCACTGCACTATTTATTCTTTTCTCATGTACTTAGTATATTCTGATTGCTATTGTAGTCATTTGTGTAAATTTCTTATCACCTATACAAGAATGTAAACTAAAATACAAGGACCATAGTTTTATATTTCCCTCATGATATAGCACAGTATGTATTTCAAACACAAGTAAATGCTTGTTTAAAAAATAAATAGAAATAAAAGAATCATCAATTTAGCGATGGAAGGGACTCTTAGCTCATCTGTTCAGCTCATTTTACAATTGAGGAAACTGAGACCCAGAGAATTTAAGTGATGTGTCACACATGTTATAAGCAGCCAAATCAGAATTTAAACCTAGTTCGTCTGATCCTAAGTCCAGTGCTCTTTCCTTTGCATCTGAAAGAAACAAGAGCTATGATTTTCAGGCTTATATTGTTTCATTATAAATAACTAAATTTGACATTTTGCTTATAGGGAAACAAATATTTTTTTCAATCTTCATTTGCTAAATATGAGTTACTTATATAAATTTAGCTCTTAATTCCCTAAATCTGCATAGTCTATGTGGATTTCAGTTCAAGATCCAAAAGTATTATATACCTGTGAAGACCAGTCACAAAATCCATTCTTTGGGTAATTGGTGACATGACATTCATGTGGTCATAAGAAAAAGGAGAAGAAGAAAGGAAGAGGGAAGAGAAGGGGAAGGAATACGATAAGGAGGAAGAGAAAGAAGAGAATGGAGGAGGAGGAAGAGGAGGAGGAAGAGAAAAGAAAAGGAGGAGAATAGGAAGGAGGAGGAAAGGAAAGTAAAAGAAGGAGGGAGAGGATGGAAAGAGAGAAAAAAGAAACAAACAGGGAACCCTAATCCATGAATTTACTGTTTATGCTTCTCAGCTTCTCAGACAGAGGCACAAATCCCACCTACAAGGCTGCTTGCTTGTCAACCAGGCCACTTACTAACACATCTTCTACCGGTATCAAATACCTTTCTTCCTACCTAATGACATTTGATTTTGCCTTTTATTATCACTGCATGCTGTCATGGAGTGATTTTTTCATCATCTTATCTGTATCTAAGCCTCATCAACGTGAGAACAGAAGGCATTTTTTTGTCTTTCTCTTTTGTCTTTTTATTTCAGTAGAATTCAATCCAACAAGCAATTATTGATCAAGCACTTACTTACAAAATGCAGGACATTGTTCTGGGGGACACAAAAAACTAAGCAACAACTATGTGCATCTTAGTAAATGCTAGGAAAACACAAAGAGGTAAATTCTTAGTCTCTGCCCTCAAAGAACTTAAAATCAAAGGGAAGAAAACACACAAATTAACATATACAAAGCTAACTGTATGCAGGATAAATAGTTAATAATTAATAGAGGGAAGGCTCTGGGTTTAAGAATTAGGTAAGGCTTCCAGTAAAATACTGCAATAGAATGAATATGAAAGCAGATAAAATAATTCTATTAAGCCAGACATTCAAAAGATTTGCAAAAATATGTAAAACAATGCCACTCTTCAAAATAAATCCTTTATTTTATAACTTCCCTGAAGTCAGGAGGAGCTGAATTCAAATCTAACCTCAGACACTTAACACTTCCCAGCTGTGTGACCTTGGGCAAATCACTTAATCCCAATTGCCTCAGCAAAAAGATAAGAAAAGAGAGAGAGAGAGAGAGAGAGAGAGAGAGAGAGAGAGAGAGAGAGAGAGAGAGAGAGAGAGAGAGAGAGAGAGAGAGAGAGAGAGAGAGAGAGAACATTGTTGTTTATGTTAACACACAATGGGTTTAATATCTTAAGTGAATTAATATTAATTTGAAAACCTTATCAGTTTTCATTTCTAACACTGTAAATACTTCTAGTTTTAACTCACATAAACAAAAGGTCTTTGGAATTTTCAATAATTTTTAAGAGTATAACCTAGAAATAGTCACCTGATAATTTTATTTGGGGGGGAAGGTGGGGCACTTTCTAATTCCATGAGTTTACAGAAACTCACACTGGTGTGCAGATCTAGCCAGAGATCTCCAACTTAAAATTCTTAGCATGTTGCCTGAAAGTATCAAGAAAATAAGTAAATTGCCCAGTGTTACTCAGCCAGAAAGTGTCACAGGCAGGCCTTAAAACCAGGCCTTCCTGACTCCAAGGCTGGCCTTCTAGCTACTCCATCATGCCTCTTGCTGAGAGGTGCTTGCTAAAATGGATTAGGTTAGATTACTCCCCCAAAGGACTCAGTGCCCACAGCAAGTATCCAATGAATACGGTTCAATTGAATTTTTCACCATAACTAGAGGGCAAGCAGCTAAAGGATTGTACCTCCTGCTCCTTTGTCTCCCTTACAGCCCCAGACATAGAATAGGAGTTCAATAAACATTCCTTTGATTTGCCTGATTCCATTCTTTCCCAGTGGTGAGGAAAAGAGGCAACAGAGAGAAGAAACAAATAGGCAAGGAATATACAGCCACAAAATACTGCCTCCATCAGCCATGTAAAAATATCATTCGGGTGACAATTTTTCGAAAATTTCCACAACCATAGAGTCTTAAAAAATACGAATAACAGTACAAAATGAAACGTTCCTAATTGTGTGACCTTGTACAACTCAAAGCCTCAGCTTTCTAATCACTAAAATGGGGGAAGGGGAGGCAGCCAGGTCGCCAGGTCGGCCAGTGAATCTAGTCAGGAGGACCTGAGTTCAAATCTAACCTGAGACACTTAACACTTCCTGGCTTAACACCAATTGCCTCAGCAAATAAATAAATAATAAAATGGGGGAAGGGAGCAGCAGATCTTTGAGGGGCCTGCTGATTCCGAAATATTGTGTTTTATGGAAATCCATAATAATGACATGGTTCACTTGGGAAGATCGATGGAGGTGTCTGATGATATAAAGTATATGAGGATCTACAGAGCTAGTATATGTTAAGTGCTTATATAAATGTCAAGTAAAATAATGATTATTTTCATTTGTTTTTGTTTTTTCCATCTTTCATCTCCTTCCAATTCCTTTAATTGTGAAATACTTCTGTGGTTAAAAACATTTTTGTATCTTAAATCAAAGACTGAAACAAATGGATGGGTCTTAAAAAAAAAAAAGCTGATAGCATTCATTCAATCAACAAACATTTATTAAGTGCCAACTACTAATGGGCACTGTGCTATGTGCTAGGGATATGAAGACATATCTTGAGGGCAGTCTCTGACTTCAAAAAGCTTACATTCCTGGGGAACACAACATAAACAACACATACTTGTATGAGGTAGAGACAGAGGGAAGGGGCAGATAGAGAATGAGAGAGGAACAGAAACAACAACAACAACAACAACAAAGAAAAAAAAACAGAAAAGGAAAGAATAGTGTGTGTGTGTATGTATATATGTATATATATATATATATACATACATATATATACAGCATAACAAACATACATATATATATGCACATATAAATACATATATTATACTACCAGACTTTTAAGATGAGTTCATAAGCCCAAAGGGCTATCAAACTGTGCATACTCTTTGATCAGCAGTATCTTTACTGGGTCTGTATCCCAAAAAGATCATAAAAAAGGGAAAAGGACCCACATATGCAAAAATGTCTTTTTATAGTGGCAAGGAATTGGAAACAGAGTGGATGCCCATCAGTTGGGGAAAGGCTGAATAAATTGTGGTATATGAATGTTATGGAATATTATTATTCTATAAGAAATAATCAAAAGGATGATTTCAGAAAGACCTGGAGAGACTTACATGAACTGATGCTGAATGAAATAAGCAGAACCAGGAGATCATTGTACACAACAAGATTATGTGATGAACAATTCTCATGGACATGGCTCTTTTCAACAATGAAGTGATTCAGGGCAAGTCTAACAAACTTGTGATGTCTCCATCCCGAACCAGAGAGAGGACTATGGAGACTGAATGTAAATCACAACATAGTATTTTCACTTTTGTTGTTGTTATTTCCTTGCTTGGTTTTTTTCTCTTTTTTTTTTCTCTTTTGATCTGATTTTTCTTGCTCATGATAAATGTAGAAATATATTGAGAGCAATTGCTCATGTTTAACTTATATTGGATAACTTCCTGTCTAAGAGAAGGAGTGGGGAGTAGAGAAGGAAAAAAAAATCTGGAAAACAAGGTTTTGCAAGGGTGAATGTTGAAAAATATCTTTACATATATTTAAAAAAAAATAAAAAGCTATTAGTTTGTTTTTTTAAGACAAGTTCAGTTAGAATTAAGGCAGGACCTTAAAGACCTATAAAGGATGCAGTTGAGCAGGAGGCCTGAAATCAGAAAGATCTGAGTTCAAATGTATCCTCAGATTAGCTATGTGACCTTGGCCATGTCACTTAATCCTATTTGCCTGGGCCTGAAATAGGAAGATTTTAATTCTAATCTGATCTCAGACACTTACTAGCTATCACTTAATCTCTGCTTGTCTAGGTTTCCTGTAGAAATGGGCTGGAGAAGAAAATAGCAAACTGTTCCTATATCTTTACCAGGAAAACCCCATGGACAGTACTGGTGTGCTGGGATCCACAGGGTCTCACAGAGTCGAACACAACTGAAGGACTAAACAATTTAGGGACCATTCTTTCTAATTCCTTCATTTTACTAATAAAAAAGTAAGGTCTCTAAAGTGACCAAAGAGCATGTCCAAGCTATTACTGTCCAAGGGTATAGCGCAATCAGGACTGGAACCCACACCCACTTAGGCAGATCCAGCATTCCTGCTAATACACTTAGTAATGAGAAATTGTGTTCATTATTATCCTTAGCAACTGAAGATTCTGCTATATAGTATAAGGTAGACTCTGTTGGGAATGAGACTACAGATTACTTTTAATTATTTTCATATGTACATACCCATCTATTTTTATTGGCTACAACCAAATGCATGTACTCTATAAAGACGCAGATAATTACATGTAAAATATATCCTTTGTTCGCCACTCTCATCTCCCCTCCCCTCTGCCCCCACCCAAAAAGATCTCCTTTCAGGTTCCAAGAAGCTTGAAGCCGCAGGATTTGAGACATCCCCAAAGAGTAAATGGGACATAAATAGCCAACAAGTCCTAATTTTCCAGGCCCTCTCTCCCTCATTCAACATGATATTCAAAGAATGAGAGGAAATACTTATGTTTTACCAGTGTGTATTGAAGCATTTGTCTTCAGTCTGGGGATATTAAAAAGATGTTATCAGCCAAAGCAGGGACTTCTGTCAGAGGGGAATAGAGGACAGACCATACTGAAGCAGACAAAGTGCAGAAAATTTCCAGGGATTTAGTTGCAGAAAGCAATCTGGAGATATATAGATTTAATTACCATTCACCAATATAGTATTACAGTAGGCGGAGTGTACTAAGTGTTCTTATTACTAAACAGCATGTTCTCCCCATGCATCTTCTCTTCAACTGGTTTATAACATGCTCCAAGGCACTCTCTGGTAGAGATATTACTAATTTCCTTTGGAACCCTCTGCTCCCTTTGCTTGGCTTTCAGTAGACTCCCTGGCCCCACGAACAGAAAAGCAAAAAGGCCTGACATGAACCTGGTAGTCAGTATAATTTTGGTTGGAGAAACCAGGGAGACATCCCCACATCATGAGTCTGATGCTTGCAACAAAATCCAGCACAACCTCCTAGTAGACAGAGATTACTATACTTAGCTAAACACCTAAAATGTTTCACAGATTTCTTATTTGAAAATTCGATGTACCTTAAACTCAACTCAATGGAGAGTAGATGTTAAGTTTAGAAAAGAGCCAATGCACATATAAAATTTCCCTAAAACCTAATGCTAATTCTTTGCTCTAAAATTCCCATGATGGTGAGTGCCATGTGGTAGACACAAGCCACGAGCACATATAAACTTTTTTTCATGGAAAAGAACATTCTGTCTTGCAAAAGGACACCGGAAATACAGTACCTCTGAAATAATTCAGAGACAGACTTGCTGAACCCCACATGTCCTATCAGGCAGATACTACTCAGCTAGGAAGATGAAAGACAAGCTATATAAATTAACAATGATGGAGTGACAACAATTATTTATTCCAAATATTTCATCAGGAATCATGAAGCACATCAGCATGTCCTCAACAAAATTCTACCAAGAGGAAAGAATACTCAAAATGTATTTTGCAAATAAGTATTTGCAGAATGTGTAACACCAGGAAATTTAAAAGTATCCAAAAAATGAAAAGGAATAGAGAATGGGTTGACAAGATACTAGGGAAAAATGTGAAAAGTTTCTAAAAAATTCAAACCCTTTGATTCAGTGATAATATAAAGACAAAAGGAAGGAAGGAAAGGAGGGAGGAAAGAAGGAAGGAGGAAGGGAGGAAGGGAGGAAGAAAGGGAGGGAGGGAGGGAGAGAGGAAGGAAGGAAGGAAGGAAGGAAGGAAGGAAGGAAGGAAGGAAGGAAGGAAGGAAGGAAGGAAGGAAGGAAAGAAGGAAGGAAGGAAGGAAAGAAGGAAGGAAGGAAGGAAGGAAGGAAGGAGGGAGAGAGGAAGGAAGGAAGGAAGGAAAAAGGAGAGAAGGAAGGAGGGAAGGAGAAAGGGAGAGAAGGAAGGAAGTAAGGAGAAAGGGAGAGAAGGAAGGAGGGAAGGAGAAAGGGAGGGAGGGAGGAAATAAAAGAGGGAAAGAACAAGTATCAAATTACAAATAGTTATATTTTCGTGGTAGTAAAAATTAGAAACAAAGTGGGTACCTAATGAGTAGGGAATGGCTGAACAAGTTGTGGTGTATAAATGGAATATTAATGTGCAGGAAGAAATGACTAAAACTATGAGGAATTCAAAGAAACATGTGAACACTCGTTTTAAGTAAAGCAATTTGAAGTGAGCAAAAGTACATAGTAAGAATATAAGAAAAATATATTAAAAATGAGGGGAATAACCAATCATCAAATTTTTGTTAAGTATCTGGAACGTGCCAGGCACTGTACTAGGCACTGGGGAAACAGAAAAAAAAAAAAAAAAAAAAAAAGATATACTGTGTAGAAAATAACAAGGCATAAAAAGTTAACTATGGTATTTTGATTGAGCACTGGACTTGGAGACTAGAAGATACAAATTCAAATTCTGCCTCACTTAACTGTGTGACACTGGAAAAGCCAGTCAACTTTTCTCAAACCCAAATTTTTTCCTCTGTAGAATTGTGATTATTGTTGTTTATCTTTCTTTATCAAAGAGGGCCAGGACGTCAGGAAAGTGATGCTATGACATGCAAATGAATTGGATTTAGGTGAGGAGAGCTGTGCAAGATCATCTTCCTCACCTTCCCCTCTAGAGCCATCTCTAGATGGCTTTCCAGTGGAAAGAAATAGATCAGGTAGACTGGAGATGGACTTGGATACAGTGGGAGAACTTGGTCTTTTTTTTAAGCTAAGGCCTTTAAGAAGTCTTTGTTTGACAGAGGTAATAGACATTCAGTGATTAAGGTAAGAATTGAGTCAAAAATGGCCACTTTTACTAGTCAAAAAAAAAATCCAATCTAGAAGAGGAAGACTTTTAGAATTTCTGGTCAAAATAGAAATAATTGCTATTTACATTCACTCTAAATCAATCAAAGCCCAAATAATGACTTACTGGGGTTTCACCTGGAACCTATTGTTGGCCAAACCATGACAGCCAGAATGATCTGGATTTTAGACATGATTCTTAAGAAAGAAAAATAGCTTGTAAACCTCAAGATATTTAGGGAGTTTCAGCAATCAAAAAAAATATATATATATATATATATATATATATATATATATATATATATATATATATATATATAAAAATCCCTTTGGGTGGAGCACAAGCAGGTAAGGATATTATACAATATATAGACAGAAGGAAAGAAGAAAAGAAGAGATGAAGGGAGGTAGGGAAGAGGGAAGGAAGGAAGGAAGGGACGGAAGGAGGGAGGGAGGGAGGAAGGAAGGAAGGAAGAAGGAAGGAAGGAAGGAAGGAAGGAAGGAAGGAAGGAAGGAAGGAAGGAAGGAAGGAAGGAAGGAAGGAAGGAAGAAGGAAGGAAGGAGGGAGGGAGGGAGGGAGGGAGGGAGGGAGAGAGGAGAGAGGGAGGGAGGGAGGGAGAGAGGGAGGAAGGGAGGGAGGGAGAGAGGGAGGAAGGAAGGAGGGAAAGAGGGAGGAAGGAAGGAGGGAAAGAGGGAGGAAGGAAGGAGGGAAAGAGGGAGGAAGGAAGGAGGGAAGGAGTGAGGGAGGAAGGAAGGGAAGGAGGGAAAGAAGGAAGGAAGGAAGGAAGGAAGGAAGGAAGGAAGGAAGGAAGGAAGGAAGGAAGGAAGGAAGGAAGGAAGGAAGCATGGTTGTTTTCTTTTTCCATTTCACAAATTCTATTTTTCAAGGCGTTGTTTTCTTTTTCCATTTTGTGAACTCTATTTTTTAAGTAACAAAGAGATGAAGGGGGAAGGGAAGGAGAAAGGAAGGAGGGGAGGGAAGGGGGCAAGGAAGGAGGGATAGAGGATAGAAAGAAGAGCTCTATTAAATGCTTATTGTGTGCCAGGCTCTACACCAAGCACTTTACAAATATGATTTCACCTGAGATTACATACTATTAGAGATGGTCTCTGACATCTCTCCTAGCTCTAAACCTATGGTCTTATGATGAGTAAAGATTCTTTAACCTCTTTCAGACTCAATTTTTTCAACCATAAAATAGGGGTAATAACAGAACCTACATTACAGAGTTGTTGTGAGGACCAAATGAGATAATATATGTAAAGTGCTTTGCAAGTCTTAAAGTACTTCATAAATGTGAATTATTATATTACTTACTACTACTACTATTGTTTTATAGAACATACCACAAAGTTAAGCACAAAGAATAAATACACACACACATATAAATACATACACACACACAAACCCCAAAGACCATGAAACAAGGTTAAACTATACAAAGGAATGATTGTTTTTCAAAGATGATTTCTAAATCAAAAACTATGGGGGGAGGGGGGGAGAATGGAGAGGAGCACTTCACTTTCCTCCATATTTGTGAGACCCAGTACTTAATGGAATGATCATAAAAAAACAGAATGAAAAGAAGCCCAGCACTATGTATAGACTGCAAATAAATAAATAATGTAAAAAACTTTACTTATAGGAATATGTCGAGGAATGAGGAGGACAACTGGGGAAGGCAAAAATCAAATGTGTCACATCTTCTCTCTTCCTCTCTCTCTGTCTCTGTCTCTCTCTGTCTTACTTGTAGGAATATGTCAAGGAATGAGGAGGACAGCTGGGGAGGGCAAAAATCAAATGTGTCACATTTTCTCTCTTCTCTCTCTCTCTGTCTCTGTCTCTCTCTGTCTCTCTGTCTTTATCTCTTTCTCTCTCTCTCTCTCTCTCTCTCTCTCTCTCTCTCTCTCTCTCTCTCTCTCCCCCCCCCTCCCCCCTTTCTGATTTACTTTCTGATATCTCATTTGAAAGATGAAAAGAGCAGAGCAAGGTCACCAAATTCATGGTTTTGGGAAATGAGGTGAGGAAACAGTAAGTTCAGAATAATCGCCCCTTAATTGCCAAAAGGTCTCCTAAATCTGGGAAGGATCTTACTGTTTCCTAAAGGCAGAGAATTTGATTTTCCTCCAGAGAATGCAGGAAATCATATCCTTTGAAGCAGATGAGAAATTTCGGATAACATCAGATTCTATTGGAATGCCCTAGGGTAATGAGACTACATCAGGCACACTGCATATGAGTGTCTGATACTTTTAGTACCAGATGAGGGGAAGTTTGTTGTGACAGCTGTAGAGAAAGAGTTGGAAGGTTAGATGGATTTGAAATATGAGAAGGTGATTTGGGGGGAGGTGGAAAGGAAGGCTCCTCCAATGGGAAAATGTGAAGTTAGAAAGTGGAAGTTTTTATCCTTCAGAAGTGGGAGCAAAAGGAAATTGAAGAAGATAGAAACAAGGGTCTGTTCAATCTGTTAAGTATTCCCTGAATAGCAAGAGGCTTGAGTCCAAATTGGGAATTCCCTATTAATGGGATCACTGATCATTTTTAGGGCATCAAGATCAGGACAAACGTAGAAGTATTAACATGCATCTATTATATCCATGCCTTTCAGTAGTCCTTATCCGCCAGCGAATTTCAAAATTATTCCTACTACATAAAACCTGCTATATTGTGTACTTTGTAGTCTTTGCATGAAGACTTCTCGTGAGGGCCTGTATCCCAAAGAGATCATAAAAATGGGGAAAAGACCCATAGCTGCAAAAAAAAAAAAAAAATAGCAGCCCTTTTTATAGTGTCAAGGAACTGGAAACTGAATGGATGCCCATCAGTTGGGGAATGGCTGAATAAGTTATGGTATATCAATATTATGGAATGCTACTGTTCTATAAGAAACAAACAGCAGAAAAATGATTTCTGAAAAACCTGGAGAGACTTACATGAAGTGATGCTAAGTGAAGTGAGTAGAACTAGGAGAATATTTTACACAGCAACAGCAAGATTATGTAATGATCAATTCTAATGGATGTGATTCTTTTCAACAAGAAAGTGATGCAAGCCAATTCCAATAGACTTGTGATAGAGAGAACTATATGCACCATGATAGATCACAACATAGTATTTTCACCTTTTTGTTGTTGTTTGCTTGTATTTTTGTTTTTTTCTAATTTTTACCTTTTTGGTCTGATTTTTCTTGTGCAGCATGATAAAGGTGTAAACATGTATAGAAGAATTTTATATATATAGAAATATTTGCTGTCTAAGGAAGGGTCAGAAAGGGAGGGAGAAAAAAATTGGAACTCAAGATTTTTCAAGGATAAATGTTGAAAATTTTCTTTGCATATATTTTGAAAATAAAAAAAAAAACTTTTATTTAAAAAGAAGAAAATGAAAAGCTATTATTTTTTTAAAGGCTTTCAGTGGGGGGGAGGGGAGGACCATAATCTCCAAAGGCACTAATTATACCCTGTTTGTACAGCTCTAATAGTTAGAAAGTTGTTGCTGACATTAAACCTAAGTTTGCTTCTTTGCATCTTCTCCCAATTGTTTCTGGTTCTGCAATCTGAGGTCTAATAGAATAAACTGAATTCCTATTCCATATGGCAGCCTTTCAAGTATATGTAAGCAGCCATGATGCCTCCCCTGAGCCTTCTTTTCTCTAGTCTAAGCTCCCCTCCTCCAGTACCCTCAACACATCATCACAGGATATGGATTAATTGTCATTCTCTAGTGAGAGATTATTTACTTTCTTAGGCATTTTAACATTGAGGATAATTCCCCTCCTTGATCACAAATAACTAAATATATACATTCACATATATGTACATCCATAAACACATAAGCACATGAATACACAGGATCTTTCAAAAGTCTTAGCACACTTCTTCAACAATGAGATGAACCAAATCAGTTCCAATAGAGCAGTAATAAACTGAACCAGCTACATCCAGGGAATGAACTCTGGGAGATGACTATGAAACACTACATAGAATTCCCAATCCCTCTCTTTTTGTCCACCTGCATTTTTAACTTCCTTCACAGGTTAATTGTACACTATTTCAAAGTCTGACTCTTTTTGTAGAGCAAAATAACTGTTTGGACATGTATACATATATTGTATTTAACTTACATTTTAACATATTTAACATGTATTGGTCAGCATGCCATCTGGGGGAAAGGGGGGGGGGGAGAGAGAAAAAGTTGGAATAAAAGGATTTGCAATTGTCAATGCTGAAAAATTACCCATGCATATGTCTTGTAAATAAAAAGCTATAATTAAAAAAAAAAAAAAAAGAAAAAAGAAGTCAGCACAGATTTAAGCTTTATCAACCTAAGACTAAATAATTCAGATTCAGATCTATGATTTAAATGCAACAGGAAACTTTCAGTGAGCAAACTCCCTCCACCTTCTTTACAAATTCTAGTCTTAAAAAGTGTTGTAGGGGATTGAGAGTTGAAGTGACTTGCTTGGAACTATAAGATCAGTAATTGACATAGGTATGGCTTAAAGACAACTTTTCCAGTCACTACTCACTATTTCTTACAGCCGATCTACTTTTTATGATTCTCATTATTTAACCAAGAACATTGTATTCCAAGGATAAAACTGCTTCTTCCCAGTCTCAGTCTATCTTCAATGCAAAAGGATTTGTTTCACAACTGGAAGAAGCAGTTGAGATCTACCTTATTATTATTGATCACTAAGGCATATATGACATGTATTCTGTTAACTATTTCTCCACAGATGCTGGAATATGAAGACCTAAATGCCTCTGTCCTTCATATGATCCCCAAGGCATATTTAAAAAACCATATGGGTTTGCCATTATTTTCTATCTTCTTTCCACCCCTTGTTCAGAATGTTTACAGTCTTAAGTAGGTTATGGCAAAAAAATTTGGGCCATTTTACACACACTTCTTCTGGCCACCTCCCGCTGCAAAATGCCCATCCCAACAATAATTTACTTGTTCAGAACTGTTCAGTTCTGCACACATATATTGTATCTAGGATATACTGTGACACATTTAACATGTATAGAACTGCTTGCCATCTCTGGGAGAGGATGGAGGGAGCGAGGGGAAAAGTCGGAACAGAAGTGAGTGCAATGGATAATGTTGTAAAAAATTATCCAGGGATGGGTTCTGTCAATAAAAAGTTATAATTATCTTAAAAAATAAATAAAATAAAATAAATTAATTTACCTTGTTGTTATTGTGAATATAATTGTTTATGCACATTTGGCCTCATCTAATACAATGTAAATTGTCTAAGGATAGGGATTTTTAATTTTTATACCTGTTTCTCCAGTACCTAATATGTTGTTGGTATATAATAGGCACTTAATAAATGCTTAGGAATTAAAGCAAAGTAACTCCCATCCTCCCTCTGATACCAATTAGCTCTATGATCTCACACATTGCAACTTTGGGACTTGATTTCTTCATCTGTAAAAGAAAGACTTGCTTCTCTAAGTTCCCAGAGCTAATATTCTTTTGTTCTTTATTTTTTGCTATGCATCATCTTGAATGACATGAAAGTGAAAAGATGCTAAATCTAAGGGTGTTAAGATGGAGTACAGTCCCTGGATAGACACCAGAGAAACTGCAAACTTAGGTGGGAAAACAAAAAAAAAAAATCACATCTTTATTTTCATTAACATCTAACTGAAATTTATCAGCTGGATGGTTCAGTAGAGACTGTACTAAACATGGAGTTAGGAGGACCTGAGTTCAAATGGTGACCCTGGATAAATCACATGATCTCTGTTTGCCTTAGTTTCTACATCCCAGGATTACTGAAAGGATAAAATGAGATAATATTTACAAAGCATTTTAAAAACCTCAAAATTACTATCTAAATTTTAGTTATTATTATTATTATTATTCAATTATGAATAGAGTCAACAAACCACAGTAGTATTAATAGTACTTGTGATTTTGTCACCAATCAATATGACAAATATTTTCTTGGCACATTACATCTGTTACAAGTAGTTTAAAATATCATTTATGCTCAGCACTACTTCAAAATTGCTGAAGTTTTTAAATCTGCCACTACATATATATATATATGTGTGTATATATATATATATACACATATATATACTAGAAATTTTAGTGATTTTTTTAAAAAATATTTTGATAACTGCATTTCGTATGATTGGTTTTCTTTGTCATCCTGTGTATTTTATTCTAAGAATTTAAAAATATACTGAGGAGTCAGTTATCAATATCACACATCCAAAGGGATCTATCTATAACACATAAAAAGCTAACAATATTGTACTGCTCTATAGAAACAGGAGAATAATATATACTATAACAACAAAATGATAAAAATGAACAAGTTTAAAAGGCTTAAAAACTCAGATCAACCCAATGATCAACCAAGTTTCCAAACTTGTTCAAAACACTAAAAATTGCTACCTACTTTAAAAAGATCCTAAATCTTGATGGAATAAATACACAGGATAAGATACACATTTTTGGACACAACCAATATGGGGATTTGTCTTACTTGACTACAAATTTTTATTCCAAAAGATTGATTTCTCTTTCCCTTCCTCCCTCTCTCCCTTCCTCCAACCCTCCCCCATTCCTCCCCCGTCTCTCTCTCTTTGTCTCTCCCTCTTCCTCTCTCCTTCCCTCCCTCCCCTTTTACCAAGGTGGGAGGGATATGAGAGGATGTTGGAGGGAGAAGAAAATAAATGATTGGTAATTGAAAAAAAATGAAATTTAATTTTTTAAAAAAGAATCTCTGCTCTGAAGAAAGGGAAACAGCTGAATTTACATCAAATGACCATGAAATTCCTCAAAAAGAAAGCTGAATCTATTGAGGTCAGTAGAAAAGTAGTAGCCACAAATTTGTTTTTAATTTTGTCATCTGATTCAAAATATTAACAAGGAGAAAAATTAAAAATGGATGCCTTAGGATCTTAAGGATGTCCTATTTCTAAGAGCTCACAGTCCTGCCTCATGGGATTGGCTCCTTTATGTGAAAGTTATTAATGGACTTATAAAATAGGGTGTTTAAATGCAAGTGACTTTGTAACATTGTATACTTGGTATTCCCTAGATGAAAATGAATGTTACAAGTATTTGTGCTTGGGTGTTGGATTTTTCCCTATTCTTTTTCTGGTTAGCAATAAGGAGTATTTATAAGTCCTCTCTTTTACCTTCTAAGTTCCCCAGATACCAATTATAAACATGGAATGTCAGAGCTTCAAAATGTTTAAAAAGCTCTAGACTTGAGTGTTTGGTTTGCTTTGGTTTTTCTCCTTCTGGGAAAAAAGATGGAAAAGAGAATTAAAGTATCCTACTCCATGTCACCAGGAGCCATCTCCATTCATGTCAATTGGGATTTTGTAGAGATCTTGGTTTACTGATGGAGAACACACTGTTCTAGACAAATATCGTTGGGAGTTCAGAGAGATAAAAGTCTCATGAATGCCAAAATAGTCTGATCTGTATTTTTTGTAACAGTTAAAAAATAAAACAAAACTGGAACCAAAGTGTGTATACTCTGATTGAAGAAATAGTTAAAATAATCTGGTAGAGAGAGATGTGATAGAATAATATTGGGCAATAAGAATTCATATAAAGGATTGAGAAAAACATGATAAGACTTATATGAATTAGTTTTTTTTTTTAAAGTAAAATAAAGTAAACAGAACCTGGATAATAATTTCTACAATATTAAAAAGACAAACTACAGTTATCTCTTCCACATTACAAGGATTATGGGGTACAACACCTCCATGATCTGGAAAATCTGTGTAAAATACTTTGGTCCTCCATTAATACCAAAGAAAAAAGTCTGAATTCTTTTTTTTTCTTTTGTGGGATGTTTAAAATACATTTTTGCAAATTTGGGTTAATTATTTGGTAATAGGCATATTTTATAATATGTCTGAGTTTCTAAACTTTTTCTGTCATTTGCAACTTCTGCCAAACTCCAAAAAAATTACCATTTACAGAAATTTTTATGTCAATCAGTGACATATCAAAACCAAGATGGTTAAAGTCGTGATGTGGAAAGGATAATAGTATTTTTTGAGGCAATTAGGGCTAAGTGACTTGCCCAGAGTCACACAGCTAGTGTCAGAGAATGGATTTGAATACAGCTCCTCCTGACTTCAGGGCTGGTGCTCCATCCATTGTACTACCTAGGTGAAGCAGGATAAATGTATTTTGAAAGTTTTAAGAACTCTAATCAATACAATAACCAATTCATGATGAAATATGCTCCAGATAGATAGCTTATGGACTCAGAGTAAATACTGGATTTTTTTTTTTGGACATGACCAATATAAATATTTATTTTGACTATCTATGTTTGTAACAGATTTTGTTTTCCTTGCTTTCTCAAGAGAGATGGAAAGAGTTAGGAAGGAAAGAATGCAGATTTGAAAATAAAATAAAATTGATTTTTTTTTTTAAAGGAAGAAAAGCAGAAGCAAGAGAGCAGTATACACAATGATAATAATGCAAATGAAAACACTACTAAAAGGCAGCTAGACTTGGATTAAATGCAATTATCTCTGTGAGATGATAAAATACACTTCCATATTCTTGGAGCAGAGGGAGGCACAGGGTTTGTAAAGTTGCAGGTACTATTAAAAGGTTTTACTAAGTTAGGGAAGGAATATAAGAAAATGACTGGATATTTTAAAATTAATGAAACTATTTTTGAAATTTTAACAGCGAAATCTAAATAAAATTATTATTTTTTATAGTGACACTATACTATGCCTCAGAGAAGCAGTGTGACAAGCAGATAAAAGGCCATCTGCAGAATCAGGAATACCTTGGCTCAAGTCATGCCTTGGAAACATAGTAATGATATTATCAAGCCAGATCATTTAAATTTTCAGCATCCTGGACAATTCTCTAAAGTTATGTTAGAGACAAATTGGTGATCTGAATTGATGGAGGGAATTTCCAAATTGAGACTTCTTCATACCAATAAATCACAAGTCCAGACCTACCAAAAACATAACACTGTATCCTTCCACATTCTCTATTATTTTTTAGTTTAAAAATCTGTCACTTGAAAAAATTGCGATAAGCACATGTCAATATAACACATAGAAATGCCAAATTTATAATAGAAGAGTTAAAATTTAAAACCAAAAAAAAAAAAAAAAAAAAAAGGGAAAAGGAGTGTGTTGACATTGTGTATTTCACAGAGTAGACATGGTTTACCAATCACTTTGATACTGTTTGTTACTTTACTACAATTTCTCACCAGCCCCTAAAAAAACGAACATAGGAGTAGGGAGTACCTACACAAATTGGGATTCCAAATAGAGTTGTTAATGGCTGTTTTTCTCCACTGTTGCAATCTTTCTCAAGTACAAACTGAAATAAAAACGTGTGAGATGTTCAAGTTTACTGAAACAGACAAAATATACCTAGGAAGCAAATTATGTATTTGAATGAAGTACATGCAATCAGTAAAAATCAGACAGCACAAGGGAAAGGACTGGATTATTTGGAAGAACTCATCTTTCCTTGGTCCTGAGTCTCCTGAAGACCCTTACTGAAGTTTCCGTAAGTATTTTTGCAAAAAAAAAAAAAAAAAAAAAAAAAACCCTCAAACTTCATTATGACCCAAAGTACTCTAATTAGCCTAAAAGTTAAGTACTAAACACCTAGCCACCTTCTCTTAGGGTCACAGGACAATAGTCTCAGATCTAAAAGGAAACTTAAAAGTCATGTCCAAGTTCCTTGTTTTTACAGATGAAGTAATCCAGTGACTAGCCCAAGTTCACAAAGACAATAAATGGCAGACCTTATGATTCCAAATCCTTAGTCCATTCCACTGCACTATGCTTTTTCCCCTCATATCACAGGCACCTGTCAATCATACATGCAGAATACCCAACAGGGAATATGTCCTTAAAAACACCATTTAGAGAATTAGAAAAAAGGAAACCATCATTGGAGAATGTCCATGGGCTGAGTGAGTAAATGATGAAGTATGAAGCACTTCCTTGAGATATTGAAGACCATACTTAACATATAAGGGTCTTTCTTCAGACATATTCTTACAAAGTCCTGATTGGTAAGAACCCCATATGGCCCACAACAACTAGACATCTAACCCTGTTTTACTTTAGTGCTTCATCTCCTCATCTCCCCCTTCCCTACTACCTTGCCTTACACATATTGTCCACCACTGTTCTGCCTCTCAGCTGCACCCCTTATAGTCATCATTTTCCAGTTCAGAAACCATAATTAAATCAACCTTTTCATTCCTACTAAAAGAGTGTGTCAATTTATTTTATGATTCACTATCTCTGTAGCTTTCCAAAGGAAAATATCTTTCCCCATCCATCTTTTTAATATCACCCTTCTCCCACTTTAGAATCCTTGGGGAAAGAGAATATCTTAACTTTTGTATCTATATCCTAGTTGTTAACATAGGTCTTGACACATAATAAATGTCTTTATTCATATCTACCTACAGGGCTGGTAATAAAGGGTTGTATAAATGAGAAGGTCTGGACTTCCTCAACTACCACTAGAACTCTGTTTTATGTCTCCAGATTCAATTTTCTTTCAATAAAATTTAATAAGCATTTATTACATGAATATCAATCAATGAATCAGCAAGTATATATTAAGCATCTTCTAATATGTCAGGTACTGTACTATCATTAGAAATATCAAGACAAAAATGCAAAAGTTCCTGCCTTCAAATATGCTATCAAAAGAGAAAACATAAATGAGTATAGACAAACATATGTACAGGGAAAAAAAAAAAAAGCAAGATAAATTGGGGGGAGAAGGGAGAGATGCTAGCAGCCAGACAAATCAGGAAAGATTTGAGAAAAAAGAAAGGTTGTAATGGAGCAAAATAGTAAAGAAAAACAAAGAATTACAAAAGGCAGAGGTGAAGGAAGCGTACAAGTGACAATCTGTATGACCTGTGGAGATAGAAGAGGGAGTGTTGTATGAATAATAGTAAGGAAGTACTTTTCTTTTGACTACACCATAGAGTAAGGGAAGAGAATTAAAGTATTATAAAGACAAAAAGGAGAGTTTGGCCTAGGTTTTAAAGGTCTTTAAATTCCAAATGGAGGAGTTTATACTTGATCCTAGAAGAAACAGGAAGTCATTGGAGTTTATTAAGTAGCTATATTGATGAATTAGGAAAAAAAATTGGACAAAGTAAATGAAGGATAGGTTAGAATAGGAAGAGGCCAATTAAAAGACTATTGGAAAAGTCCATGCAAGAGGTAATGAAGGCTGAAAATAAAATGGGGGCAAGAAAGAGAAGGATAGAAAGAGTCATGTTGAAATGGGAGGATTTGACAACTAATTGGCTATGTGGGATGGGGGAAAGTCAAGAGTTAAGAACAACATCAAAGTTTTGAAACTGGGAGGAGGATGAGCTAGACAAAAATAAGGAAGTTTGGAAGACAGGTGGTTTTGGGAAGAAAAGCTATGAGTTCAGTCTTGAAAAGAATAAGTTTAATTTGTGAATAACAGTGAGGTCAGTTTGACTAGATCAAAGAATATAGGACAAGGAATAAATAGTAATGTTTGAAAGCTAAAGCTGTGGTCAAATTGTGGAGGGCTTAAAAAGCTAAACAAAGAAATAGGCAATTGGAAGCTACTTATGTTTATTGAGTAGATGAGTATTATTAAAATAATTATATTTACTATTATTTTACAATTAAAATTAATTCACTTTGTTTTTCTTCCCGGGTTATTTTTACCTTCTGAATCCAATTCTCCCTGTGCAACAAGAGAACTGTTCGGTTCTGCAAACATATATTGTATCTAGGATATACTGCAACATATCTAACATATATAGGACTGCTTGCCATCTAGGGGAGGGGGTGGAGGGAGGGAGGGGAAAAATCGGAACAGAAGCAAGTGCAAGGGATAATGTAAAAAAAAAAAAATTACCCTGGCATGGATTCTGTCAATATAAAGTTATTATAAAATAAAATAAAATATTAAAAAAAAGAAAAGAAAGTAAATGCTTAAACGAGGTTTCTACAATTCAAAAAATAAATAAATAAAAATAAAAATAAATTCACTTTGGCAGTAACCTTAGAGGACTGACTAGAGTAAGAGATGAGGGAGAGAAGCGAGCTAAAAAGCTATTTAAGTAATGTAGTTAAGAAGTCATAAAGTACTAAATCAAGGTGATAGATCTGCAAATAGAGAGAAGGATATGGTTGCAAAAGAGTATTGTAATGATATGGATGAGATCATGAGTTACAAATATTCAGCACTCACTAAATACCTAACAAGATACTACCTGGTGGCAAGAACAACCATTAAAAGCCTGCTATCTTTCACAAACTAGAGACAAGAGAATCTCACAACAAATCTAGACGTTTTAATTACAAATCCAAAACTGAATTCATTATCATTCTCCCCAAATTCTTCCCCATTCTGAACTTCCCATTTATTATTAAATACATCATAATCATATGATGGTATACCTAGAGAACCCCAGAGATTCTACTAAAAAGCTATTAGAAATAATTCATAATTTTAGCAAAGTAGCAGGATACAAAATAAAATCCCCATAAATCCTCAGCATTTTTATACATCACCAACAAAATCCAACAGCAAGAGATACAAAGAGACATTCCATTCAAAATAACTGTTGATAGCATAAAATATTTGGGAATCTATCTACTAAAGGAAAATCAGGAATTATATGAGCAAATTACAAAAAAGTTTCCACACAAATAAAGTCAGACTTAAATAATTGGAAAAATATTAAGTGCTCTTGGATAGGCTGAGCAAATATAATAAAGATGACAATACTCCCTAAACTAATCTATTTATTTAGTGCTATACAAATCAGACTTCCAAAAAAATATTTTAATGATCTAGAAAAAATAACAACAAAATTCATATGGAACAATAAAAGGTCGAGAATCTCAAGGGAATTAATGAAAAAAAATCAAATGAAGGTGGCCTAGCTGTACCTGATCTAAAATTATATTATAAAGCAGCAGTCACCAAAACCATTTGGTATTAGCTAAGAAATAGATTAGTTGATCAGTGGAAAAGGTTAGGTTCACAAGACAGAATAGTCAACTATAGCAATCTAGTGTTTGACAAACCCAAAGATCCTAACTTTTGGGATAAGAATTCATTATTTGATAAAAACTGCTGGGATAACTGGAAATTAGTATGGCAGAAATTAGGCATGGACCCACACTTAACACCATATACCAATATAAGATCAAAATGGGTCCATGACCTAGGCATAAAGAACAAGATTATAAATAAATTAGAGGAACATAGGATACTTTATCTCTCAGACTTGTGGAGGAGAAAGAAATTTGTGACCAAAGATGAACTAGAGACCATTACTGATCACAAAATAGAAAATTTTGATTATATCAAATTAAAAAGCCTTTGTACAAACAAAACTAATGCAAACAAGATTAGAAGGGAAGCAACAAACTGGGAAAACATCTTCACAATTAAAGGTTCTGATAAAGGCCTCATTTCCAAAATCTACAGAGAATTGACTCAAATTTATAAGAAACCAAGCCATTCTTCAATTGATAAATGGTCAAAGGATATGAACAGACAATTTTCAGATGATGAAATTGAAACTATTACCACTCATATGAAAGAGTGTTCCAAATCACTATTGATCAGAGAAATGCAAATTAAGACAACTCTGAGATAATAACACACCTGTCAAATTGGCTAAGATGACAGGAAAAAATAATGATGAATGTTGGAGGGGATGCGGGAAAACTGGGACACTGATGCATTGTTGGTGGAGTTGTGAATGAATCCAACCATTCTGGAGAGCAATCTGGAATTATGCCCCAAAAATTATCAATCTGTACATACCCTTTGATCCAGCAGTGCTACTATTGGGCTTATACCCCAAAGAGATACTAAAAAAAGGAAAGGGACCTGTATGTGCCAAAATGTTTGTAGCAGCCCTGTTTGTAGTGGCTAGAAACTGGAAAATGAATGGATGCCCATCAATTGGAGAATGGCTGGGTAAATTGTGGTATATGAATGTTATGGAATATTATTGTACTGTAAGAAATGACCAGCAGGATGAATACAGAGAGGACTGGCGAGACTTACATGAACTGATGCTAAGTGAAATGAACAAAACCAGGAGGTCATTATACACTTTGACAACGATATTGTATGAGGATGTATTCTGATGGAAGTGGATTTCTTCAACAAAGAGACCTAACTCAGTTTCAATTGATAAATGATGGACAGAAGCAGCTACACCCAAAGAAAGAATACTGGGAAACGAATGTCAACTATTTGCATTTTTGTTTTTCTTCCCGGTTATTTTTACCTTCTGAATCCAATTCTCCCTGTGCAACAAGAGAACTGTTCGGTTCTGCAAACATATATTGTATCTAGGATATTCTGCAACATATCTAACATATATAGGACTGCTTGCCCTCTAGGGGTGGGAGTGGAGGGAGGGAGGGGAAAAATCGGAATAAAAGTGAGTGCAAGGGATAACGTTTTTAAAAAAACTTCCCCTGGCATGGATTTTGTCAATATAAAGTTATTATAAAATCAAATCAAATCAAATATATATATATATACATATATATATATATATATATATATAATTTTAAAAAATACATCATCATCCTCCCAGCCATCCAAGTTTCCAACCTGTCCCTTAATGTTTTCCTCTCTCTCATCTATCACATTCAATCTATGGTCAAGTCCTATTGATTTCACCATCATAATACTTCTTGTATACATTTCTTCCTCTCTTCTGACACTGCCACTACCTTGGTACAGTCTCTTGTCATTTCATACCTGAATTATTAAAATAACTTGTAAGTTGGTCTGCCTGTCCTAGATCTGTTCCCACTCTAATCCATCCTCTATAAAACTTTGAAATCAATTTTTCCTAAAGCATAGGTCTGATCGTGTTACCCTTCCTATTCCACTGAATGCACAAGTTCCTTACTATCTGGAACTCCTACCTTTTCATCAAAGGATCATCAAAGATCCTTATGGTCAATATCCTGCTCTTTGTGCACAAGGACACACCTCTGTAGGCCTTCTCTTTGTTATAATTGTTTATTGGACATTTGTATAGAACCACAGAACCAACAGCATTTAATTCATTTGCAGCACTTTGAATTTAATTATAGCTCAATATCCACAAATCCATTATGACAATACAAATTTCAATGGTTCCCTATCTCCTCTAGGACCAGATATAAAATGGCCTGGTGTCCAAAATACTTCATAACCTTCAATCTTCTTACACCATATTTATTCCCCTATAATGCTGTGATGCTGTAATAATGACCTCTTTACTGTCCCTTGGACAAGACACTCTGTCAACTCCATGTTTTAATTTTACTGCCTGTTCTATATGCCTAGAATTCTGTTCTTTCTCATCCCCATTTTCTTGGTCTTCCTGGCTTCCTTCAAGATTCAACTAAAATTCAGCCTCCTATAACAAATCCTTCTTGATCCCATTAATGCTACTACTTCCCCTCTGTTTGTAATATCTAATTTATCCTGTGTATATATATATATATATATATATATATATATATATATATATATACACATTACATTTGTACATAGTTGTTTGCATGTTGTTTTCTTCATTAGACTGTGAATTCCTTGTGATGTCCCTAGAGTTTAGCACAGTATAGTAGACTATTAATACATGTTTATTGACTAATAGCTAGTAAGGAAATTAAAAGAATGAATAAATAAACACAGTGGTTAATAATACTCACCACACATAAGCAATCAAAAGTGGAGGGGTGTAAGGGAGGAGAAAATGAGAGAGAATAGACTCAAGATTCAGTAGCTTTTCCTACTAAGCAAAATTCTTTGATTCTACAATTAATTTTCTTTAAAAGCTAAGTAACAAGATAAGAGAAAAGGAGAGGTTTCAGCTGCTACAAGTCTTAGAGAGAGTCTACAAGAAAGCGTTCTCTTTCCTCCTGTACTTCCTGGCCATCTTAAAATCATGCTACCTTCATTTGAGCTTCCATCACACATCCTCTCCCTCAGAAATTTGAACTTTGTCCCTGAAACTAAAGAAATGTGTTTTTGTCTTATTTATCCTAAATTCAGGTCTTTCACTCACTTTCAGACCACTTTACCTCCAGAGAATGCTGCCAGGTACTCCCCCTCCTCACCACTACTTTCTAAAGACCTTTATGTTTGTCTTTAAGTTCCTTGAGGGCAGCCACTGTCTTACTTACATATTCCAAAGTCTTTAACAACACTCCCCTCACAAAGCAACCAGTCCTTACCTTGTCAGAATAGCTACTGTACTACAAATACACACTTCAAAATATCCTGCAAAATTCAACCAATAAATTATATTTGGAGCAGAACATTATCTCAGAGAAAACCATTGCCTGTAAGTTCCCAGAAATAACACTAATCCACCAACATTCAAGAATTATGTCTCATAGATATCATCCCCCAAACTCTAAGTTATGTGGGATGAAAAGTTTCCAAAATAAAAAGTCTTAATGAAAAAAAAAATCAAAATCACATGGGAGTAGGATCTATAATAGCCCATATCCCCACCATCCTGCATGCTCCTATCATTTCCAGAAGAATGCTTTCACTGGTCTTAAAGAAGGTAAGCTTTCATCCTTTATATTCAAAAACAAAAAGGAATTATTATCCACCTGTGCAATAGTCTATAGAATGTTAAATTTAGAAAAATAATAGTAGAATAGTAATTTTCCCATACTATTTCTATCTATATACTTTCAGAAGATGTGAATGAGATCATTATCTGTAGTAGTAGTAACAATATGAAGTGGCTTCTTCCTTAACAAGGTTAATGCTTCCACCTCTTCAAGGGCCTGTCAATTTTCTTTTTTTTTTTTAATTTTAGAATAATTTTTTTATTGACAGAATCCATGCCAGGGTAATTTTTTTACAACATTATCCCTTGCACTCGCTTCTGTTCCAATTTTCCCCCTCCCTCCCTCCACCCCCACCCCTAGAGGGCAAGCAGTCCTATATATGTTAGATATGTTGCAGTATATCCTAGATACAATATATGTTTGCAGAACCGAACAGTTCTCTTATTGCACAGGGAGAATTGGATTCAGAAGATAAAAATAACCCGGGAAGAAAAACAAAAATGCAAATAGTTGACATTCATTTCCCAGTGTTCTTTCTTTGGATGTAGCTGCTTCTGTCCATCATTTATCAATTGAAACTGAGTTAGGTCTCTTTGTCGAAGAAATCCACTTCCATCAGAATACATCATACAATATTGTTGTTGAAGTGTGTAATGATCTCCTGGTTCTGCTCATCTCACTTAGCATCAGTTCATGTAAGTCTCTCCAAACCTCTCTGTATTCATCCTGCTGGTCATTTCTTACAGAACAATAATATTCCATAACTTTCATATACCACAATTTACCCAGCCATTTTCCAATTGATGGGCATTCATTCAATTTCCAGTTTCTAGCCACTACAAACAGGGCTGCCACAAATATTTTGAAGGGCCTGTCAATTTTACCTTTGCAGCATCTCTAGAATATATCCCCTTCTCTCCACTCTTAGCACTCTGGTATAGTCTCTTATCACCTCAAGGAGTTGCTTTAAGCAAGGTAAAGGGAATTTCACACCAAGAGTCTTTCACCTTAATGAAGAGAAGGAACTTTATCTGATGTGAAGTTCCTTAACATATATGGCTATAGAAAAGACAGTTACAGATAATATTTAATTGGAACACATATACAGTGTAGTATAGAACAAAGAACACTAAACGGTATCAGGAGGTGGGTTCTATAAGATTTTGGGTCATCTTGGGAAATCTACCCCCTTATCCCAGCTTCACCTATAAAATAAGTTATAAAAAACCAATAGCTCTCTCTGATGCCCTTTTCATCTTCCACACTGCATAAGCTTTATGCATTCTGAGAATCCAGAGGAAAAAAAAATAAAATGTAGTGTTTTCAAGTCTGGTATACCAGCAAACATATAATAAAAGTAGGAACTAATGTAAGAAGTAAAAGAAGGACTAGTATGCCATGTAACACAGGGGCTCCAGATAGTGCCATACTCAGAGCAGGTTATCTATAGGTCTCATCAGCTATCCACCCTGCTTATCTATAGGAGGTAAAAGACTCAGAACTACATTCACTCCTTCTTCAGGGTAGTACGGTTTGGTCCCATTGGTCTCACAGTAAATGTGACAGTTGGCATGGCACACTGAACATCATGCCACAGGAGGCACTGGATGCAACCTAGGCTCCAGGACAACAAGTACCCATTCACTCTGACCCAGAGGAGAACTTTGTCTTCATGTGATTTATCATTATTTTATTTTGTACAAGTCACACGGATAATAGTTGAGCATATCATCTATAGACAAGACATTTTCTATATATATAATAAAAGAAAAACCAGGTGGATCAAGTCAGATCCTCTGGGGTTTGAATCTTCCCTGGCTATGGGTGGCTTCAAAAGAAAAACAAAATTATTCTTTAACTGCAACTTCTGCATTTTGGCAGTAAAGCTTTATGGTTTAGAAGGAGGTTTCCTACCCTGAAAGTCGGTAACGGCTGTTAATTCCCTATCAAGTTACAGGCATAGTGCTCTGCTGCCCAGGCTAATCAATGTTCTTTCTGAGTGAGGCTCCAGCAGCTTGAGCTCATTGGATGAAGATCCCATCTCTCTTGGATATAACTACGAGTTCCATATTTTTACCCTAAGGCTGATATTTAAATCATTTCCTGCCATACCACAACTTCCCAACCTTTACTATATAAGGAAAGAGTACACAGCACTTAAAATTAAAAACATCATTCTCTCTAAATGTGTGGGTTTTGTTATGATGTTTGTATCATCAAGGAAGGGCAATCTCCCTTCCATTTTGAGCTATTCTTTAAGGTGCCTAAATAATGTGTTGGGTAACCCAGCATTCACTAAATATATATTTGTTTCTAGTCTTTTTTGTGCTTTTGATACCTCCCACTCTCAGTCAATCAATAAACATCATTAAATGTTAATTATATGCCAGGAATCATGCTCAGCCTTGGGAATACAAAGAAAGGCAAAAACATGGTCCCTGACTTTAAAAGGCTCATATTCTAATGGAAAAGACATTATGCAAAAAAAAAAATGTTACACATAATATATATAGTGTATGTGGAAGACAATTTCAGAAGGAAGTTACTACTAGTAGTTGAGAGATTTGTGAGTAGAAAAGGCATGGTGGGTTTGCAAAAAGTAAGGTTTAAGCTGAATTTTAAATGAAGCCAGGAAAACCCATTACAGAAGTAAGAAGGTAGAGTATGCCAGATACAGGAGATATCATAAGTGAAATGTTACAGAATCTAGAGATGGAGAGTCTTGTTCAAGGAATTGCAAGAAGACCATTGTCAAGAGATCATAGGATTTATGAAAACAGTATGAAAAAGACTAGCAATACAAAAAGACTCCAGGGAGTGAAGGACTTTAAAAGCCAAATACAGGACTTTATTTTTATTTATTTTTTATTTATTTGATTCTGACAGGAAGTCAATGGAATTTAATGAAGGTGGGTGTAAAATGGATCAATCTGAGGAAATACCATATTGGTAGATATCCAAAGAAGAATTGGAGTAGGAAGACCCTGGAAGTAGAGAGAGCAAGCAGAAAGCTATGGCAATAATCCAGGCATGAATTAATAAGAATCTGAACCTGGATGATACCTATATAAGTGGAGAGAAGGGGACAGATAGTGTGAAGCTGAACAGATCAAGACTTAGAAAAAGACTGGACATGTGAGATGAGTGCAATGGAGGATTGAGGATGCCTTGGAAAATAGGAGTATCCTTGACAATAATAGATCAAGTCAACAAGCATTAATTAACTACCTATTATATGCCAGGTACTATGCTAAGTACAAGAGAACAAAGAAAAGTAAAATAACCCAACAAACAAATAGAAAACTTTGGAAGAAAGGAGGATTTGGGAGGAAAGAAAATGAATTCTGGTATGGATGTGTTGAGCTTGAGAAGTATCTGAGACATAGGTTTATGATGTTCAAGAGTAAGTTGCTGAAGCAATGCAATAGCTCTTGAATAATTGAAATCCTACTTACTAGAAACTGTTCTCTTTTATCTAATTATTTTCTGTTCCAAGGCACCCTCCTCAGTAACCATTCATAGGACCTAAAGCAGCAGTAATACTAGTAACAGATATTTCTTTAACATTTTAAAGTTTATAAAGTCCCTTATTCACAGGATTGATTACATTTGACCTTTAGAACCACAAGAGGTAGGTAAAAGGGCTATTATCTCCATGTTGTATGTAGATGGTTAATCAAGGGAGACTCTTGATCAGCTGATGAACTTTCCCAAAATTCTTTGTTTAAACCTTTGGAGAGCACTCCCCTATGGAACCTGTGCACATATCATTTGGCCCCCTGACATAAGTAAGGAAACTGAGAAGTTGAGAGAATTCTGCAGAATGGCACAACTAAGTGTTTGAGGCAGCCTTTGTATCTGGCCTTCCTAACACTAAATACAGAATCCTATCCAGTTTTCTACATTGTCCTGTTGTCTTACTGTTGACTACTATTATAAGGAATAGGATAAGACATCGAATGGGGGATAATCGTAACTTATTTCCTAGGCGCTGTCTGACTGGGCTATGGTGATAAAGAATGAATTATTATGTACAATGAAAAGTGTTACAGAAATGCAAATGAGTGCTAATCATAAGGTTCTTAAATTCATCTGAAAAGCAAGACAATTTGAATGAGGCTCAACTTAATGTTCAAGAAAAAAATCAATTCTAGAAAACCATTAACAACAACTAACACTTCAAACAACAGGTTTTAATGTTTCATACAAATTTAAAAGGGCCATTTATGATTGTGAAGCACACTAGTATGTGGAATTGACAAAGTAGTATGTGGAATTGACAAAGAACAAAGACAACTCTCCCAATGTAATGCTGGATAAACTGAGGCAAAATAGAGATTAGAGAGTTTATAATATTTTATTGAAAGGGAGAAATTTGCTGGGCAATTTCCCCCCCAGAGTTCATGTTCAAAGCATTCAGCAGAGCATGTGAGTTCTCCATGACATATGGCTCAGTTGCAGGGGTAGACCAAGGCAGGGGCGGAGTCAGAGCACTGAGAATGGGAACACTTTCAATCTGGTTCTAACAAGGTGAGGGAGGCACCAGACATTCTGGTAAATTGGGATAAAGAAGAACAATGACAGGATAGGGGATAGGATCATAAATTCTTGATGGATAGAAAGAGTTAAGGATGTGTCTAGTTTAGAGCCAGAAAGTCTGGACTCCCCCTTATCTTGAGCTTATACATTGACAATTTATAACCTCTGAGTTATATCAGTCTTAATGAACCAGAGAGGGGCGGATTGCAACTAAGGGGATTGAAGCTGAAAAATTAGGAAAACCACGGCAGGACAATTAGCAAAATTGAGTCAGAACAATTCAGGGAAACTGAGTCAGCACAATTTAGGGAAACTGAGGCAGGACAATTAGGGAAACTGAGGCAGGAAAATAAAAGAGAACTGTGGCACAACACCAATAGTAACTCTACTTTTAGTAGAGGCCTGTGGAAGAGGGAAAGAGTATAAGTATAAAAAAGGGAAGATATGTAGAAAGAAAGTAAGAACAGCAAGTCCAGAAAGGACATGTTTACAGTTCACTCCTGTGTGACAATCCCAGGACTACTGCAAATAAGACAATATTTGTTTTTTTTAATGATTAAAAAAATATGCTTTATGCCCAAAAGTTTATCCCTTGATCTAACAATACCATTACTAGGCATGAATCCCAAAATGTAATTTTTTAATGTTTTTATTGGTTTTTTTTAATAGTTTTTTATTTACAAAATATATGCATGGGTAATTTTTCAGCATTGACACTTGCAAAATCTTTTATTCCAATTTTTCCCCTCCTTCCCCCCACTCCCTCCCCCAGATGACAGGTAGACCAATACATGTTAAATATGTTAAAGTATATGTTAAATACAGTATATATATATATATACATACACATACACACACACATATATCCATACAGTTATTTTGCTGCACAAAAAAAAAAAAAATTGGACTTTGAAATAGTGTACAATTAACCTGTGAAGGAAATAAAAAATGCAAGCGGACAAAAATAGAGGGATTGGGAATTTCTATGTAGTAGTTCACACTCATTTCCCTGAGTTCTTTCACTGGGTGTAGCTGGTTCAATTCATTACTGTTCTGTTGGAGCAGATTTGTTTCATATGAGACAATATTTGTAAAATATTCAGCACAATGCTGGAACATACTGGGAGCTCAATAAATGCTTCTTTCCTTCCTCTTCCCTCTAGCATAGGCCATGTTACCATTCTCATTATTATTATGTTATTATTCCAACTTACTCCCAGAACTATATTATCTTTGATTCTAAGACAATAAAACTAAGATCAATCCAGGGATCAAACTACAGGTTTGGGTCTTTTTTAGAACTGATCTGAGAGTAATATGATGTCAATAAACTAATAAATGGACAATTAGGTGGATAAAGGGCCAGATATAGAATCAGAAAGACAAATTCAAATGCAACCTCAGATACTTACTAGTGGATAACACTGGGCAAGTCATTTAATTCTGATTTTTGTCCCCCCCCCAAAAAAAAAAATAATAACCCAAATGTAATTATGAGTGAGAGACAACTGTACAACATCAAACTAATCAATACTGGCCCATCCCTGGAGTTTGAGATATGTAATGCAAGAAAACTTGGAACTGTAGATTTTAGAGTAAGCAGGGACCTAACAAGTCTACTAGTCCAGTCTCCTTAATTTAAAGATAAAGAACTGAAGCCAAAAAAATGATTAATTTTCCCAAAGTTACAAAACTAGTAAAGAGCATAGTCCTTGTTTTGTACTCAAGGCTTTGGATTTTAAATCAAGGTCAGAAAAGAACTTCTAACTATAGCCTGGGGAGGTTGAATTCAAGGTCACACAGTAATAAGTGCTGGGAGGAGGAGGGAAATCTGACTATAAAACTATCCATCCCTCCAAGCTGCACTCATAGTTCTCTGAACTTTCTCAATTTCCCATCTCATGTTCCCTTAATTTTTATGATTCATGGTAATTATTTCCCAAGTCATACATTAATTTCTGTTCAAATCAACCTGTCCCTTCCTCCCAAATTTCTCTGTTCCTCTACTGTGCCTTTATGTTATATCCTCTATTATACATACTACATCCCTAGCCAACATTCCTTCATCATAGATCTTTTAGGGTCATCCTTTCTCTCTAATTTTTACCCCTTCCTTGTTCATGGGTCATCCTAGGATCAATGTGGAATGCTCAATTGCCTATACCACTTGGATAAGATGGGAGTCATCAACTCTGTTCCTTCCGGTGAGATAAAGTATCATTAAGTCTTAGCAGCTCCTCTGCCATTGCCTCCTAATGTTCTCCTGGCTATACCATCCTGGCATATCTGACATATTCATGCAAGCTAATCAATGGATCTTTCCAGCCAGCCAGCCGCTGGACTTTCTTTTAAGTATTGTCTCCCTGTAAGAAACAAACATCTTAACAAGAAATCCACTAACTCAGTGATGAATACAGGAAAATAATTTTATTTTCATTCTTACAAGAACAGGTGTCCAGCGAGTAGTAAGCACTTCCTTGAAGCAGAAGCACAACCATTTATTTCCCATTCTCAAAAGTGAATCCCTCCACTCTTTCCTGCATTGGTTGAGTACTACAGAGGTTATAGTCTAGCCTACATGCCTAATTCCCCAACATGAGCAAAAATCCCCAATCCAATTACATCTTCCATTGGGTTCATCTTACTTTGTCATGGTTTCTCTTGGGTAACTATATTGGCAGTCCTTCCCTAATTACAATTCCCCTTCCACACATTTTGGTGACTTAATCCTTATTTTCTTTTACCCTTACTTGGGTGTATATACATCTGCACCTATCAATAGATGGATTCCCTCTATCAGTTTCATTTCCTTGGTCCTATGTCAGCCTAACCTTTAAGTTTCATTTCTTAGGTTTCAATTTCATTCTTCTAATTTAAGTTTCATTTGTCTTATTTTTTTTTTAAATGTAACTGTGGAAACTAAACCTTTATCCAGTTTTCAAACTCCTTATGTTCCATTCACTAAGTAAAGAAGGAGAGGAATATTCCTAGCTCCCCTATGTTACTTCTAGATCCTATCTCTATCACCATCACTTAGCAACTCGCTTTCTTCCTAGATCCATGTCATCTGTCTCTGTCACCTGGTCTGGCTACATGTCACTAAAATCTGCAGGTCACCCTCCTGAATTTCTCCTGCCTCAAGAAGCACTTACTAATTGCCTGCTACCTATACAACATTGTTCTCTGTACTAAGAATATGAAGACAAAAATGAAAACATTTATATATATGTATATGTATATATATGTGTGTGTATATATGTATACATATACATATATATATTATATATATACTTACAACTTCAGTGTTTAGTTGAGAATTTTCCTTTCCAAATTAAGCAACTCTGATCAATACAAGGATGCAACACAACTCTAAAAGACTACTGATGAAAAATGCTATCCATCTCCAGAGAGAGAACTGATGAATTATGAGAATAAATTGAAGGGTGCTTTTTTTCAATTTATTTTTTACCTTTTTTTGCATATAATTCATATGATATTACTTGACTTCTCAAGAATGGAAGAGGGAAAGAGGGAGAGAGAGAATTTAGAACTCTTTTTTTTTTGTAAAGAATGTTTAAAATTAAATATTTGTTTAAAAAATAAAATACAGGCGTAGTAAAAAAGAAATTCCCTTTAATCCCAACATCTATCCTCATATGTAGTGACTTCAAAATATATGCTGATGTCTCTCAAATACATTTGTTTCCCAGTTTATCTGTCTCTTTGTATCTGTGATCTATAACGTCACATTATCTCAGCTACCATCTTATACAACCATCATCATAACTATGTCATATATAATTCTGAACAGTAAAACTCTCATTTCTGATAATAATCTCCTCTTTTCCCATTTCTTTCTCTACTTATTCCTAAACCTATTTTTCTATCCTCATTTCAATTTGTATTTCCCTGATCCTTCCCTATTCTTCCAGTCCCCTCACTCCAGGCTTTTTGACCCCATAATTAACCAAGTCTCTTCTTTTTTCCTCTACCCTTGACAACTTATACAAACTCTGACTGCTTCTGTTTCCTCATCTATAAAATGGACAGAATAACAATCTCTAACTCTCCAAGATTATGAGGATAAAATGAAATAAATGTACTTGTAAGGCATTTTGCAAACTTTAAAGCATTATATAAATGCTAATAGTTATTATCCAGCATCTTGCCCCAAATCCTAATAGTCAGTATGTATAAGAGGTTGTCCTGACTCCAATGCCATTTCTCTAACCACAGTTCCCAAGATACACAACAGATAAATTATTCTGTCTGAGAGGGTGTTGATTTTGTTTTTGCTATTGGGCATCAGAGGGGAAGATAAGAGAAATAATCTGGCTCATTTGTGCCATTTCCTAAACAGATATCCGGTATTAAAAGCATCAAAAAAAGTAGAATACCATAGACAAGTACTGCTAAAAGATAATGATTTTAGCACCTAGAAATAAGAACTTGTTTTAGTAATTGCTGGCTGAATTGAATAAAATTGAATTCTATAACAATAATTGACAGCCAAATCAACCCTAGAGGACTCTAATTAAAAGGACCCTGTAAAGGGGGAAAATAGAGGGAAAAGGCAAAAAAAAAAAAATCAAACTTTCTCAGAAATAAGAAAGGTAAAAGACAATGAAAAAGTGACCAAGAAAGCAAGCACAAAATAGTAGAACTGACTACATTTTAAAAGATAGTAAATAGCACTTGAATGAGAAAGGAGTAATTGCTCAATCATCTGTCTGTATATAGCTAGAACAAAGGTGAAGAATCTATATCAACATGGAAGAAAATTAAAATATATGCCACAAAATGAAGCAACTCTCAACATGGCCTATTTCAACAAATTAATAATGATCTAGTATGTTCAAGAAATTGTGCAAAACACTTGGGATCCGAGATAAAAAATAAAAATTCCCCCATCCTCAAGAAGCTTACATTCTGCTACAGAGACACAACATGTACATGCATAAGTGCAAAATATATATAAATTAATGCAAAGTAATTTTAAGATGAAATTACTAAAAACTGGTGGGAATATAAAATATTTCATATAGGGTGTGGGATTTGAGATGTATTTTAAAGTAGCCCAGGGATTCTCTGAAAAAGAACAGAAAAGGAAGAATGCTCTAGGCAAGAAAGACCATTTGTATAAAAGGTATAAAGGTGAGAAATTGTATACAAGACTGTGATTGATAGGTGAAAAAAATGCTAGATTTAATATAGATGCTGATATGATATGAGAAGGGGCAAGAAGCTGGAAATGACAAAAATAAAAATAAAAAATAAAAAGAGTTGACATTGACTCAGACCATACTCGTTTCCTTTGAAACCCAACCAGGAAAAGTTTCTGTTGAGAACAACACTAGGACTAGGCTAAAAGATTTAGAATGATAGAAAATAAACATTAAGGTAGCCAAAATTTAGGCTTTTCAAATGTCTCTGGAAATGCATCTAAAAGTACCTGAGAGAAAAATATTTTTTAAGCAGGAAAGAAATATGTAGCCAACAAATGAGCACCAGCAACTAATAATCCTTTAAAAAGACAAAGAATACAATGGGCAGACATTCTGTGATTAGTTATTTTAACTTTCAGGAGTGTTCTGATAGACTGGTATGGGATCTCTTAAAGACATTTGTTACAGAGATTACACAGTTAATTAATTAAACTAAGTGCTATTAAATTAAGTTTTAATTTAAGGCTGATCCAAACTTTTTTTTTTTTTTTGCCATATTGATTCTTCCATGAAACATATTAGCTACCTTTCCCAACTTTGTGTTATACCTAATAATCATGCTTTCATCCAAGTTTTATTTATTAAATTATTGTAGAGAACAGAGTTACATTTGAGAACATCATTAAAAGAAATATAGCCAATCTCATGTTAAAATTGAACTAACTTGTAGTTTAAGAAGATATTGAGTATCATTGTGTTTCTCCCCAAAATTTAAAATATCTGAAAGCACTCTATGAGTTCACTGCTACTCCAGTGCTGCAGCACACATTTTCAAAACTGTAGATATATGACATTCTTTTATTCTATCAATATAAGAACTATTTTAGAAAGATTATTTGGGCTTGACTTCTTAGTAAACCTATTTTGGTTCTTGGCAATCATCACTTCCTCTTCTAAGTGCTCATAAATAATCTATTTACTAATCCAGCCTAGAATTTTGGAAGGGTCAATTGGTCTGGATTCCTGGATTCCTGGAATCTATTTTTTTTCAATTCTGAATATCGCCATTGTCTGAAAAATCTTCTACTTCAGATGCTAGCTCTCGTGATCTCTGCTATCTCCTGGTTCTTTCTGGCACCAGAAAGAGTAACAGTTGTTATAAAAACAACAAATTAATGAAAAGTGAATGTAGTGATCTGATAGACACTAGTCCTTTTTACCTTTGAAACCAAAATGCTTAAGGACAAATGACCTTTAAATGTCCTTGGAAATGGATGAAAGGGAATGTATGATTTCAGAACTCAGATGGAGTGAGAGTTGATCAGGATTCATAATGCCAAAATGGATAAATTTGTTTCCATAGTAGTAAAAAGTCCATTTAATCACGAAGGAGCACATATGAATGAATAACCTTTCTCTGGTTAGAGAGTAAATGAAAAAAAAAGATATAAATGGGGATGAGACAGAAGAAATTTATGATAGTGAAGGCATTTATAACTCTAGGAAAGCAAAAAATGACTATGCTGGGATCATAGTTGCTCAAGATTGGAAATAAGAACTTCTTACACATGCTCAGGGGAAGTGCCCTGGAGAAGCTTCATTTTGAATCATCACCTAGTGGCTAGAACAAATATTATACTCTAAAACTGTTCTAGTCCTACCCTGCAGAGGAGGTATATGAAAAATATTGATTGCTCTGTATAATGCCACATGTGCTTGGTCTGATCATGATATCTTAAAGAGACATTCAGGCAATTTTCATCAGAAATAAGAAATTGACTTCCAATTAACCTTAAGCATAAAATCCTTTCTTAGAGTATTTTGGATTCTATCTCTCTCTTTCTTAATTTCTTCCTTTCTTCCTTTTCTTTTCTCCTCCTTTTCCTCCTCCTCCTTCCTGTTTCTCTTTCTCTCTCTCTCTCTCTCTCTCTCTCTCTCTCTCTCTCTCTCTCTCTCTCTCTCTCTCCCTTTCTTCCCTCCCTCCCTCCCTCTCTCCCTCTCTCTCCCTTTCTCTTTATATCTCTTTGGTTTCTTATCATTAGCTGTTTAATTTTTTTTCCCTATTATTTGCCATGAACTAAAAAAAGAAATACATAAAATTTTCTGAATTTATATAATTATATTTGGAAGAGGAATGTAAAAGATCTTCTAAGCAGTGTTTTCAAGGACAGTATTCTCTAGATACACAATCAAAAAGAGATCTGCTTCTAGAGTCTTCTGAGGCCCTCAGAAATCGATCCACAATTAGGGATATGGATAATGCATCTGAAAACATTCCATTTTTTTTCTCATGAGGAATATTGGTGACTGAAGAGCAGGTTCTATCTTTTCTATCTTTTTCTAGCCTTTTTTATCTAGGCAATTGAATGAATCAAATATTTATAGAGCATCTATTATGATCAAAGCAATATTCTTTTTATCTGGTGATCACTAAGAAAACTTGAAAATTGGGGAAACCTGCCTGTATATTCTATAGGGAGATTACTTTATACAGCAAAGTCAAGACATTCCTCTAACATTAGTAACTAGCAAATCAGGTGTATATAGGAAACAGCCCATGGGATGTGAAGTGGTGATGTGCAACAAAGATTGTGGACAGAAAATTTGTGCTGCTGTCAGAAGTATCACTGATGTGAGTCAGAGATAGTTATTATAAAATATAAAATGTGTATAAGTGTGGTTTTTGTGTGTGTGTGTGTGTGTGTGTGTGTGTTTGTGTGTGTGTGTGTGTGAATGGTCCCTGCTAAAGATTTCCAGGAGTTTAATGGCCTTCACTAAGTACACAAAACTGAACAGGAGCTCCTAACCTGATATCCACAGCCCCAGAGGGGGTTCTTGGATAAGTTTGGGGAATCAATGGATTTGAATATTAAAAATATTTCTACAACTCTATTTTAATGCAATTGGCTTCCTTTGTGTATTTAAAAAAATGTTATTCTAAGAAGGAATCCATAGATTTCACCAGACTGCCAAAAGTATCCATGACAATATGCTTGAGAATCCTTGTCCTAAAGAGTTAGGATTACCCCTATGATGAAACTTGTGTTAGTATCATTAGTTGGGTAGAGTAGAGAATGAAAATCAAATTTTGGTGCTCCATTTGGAAGAAAGAGCAAAATTCCATTTAAAATAACTACAGATTTTACAAAACACTTGGGAGTATACTTGCAAAGAAATACACATGTATATACACATATGAATAAAACTCAAAACACTCTTTATACAAATAAAGGCCAAAAGTTTAAAAAAATATTAATTTCTTAAAAGTAGGCCAAGCCAATATAATCCATAATATAATAATAATAATAATATCTAAATTGATTTACTTATTCAGTGTCATAAAAAGCAAACTACCAAAGCGATTACTTTATAAAAGTAGGATAACAAATCCTAGAGTGTAATGTTCTTTGTTTCAATTTCCTAAATGTAATGTTCTCTGTTTCAGTTTCCTTCGGGGTTTCTGGAGGCAGCCTTCATTTCATTTCAGTAACCACCACAAGTGCAGCCAGGTGTTAAAGTCCAAATCCTTTGCTGTCTCCTTCAAAGTCCTCTCTCCTTCACTTGGGGCTCAGCTAGTTTTCTGAAGGCCTTCCAAATCTTGGTTTCAGTGGAAAAGGGGAGGAGAGCCTGCCACCATTTCACCATGTGAAAAAAAGTGAATGAATCTAAGTCCAAGGTCTTGTGCTCCAGCCTCCCTCCAGCCTCCAGCCTTCCACCTCCAGTCTCCAATCCACTTATCTTCTCTGGCTCTTCTGTCCATTTGTCTTCTCTTGCTGTTTCTGGCTGAGTTTGTCTGAGCTTATATGCTCTCTTATCATAGGCGTGAATCTTGTAGAACTATATTAAGTACTAAGTACATGTACTGAGTCTTTCTCAATTCCACTGATTTACACCTTGTAAGAATTCTTGTTTCAGAGTTCTGACCCATAACACTAGTGTTTTAATCGTACATGTCATGCCAGTTTTGAGTTTGAAGTGTCCTCCTAAATTTGCCTAAACTTATTCAGGGTCCTAAATTTGTATCTTTACTTCACAGCTTGTTGCTAAATGATCTTTCTATTGTCCTGGTTCTGACTTGCCAAGGGTCTGCTATTTATCATCAGCTTTCATAGTTGTCATGTCCAAAAAAAGATAAAGACTCCTTTTGACCATACCTAAAACCTGCAAAGCTGACAATGATATCAATACTTCCTATAATACTTCCACCTCTTTTCTTCTTTGCATCTCCTTGAATTTCCCTTTTTCTTCCCAGGTTTAAAATCTATACTATGTTAACTTGTGAGCATTTATTCAAGTTCAACTGCCTCTGACTCATCAACCTTTTTTCTCTCCTCATCCCAAACTCCCTCAATTAGGAAATCCCTGGTGTTTGTTGACAAACCATTTCAACAATTTTCTGTTAAGTCTGGAGGGCTTTCCATTCTTGGTCCTAATCCTTGCTGAATGATACATGAGTGGAAATTGTCCTAATCCTGACTTGGGACAGACATAAGTCTATTCACCCAGGAAGGCAGCACTCTTACTTTTTCAAAGAAGCATTCCTCATCACCACTCACAAAAAAAGAGTGATTTTTTTTCTTCTTTTCTGACTGCCCTCACTGTTAGTTAAATTATCTCTGTGAAACAGGTTGCATAAATTCCTACAAAGTCTTACCATTAGATAGAGTTTCCAAAGGTAATTCAGCTTGACTAGACCCTTCAATCTATGGAAGAATTCAGAAGAGCAACAGACCCATAAGCAAATTTCAACCTATACTGTAAAATAATATAATTTGGATAGGGAGGAATATCATTCTGTTCTAGAGAAGCTGAAGAGGAATAAACTGTTTAAATAAATAAAACCCATAGCCCTTTCTCTTAAAGAGTTTTTAATTCAGTAAAAACACATACACAAGTATTAAGAATATTTTCACTATTCTTTACAACTTACTTGACTGCTAGGCCATATTCAAATTGGGAAAGTTATTCAAGAAACTTAAAGCTATTGCTTTTGAAATTAAGGAAGATCAACAACAACCAAGGAATATTAAGAACAACAGCCATAAGTAACATTTATATAGTACTTTAAGATTGGTGAAGCATTTTATATACAATCTTATTTGATCCTCACAAAACCCCTGTGAGGTAGGTATTATTATTATCCCATTTTACAGATGAAAACTTGAAACTAAGAGAATAAGTGACTTTGTCAGAATTTTAGACTAGAAGGACCTTTAGAGATCTCATTTTATAGATGAGAAAACTGAGGCCCAGAAAAAGTTCATTTTCCTAAGGTAATAGTTGGAATTAGGAACCAGAGCTCCTGAATTTCTATTCAGGATTTCTTTTTGAAATATGTGTATGTGTATATATTTTTAATGTATGGAACAAAACAAGCATTTACACAGCACAGCATAATAACAAAAAGGATGATTGCACTTGAAACTGGAAATCTCCTATTCCATACTGCTTCTATAAAGCCAATTTTATTTAATAGCAACCAAAACCCCATTCACCTAGGTGGTTCTTCCAGACTTCAGAAATTATTTAGGTCAGAATTTACTCCAAAATGCAACTTATAAAACTCTACCAACATGTTTATTTTTACAAGTCATCTATAGAAGATACTTAATTCAAAGTAAAGACATTAATGAATAAAAGATAAAAGAACACTCCATTCATAATCCTGGAATTCACTGTCCCAAAAACATATATTTTCTGTGGTGCTTAGGAATCATCCAGAGTACATGCATCTGGGGAACACATAAGGCCATGATATCCAGAAGCACACATCATCAGCTAGAACACACATGTGGAAGGGCTCCTCAAGCCACTGACACTGAATAGCTGCTAATAATGTCTGATAATATTATTGCATTACTCTCTATTTAGTTTGCTCCTCATGAGTATTACTCTCAGCTGTTCATCACTGGAATCGTGCCTTTTTTTGTCCCGCCAAACACCCACTGTTCTCTAAAAGACATCACTTTACATTGTATCTGATTTTTAGTTATACACCTAACTTCAGGATCACACAGTATCTCATGCAACATTAGAAGTGCTCTGGTTAGTATGTTTCTTTCCAGCAATGGAGGATCACTGCTTTATTAAAGAGCTCTTTCTAGCATCTCCAATGGAGGGATGCTGTGCTTAATAACCCTCTCCTCAACAGCTTTCTCGATTAATGGCAATGAAGCACTCTTTCAATCTCTCACTATGAAACCTTTCTCCTCAGCCAAACTGATCCCCAAAGTAGTAACTGTCCCAGTCAAGAACATAGCTACTTATTAAATTTTTCTTTCCTCTACCATGTATCTTTGATTCAATTTTCATTTACACATTTATCAGTAATTCATTTTATTTGTAAGATTTTCTTACACTCCTCTAATAAAAAAAAAAAAAAAAAAAAAAAGGTATCCTCATGACTCCTTTCTCAAATGGAAAAGTAAAATCAGGCCAAAGAAACAGCTTTCAAATTCCTCCCATCAGTCTCATCTTTTCTACACAAATCATAAGGGATGATCTGGTTAGGAAACACTAAGAGGACTAGTGACCAATTTCTCTCAGGAATAAAATGTGACCTGGTTTCTCTCTGTCTTCTGTGTCTACAACAAGCAGCTTCTAAGAAGTTTCACAGTTGTTTATTGTGCTTCTCACAAAGGTAAACAACTTCGCATATAGCTCATTAAGAAGCTATTTAAAATCCAGTGGCATTTCAGTTAGATTCTTGTTTTGTTTTCTGCACTGACAGAAGTGATTGGTCCACTCATAGTTAACTACACCTATTAAAATTGGGGCAGTTATGGGTCATAAAATAGATGTTACATACCAGGGATCAAATAATCCCTGGGTAGTGTGTTAGAATGTGGCATGAGTAGTAGAGTGGTCTAATAGAAAGAGCCTGAAACTAGAAGCCAGGCCATCTGTGTGTTCTAGTGCCAACTCTGCTATTAATCAATCAGCTGTGTGATCTTCATCAATTAGCAAACTTCTCTGTGATTCAGTTTTCTTCATCACTTAAGGCAGGGATAAAAATATCTGCCCTATCAATTTCAGCAGGTTAATGGGATAATCAATTTTTTTTTTTAAAAATTAGACATGAGAGAGCTTTGCAAAGTAAAAGTTCATTTGTGTTCCTTAATAGTTCTCCACTTAAAACCTCTAGCAGTATGCATATAAACAAGCACAGTCATAAAATCTGACCTGATCATGTCATTCTATTACTTAAAAATCTTCAATACCTCCCTATTGCTTTTAGAATAAAATTTTTAAAAAGGTTCAGTATTACATTCAAAGACATTCATACTCTGGCTCCCATCTATCTTTCCAGTCTTATATCCTATTATAAGCATTTTCTTCTACAATCAAACTGGTTTGCTAAATATTTCTTGAATGAAAAATCTTACCTCCACTTTTGAAGAATTGATAACCTATGTCTACAATTAATTTCATTATCTCCATCTCTTAAAATGCTTAGTTGGTTTTTTCCAAAAGATTTCTCAAGTGTCCCATTCTACAAAAAATCTTTTTGATACCACTTGATATTGTTTTGTAGAGAGCCAGAACTCTGGAGAAGCATACTTGAAACAAGGTGTTAACTCAGGAATTGATAAAACAATGGTTATCTAGTTTAGCATGGTGATTAATAGTTCTCTAGTTCAGTACATGTACTTAGTATTAATATAGTTCTACAATTGACACCTATTATACAAGACTGACATTTATGGTGATGTAATTATAATAGAGTATATAAGAGCCAACAAGAACTGGGCAAGAGACATTCACCCCTACCACTGTGGGGGCTGGCCTGTCCTTCTTCATTTCTCCACTGAGACCAAGGCCAGTCTGAAGGGCCTCCAGAAAGCTAGTCCAGGCCCCAGGCAAGGAGATAGACTGTGAAGGAGACAATAAAGAATTTGGACTTTATCCCTGGCTATTCTTATGGTGATTACTCAGCTGAAACAAAAGCCAGTCCCAAAACCTCCAGAAACTAAACCGGGAACATTACATTGCTTCATGAAAATAAATGAATGAATGAATGAATAAGAAAGAATTTGCTTTGTGAGGGTAAAAAAGAAGAGAAAAAAACCTATTTTATACGTATTTGCCTATATGTTTTGGGTCCCTCTGGTTTTTAACTTTTTTTGCGTCATGGAGCCCTGTGGCTGTCTAGAGAAGCTTTAGGACAACTATAATGCTTTTAACTGCATAAAGTAAACTATATCACATGACAAAGAAAAAAATTATAATAAAATACAGTTCAAAGATTAAAAAATAAACAAATTCATGTATACTATGTTAAGAACCCCCTTGATTTAATTAATGTAAGCCTCTTAAGAGAAAAGGATATTTCGGTATCTGACATTGTTGTCATTATTGTTCATTTGTGGCCCTCTGTTCATAACTCCATTTGGAGTTTTCTTAGCAAAGATATTGTAATGGCTCACTATTTTGGTCTCCAGCTCAGAAACTGAGGCAAAGTTAAGTGACACAGCTAACAAGTGTCTGAGGCCAGATTTGGATTTTGGTATTTCTGATTCTTGGACTAGTGGTTTAGCACTGTGCCACCTAGTTGTTCTATGGCACACAGTAAGTGCTTTAAAAGCAATTATTGAATAATTAAAACTAAAGTTGGAACTATATGTATGAAAAAAAGAGTCTAGAGGAGGTGGACTCTTACCTGAGTTTAAGAACTTCAGAATGGCAGATACTTGTGACCGAAGTGGGGAAAAAAGATAATAAAAGACAGAAAAAAGCAGAGGGCACTAGGCAATGAGCCTGTCTATATTGCTGAAAATTATTATATTTTTCTCTATAAGAGATACCAGATCTTCACCAGGAAATATTTGCATCAAGGACAGACCCTGTCTCCTTCAGCCCTCTGGTCAATACTCAGACCACATTTAATTCTCAAATATTGTTAATGCCTAAAATAAGATACAAGTCTTTTCTTAAGTAACATTTTCAATACAGAGTATGGATGTTAATATTAAGCTGAATATTGTTTTGCATTTTCTAGATTGAACGTTTAAAATTAATGAGCCTTATGCTGCACTCAGGCTTTTTCTCTATAAAGCACACACAAGGATTATATTTCTCCCATCCAAATAGGTATTGTAGGCTTTCATCAACTCATCATCAAATAGCATTTATTAAGCTCCCTCCTGTACATGGCAAATAACAGTGCCATGAGCTAAAAAAGGTTGAGGAAAGGACAAGTTCATTTGACAGCTGCTCTTGAAGGAGATGGAGTGTTTGGAATGGCAGATATTTTTAGAGGTTCATAGGATGACACATTTAGAAGTTAGAAGGGATCTTATTGGCCATTTAGCCTTATCCCCTTGTTTTATAGATAAGGAAAACAGGGTCCCAGAGAGGTGAAGGAACTTTTATGCAGTTAATAATCTAATCATCATAACTGGGATTAGAGTCCAGGTTTGCTGACTCCCAGTGCTCATTCTCTTACATAAAGGCTTCTTAATCTTCATTTTACTTGCCATCAACCTCTTTTTAGAATAATATTTTTAGATGCACATAAAAATTACATCAGATTACAAAGGAAAATAATTAGATTAAAATATAGTTATCAAAATAGTTTAAAAACAAATTCAAGGGCCTGAGAATAAAAATCCCTTCCCTGAACCAGAAGAGCTTTATACACAGTAACAGCAACATTATACAATGATCAACTATAAAAGACTTGGCTGTTCTCAGCATTACAGTGATCTAAGATAATTCCAAAGGGCTCATGATGAAAAATTCTGTCTACATCCAGAGAAAGTACTGAATAGCTCTGAATGCAAATCAAGCATACTATTTTAACTATCTTTTTTTTTTCCTTTTGGTCTGTTTCTTCTTTTACAAATGACTAATAGAAATATGTTTTATATAATTACATATATATGTGTGTATAATCTATCAAATTGCTTACCATTTTAGGGAAGAAGGAAGAAAAAATGTAGAACTCAAAATTTTAAATGAATTTTCAAAATTGCCTTTATACGTAATTAGAAAAAAATACTCTTAAAATAATAAATAAGTAAATAAAATCACCCCTCTCTTCACCTTCCCACCCCACCAGCCCTACAACTCATTTTGGTTCTGTAGCTCCACTAGAAGTTGAGAACTGGTTCAGAGGAATTTCTGGCAAACTTGATTGATTTAACATCCTGTGTGTCAGATATGGATTCAGATGCAATATGGTATAGTGAAAAGAGAACTAGCCTTGGACCCATATATGTCTTGTTTCAAATTATACCTCTAACATTGACTAGCTGTGTGACTTTGGGAAAAGTTACTTAACCTAAATCATGATCTCCTCACATATAGAATGGAGGTAATACCTCTAGTCCTTATCACATAGGGCTTCTGATTCCAAAGCCATAGTTCTTTCCCTTTATACCAAGTTTCCTTCAAATGCTATTGCCACTGGAACCTCAAAACAACCCAATGAGGTAGGGAGGTAGAGGAGGTACCATAGCTTCTATTTTTAAAGGCACGTGAGAAAGGAGGAGTGGAACTCACAATATAATTCCTCCTGGAAATCTGTCAAGATTCACCCCAGAGTTAACTCATAATGGAAAAATAAACTTGTCCCAACAGGTTGTAAAGGGAGATGGTCTAAACATTCTTCCTTCTCTAAAAATGAATTTGTAGCTTTGCCAAAAAAAAAAAAAAAATGTTTAGACATTCTGTATTTAAGAAAGAAAGAAAAACATCATTAGATTTCATATAATCACCAGTGCTGAATTAGTGGACAAGGGTATTTTGAATAAAAGGTTTATGAAATAAATCAACAGTAAAAGCCAGATTTGGGAGGAAAAAAAAGAGAGCTTACCAAAGTATAAGAACTAAATAGCACCCAATTATAGATAAACGTTATCACTCAAATGTAAATAGGACCAGCAATGCTTTGGCTAGTGGCAATCTAACTTCAAAACATTCTAATCCATTAAAGCAGAGCATTCAATAGGATATACTTGTTATTTTCTTGTAGATTTGAGTCCCAGTTCTGTTCTAACCTAGTTATATAACCTTGGGCAAGCTACTTAATTTCTCTGATCCAAATGGAATCTATGTAAAATGGAACTAACAATGTGCACTTGACATAGATCACAAGGTTGTTGGGGGGAGGGGGAGGGGAAGAAAAGAGAAGGAAGAAAAGAAAAGGGTTCAAATTAGATGATATTAAAAGAATATACTTCATAAACCATAAAGGGCTATACAGATACAAGGCACTATTGCATAATTATGCTAGTAATAATATAATTGAATATAATTACATAGTAATATTAAGGCCACACAAGTTATCTTCTGTACTAAAAGGAGATGAACTAGAAGAGAGAATGGACAGAATGTTTATCTCCCCTAGCAGAAAAAAATTTGAAAATTTTGACTAAAAATAGTTATTTTTAAAATAAGTAATATGTATTATTAAAAATATGTAATATAAATATACATAATATAAATATGAAATATATATATAATATAAAGGGACAACCATTGGTTCTAGCATAGACAACTAGAGACTCTGCTTTCTCAAATTGGTTTTTTATGTGGACAATCCATCTCTTACTTGGTCTAATGATCTAGAATGGTCTCATCAGTGGCTCAGAAATATCAGATAAGAAGCATGTACCCATTATAGTATTTAGCATTCCCCTCCAAAAAGCCCAGGATGTTAACATATAAAAAAAAAAAATTATATGTATATAGTAACTGAAAGTTTACTAAGCACAAGAACCTTGTGTATGAGGTAGATAGCATTATTCATTGTTTTACAGATAAGAAAACTAAAGTTATGTAGATTAAGTGACTTATCCATACAACTAATAAGAAACTACAGAAAAACCTGAAAATACCCATTTCCTCATTCCAAATTCCCCATTGGTCAATCTCATGTGAGCTCCCATATTTTTAAGACTTAAAAAAAAGGCAGAATTAACAACACTGTGATTTCAGGCCCTGAAATGCCAAGCTGGCTGTAAGCAGGGACTCCCCAAAAGTCTCTGCCTGAGCTTAATCATTTTTGGTGCCATCACAATAAAACTGGTTGCTAAGCATTTCTAGCCCCACTAGCAAGAAGCCCTGCAACTTCTGAGATTTCTCCTAAAAGCCAGGGCAGACATTCAGCCCAGCAACATGAATTTTGAGATACCACTCCTCAATACCTCCTCAATTCAGCAAAGAAAGAAGCATGATTGCAATTAAGCAGACAAGCATATACACAAGCACCCTCCTTACTCAGATGCTGTAAGGAATGACTGATTAGGAAGTAAGTTATCACTTTGTTCCAAAGCTAAGTAGTGGGGTTTTGAATATTGACTATATCCTCCCCAGGCTGCCTCTCAATCCAAAGAATTCAACCATCTTCTGCAACATGATTTTTCTGATATAGATGATATACTCCAAGCAATCCTAGGATCTTAGAACCAAGAAATTCAAGACTTGAAAGGGATTCCCATGTCCCATGTATAGTCAAAGTCAAGCCGTGGTCCAAAACATCATGACTGAAAAAATTCAAATTGCTAAACTACAAAATTCTAACACTAGTACATGGAAGTGACAACAGAATGATGTTCAAGAAGCATATAACCAAATGGTCAACAAGAATTTACTTAAGTGCCACCCAAATTTCAGGTACTGAGGATAAAAAGCAAAAAAAGAAATAACTGCTGTCCTTAAGAGAAATGTCCTCCATGGAGAGATTCAAGGCAATTTCACAGAGACAACAGGAGTAGTTGAAAAAAGGTGAAGGCTCAGTAAAGGCTATATGTAGCAGTTAGAGATTCTGAATGTTATATAGGAGAAGGAATGCATCCAGGCATAAAAGAAAGCCTGCAAAGATACAGGGACAGGAGAGGGAGTGTCCTATATAAGGAACATTACAATGAGAAGTAGGGCTAGACTGAAGGGTACACAAAGTAGAGCAATGTGTAATAAACCAGGAAAGCCAAGAGCCACAGAGTGATGGGTCTAAAATTCCATAGAACTGTGCATTTGACTATACTCATTAGAGTTTAATAAGTAGTAAAGTGATATTCCCAGTGTTTTTCTTGAGGAAATAGAAGAAGGATCTATATAAAAAGGGCCCAAATAGACTGAGATGCAAACATTTCCACCTCATTGTAGATAAACCTGTAATTGTGTAATCACAACTTGAATTTCAACTGGGTAGCATTTCAAAGTGGCTTAAGGGTTACAATCTTATTTTTAGTAAGAATATTTTAGTAAGACACCAAGACAGGAGCGCCCTAAGTCTGAAGTCAGGAAAACTCATCTTCATGAGTTCAAATCTGGCTTCAGACATTGGGAAAGCCATTTAACACTTTGCCTCAGTTTCCTCATCTGTCAATTGAGCTAAAGAAGGAATGGTGATCCATTCCAGTATATCTGCTAAGAAAACCGCCAATGGGGTCATGAAGAGTGGGACACTATAGAAACAAACAAAAAGAAGACTTTGATTATGAAAGGACTTTGAAATTATCCTTGATTGGCAATATAAGAAGTAATGTAAAGAGCCCTGAATTTGTAAGAGAGGACCTGGGTTCAAATCAAAGACCTACTTCTTGCTCCTCTGGGTCAATTTCCTAATCTATAAAATGAGGAGACTGGATCAGAATCAGATGGTCTAACTCTAAGAACCAGAATCAGAAGGTCATTAAAACTCCAACTCTTAGGATCCCAAGGACTGACATTTATGAGTAAAAGGAGGATTTAGTAATTTAAGGATAAGGAATACTGAGTAGGTAATTCTTACGTGAAAATCTCTACTCAAGAATCTGACCTCTCCCCCCACCCCAATTCAACCTCTCACATAGTCTGAAATTTTATCCTTACATAATCATTCCTTGGCATCAACAAGTACATTCTTTTAAAGTGTAAATGCTTCTGATTTAAATCCTGCTTTCACTCATTCATAGCTTATTGTGAATTATTTTATTCTTTCTTTCTTTTGAAAAGTTAGCAGAAATCCAAATAGAAGGGATCTAAAAGCCAGGTGATATTTAATTTTAATGGTAACCCGATAAAAGGGAACAATCATTTATAGATCCTGAATCCAAATCCTAACCCTAACACTGCGTAGGAAGTAGAGTGGATAGTCTCTCAGTTCAGTTGAGTCATCTGTCCTCTGACTCCCAACTCTGGGTCCATGATTCTAAAATCATATATATAAGCTCCTTAAAAGCAGAGACTGTTGTCTTTTTGTCTTTGTATCTCCAGCATCTAGTACAGCACTTTGGTATGGGAGGTGCATAATAAAATGCTTATTAACTCATTCATCCATAAGCATTGCCTAGGGAAGGTACATTATAGTGAATGTACATGGTGGGGTGGTACAAGGCATTAAGGGAAGGTGCACAAGGTGTTTATTCTCTCTGTCTCTTCCACTATCTCTCCCTCCTCTTTATCTCTTTCTTTCTCTCTCCTCTTTATCTCTTTCTCTCTCTCTCTTTTCTTTTTCCCTCCTCCTTCCTTTTATCTCCCTCTTTCTTCCCCTTCCTCCCTATCTCTCTCCATCTGTGTCTGTCTGTCCATACACACACACACACACACACACACACAGGATTAAGGCAGAAGAGAAGTCCATCAAATTTGTCTTTCTGTTACAAACCAGAAACCAAAAAGTTTAGCACATCGTAATCATGACCCTGATCACTCCAAAAGGCAAGAAAAAAGATGTTCTCCCACCTAGACCCCACACACCAGTCATCAAACAGACACCAGCCATCCCCACCAAAAACCTACCCCTGATGGATTGTAATTCAGTTGTCTGACTCCCAGAAAGCAGAAAAATAAGGCTAGCAAGCTGTGCTGCATCAACTCTGTAGAAACAAATGAGCCCTGTACATGATCAAGATAGTGTAAGGTAGAAGGAAAGAATCACATTTTTTAATCAAGGTGAGGACATGAGCACTGGTGCCAAATTTAACTGAGGATAAAGAAGGAGCCACCCAAGATCATGTTTTGACTTGATTTACTAGTTGAACACCAGTGACATCAGGATTGACCTAGATGAGTTCTGGATCACTGTCAATTTGTGGATAACTTCTCCATTATTTTAAATTGTACTGAATAGGCCTTAGATCACAAAGACCCCGGCTTCCTCTTTTTTTCTCTTCCTGAATCCTTTGGTCCTTTTCACTCAAAGTCTACTGATGTCCAGAGGGGCAGGTAAAAAGAGAAGTTTCTATTATTTGATTTTAGCATTTGTTAGGAATGCTGGAAAAGGGACAAGTGGCTATTATTGTTCAGTCATGTCCAATTCCTCAAGATCCCATATGGAGTTTTCCTAGCAAATATCCTGGAGTGCTTTGCCATTTCCTTCTCCTTAAGGACAAAGGAGACAATAGCTATTAAGTGACTTGACCCCTCTGTGACATCAGGGAGATGATACCATGATATATCATGAATTGTATTTAAATGAGGTAGGACTGTGCAAAATCACCAGCCTCACTTTCTCTTCCAGAGTCATTTGGATCCAGTGGCAAGATATGAGTCAGGACATCTGGAAATGGCCCTGGATGTAATGGGAGACCTAAACCTTTTTAAGTTAAGGTCTTTAACAGATCTCTGGCTGAGTGAGGCAAAGCCCATTCAGTGATTAAGTCTAGATAAGAAATGAAGTAGAGAATGGCTTCTTCTACCTAGTCAAATATATATACATATACACACATATGTATGTATGTATATGCCCATATGTGTGTATGTGTGTGTGTGTGTGTGTGTGTGTGTGTGTGTGTGTATGGGAGCTAAAGATGCCCCAAGGTTTCTGGTCCAGCAGAAAAAAATGCTATTTGCATTCACTCTGAACCACTCATGACCCAAACATCGACTAAATGAGCTTGTTAGCCAATCAAAGAGAATCGTAGTGATTTGGGTTTAATGTTAGAATAGGAATAGGAAATCAAAAGCAACTAGGATTATTGGCCAAAGTGAAATTTCAGTATTTTCTGGGAATTTTACTTAAATAATACTTATTGTTATTGCATTTTAACCAAGCAGTGTTGCTTAGACCATTAAACTGGGCCTAAGGTCCTGTTTGAATTCAGGGCTTTCTAAATCCAGGCCAGGAACTCTATCCTCTCCTCTGGCCTGGACATTGCAAGAGCCTGCTGGTTGGTTTCCTTTTCTCAAGTCTCTCCCCACTCTAATACAACCTTAACTCAAAACTAATCTTCTAAAGAGTGGGTCTGACCAGGTTACCTCCCCACCTCATCTCCAAATTCAATTAACTCCAATAGCTCCCATCACCTCCAGGATCAAATATAAAAACCCTGTGGCATTTCAAGCCTTTTGTTACCCAACCCTTTCTTCCCTTACCAGTCTTCTTACATCATGCTCTCCCCAAATACTCTGAGATCAGTAACACAAGACTCCTTGCTGTTCTTCACATAAGATATTCCATCTCCTGACTCCAGGTATTTTCACTGCCTGTCCCTCATGTCTGGAATTCTTTCTATTTTTGTTTTCTCACTTCCATGGCTTCTCTCAAGTCCATCTAAAATTCCACTTTCTACAAGAAAGTTTTTCCAATTCTCTCTAAAATCAATTCCTTCCCTCTATTGATATTTCTAGTTATTCTGTATATAATTAGTCGGTGGCTGTCTGCATGATGAATTCCAAATTAAATTATGAGTTCCTTAAGAGTAGGGATCCTTTGTGCCTTTCTTCGAACCCAGAGCTACTAAGATTAATAAATGCTTGCTGACTGAGAGATTAAATCAAGGGTTGAATTATATATCACTGTTTAAATTCCACCAAAATATAAAAACATCACAATAGAGAAAAAGAATCGTAGCTGTCAGGAATTGAGGTTTCTTTCTAAGTGGTGTATTCATTCCTCTTTGATTTCTGTCTCTTTTTCTTCCAAAAAAAAAAAAAGAGTGTGTGTGTGTGTGTGTGTGTGTGTGTGTGTATACACATAAAAGACATATAATGGGGTCACATATTAATTCCCCACCCTATGACCTAGCAGAAAGAAAATGCTTGGGCCTCTTTCATAAAAGAGCACAGTCTACATGTTTACAAGGATCTATGCTTCCCCCAGGGAAGGTGGGGACAGGCCATGGGGTAAAACCAGCCTTGCTGCCTTATGTGAATTCTTTACTAATTATCTGAGGGCTGTAGCATGCAGGGCAACCCAGCTGCTGTCAACCCCAGAACCAAGGACCTATTCAACACCAAATGCAAACCATCAAAAATTCTTTCCTGAGAAGAGCATAGCTGGGAATATTGTCCTTTCTCATTATGAAGCCCTCAATGAGGTACAGATGCTCTGAGCAGTGGAGGGTTGAGGTAGAGAAAATACCTGGGAAGTTTAAAATGCTAATATGCTGCCTCTCCCTCCCAAACATTCAGGTAGCACTGGCTGTCACTCCCAGAGTCCCCTTTCCCTTTTCCACTTCCACACCCTTCAGTTACCATTTCATCCAGTGAGGATGGAGAAGAAAAGATCTTTCATCTTAGAAATAGAAAGCAAAAACTAGTTGGAAGACTGGGTCAGGAACAACATGGTAGCTTCCCACTCACCCCAAAATATTTTCCCCCATAAAAATTCCTGAATTTTCTTCTTAGTATTGTCACTGCCTGAAAGTCTATCAATTTAAGATTAATTTGAATTAATAAGTAATATGTTTTTTTTAATTGAGATACATCTGCCAAGGTAAAAAAGCAATCAATCAATCAATATAATCACTTAGTATATTTATCAATCATCTAGTACATGTATGATAGGCAACATATAAGCAAAGACAAAAGGAAAAACAGTTTTCCCAAGAAGCTGACATTTTGTCAGAAGAAAATAAAATGTACACAGAAAAAGATACAGAAAATAAATACAAAAGAAATGTGATGTACTGGGAATGAGAAGAACACTAGTGTCTGGGAGGGAAAACAGGAAAGGCCTATATATAAGGAGATGTTTGAGTGCAGTTTTGAAGGAAACAAGGAATTCTAAGATGTGGAGGTGATAAAGGAGTACATTCCAGGCATTAGGGCTTATCAGTACAAAGTCACAAAGATAGGCCATTAAAGGTGTATGAAGGGTAGCATGAAGGCCAGTTTGACTGAACCAGAGTGTATAATGGAGGCTCATGCATAATAAGACTGGAAAGGGAGGTGGATTTCAGACTGTGAATGCCTTAAATGTCTTAGAGAGTTTACATTTTATCATTAGGAATATTATTTTGGAATATGGATTGGAAAAGGAAAAGCCTGGAGGCCATATTCAGGAGTGTCAATAAGGAGACTATTAAAATAATTTCAGTGATCAATAATAGGTGTCTGTACAAGAATGATGCTCAATAAGAGGAGAGAAGGGGACGGATTAAAGTGATGTTGTATAGATAGTACTAACAAGACTTCATAATATATTGTGGGATAAGAAAGAGTGGGAATTGAGGATGACTTCAGGTTGCTGATCTGTATGACTACTAGCAATGTCCTCAGTAGCAACAAGAAGGTTCAGAAGAGGGATAGGGGAAATAATGAGTTCTGTTTTTGACATGTTGAGTTTGACGTGCCTATGGGACAATCAGTCATACCAAGATCATGCAAGAATCAATCACTGTCAAACTAACACAAATCTCTCCTAACATCTAGCTGCACCAAAGGAAAGAAGTTTTGATTAGAAATTAGGAGACAAGAGATAAATAATTTTAGAGCTTGGAGCACTTTGAGGGGAGGTTGGAGGGAAGAAAGGAAGATTTGATTGGATGCCAGAATGCAAAACCTGATGTTCTTTGTAGGTTCTGAATTCTGCAGGATGTGAATTCAAAACCGGTCTTAGACATTTAACACTTCCTAACTGTATGACCCTGGGCAACTCACAACCCCAATTGCCTCAGCAAAAAAAGAAAGAAAGAGGGAAAGGAAAGGAGAGGGGAGAAGAGGAAAAAACTCTTTAAAACTTGATGTACTTCCCATTAAAAAGAACACCAATGAGCTAGAGAACACATACACAAGAATGCAACCAGTATGGGGAAGGGTCTCAAGTCTACAACATATAAGGATAAGACTAAGGAACCAGAGATGTGTGTTCTAGAAAAAAGAAGATGGGAGAAACATTGACTCTCTATAAATATGTGAGGAAGAAGAAAGATTAGATTTGCTCTGTGTGGTCCTAGTGGGCAGAACTAAGAACCACAGGTAGAAGTGGTAGAGATGTAGAATTATTAGCATGATCCAAAAGTGAAATAAGCTGTCTTGGGAAGTAGTGGACTCTCCACCACTGGAGGTCTTCAAACACAAGCTGAATAATCACCTGTCACATCAAGGAAGCTAAAGAGGGAAATCTTGTAGTTACATGGTGGATTAAATGGTCTCAGAGGTCCCTTTCAACTCCAAGATTGATTCAGGGAGTGAACCCAACTACAGATGCTACTCATATAGCTTTCCCACAACACACCTGACAGACCTGAACATATGCTAGTGAAACATCTGTATCTGATATGACCCCTGACTCAAGGGCACAGAAACCTATGTGATTTATAAGATGTTTCCTCACTCGCTATATTTGATACTAACCATATTCATCCTTGGTATGTTCTAAAGTTAAAAAAAACAATTTTCTGTTTCAGGAAAGTCATGCCTCACATGTTAAATAAAACATTTAAGCCAACATTTAACTAATCCAAATGTGGTTTAAAAAAAAAAAAAAGTGAATGCCCCTAAGCAGGCCAAAGATACTTCCTAAATGAAAGATCTAACCATTGCACCATTCTGGTCCACTGAACTTTTGGTTAAAAGAAAGAACAAAAGTCAACAATAAGCAACAATAAATAGACACCATCTAAACAATAGGGACTAGAGAGAAAGGGGGATGAAAAAAGGAATGGTGAATTAAACAAACATATGGAAGCCAATGAGGTCTCACACATACAGCTTATATCATACTTCCATTTTTGATATTAAAGAAAACTTTCGGAGACAGAGCCAAGATGGCAGAGGAAAGACAAGACCTTACCTGAGCCTTCCCCCAATCCTTTCAAATACCTTTAAATAATGACTTAAAAAATTCTAGATCAGAAAAATCTACAAAGAGGCAGTGAAACAATTTTCCAGCTCAAGACAACTTAGAAGGTCTTAAGAGTAAGAAGGTCTTACTCTTAAGAGTGGAATCCAGTCCAGCACAGGTCATGCCAGAATAACCCCAGCCCCATGAACAAGCCTCAAAGTAATGGAATCAGTGGCAGCAATGGCAGTTTCCAGACCTCTCAACCCACAGATGCGAAAGACAACTTAAAAGAATGGCTGGAAAGATTGGTTGCACCAAACAGAGAGATGCACATTCTAGGGCAATTCATACCAGCACATCCCCAGCCCCAGCAAACAAGGATCAGGCTATGGAAGCCACTGAATGAGCAGCAGCAATGGCACTTTGAGAACTTCCAGCCCATAGAGAGTAAGGGAGTAAAACAATTTGTCAGAAAGAGATTATAAGGGTCTTTTAACTAGTATCAAGGCAGGACTCTGTTGCTTTGCCCATATTTAAATCACAGTCCTAGACGACAGTCCTAAGGCAGGAAGGAGCACTAGGACACCAGAGCTTAGAACCACAGTGGAGCAGGGACCCTCTTCACAGTAAAGAGTGCTTGTGGTTGCCCACAGACCAGAGGACAGACTAGGAGAATAATAAATGCACATCTCCTTAGATTATACTACCTTGGAAGATTGAAAACTTAAAGGTCCCTAGAAGTATCTCTGAAAACAGCTAAACAAAACCCCTGGAGATTGGGGAAATGAGCCCTTCACTCTGAAAGCAGAGCTCTGTTTTAACAAAGAGTAAAAAAGTCAAGTAATAAATTGAGGAAATGAATACACAATAGAAAAATATTCTAATCAGAGAAAGTTACTATAGTGACAAGGAAGATCAAAACACATACTCAGAAGATATCGAAGTCAAAACTCCTAAATCCAAAGCCTCCAAGAAAAATTTGAATTGATCTCAAGCCATGGAAGAGCTCGGAAAAAAAAATTGTAAAATTTAGTATTAGAGGCAAAGGAAAATAGGGAAGAAAAATGAGAGAGATGCAAGTAAATCATGAAAAATAAGATACCAGCTTGATAAAGAGGACTCTCTCTCTCTCTCTCTCTCTCTCTCTCTCTCTCTCTCTCTCTCTCTCTCTCCTCTCCCTCTCTCTCTTTCTCCCTCCTTCTCTCTCTCTCTCTCTCTCTCTCTCTCTCTCCCTCTCTCTCTCTCTCTTTCTCCCTCCTTCTCTCTCTCTCTCTCTCTCTCTCTCTCTCTCTCTCTCTCTCTCTCTCTTTCTCTTTTCTTTCTCTCTCCCTTTCTCTTTGAAGAAAATAGAACTAGGCCAAATAGTAAAGAAAGTACAAAAAAACAAAAGAGAATACCTTTAAAAGCAGAATGGGCCAAATGGAAAAAGAGGCACAAAAATTTCCTAAAGAAAATAACTCCTTTAAAAGTAGAATTGGAAAAATAGAAAAGGTATATAGAATATTACTAAACAAAATAATTTCTTAAAAATTAGAATTGAGCAAACAGAAGCTAATGACTTTCTGAGAAATCAAGAAACAATAAAACAAAACCAAAAGACTGGAAAAATAGAAGACTGTGAAATATCTCACCGGAAAAAACAACTGACCTGGACAATAATAATTTCAAAATTATTGAACTGCTTGAAAGCCATAACAAAATAAAGAGTCTAAATATTACCTTTCAAGAAATTTTCAAGGAAAACTGCCCAGATATTCTAGAACCACAGGGTAAAATAGAAATTGAAAGACTCTACCCATCACTTCCTGAAAACAAAAACAAACAAACAAACAAAACCTGAGTACAATTGTTGGGGGGGGGGGGGAGAAAGATGGATATTCAATGAAATAAAGAGCTTTCAAGCATCCTTAATGAAAAGACCCAGGCTATATCGAAAATATCTGACTTTCAAATACAAGACTGTAGAGAAGCATAAAAAGATTTAAAAAAAAAAAAAAAAGGAAAGGGAAATCATACATACTTGAAATTAGACTGCTTGCATTCCCACATGGGAAGATGATACTTGTAACTCATAGGACTTTCTTATTATTAAGGCAGTTAGATGAAGTATATATAGACAGAGAGCACAGATGTAAGTTGAAGTGATGATATGTAAAAGATAAAATTAAGGGGTGAGAGAGGAATGTACTAAGACAGAGAGAAAGGAAGAGGTAGAATGGGGTAAATTATCATACATAAAAGAGGTGAGAAAAAGATTTTACAGAGGAGGGGAAAGGAGGAAAGGCGAACAGGAATAAATTAACCTCATTTTCATCAGAATTAGCTTAAAGAGAGAATAATATGCATATTCAATCAGGTACAGAAATTCATCTTACACTACAGAAGAGTAGGAAAGGAATGGGATAAGATATGTATGAGGGTGATAGATGTGAGGCAAATTGAGGGAGGGGATAGTCAGAAGCTAGACACTTGAGGGACAAGGTGAAAAGACAGAAAGAGAGAGAGAGAGAGAGAGAGAGAGAGAGAGAGAGAGAGAGAGTAAGATAAATGAGGTGAAATAAAATTATCAAAAGTAATTGTGAAAAAAAAAATTGAAGCAAATTTTTCTGATTAAAGGTCTCGTTTCTCAATTTCATAAAAATAAGAGCAATTCCCCAATTGATAAATGATCAAAAGACATGAACAGTTTTCAGATGAAAAAATGTTGTAACTCATTCTTGATGGAAGAAATGCAAAATAAAACAATTCTAAAATGTGTGTGTGTGTATGTATGTATGTATGTATATATATATATAGATATATAGATATATATCTATATCTATATATCTATATATATATATATATCATAAAATGATCCACTGTGAATCAATACATCCAAATGATCTGAGGGACTTAAGATAGAAAATGCTGTTTATCCCCAGAGAAACAACTGATAATGCTTAATACAGATTGAAATATACTTTTTTTTTAACTTTATTTTTCTTGAGGATTTTTTTTTTTTGGTTGATGTTTTCTTTCATCACATGAAAACTATGGGAATACTTTGTATGATTACACATATAAAACCTACATGTAATTGTTTGCATTCTCAATGATGATAGGGTGGGAAAGGAGGAGGGATGAGAATCCAGAACTCAATGGTTTAAAGACTAATGTTAAAAATTGTCTTTCCATATAACTGAAGGGAAAAATAAAATACTAAATTTTTTTAAAAAATAAGAAAGAAAAGAAAAGTGTTCAAGTTAACATTTTTCTTTTCTGCTTAGCTTCCATATATCAAGGATCCATGATGTCATTGCATGGGTTCTCCTCTCCACCAATAAATACTAGTCCCATGCTAGATTTTATTATATTTGAAAAATAAGGTGATTAAAAACTCCATCTCCCTGAAGCTAACTTGGAAATGTGTTGACTAAAATTGAATAAGCTTGTCATCAGATGACGGATAGACAATCCATTAATGAGCCTTTCCCGTTTGGCAGGACCAGTGACAGTTTGCCCTATGAACAGGGCACTTAAGAACAGGAGTTTTTAAACTAAGGGCCATGAACTTAGGTTTGTTAGTATTTTTTTTAACATTTTAATAAGTACATTTCAATATGATGGATTTTCTTTGGAATTCTATGTATTTTATTGGATATATATTTTACAACATTCTGAGAAAGGGTCAATAGATTTCAATAGACTGCCAAAGGATTTCATGACCCATTAAAGGTTAGAAACCTTAGTCTAAAAGGAAATCCATTGCATCATAGATTTAGAACTGGAAGGGCTCTTAAAAACCATCAAATCCAATGCCTTTGTTTGACAGATAAGAAAACTGAGGCTCAGAAAAGTCACATCAAAGTCAGGCATTTAGTAACTATCTGGGGAAGAATTCAAACTCAGGTCTTCCTGTCTGAAGGTCTTTTGCCCTCTCAACAACCCCCTCACTATTAACTTGATTTCCTGGATTTCTACAATTCTGGAACAATGTTCCACAAACATTTCCCACTGTGGTGGGAAGCTCTAGTTCCCAAGCTTAGACCAATTTCTGTCTCACTAACAATCAGTCCTGAGAGTTGAGATTTTCAGATGTGTCTAGTATAAAAGTATTGGCAAAAAGATCACAACCATGTTCTAAGAGCAAATAGACTACAGGGGTTTCCTTCATAAAGTTTAACAAAAGGAGGTCTTCAGATGGATTTACATGTGAATTCTACCAAACATTTAAAGAACAATTAACTCCAATGCTAAATAAGCTATTTGAAAAAATAGGGATTGAAGGAGTCCTACCAAACTCCTTTTATGACACAGACATGGTACTGATACCTAAACCAAGTAGGTTGAAAACAGAGAAAGAAAATTATAGACCAATCTCTCTAATGAATATTGATGCTAAAATCTTAAATAAAATATTAACAAAAAGATTACAGAAAATCATCCTCAGGATAATACACTATGACCAAGTAGGATTTATACCAGGAATGCAGGGCTGGTTCAATATTAGGAAAACTATTAGCATAATCGACTATATCAATAACCAACCAAACAAAAACCATATGATCATCTCAATAGATGCAGAAAAACCATTTGATAAAATCCAACATCCATTCCTAATAAAAACACTTGAGAGCATAGGAATAAATGGACTTTTCCTTAAAATAGTCAGGAGCATATATTTAAAACCATCAGTAAGCATCATATGCAATGGGGAAAAACTGGGACCTTTCTCAGTAAGATCTGGAGTGAAGCAAGGTTGCCCACTATCACCATTATTATTCAATATTGTATTAGAAACACTAGCCTCTGCAATAAGAGTCGAGAAAGAGATTAAAGGAATTAGAGTAGGCAATGAGGAAACCAAACTATCACTCTTTGCAGATGATATGATGGTATACCTAGAGAACCCCAGAGATTCTACTAAAAAGCTATTAGAAATAATTCATAACTTTAGCAAAGTAGCAGGATACAAAATAAATCTCCATAAATCCTCAGCATTTTTATACATCACCAATAAAATCCAACAGCAAGAAATACAAAGAGAAATTCCATTCAAAATAACTGTTGACAGCATAAAATATTTGGGAATCTATCTACCAAAGGAAAGTCAGGAAGTATATGAGCAAAATTACAAAAAACTTTCCACACAAATAAAGTCAGACTTAAATAATTGGAAAAATATTAAGTGCTCTTGGATAGGCCGAGCAAATATAATAAAGATGACAATACTCCCTAAACTAATCTATTTATTTAGTGCTATACCAATCAGACTTCCAAGAAAATATTTTAATGATCTAGAAAAAATAACAACAAAATTCATATGCAACAATAAAAAGTCGAGAATCTCAAGGGAATTAATGAAAAAAAAATCAAATGAAGGTGGCCTAGCTGTACCTGATCTAAAATTATATTATAAAGCAGCAGTCACCAAAACCATTTGGTATTGGCTAAGAAATAGATTAGTTGATCAGTGGAATAGGTTAGGTTCACAAGCAGAGTAGTCAACTATAGAAATCTAGTGTTTGACAAACCCAAAGATCCTAACTTTTAGGATAAGAATTCATTATTTGATAAAAACTGCTGGGATAACTAGAAATTAGGATGGCAGAAATTAGGCATGGACCCACACTTAACACCATATACCAAGATAAGATCAAAATGGGTCCATGATCGAGGCATAAAGAATGAGATTATAAATAAATTAGAGGAATATAGGATAGTTTATCTCTCAGACTTGGGGAGGAGAAAGAAACTTGTGACCAAAGATGAACTAGAGACCATTACTGATCACAAAATAGAAAATTTTGATTACATTAAATCAAAAAGCTTTTGTACAAACAAAACTAATGCAAACAAGATTAGAAGGGAAGCAACAAACTGGGAAAACATCTTCACAGTTAAAGGTTCTGATAAAGGCCTCATTTCCAAAATATATAGAGAATTGATTCAAATTTATAAGAAACCAAGCCATTCTCCAATTGATAAATGGTCAAAGGATATGAAAGACAATTTTCAGATGATGAAATTGAAACTATTACCACTCATATGAAAGAGTGTTCCAAATCACTATTGATCAGAGAAATGCAAATTAAGACAACTCTGAGATACCACTACACACCTGTCAGATTGGCTAAGATGACAGGAAAAAATAATGATGAATGTTGGAGGGGATGCAGGAAAACTGGGACACTGATGATAGAGATGGGATTATTTCAGATGCTATCAAGACTATATAGTACCTGAACAAGAATTTCCTTTAAAAAATACCTAATAAGTTAGTATCACATCTCCATTTGAAGACCTCTAATAAGGGAAAACCCACTACTTCCTAACACATTCCATTCCACTTTAAGATATCTCTGTTTATTAGAATGGAAGGGAGGAAGAGAAGGAAGGAAGAGAGAAATAGAGAGGGGTAGGGAAGGAGAGAAAAAGAAAGAAAAAAGAAAGAAAGAGTGGGAAAAAGAGGGAGGGAGGTGAAAGGGATGGAATTTCCTATACTATGATACTAAAAATTACGTAGAAGAATGATGGACTTTTCACTATATAAATATAGAACTCATAATAGGAATTCCAAGAATAATCTCCGTATGATCCATAGCAGATAAGTCCATACTCACATCAATTACAACTACCCTAGAACCAAACATTTAGTTTGATTTAAGGGAAAAGTGTCTTAAAAATTAGAACTATCCAGAAATAGAATGGGTTTCATGGGTGACTTAAATAGAGGTTTTTAAGCAAACAACAGATTACTACTTATGGGATATAGACTAGAGAGAATTCCTTTTCACATATAAATCTGACTAGATGGCCTTCAAGATCACTTCCAAATCTGAAATTTGGAATTATGCAATGCCATTTTCTTTTTATAGCATTCCTTCAAAATTAACTCCCAAAAGGGTGGCTATTCTTACTCCAAAAACTATAGGTTCCACATTCCAGTGGACTTCAATGGGGAATGCCACCCACATCCACAGGTAGAACTACAGAGATTAAAGGCAGACCAAAGCATACTAGTTTCAGTATGTTTTTTTCTTTTTTTTGCTTTTTCTTTATCATATTTTTTTTCCTTTAGTTCTGATTTTTCTTTTACAAGATGACAAATATAAAAATATGTTTGGAGTGATTGTGTATGTATAACTTATATCAATTGCTTGCTGTCTTGAGAAAGAGGGATGTAAGGAAGGGAGGGAGAAGAAATTTGGAACCTAAAATCTTGTGAAAATGAAAATTGAAAACTATCTTTACAAAATATCTTTACATACTACATTAGTATGGGGAAAAAAGACAGACAAAACCAACTATAGGTCACAAGACCATACCCCTATACTTCCCATTAACAATTAGCCAGTATATGCAATTAGTTCACAAGTATTTATTAGGATGGCACAATAATAATTTAATTAATTAAAAAATAATAACAAACAAAAATAAGAGTAGTTACAAAACTTTACCTCTACAAACCTGGAGCACACTCTCCCACAAATTCAAACTACATTCATGAGAAGACTATTTAGAGTACAATGGTAGTAGGGGAAATCAAGGCAGCTCACACCTCCTGCATTGCTGAGCAACAAGAGCCTTTATCTCCTCATGCTATCCTCATCTAGCTCACCTACCAATTGACAAAATTATTTCTCCCTTACATCTACAATCCATTCTCTTATCTTCTGCAGGACATCATGATTCTTGAAATTATTTCCTCCTTTTAGTGGCTTTAGAAGCTTCTCCAAGAACAATTGAAGAGTCTATGTCTGCTAAATTCTGAATACACTTCAACTGTGTCTCAAACTATCTCTAGAACTAATCCCAAATGAATGAAGAGAGCCTGGCTCTTAATCAACACAGCCAATGGGAATAGAGGAGGAAGGAGAAAAAAAATCTCTGACAGAGGTAATGGGGCCACAATTCACAGAACTGTTCCCAGCCTAGACTCTCTGGAACAGGCTAAAGAACTGCATGAAGTAACTGTCTCCAACAACATGCTTCATTGCCCACACATAAAGGCTGGTCTCTTCTTCCAATTCAACCAAAGGGAAAATTATTCATGCTTCCTGAGAGGACATGATCATAGTAATATCTTTATAATCAATCTAATACCTCATTAACATATTAATAAATCATAACCTCTGTTCCTTGCTCTTGGATTTCACTCCATATGAGTTGAGGAGTGAAGAAAGAAGAAAATAATTGGTTTGAATTTGTAAAGAACAACCATACTGCGCGCGCGCGCACACACACACACACACACACACATCCCTACCTCCCTGTTAAGTGGTGGAGAAATCATCTGAAGAGTCTAAATACACAAACATCTAGATTAGCATAATATATTTAGCATGACATCAAAAAATCATTTAATATCTTTGGACTTCTGTTTACCCATCTAAAGAATAATGTCATTAGTTGAAATGCCTTTGGTACTCCCTTCTCACTCTCTGACCTGTGCTTAGACAGGTAAACAAAGAGAAAGTGAGAGAGGAAGGTCTAATAGTGGATTTATGCTAAATAAAGTTGGATTCCAAATCCTGAAAGAAGCCAATGAGGAGGGGCACAAGCTTATCTATTCCCAGTAGGTTTTAGGAAAAGGTCTTCAGAAATCAGCTAAATCAACACCACTACCACCACCATACGCCAGTCTTCATAAGGGGCACAAAAATTGGTGTAATGGTTTAATGGTGACTCTGAGCCTATGTGAAAAGAGTCCTAAGAGGAATCATTCCTCTCATAATTAACAATAAACTGTACAAAATACAAATGGTGGCTGAATGATCCAACAGTAGTATGTGAACCCTGTTCTGGGTCTTCTCTGACAATAGTAAACAAAACAGTTTTGGTGAGCATATGTCTTATGTTTTATGCTTTAGCATGATCAGAGAATTATCAAACAAAATCAACTTTATTGTATCTTTTAAATAATAATAATATGTGATGCTGACATGTGCACAAGAGATTCCTTGTTGGAAGAGAACACTTCAAGTGGCATTTTGCTATACTGAATTACATGCTTTTAAAAAAAAATTAGTCAAAAAACAATCAGAATAATAGAATCTGCTGTTCTCTATAGCTTGCTGTCAATGTTGTGATGCTAAAAATGTCTACTATGAATGTACTTGTGAAAGGTGACCTTTTCCTACCTAATACTCTAATCAAGGAATCCTTTGTTAACTATATGAATTATCATAAAATTATACATGGATATGTATATATATAGATATATAGATATATGTTTATACATACACACAGAGGAAAGAAACTAGCAAGTATAACTGCTTGGAGTTACAGCAGAAATTTTTTAAAGAAAGAATTAAAGATTAAAGATTCAAAGAAGATTTTTTTTAAGTACCAGTAAGGTCCTAAATTTTTCTTCTGTATTTTTGCTTTCATTCTTTCCTTTAAACAATCTGAGAAATAGTCCTTCAATATCCTAAAAACTAGTCTGATTTCAACACTGATCTCTTCTATATATTCACTTGGTCTTATCCATATCCTTTTTCTAATTTTTATTTTCTTCATTGTCATTTCTACTTCTTCTACAAGCACATATGAGACTATTATATATTAAAAATCGAAATGTGGTGGCTCCATTGTCCTTAATGAAAAGCTTATTAAAAAAAAAATCTTGCAAATCTTTTTCATCTTTCACCTATTTGTTTTCTTCTTCTTACATGCATCCTCAAATATATTCAGAATGACTTTGATCATCTGGCTATCTAGCCAAATTTTCTCCTGTTTTTTTGTTTTGTTTTGTTTTCCCCTATCCACAGGAAAGAACAACTTCCCCGTATTTTATAGTTATACAGGCTCATAATTTTCCAATATTTTTCTCTGTGAGATTTTACAAATGAATATATATTCTAAATAAGTGTTGCCCTTCCTCACCATAGATCTTTGCTTAGTAAATAAATCATTTGCTGGGAAAGGCAGTTTTTAGGCTCTTTTGGTTTCTTCAATATAGTAAATTATTTATATTAGTTTAACTTCTGTATGAAGTTATTTCTTTCATCATTTTCCATCTTTGACACTATTTGCTTGCTTAGATAAATCAGAATAGTTATTTTAATTCCATGACATGTCTTTTGCACATTTTTATCTTTACTTCTAGCTTTATATTAATTTTTTTCTTGGCTCTAACAAATCAATGTTCTGACTATACTTAGCTGATTTAGGAATAACTCAAACATCAGCAATAAGCACTTTCTTATTTCTTAAAATGTAATCAATTTCATTTTGTGATATTATTCAAGATGTTCACCATGTCCATACTGTGATTCCTTTTTTGAAGAAAGGAATGTATGATGATCATAGGTGTGAGGCTTCTGTGTAGTGTACAAGTCTTTGGCCTCTAGGCAAAATTTTCAACATATTTTTCACAGTGCTCGTCTATTCATACCTTTGAATTTAAAATGACTGAATATCAAAGTATATGCTAATGAGAGCTTCCAAGTATTTCATAAAATTTCAGTAAACACTTCATCCTTTGCAAAGAGAAGTCTACATATAAGCTACAGACATTTTCTTGGTATACTTTTTATAAATATTTATTATGAAGAATTATGGGATGACCAAATGTGTCACAAAGTGATATTCCCTGCTGCCTTTGGGCACATAATAGAAGCAACTCTACTAATTCCAATCTACATTTCAAACTTCATCAGATAAAACTCTTTCCCACACACCATGAACCATTCAAATTGATCTTTTTTTCTTTTACTTATTTAGAAAATTCTCTCTTCTTTCTGAAATTTTTTTTCTTAGAAAAGTCCATTTATTCCTATGCTCTCTAATGTTTTTAATAGGAATAGCTGTTGGATTTTAGCAAATGCTTTTTCTGCATCTATTGAGATGATCATATGGTTTTTGTTAATTTGGTTATTGATATAGTCAATTATACTAATAGTTTTCCTAATATTGAACCAGTCCTGCATTACTGGTATAAATTCTACTTAGTCGTGGTGTATTATCCTGAGGATGATTTTCTGTAATCTTTTTGCTAATTTTTTATTTAAGATTTTTGCATCAATATTCATCAGGGAGATTGGTCTATAATTTTCTTTCTCTGTTTTTGTCCTACCTGGTTTAAATATCAGTACCATGTCTGTGTCATAAAAGGAATTTGGTAGGACTCCTTCATTCCCTAATTTTTTCAAATAGTTTATATAGCATTGCAGTTAATTGTTTTTTAAATGTTCGGTAAAATTCACATGCATCCATCTGGTCCTAGGGATTTTTTCTTAGGGAGGTGAGTAATAGCTTGTTCTATTTCTTTTTCTAAAATGGGACTGTTTAAGCAATTTACTTCCTCCTCTGTTATTCTAGGCAGCATATATTTATGAAGATATTCATCCATTTCATTTAGGTTATCAAATTTATTGGCATAAAGTTGGGCAAAGTAACTCCTAATTATTGCTCTAACTTTCTCATTAGTAGAAAGTTCTCCCTTTTCATTTTTAAGACTAACAATTTGATTTTCCTCTTTCCTTTTTCTAATTAAATTTACCAAAGGTTTATCTATTTTCTTGGTTTTTTCATAAAAACCAACTCTTAGTTTTATTTATTAATTCAATGGTTTTTTTTTTTACTTTCAGTTTTATTAATCTCTCCTTTTATTTTCAGAATTTCAAATTCAGTATTTGGGGATTTTTAATTTTCTCTTTTTCTAGCTTTTTTAGTTTCAAACCTAATTCATTGAGCTTCTCTTTCTCTATTATATGCAAGTAAGCCTCTAGAGATATAAAATTTCTCCTTATTACCTCTTTGGCTGCATCCCACAAATTTTGGTATGTCTTCTCATTAATGTCATTCTCTTGGGTGAAATTATTAGTTGTATTTATGATTTATCTCTTTAACTTCTGTCTTATTTATTTTCTGGTTTGATTTATTTAGTTCTGAGAATGCAATATTGAGAACTCTCACTATTATAGTTTTGCTGTCTATTTCTTCTTACAGCTCGATTATTATTTCTGAATTTTTACATTGACTATTTCCCATTACTGGAATGAAATCCTTCTATAATTCCACCTCTTGGAGTACCTCTCTTCAAGATGAAGACTGAGCTTCTTTTTTAAAAATACAAATTTATTTTTATATGCATTTATAATCTGACTCTCCCACCAACCTCACTTTCTTATTAAAGAAAAAGAAAAGAAATGAGGAAAGGAAAATAAAGGGAAAGGAAAGGAGGAAGAGGATGGGGAAGAAAGTGGGGAAATTACAGAAGGAAGCTAAGAGGAAAAGGAAGACAAGGGAAAACAAAAGAAACCTTATGAGAATACATCATCTGACAGACCAAATTTCTACATGGGCAATGCCTGAAAATATATGTGTCTCTCTGCATTTTAAGTTCATCAAGCCCTGACAATAGGTAAGTGCCCCATAAAGTCTTTTGTCTTCTACACTTGGTTTACCTATCCCCCAGGGTTGTTTTGAGAATCAAATGTGATAATAATTATAAAGTGCTTAACACAGTAACTGGCACATCATGTTTGGGAATGGAGTATGTGGGTGAATGTGTAAATGTGCGTTTTTATGTACATATGTATGTATATATATATATATATATATATATATATATATATGTATGTATTTATACACATAGACATATAAATACATATATTTGTTATATATAAATGTTAGCTTTTAATTATTATCATTAAATTAACCTGAGTTCCAAAGTTTTTTTTTTCATTGTTTTTCTCTGTTTTAATCATTCTCTTTTTTAAAAAAAAATTCTTTATTTAAAGCTTAAATACAAACTAGAAAGAAAAAAACTATTGCCATGTGCACAACAGAACATAAGAAATTCAAAATATAAAACAATAGAGTTCCATTTCAAGAAAGCTTAATAATAAATACTACACATTATGTTTAGAGTTGTCTATCATTTTTTGCTTTCTTTTAGATTTTCTTTTGTTCCCTGCTATGTAGTTTTTACTTCATTCTTTTTTCTCCTTTCCTCTCTTCCTCCCAACCAAAAAGCATGGATACATTTAATTACAATTAAGCAATGATATATTTATATGTTCATATATACGCATGTATACACATACATGCACATTCATGTATGTACATATAGATTTCTATAATAATACACATATATAAACATATGCATTCATTTACATCTATATAAGACTACTCATTTCTCTGAAGGTGAATAAAATCTTCCTTCATAAATCCAAGTCTTTCCATATTTTTCTAAATCTACCAATTCCTCATTTTCTATACTACAGCAATATTCTAACCTTACATTTGTTATTTTAAATAGCTTTAAACAATATCGATTGACAATATAATGTAGTTTATTTTTCTCTTTTTATTAAATTTATGTTAGATTTAACTTTGAGATAAATAATTACTTCCTGGGTTTTTTTTTACCTTATAAATTCTACTCCTGATCTTTATTGTTATGTCTATATGTATCTCTTATTTCCTATCCCACATGACTTTAACTGTGGCTCTGCCACATTTGATTTGATTCTGTTCGTGTATGTGTGTTGCTTGTAAAATTTTCTTCTTGACTTGGAAGGTGGAAATTTGGCTATGATGTTCCTGTAGGTTTCCCTCACAGGATCTCTTTCAGATGGTGATCAATAGATCTTTTCTATTTCCACTTTCTCCTGTTGTTCTAAGAATTCAGGACAATTTTCTTTAATTTTTTTTTTATCATAGCTTTTAGATAGTCCAATTATTCTTATATTTTCTCTTCTTGATCTGTTCTCCAGATCAGCTAATTTTTAAAATGAGTCATTTCACTTTCTCTTCTATTTTTTCATTTTTATATATTTTGTTTAATTATTTTTAGATTTTTTATACCTTGCCCAATTTTAGTTTTTAAGGAGTCATTTTCTTCCTTCAGATTCTGATCTTCTTTTCTAGTTGGCTGACTTTCTTTTCATAATCTTCTTGAGGTTTTTTTGGCTTGGTTTTTTTTTTATTCTTCCCTAAACTCTCTCATTTGATTTTTAAAATCTTTTTTGAGCTCTTCTATGAATTCTTTTTGAGCAAGTGACCATTTAAGTTTACTCTTTGCAGTAGGAGAGGCTTTTTTTTTTTCTGCTTCATTGTTCTCTTCTGAAGATGAACCCTGGTCTTCCCTATTCCCCAAATAACTTTGGTAGGGTTATTTCTCCTTTGCTCACTTATTTTGTAGCATATTATAATAATCACTTCTAGCTTGGGGCATGGGGGAATGGTACCTCTGATTTCAGGTCTTGATTCAGTTATCCCTTTAGCTTAGAACCCCAAACCAAGAACTCTACCCTCCTGTAAATGCCCTCAGTCAGCAACATTGCTGCTCCATTGATTCTGTACTCCCTGGACTTGTATTAAGTTCCTTCTCTCCCAGTATTGTCACAGCAGCACAGATGGGCTTGCCATCCCTTACTGGCAGAAATTCTCTCAATCTTCCCAGACTCAGATTACTGACTCCCCACACTGTATGGGAAGCAAAAATTCCTGTAACTAGGGCTAAAGCTATCTCCCAACCTACCTACCCCCAGGAGTCACAGCTTGTTGTTGCAAAGGAACTAGCACAGAAGTGTTTTTACTTCACAGGGGCCAAACCTTTCTGGTATCTTTCTTTGGATCTTCTTTCTGGGAGGACTACTATTCCTTTCCAACTTTTGTTTATTTTTACCACTCTATGTTCATACTCTTTTGTCTTGTTTGTGAGAGAGATATAGAGAGTTTAGAATTCACAAACCTATTCCACCATCTTCCCAGAATCCTTCAATTGTTCTCCTAATTCTGCTCCCAAATTGTCCCTTTGATCATTTCTTATGCTACAATAACATTCTATTATACTCATATACTACAATTTGTTTAGCCATTTCCCAGGAGAATGAAACTCTCCCAACCCCACTCCCTCTCCATTTTTGGTTACTACTAAAAGACCTGATATATATATATATATATATATATATATATATATATATATATATATATATATATATATATATATTTTTTTTTTTTTTTTTCCCCACAAATAGGTAGTCTTGCTTTTTCTTTGATCTCTTGGTCCTAATAGTAATTGTTGTTGTTTGTCCTTCATTCACTTACAAAATTCTCTATACATAAAGACAAATAATTAATGGTATATACATTGTTCTGAGTAAGAAGTGCAGTGAGAAGATAGACAGATAGTTGCAACATACTGTTGCAATATATACATAACTGTTAGTGGAACCATTATGAACAACGTGAAATTATTCAATAAAAGTCACTAAACTGTTTGTATCCCTTCCCCCTGAAATACCATGACTGGACATATAAAGAAACAACACAAAGGAAGTCAAAGACATAAAAACCTCATATGAATCAAAATATCCATAAGAGCCTTTAAGTAATAGAAAAAAGAGGAGGGAATGTGGTTGTTCATTTACAAAGAAGAAAATTGTGTCATGTGAATATCATGGAATATTTTTATATCATAAAAAGCAACCAATATAAGGAATACAGAGAGATATGAGATGACTTATGAAGCATAACCAGATTATATACAATAACTAATAAATAAATACAATACTGCATATAAAGAGAAAACAAAAACAAAATTCCAAATAACTACAGTACCCAAGATTGGCCCAGGATATAGTTAGGGAAATGTGCTTCCTTCTATTCAAGAGACAGGAAGATTACCCCAACATTAAAGGGGACACAGCAAATTATTTCTATTCTTAAAACAAGACTGTAATTCTGAAAGAAGACAAAAGAAAAAAAAAAGAAGCCTGAGAAAGTCAATCTAACATCCAATGAATATAAGGAGGGATGAAATAAAATGCCCATTTCCCTAACAGAAAGGAAACAGGGAGGAATTCTGGTCAGAGAGAGATGGGGCACTAACTTTAAAAGTCTCAAAGCAACAGAGCCTCAGCTGGCAAAAAGTACCGCCTCCTGCCAAATTCTTCTGGGTCAGGGTTGCCAAGGAAGGCTCTTGTAGAGCTGATAATATGTGATTCACTGTGCCTTCCTAATGAAATGTGTGTGGCACTTCTGAAGTCTGGCATTGACCCCATCTCAAATTACCATCATCTTTCTGAACTCAACAAGGTACTCTTTCTCCCTCTCATGATTTTCATAGTATTGGCTTTAAAGAAGATTCACTGAAACTGACAAATTAAGGTAGAAAAGTCTTGGTAAAAAGGCATTGGGTTTCATTCTAAAAGATATATATAAATTAGGATGTTTGGAAAGCAAGAAAAATATTCAGCTCAAAATACCTAATAAAGGCTTATTTTTTGAAAATCAAAAATTATTTATGAGTTTCTACTATGTGACACACACAGTGTTAAGTCCTGGGAAGACAAATACAAAAATGAACCAGCCTTTGTTATCAAGGAATTTACATTACAATGATTGGGATAGGGGAAGAAATACACATTCTGATGGAGATATATATATTTGTATATATGTTATGTGTGTACATATGTATATATAGCATACATGTATATAAAACAGATATATGTACTGTGTTCAATATACATCCATAAATGCACATTTGTGTACTTCTCTTCTTCCTTACATCTCTTAAATGTTGCCCTTGATGCCTTTCTCTTTCTATACCCTCTCATTTGGAAATCCCATTTATTCTTACATCTTCAATGATGATATACACAAAAATATATACATGTATATACACATATATAAACACACATGCATATATGCACAATTTTTATATTTTCATATTATATATACACATCTAAATATACAAATACATGTAGTGTTACATATGCACACATCTAAATATACAAATACATGTAGAGTGTTACATATGCACATATGTATAAGTATGTCATTATTGAAGACATAGAAATAGATGGATTTCCCAAATGAGAGGATGTAAAGAGAGAAAAGTACCATGGACATTTAAGAGATATAAAGAGAATATAAAGATATTAAGAAATATATAAAGAAAAAAGTATATACATATATATATACACATGTAAGCATATATGTAAGTGTACATATAAAAACATGGAATATAAGTGTATATACATACATATGTAGATCTCTTTCTTTCAAATATAAGCTCATTGATGACAAGGGCTATTTCACTTTCATGTATACATACACATATATGTGTGTGTATATATATATACATATAACACATATAAATGTATATGGAATATAAAGGCATTCATATATGTATATATATAAAGAATATATATAAAATGAATTAAAACATAGTGGCAGAGAACAATTAAATGAAGAATTCAAGAAAGGATTCATGTAAAAGGTACAGCTTGTGTTGAAAAACACCAAGAATTCCACATGGTAGTGATAAGAAGGGAGAGTCTTCAGATCTGTGACATCATCTGTGTAGGGAATTCCCATGAGAAAACTTCCTCCACTGATCAAGACTGGTACCTGTTTTGCAATTTCTGGTCTTAGAGAGCTGCCTGGGGTAGGGAAAGAGTAATATCAGGAGTAAAACTTTACCTCAAGTTGTCCGACTCCAAGTCTGTACTCCATGCTAAGCTACCTCTCACATGAAGGTAAGAAGTCCAAGTATTAGCAGTCAATTAGTCAAGTATTTACTAAGGACCAACTATGTGTCAGGAAGTAGAAATACAGTTACAAAGATTGGAAAAATTCCCTATTACAAGTAGCTTAGGAAGACAAATATATGAAATGATATACAGCATAAATCTAAATTATTTAATACAACGTATTGCAATACAGATTTGGGAGGAGGGCACAAGCAACTGGAAGAAAAAGGAAAGCTTTCACAAAGAAGAAAAAGTTTTATTATTATATCTCTCCCTGATCTCTTCCTGCCGATGGAGGCTAGGGAGATCAAGTAAACACATTGTAAATGTAGAATTGGAGTTCTAACAAGATGCTAAGAAAGGATATTAAAATTTAGTAGTTACTTATATATTCAGAAGTCATGACTGAAGATTCACTGGAGTAGATGAGTTTGCCAAAAGAAAGAACACAGAGAGAGAAAAGGGCCAAAGACAGTATTTAAAAGATATGAAAAAAAAAAGTAAGCAGAGGAGACTAAAAAGATCAGAGAAGTAGGAAGAAAACTATTGAAAACAATCAAAAAAGGACAGTCATCATTGTACATTGCTAAGAGGTCTGGGAAGACAAAGGATTAAAAAAAAAGACACTAAATGCTAAATGTAATTGTGAGATCATCAATGACTTAGCAATTTCAATAGAGTAGTAAGGTAACTGGGAGGTGCAATGGATGGAGCTTGGGATCTTGGAGTCAGGAACACTCATCTTCCTGAGTTCAAATCTGGCATTAGACATCAAATATTTATGTGACTCTGGACAAGTCACTTAACTCTATTTGCCTCAGTTTCCTCATTTGTAAAACGAGGAAGGAAATGGCAAACTGTTCCAGTACCTTTCCGAAGAAAACCTCAAATGGGATCCACAAGTTGGACAAGACCAACAGTAATTGACTAAACGGTAGTTTAGTTGACTAAACAACAGTAGGGATGAAAATCAGAAATGAGAAGCAAGCAACAGGTGTCAAAGGAGACACAAGTGTAGACATTTTCCTAGAAATAAAAGGGGAAAGAGAGTAAAAAATAATGGCTTTAGGAGAGACCAGAATCAGGAGAATCTCATAAGAATAAAAGAAAACCAAACTATAAATTGAAGGTAAGGAAACACTGAGAAAAGAAATGATCAATGAAGTAAGATCATGGAAGCTAGGATAAAAGATTATATTAATAATGGGAATTCATAGAGAACTTTAAGGTTTAAAAAATATTTCCCATACATTATCTTATGCAAGTCACAGGACAACCATGTGAGGTAAGTACCATTGGGATGTGAGCTCCATTTTACAAGTGATTAAAAAATGGTAATATTCACATCTACATCTGTCTGACTCAAAGTCCAATGCTCTGTCTACTATATCACATATCAAAATTTAGTAGGGAAAAAATAAAGTCAGAAAATAATTAATTTACTGATAGAATAAGAAAAAACAAAAAGCTCAAATGTCATAATGAAGATCAATAAATAGGAAGAGCTAAATGAGTGGATGGTTGTGGAAAGGCAGGAGACTATCCAAAATGAAGAACTTGAGAATCTGAGAACTTGGCAAGGGAAGCACTTTCAATGGTAATGTAGTCAAAGATATGAGTACCTCTGGGGGTAACAGGAATAGATTTCCTTGAGTCATAGGAGGTATAAAACAAGCATTTAGTAGGTATTTATTATGTTCAAGGCACCATGATAAGCACTGAGAATATTAGGAAATTCAAAAACAGAGTGTGTGAAAACTATATCAGAAGGGACAGCAATTTGAATTTGAACTATACATAATTGTATGCACATGTTGTCCAGAAAAACCTTCATTGCTATATCATGCCTTTCAAAGACATGCTGGGCTTGGACCATTCCCCATGCCCACTCCTCATTAGACTGCGAGTTTCTTAAGAACAAAAACTATCTTTTGCTTTTCTTTGTATCTTTGACTCTCTGCACAGTGCCTGGAAAACAGTAGATACATAATAAATATTTAATGACTGACAATTTTGTAAAAGAGGGATTAGACTTCTTCTTCAGGGGCAGAATTAAAATCAGGAGTGGAAATAACTGAGGAGCATAGCTATGCAAAAATGCTGGACAGCTGATGATGGCACAATCTGGAAATGGAGAAGCTTCCCAGCAGTCCTGCCCCAGAGACAAGTAAAACTCGTGGGAGGTCTTCTAAGAGAGAATGAACAAGCACTTGTTGGGCAATACTATAGAGGAAGATTCTGTTTTAGTATGGAATGGGCTAGAAAGTCCTCCCAATTCTTGAGATTCTGTGATGTCTGTTGTATGAATCAATGAAGTAAAGCAATGATGCACCAGCATTATTACTACTCTGAAGATTGGCAAGCAATACAGAGAGAAAAGTCAGCTCCAGAAACAGGATCCATTTGTAAAGAAAAAAGCAATTTTTCTGGATTTCAGGAGTCAAATTAATTTAATTTAATTTAATGAAGATACATTGAGTATTAGGATGTATGAGGTATAATAGTATATACCATAGAGAATGAAAGTGAAGAAGTCACGGTCCCTGATTTTAAGATGGAAATGACACACACTCACAAACGAACATAATACAAATAAGTGACTTAAAAGGGGAACACAGAAAGTGACATGAGAGTTCAAAAGACTAAAAAATGACTTCTGGCCAGAGAGAGAGAGAGAGAGAGAGAAATAGAGAGATAAACACACACACACACACACACACACACATATATATATATATATATATATATATATATATATGAAACAAAAGAAATGGTAGTTGATCTGCATACTAAAGAATAGGTAGGTTTTCAACAGGGGATGAGAAAGGAAAGAATTCCAGATGTTAAAAATGGTGTAAGTAAAGATCTAGAGACAGGAAGTCTCTAAGTCATGTTTAGTTTAGGAAACAGCAAATAATCCAGTTTGACTGGAATACAGTTAGAATAACAGAGTACAACAAATAAATGAGATTGGAAAACAGGATAATAAATTTAGAATGGGAAGACAGCTTTAAGATGATCTATACCAAATATCCTCATTTTACAGATGAGATAACTGGAACCCAAAGAGTTTATTGACTTTTCCACAGTCACACAATTAGAAGTAAAGTGGGGATCTAAACACTTTGACTCTAAAGCAAGTACTCTCACACTATCTATTTATCTACCTATCTATCTATGATAAATCAGGGATAACCTTAAAACATTAAGCAAAGGATTTTCTTTAATAGAGAGTAAGGCTGCACCAAAGATTTCTGAGTAAGAAAGTAATTTGAGAAAAGGTTAAAAGTACATATAATTACTGTAGATATATTTTATGGCAAGCTAATATAATATATAACTATGACATCTCTGAAGCAGGATTCTTAATCTGGTATATATGGAACCTTGATTCATAAACTTGGATAGAGAAACTAATACTTTCACTAACTTTTTACTTCCTTTTTAATATTATCATATTGCATGCATATAAAAATATTATTCTGACATAGATTTTGAGTATGGCTCTTGGGGAAATTTATTTTGCAGCACTATGCATGTTTATAATGAAGATTTTTGTTTGGGGTTTCCCATTGTTTGGAAGTTGGAAGGAGTTGTTTGATTTGTTCAATAGAAGAAAGGCTGCAGAAGAGACAAATTATAAATGCATGTAAAAACACATTTTAATTATCTTTAAAAAATAAAAGTTCACACAAAAGAGTTTTAGTTTCACCAGGTCATCAAAGAGTCCATGATTAACAACCCCAGTTCTAGATAGTTCCTAAACAAGCTAGGTGGGGACCCATTGCTATTTTTCATTTTATCTAGTCCTATCCCAAACAAACCCAGAGAGTGTTGGATAATGTCCAAAGCCAATAATTATAGCACCCAAAAGGGGATACTTGCCTAATAAAGAATAAGTAAATGGCACTTTCACTATCAGATCTATATCACACCATAGCCATCTCTGGGCACCAGCAGATAGATCAGTAATTGGAATGACATTTGTAACCAAGATGCCCCATATCTGCCAGCCTGTGGAATCTTTAATTAACCATTTCTCTCTATCCTAGGTGATCCACGGACAAATAAAACAAATGAAACAAGAAATCTTTTTTACCCACCCAAGATAAATCAATTTAGGAAAATGAGTTATGATGGATTTTGTTTTTAAGCCTTTAATACAGTTCCTTGTTTGAGGCCTCATTCATCTTTCCTAAGCCTTCAACCAATGTGTATAGTCTCTATTCTTCCAAAAAAGGTGACATTGTGATCTTCATTGTTTTGTTCCAGGGACAAGATTAATCTGGCCTTTAAGGTATCAATATTTCAATCCTCAGAGTAATTATATATAACTCAAATAACTTGAAAACAATGCCATAGATTTATCAGAGTCTTTTTTTAAAAAATCTCTAAATCATTTCTGTTCTTTCAACAAATCTATGGCAAAACATCAAAAGAGATTCCCCTCCTCTCCATTTACAATCAAAACTCAACTAGTTTTCAAAGGTATCTCATATTTTAATGAAAACAAAAGACAAAGTTTCCTAAAATTTTGTGAGGATAGGGTGACATGTAGCATTAAGAGAAGGTTGCCTTACATTAATAAAAGATGAAACAAGTCTATTTTGTTCAAATATTACTCCAATTTCACTCAGCTTTAAAACACCCATGCCAAGTTCTAACAAGAAAACGTGGCCAACATGCTGACAAACTTTTATCTAGAGAGGGTAACAGAGCTGCTTAGCAAGGTAATGGTGTGTTCAAGAGTTCATTTTTAAAGGCTCTGTAATATCTGTTAAAAAATCTACTATTGATCAATGCATGAGCTCTATTTAAGTGACAGAAAAACTAAAAGTCCAGAGAAGTCTCACATCAAATTCTAGAAACTACAGACCCTTTTATTCTGAAATGAATTTATGGCACCAATGGCATGATTTATAAATAGACTTATTATACACTCATATAAACCAACATAAATAATGAACTTAATTAAACTTAAAACTTCAGAGAACATATTTCATTCATTTTTACTGCCTTAGATATATGCACCTTCCATGTTGGTTCCTCTCCTATAAGGAATCCATATGATGACATAAGCTTTGGGTATTTCAAGTGAAGCAGAAAGTTGTACATAAAGTCTACAAAAAAATACAGTCTGTATTGCCTGTTGTCTAGGTCATTGCTGATAGCTGATTTCCCAATGAGCCATGTTTGCTTAATAAGTATACTTCCTCCACTAATCACATATTGCCAACTGCTATATAACTTGACAACTTCAGAGGAGCACATGATCATAACTCTAAATCAGAAAAGGGTTTTAAGGGATTTTACGCATGAAGAAAACAAGATCCTAAACTCAGCATGTTTCTACTCTTCTTCAATTATTGCTATCACCAAAAAAATTCACCTTGCAGAGAACAACCTCTTATTAGTACATCTGAACTTTTGCCCTTCTTCAAACAAAAAAGTATGTTTCCTTCAAGATACCCAAATTCAAAATCCTTCCAATTTGTGCGGCCTTTGAGAACTTCCAAATTCATCTTCAAACCATATTAAGACATCAAAGAGAACAATCCTATCTACTGTATTTTGTTGGCTAGGTTTGTCTTGCATATGTATTTTCTTACCTATGACAACTCTCTAAGAAATAATGGGAGGACGAAAAACAAATCTTCATCTTATCCTGCTCCTTTTTATTTCTGCAGACCCAACTTCTGTATTTTTCATTGTTTCAAGACCAATTTTGAATTTCTGCAAAGCTTGTGCTGCATGTAAACCAGAGATCACAAATAAGGGAGACCCTCTTTGCAAACTGAGTGTTCCATAGTACACATTGAAAACATAGAGAAAATCACTTAGAAAAATAACTTCATTTTTAGAAGGTTGTTTTGGGTTTTGTTGTTGTTTTTTAGTTGTCTACTTTTTCTCATATGGTGTTATGCCCTGAGTTGTCATGCCCTGAATTGCTATCCTCTGAATAAAATTATTATAGCCCCCCTCCTTTTTTCTTGCCATTAGGACTAGGAGAATTGAGTCAGGAAAAACCTTCATATACCATTGAGTCATAAAAATCCAGACGCATTATCTCGATCCTTACTAGGATAACTCCTACTCTGAGTATTGTTCCTCACCTTGCTGTTGCTTACCCTTGACCTTCATATCTTGACCTTTATCCTGTCAGGATTAAGTTGTTATCCTTTCCTGGAATTATGGTTTGTCCACTCACTCAGTGTTCTCTCTCCCTTTATCTGCCTTTGTTTCTCCTATAAGATTATATACTCAGGTTATGTATTCTGTTTGCTAACCTTGTTTAACTAAAACCCTATTAAAGTTTCCTGCCTCAGTATCTCACTGCCAAATGATTTTTTGAACATGAGTTCCATTCGATTGGCTAGCATAAAATTCTCCTCATTAGAAGATTATAAACCAATCTGCTTGCCTCAGTTTTTCTGACATTACAATGGAAGATAGCTGTATACATCATAATGAATTTCCATTCTCAGAATTCACAGAAAGAGATATTATGAAACACATTGTAATCTAGAAGGGTTTCTCCTTCCCAGAATGTGAGTTGGTTGGGACTGTTTCTTTCACAAATTGCTAAAGATTCTACTAATAAAGTTTCTCCCATGCTAGGGATTATCCTTTCTCTGAGATATTCAAGGATTTCTTTCAGGTCCTATGAAAGTATAAATAGTTGTTCCTTTCAATGAAAATCTGGGGCTACAGTCATTTGTCCACAAAGTTTCAAACACTCTAAGATTACAAACCAGAGTAAAGATTGCGGGGAAGGAAAGAACTTTGTTTTTTTCTTTTTTTTTTTTTTCAATCTTTGGGAAGTGAGTTGTGGGATCTCAGTACACAGTCACTCAAATTACTGGATGGAACTTTAAATATATATATATATATAAAGCATTGCAGTTGACCACAAATTGATAGGTTCTTTATCTCAGCTGCCAAGGCACAAGCTATGCCATTTGTTTTTCTTCTGCTTTGCATAATTCATATGGCTTTGACAACACAATGTCTCTTACTGTATTCAAGCCACAGATACTAAGAAAGGAATTCTTTTTGGCAAGTTAAAGGCTAGATAGGATTACACAAGTCATTTTACTCCATATCCTTTACAACTTTCAGGAGAACATTAAGAATATGGAAGTGGCAGAATGAACTTTCTTCTTCCACATCTACATATAGCTATTCTCACACCTTAGTTTGCATGTACCTACATATTAAAAAAAAATTTTATAGTTCTGTAAATATTAGTCCCAACTTGCATTCAGTTAATATTTATTAAGATGAAAAGGCAGTCACATAATCATCACCATCATACCATCACCATTGTGATCATTGACATAGCCCTTTAAGGTTTGCAAAGTACTTCATATATGTTGACCCTCACAAATATTCTATGAGATAGTTGCTTTTATTATCCCCATTTTGAAGCTGAGAAAACTGAGGTAAACAGAAGTTGTGACTTGCCCAAAGTCATATACTAAATGTGCATCTGAGGAAAGATTCCAGCTCAGATCTTTCTTTTTGATTCCAAATCCCACTCTCTATGATAAAAACTGTCATGAAAAGCACTATCTTGCCTAAATGAATACCAAAATTTTACTATCCTGGGCAACAATTTGAAGACCTTAAGAACATAGATGGTATCTTCATTGTTGCACATAATAGAGACTTTAGAAGAAAAACACATTTGGAAAAGGAAACATAATTTAAAAGATGATTTCTGAGAATGAAGTTTGGACTTCTGTGCTACAAAAAAAAAAAAAAAAAAAATGAATATGTACACCAACTAAGGGCCCAGAAGAAGGTAGTCACCTGGATATTTGTAAATATGATAGACTAAAGAGTATATTGCAGAGCACATATATATTGGAAGGACATTCATATAAGGCTTCTTAAAGCTGGAATCTTTGAGCTTTTTTGCTGAGGCAATTAGGATTAAGTGATTTGCCCAGGGTCACATAGCTAGTGTTAAATGTCAGAGACAAGATTTGAATTTAGGTCCTGGACTAGTACTCTATCCACTGCACCACCTAGCTGCCCATTTTTCAGCTTAAAAAAAAAGATTTTGATTGTTACATTTCAATATAATTGGTTTCCTTTGCCATTTTATGCATTTGACTTTGTACTTTTAAAAACATTATTCTGAGAAAGGGTCCACTAGCTTCATTGATATGGAAAAGGGTCCATAACACAAACTTAAAACACAAGGCTTAGAACTCCTGACATAAATAGGAAGAAACAAACAACAGGAAAGAAAGAATATTTATGAACATAGTTCTCTATATAGTTGTGCATAGTTAGGGAAATAAAATAGAGCTATCAATGCAAGGAAGCAAAATCTATCTCATAGTTATCACTGAAAGTTAACAAATTGTGACTTGTGACTAGACGGTGATGAAAGAAGTATTTTTGCCATATTCAAAACTCACTTCAGTAGAAATCAGGAGAAAGTATCTCTGCCATCAATGAAAAGTGTTACCCATTCATGTCCCTCTCATTTTGAGTAATTCATGTCTCTATGTTCCCACACAAAGAGCTCACTCAACATTTTGGAATCCTCTCTATATATTTTCCTATATGTTGTATCATATAAGCAGCAGACAGCTACTGAGCCTATAGTCAGAAAGATTCTTCTTCAATTCAAATCTGGCCTCTTACTAGCTATGTGACTCTAGGCAAGTCACTTAACCCTGTTTGCCTCAATTTTCACATCTGTAAAATGAGCTGGAGAAGAAAATGGCAAACCACTCCTATATCTTTGCCTAGAAAACCCCAAATGGAGTTACAAAGAGTTAGACATGATTGAAAACAATTGAATAACAAATCGAGTATACAATGATCAAGCTGTCTCTCTGCTACTCCTAGATCTCATACTACAAAACTGGCCCACCTTCTTTTCTGGTTATCCATTTCCTTGATGATATCTTCAACAGATTTAATAAAAAAGAATTAATAGATTAGGGCTAGATATTAAAAGATATCTCCCTAAGAGTAAATCTCCTTATTGGAAAGAGGAAACAGTAGCAAGTATTTAAATAAGGATCAATGGAAAGAATAATATGAGATGAGTATACTAAAAACCAGCTGGTCAGAAGAAGGAAATGTATAATGAGTTTTGAAAGCAGATTGCAAAATTCATTTAGAGGTATTTCATAATAGTGATAAAGAAATTTGTTCAACCAAAAGCATGACAACTGCTGAGTTTCTGATCAGTCTTAAAGATAAAACTTTTCGAATTGTAGAGGAACTGACTGCAAGAACTTATTTGGGCTTGATTCTAATTTAGAAATCTGTAAATTAGTTGCTGAATGTTTCATATGGATGGATCACTAAGAGCTGCAAGGGTTCAAGCAATCTTTTTATTTATGAATATGAAAAACATTTTCCAGTATCCCCCAAATATAGCAGTGTCCAAAGTAGATGAAAAGAAAATCAAGAAGATAAAAGCAGTTAAATAGCAACAAGACTCCTTAGAGTCTCAGAATTTCTCCACCAAAGATCTAAACACCACTTTTATATTTTTCTAGCCCAACAGCCCCAGAGTGTAAGTTCCCAGATAAATCTACCGAGAGGCAAAAGTAATCCAAACTATTCCAGGTCGGCATCACAACTTCTTTATTCACAAAGGTCTCAGCTGATATTTGTGGTAGTCCAAAGAAGTTAACTCATACTTCCCCAGAATCCTGACCCATATTCCTAACGAGAAAGTCTGAGAACCTTAGGAGGAAGTGGCTATACTATTTTAGAATTTTTAAAGTATATAGTGTTAAAGACTCATTATCTACTTCAATTGCATCTTGAGCTCCAGATCCAATTATATGTCCTTTCTTTCCACTAGAAGACTAAATAGATTCAGAAACATGACTGTCACTGATGTAACAGAATGGATTTAGGGCTGGAAAGATTCTCAAAGGTCACATTTTAAAAATGAAGAAATTGAGAGGTTAAGTGATAAATCCAAGACCATGCAATGAATAGGTAGCAAAGTGTGTATACAAACCTACCTCCCCTGAGTTGAAATCCCACAATTCTCTGTACTATCCTACTTTCTCAATGTTGCCTGGGAATCTGGAGTCTCATGCTCAAAGCCCAGGTAAAGTGTTCCAATTTATGCCAGTCCTAACACACACTCTCTCTCTGTACCAATCTACCACTCAGACCCAAGCCTAATATTGTAGGAACCTATGAAAAACTACCTCCAAGAGAAGGGACCAATGTTCCAAGTAGGTATGATAATGATAAGAACAAACAATGAAAAAATGGCAAACTACTCAATTTTTTTTTTTTGTCTTCTATTTTATAGGATGATGTTCAGACTGGGAAATATGGAATGAAAAGAGCTACCAGGGAACTGAAACTTAGTTGCTCTCAATGAGCTCATATCAACATGCCTTACAAAGTATATTGCAAAGAACTTGATACAATTGCAAAGTTTGTCAGTAATAATTTGCGTGTATGTGTGTGTGTGTGTGTGTGTGTGTGTGTGTGTGTATGGACTCTTTTGAAAGTCTAGTGAAACCAATGGCCTGCCTCTCAGAACAAAAAAATTTTAAATGAATAAAATGAAATATACAGAATTATTCCAAAAAATCCAATTATATTGAAATATAGTTATTAAAACATTAAAAATCAATTTTACAGACACCAGATTAAGAAAACTGATCAGACCAATATCTTCTATCACATACCACAATAAATTTCAAATGGGATAATCAAGTTAAAGGAAAGAGATCATTTCATTGTTTTTATGGAGTGAAATAAATGAAGATATCTCTCAAAACTGGGTAGGAAGGGGGATAATTCTTAAACAAAGTATATAAGAGACTGTACAAATAGAAAATACAATTTCCATTATATGAAAAAGAAAAGGGTTTGTAGGAATGAAATCAGTGCAACAAAATCTTATACTGAAATCTGTATCAAATATCTCTGAGAGATGAGACTCTGATATCAAAAATATATATACAAATGACCAAGAGCTATTCTCTGTCACAGAATATGAACCAACAACAGCCATAAGAGAATGGTTTAAATCATTATTAACAAGAAAACTTCAAATTTAAAAATATATATAGGAGTTTACTTTATACCTAGCAAACTATCCAGGATAATTTTTTTTTAAAGAGAAAAATTAAATAGTAAAGAGTTTGAGTACATTCTATATGAGTAGGGACAGAAAGAAATACATTTGGTGGGATCATGACTTGGCCCATTCTAGAAAGCAATTTGGACTTAAGTTTAAGGGGAAAAAAAAAGAATAAATGTGCATACCCTTTGATCCAGAGATACATAAAGAAAGGTCCCTATAGAAACATTTTCACAAGTCAAAAAAGGTCAGAAACAAATATATATGTGTGTGTGTATACATATATATATATCATTTATACCAAAATATTAAAAAATATTTTATGGCACACACACTAAAAAAAACAAACAAAAAAAAAAAAAAAACAGAAACCAAACAGGTGAGGAACTATAGTCGTGGAATGCTCTAAGATGTGGCCAGTATCAGATGTTTTGTGAAATTGTTTTGCTTTTTTATTCCACTTTATAAGGAAGATAAATATTTGGAAATAAATGTTATATAAAAGATATTAAAATATAAATGATATAAAAATACAAAAAATATATTTTATAGATGTACAATTGGAAAAAAGAGAAGAGTCAACAGACTGAGGAAAGTCAAATGTGATTAGATTTTCAAAAAAGCCAGGGAAAGGTGGAGCTTTCCAACCAAGGATTGGAAAATCTGACTTGAATTCATGACAAAATTCTAGAAAAGGTTATTAAAAGACAGATTTAGTGAGTGTGAGAAAAGGAAGAAGTGGTCACAAAAAAAATGAGGTCATCAACATTAATTTCATTTCCTTTTTCTGAAGGCTTACTAAATCAGTAGACAAGGAGAATACCATATACATAGTGAAGTTAAGAAATAGGAAATTATCCTGTCATGGAAAGGCTGGATAACCACTGGATGACCTCTTGCAGTCCCTTCCAATTATGAGAATTTGTGATTCTATGAAACAATGTAATTGTTATTATACTATAAGCAATAATAATAATGTTACTTTAACAATATTATAACATTATTATAGCAGTTCTCAAAATTTTTGGTCTCAGAAACCCTTTTCACTTTTAAAAATTGTTATGGATTTGCCATCAACAGCTTTTGTTTATGTTATATCCATCTACATATCATATTAAAAATTAAAATGTTCTTGGTATTATTAAGAAAATAGTTTTGAAGAAAGGGGTTTTGAAGACCTTCAGAAATTCCTAAACCAAACTATGAGAACTATTGTTATTAATCAAAAGAAAGAGCACTTAGGATCATAATCTTATAGCCAAATAGAGACCAGGAAGGTAATGTTTTCACACAGATAGTAAGTAGCAGAGTTGAAATAGCTAGTAATTTCCCATCATTAAAGCAAAGCTAATCTTTGCTAACTTTTACAGCACAGATTATATATACAGACACAGTGCTCATAAAAATTACTTAGGATCCCCTTCTAAGAACTTTGTATGAATATTTACCATATTAGAAATTTAAATAGATACATTTTAAAATATTAATTTGGAAATAATAATAAACCCTAAATAGCATATTTTATGAAAAAATTTTATTTTTCAAACAAAAATATCATTGAAAAGAGTAGTGTTGTTTTTCATGTTCTTACAGTTGGACTTTCCTATCTGTTTCTGCATTTATACTGTTTTATATTGATGGAAGTATACAAAGAGAATCCAGACTCACATAGATATGTAGTTGAAAAAAGGAGTATTTTATAGGCAAGTAACATCTTGGGAGTATTTTGAAGATCTTTTTTTGCTCAAAGTATATAGAGTGCTGGATCTTCCAGACTTGAGTTCAATAAGACTCAAATATTTACTAGTCTTGTAACCCCCCAAAAAAGTCATGCAATGTTGTCTGCCTCAGTTTTCTCAATAATATAATGTGGAAATAACATAATGTGGTTGTTGTAAGGATCAAATGAGATAATATTTATAAAGCACTTAGAAAGAATGGTTTCTGGCAACATGATAGAAGTTTAATAAATTTCCTCCGACTCCTTCCCCTGGAAAAGGTCCCAGGGACTCCCAAGGGTCCATGGACTATACTTTGAGAACCTCTGATATAGATATTCCTTTTAATATAGCCAAGTTATTCTGTTCTAGAATTTGTGTATCAAATCAATCCATAATAAGTCCTAAACTATACATTATAAATCCAGCATGCACTCAGCTGAGTGGAGGCTATAATAAGTGAGAGAATTTATTATCTTGTTGTTATATTAAAAACCAATTATTAAAACTAGGAGCCAGGTTTTATTTTTCAAATCTTCTTTTATTTCCTCATTTAGAGTTCAGCCCCTGTAGGTCAGTCAGTCACTGAAAGGCTTTGGCTGATTGATGAGATTATCTCTAATCCTTGGGGAACATGGTCCTGGAGTCTTAGGCAAAACCATACTCAATTAGGATAAAGGAAAGTGTAAACAGGATCTGGGCAAGATCAGTCCTGGTACCTCTCCATTAGTGTTATGATTCTTACAAGGTGCTAAGTCACTGGAATTGATAGGTACTCTGGGAGATTCACAAGTCAGGATTCAGTCGGGAGATTCACAAGTCAAGCTGATTCTACAAGTCAAGGAGATTCACAAGTCAGAAGCCCACAAATCAACTAGAGACTTCAGGAGATTCACAAGTCAGGATTCAATAGAGGAGATTCACAAGTCACAGAGAACTACAATCCCACTCTGGGAGGAGGAGTCAATTCATTCCATATATATCACCTTTGTGTGAGCTGGAGGCTTTGGATTCAGAGTTGAGCGAGAGGCAGAAGCTGGAAGGGCTAAAAGACTAGCAACAAGAGCTCTTGGAACCAAGGAGAAAGATAGGCCTCTAAGAAAGCTAACCAGGCCCCAGGAAGGAGCTTCAGAAGCTGGAGATAATAAAGAATATGGACTTTAACAGCTGGCTGCATTTGAGGTGATTATTACTTTGAATTGAACCTAAGGCTGCCTTCAGAAGCCCCTAGGAAACCTGCTCCCAGAGAACATTATATTTTAGAGAAAAGAACATTACACATTAGAGTTTAGAATGATCCAGCTCCTTAAGGAGAAAAACAATCAGAATGGTCCAGTTGGGAATGCATTCTGTCCAGAATGCTGTAGGTAAACCGAAGACTCCTAACCCACCTTCTCATTAAATATCCACCAATTAGAGCATGCAGTGTCTCCATGAGGGGACTTTTGTTACCAAGAAAAATCACTGACCATTAATTTACTGACTATTAGCTAATCTAATTAATAAATTGACTATTAATTTCCAAAAGCCCTGTGTCTCATGGTTTTCATTTGTCATAATTGAATAATACAATTCTTGTTTTCAAGGAGCCTGTCATCTGGCTGGAGAAATATAATGGAATGATATCTCAGTCCTTAATTTCCAAATGCCTGCTAGACATCTTCACACAGATGTCTTTCTGACACCTCAGACCCACTAGGTCAAAAATAAAATATCTTTCCCAAAAACCTATTCTACTTCCTGACATCTCATTTCTAAGAAAAGAACAACTAATCACCCAAACCATTATTTCAGAGTAAATCTTTGGGTTCTTCCTCTCTCTTCTACTTCCCAAAGACTTCCATCTATCTATTCAATGGCCAAGATTTCTTCAGTCTACATATTTTTTTTTTCCCCAAGGCAACTGAAGTTAAGTGATTTGCCCTAGCCCTACAGCTAGGAAGTGTTAAGTGTCTGAGATCAGATTTGAACTCAGGTTGTCCTGATTTCAGGGATGGTGCTCTATCCACTGTGCCACCTAGTTGCCTCCTAGTCTACATATATTTACAATATTTAGGAATATTTGTCTTCCCTTCTGTTTCAACTACCATAATCTTGCATAGACACCCTTTTATCTTATTATTTTAGTAAGTTTTTACTGATGTCTTTTGATTTGAGGGGTTATATATATTATATATGTGTATATATATATAATACTTAATAATAATTTATAATGTTATATATCTATATGTAATTTTCATTCTGTATCTTCTTTCTGAACTATCATATTAGTTTCCTAACTCACTTTGTGGTCCTCATTATCTCCTCACTTTTTCGACATACTACTGCCCTTCCTGAAATAAAACTATCACATCACTCCTTTGGTCAGAATTCTCAGTTGTTCCTCACTGCTTTATAAAGTCCAATATCATTAAACTGAAAATCAAGATTTTACATAGTTTAACCCCCAAATGCTTTCTCGGTCTTGTCTCATATTTCCTTCCTCTCATATCCAAAACTACAATCAAACATTGTAGTCTTTTTGTATAGCAAATTTGCACACCTGGTTAATTTATCTAAACTTTTTTGTCACCTCAGCCTCACATGCCAACAGAAAACTGAGCTAAGAATTGAAATGCCCAACACATCAATATGTAAGAAAGAATTAAAATGCTGCAAGTTAGCTGGGGAAGGGGGGTCACAGGTAAGAAATGAATGAATAGAACTATGTTTGGGGAAAAGTCACATAGTAGTGGAAACTGAAGCTGTCACAGCAGATTAGTTATCTGAAGAAAGATTATAGAGAAAGGGAGCTTAGGACCAAGGACTAAACCTTGGGAATAACAGAGGTTAAAAGAGAGAATTGCTTATAAGAACAGAGACATAAGCAAGTCTCTTCAGTCATAAAGAATTTCCAACTTAGAGAGTAATAAAGACCATTAAAAACAACTGAAAAAAGTCCACCAGCAATGTCTTGACAAGGCAAGAGAGCATCTAACCCTCCTGTTGTCCTTGGAGGTAATGTTCCCTCTAGTTACTACCAATAGAACCCAAAGAAATGATTTCTTCTGATAGACTGTCCCCTTCAGACCAAAGCCTCTCAAGGTAAAAAGCTGGAAAAGAGCTAGGAGCAGCATTTAATCAGTTAATAAGCCTTTCAAGAGACTGTCAAAGTAGATTATTTCTGCATCTTTCTCCTTCACTATCTTTTCTCTTATTCTCCCAGCTGTCAAGAATTTAAGTATTTTTAAAATATAATTTATATTTATTGAGTAGTTTCTCCCTATGTCTGAGTACGTATGCATCTATCTCTTACTTACTGCATTTAAATGTCAGCTATCATGTTTTTCTTGCCTGTTCTTTTCTCCCCTTCATTTATTCTCCAATTTTCTCTCCTTTCCATCCTCTTCCTTCCTTTAATCCTTTCTTCCTTCTTCTTCCATTAACTGTTCTCTTCTGCTTTTCCCTCCTCTCTTCTTTTCTCCTCTACAATAAACTAGGATCAACAAATATAAATTACAAAGTGGCAAATTTGGGCAATGTCATAAAAATGTTTTTGCTAATTAGGGTTACCCTAAAATAGAATAAATGAGTGCCTTGGAAGATCTCATTGGAGTCATTTAAGAAGTAGTTGAATAAGCACTTGTCAATTATGTTGTGGGGTAGAGAGAATCTTTTTTAGTATCACTTGGACTAGGCAATATCTGAGATTCCACCCAAATCTGAAATTTAGATATTCAGTGAACCAGCCCTGAGAAAGAAAAATAATGTGGTACAATGGGGAAAAGATAAGACCAGAGTAAAACTCCTAAGTCTACTTCATACCAAGATCACTTGTGCATGATTGTGGAAAAGCCTCTTGGAGCCTCAGTTTTCTCATCTGTAAAATAAAGATATGGGCTAGATGACCTCTAAGATCTCTTCCCCGCCTCCCCACCCTGAGAACCATGATCCTAATTATAAAGATGGAGGTCAAGTGAATAAATAAATAACCCCATTTCACTTAAAGCTGTTTAAAAATACTCTAGCTTTGCTATCTAAAATGGGTGAAAGAAAATCTCTACTGAATCAATCAAGGAAATACAAGTAGATATAAGAAGTCCTTGAAAGCTACTGGATAAAATGGGTGACATCCCACAGTATGTATATTCATAAGGGCTCAAGAAATTTAATCATATTTTATGAGATTTGTATAAGATCAAAAGTCAATTTGGAACCCTTGCATTCAAGTGGTAAATGAAGAAAGAACAAATCAAGCCAAATCTCGGAGATGATACCAGGAAAGAAAGAGAGTCAGAGAAATAGAGGAGAGAGAGACAGAGAGATAGGGAATCAATCAAGGTAATCTGTTATGAGCCAGAAACTTAAAACAAGATGATAACTTAAGGGAAATGTTAGAATCCTAGTGTTAACTCAATGGAATCAATACAATGCTTATTGTTTCATACATTAGAACAAATTCTTGCCTAATTTAGCATGGTACTTAGCAAATCCTTTAACTCACTAATGTATTTAAGTACTTATTGGAGTTCACAAGTATGGGAGATTCACAAAGTAACTTTGTAACTTTGTGAATTCACATCTCCCTTAATCCCTCCCTCAGAGGAGGAGTCAGCCTTTGGGAGATTATATATAAAGAAGCTCTTAGAGCTTCAGGTTAGTTTGGAAGATTGGCAGGGAGGGGAGCACTCTGGGAGATTGAGAGCCAGAAGCCCTCTCTTGGAGGCAAGACAGATTCATTACAACTTTCACCTTGGTGCTGGCTGGAGATCTTTGGAAGAAGAGAAGCCGAAGCCAAAGTGGCAGAGGCAAAAGATTAGCTCTTGGAACCACGCAGAGAGATAGGGCTCTAAGAAAACTAACCAGGCTATTTTGGAGGAAGCAATAAAAGATCTGAACTTTTAACACCTGGCTGCATTTGGAGTGATTATTACTCAGAGCTGAAACTAAGGCTGCCTCCAGAAAACCTCCCCAAGAAACCTGCTCCCAGAGAGAACCATCTTATATTATATAAAAGAAGAGAACACCACAGTAATCAGCATTTATTAAGAATTTATAATGTATCAGGTACAGTGATACATAATATAATACAAAAAAAAATGCAAATAACAATTTCTGTTCTCAAGGAGCTCAAAATCTAATGGGGGAAAACACATGCAAAAAAAAAAAAACTATATTCAAACAAGATACATGCAAGTTAAAGTGGACATAATCTCAGAGGCAAGATATCAGCATTAATGGGAATCAGTAAAAGCTTCCTAGAGGAAGAAAGAAAGGAAAGATGTAGGAAAAGGAAACGGAAAGGAAAGGAAAGGAAAAAAGGGAAGGGAAGAAAGAAAAGGAAAGAAGGAAAGGAAAAAGGAAAGGAAAGGGAAAAAGGGAAGGGAAGAAAGAAAAGGAAAGAAGGAAAGGAAAAAGGGAAGGAAAGGAAAGGAGGGAAGGAAAAAGGGAAGGGAAGGAAAGAAAAGGAAAGGAGGAAAGAAAGAAAAGGGAAAAAGGGAAGGGAGGGAAAAAGGGAAGGGAAGAGAAGGGAGGGGAAAGGAAAGGAAGGAAAGAAAAGGGAAGGAAGGGAAAGGAAGGAGGGAGGGACAAAGAAAGAAAGAAAAGAAACAGAGAAAAGATGAAGAAAGAAGACAAAGGAGGAGGAGAAGGAAGAAGAAGAAGAGAGAGAGAATGAGAATGAATGTAAGATTTAGTCTTGATAGAGAAAAGAGATTAAGGGGGGATTATTGGCCCTATATTCAACTTAGCAAAACACTGAAGCTAAAGCCACTATTTATATTCATCTCTTCAAAGATGGAGGAAAATACCATGAAAAGATCTGCTCTTTCCCCAATTTCCTCTTCCTATGCCTCTCTGTAGGGCAGCTAGTTGGCACAGTGGATAAGGTAGAAGGTCCGAGTAAGAAAATTTATTTTACTCAGTTCAAATCTAGCCTCAGACCCTTATTAGCTGTGTGACCCTGAGCAACTGACTTAACTCTATTTACCTCAGCTTCCTCATCTGTAAAATGATCTGGAAAAAGAAATAACAAACTATGCTAATATCTTTTTCAAGAAAACCCCAAATGGGGTCATGAAGAGTCCGACACATCTGAAATGACTTAAGATAATATACTCACTTATTTACAATGTTTTTGGAACCTGAATTCTTGCCTTACCCATAAAAGTTAGCAACAAAATAAATATAAATTTAGATTAGTGCAGAGAGCTAGATATGTCCCTGAATGTTAAGAATTTTCCTAAATGGGGGGCTCCTGTGAGTAAACTCCAAACTATATTTTTTTCACATGAACTCCATAAAGCAAAGAGGAAACCACATAATCCGAAAAGCCACTGTATAGCCTTAGTTTCATATTGTATTACAACTGGTTATGATTGATTAAATCTTTTAGAAAAAAATAGAGAAGGGCAACAATAATTATCAGACAATCAACTACTGACTATTACTGATCATATGCACCTTCTTCATAGACACTCATCCACCTGAGTTATACTGGGAATGGGCAGGCAGGGCTAATTCTACTGGCCACTTTTATACTTCTGTGAGATCTAACATGAGATATATGTTTTTGGTCTTTTGATGCTACCATCTAGATTTCTTCTTCAGTTAGTCTAACTCCACAGTTCTCAAGCTGGCAAAAGCTCTACTAACCTCAAGAGGAATTTTGCCTGCATAAAAGAATGAGTGAACTCCATGAAGGAAAGAAAAAAAATTGAATCTACTAAGACTGCATCCCCAACAAAAAAATGAGAGGCCAGAGCTGAGAGTGGGTCAGCTGAGGAAACAAACATTTTTCTCCACTGGCCAACGTTTAATTGAACATTTTGAGAATCTAATTTCATGTGTGCAGATGCAAATGTTTGAAGAGTTGTTTACAAGGCTGTTTGTGCCAGAAAGGCCCTTGTGCCAAGACAGCACACAGTCGCCTATTATCCTGCTGGATTCCACTTCTAAAGATGTTTCAGGGTTTTCCTGAGGCTTGTCCATTTTCACATTCAATGTGTCATCTGTTTCTTCAAAGCAGAGAACTACTTCCTCTTCTCTCTATGCATCTCTTCCCTCCCTGACTAGGGAGTCGTATAGAGAAGATACCAAAAGAGGAACAGAGCCCATCCTTAGAAGAAGGCAGCTTGGGATCAAAGTTTTACTAGTTTCTGAGAAACTAACACAGAAACAGTCCCAGATCCTGGTTTGTTTGTACCATATGCTGCCTCTTCACTTATTTATTCTAATCAATTGTTTCTTCTATTCACTGATTTCAAGGCTCAGCTCAAAAAAGAGTCTTTTCCAGATGTGTCCACCAATGTTTGTGGGGATTTTGACTGAAAACAAAGGTCCCTCACAACCTGCTTATAGGGAAGGTGGTCTTTGATCAAGGTGGCTCAAATCCAGCCTTCTGCAGGACACCTTTCCCCGTTTCTCCCCCCAAAACATCTCCCCCTCTGAAATTATCTCTCATTTGTTTAGTGCTGTTTGACTCCATTTGACCCCAATTGGGGTTTTCTTGGCAAAAATACTGAGGTGATTTGTCATCTTCTCCAGCTTATTTTACAGATGAGGCAACTAAGGCAAAGATGATCATCTATGAAATTATTGGTTCTTCTCAGCGGTTCAATGATCCAAGGCAATCCCTATAAACTTTGAATAGAAAAGGCCATCTGCATCCAGAAAGAGAACTATGGAGACTGCATGTAAATGAACACATGCTATGTTCACTTTTTTTTCTTTTTTTTTCTCTTGTGGTTTTTCCCTTTTGTTCTGATTTTTCTCTACCAACATGATTTATTAAAAAAAAAAAATATGTGTTTAAAAAGTTAATGTATGTGTATAATTAGAAAAAAAGTAAAACATGGGCAGTTAGGTGGAGCAGTAGATAGAATACCAGCCCTGAAGTCAGAAGGATCTGAGTTCATATCTGACCTCAGACACTTAACATTTCCTAGCTGTATGACCCCAAGTCACAACCCCAAATTGTCTCGCAAAATAAAAAATAAACAATTTTTTTAAAAAAGAAAACTAAGACAAATAGGGTTAAAGTGACTTCTCCAAGCACATAGTGAGTATCTAAGGTAGGATTTGAATTCACAAATATGAATATTCCTGACTCCATGGCCAGCACATTGTGCCACCTCACTGCCCAGATTTGAAGAGATTTGAAAGACCCAGATTCAAATTCCAGCTTTGTTAACTTATTATCTATGTGATCTTAGATAAGTTACTTAACCAAACTGGACTCAGGGAGTTACTTCATGACGAATGTCATACTGTTCACCACAACTTCTAAGTAATCCTTCTGTGGTCTAAGATTCTTTACCCCAAGACCAGCTTTAGTCACTCGCCTTTGAATTATAAATTTGCAGGCTTTTTAGAAGCCTCAAAAACCATTTTGTTTAATCTGAAACTTAACAAGAAACTCTTCTATCACCTATCAGACAAGTGATCAGCCCCAGTCTCAAGAGCTACAGTGAGGGGACACCAGCTAAAAGTGACTCAAGATAGCTAATTGTTAAATCATTGTGACCACTTATACTCCAGATATTCACAAATGCTACAAATCAAGGCTTGATTCATTATTTTTGATGATTGTCTAGATGTAAGAAAGTGATGAGAAAAATGATAATAATGTAATTTAAACTTAAAAGTATATTGTACATTCCTCCCTGCCCCCAAACCCCAAACCACTTGCTAAAAACTTAGTAGGATATTCCTGGGAAGAACTCATTTCCTGTAGTTGCCCAAAACATTTTGACATAACTTTTTACTTTTTATATAAAGCCTATAATTGCCACTTTGTACCTTCTACCATAGGAGCAACCAAGTCAGCACAGAAAATAGGGGGACAGGCCTAGTGTCAGGAAGACTCATCTACTTGAATGAAAATCTGCCTCAAACATTTGCTTGTTGGGACATTGACTTGCCTTAGTTTCCTCATCTATAAAATGAACTAGAGAAGAAAAGGGCAAACCTTTGATACTGGCAAACCAGTATCTCTGCCTCATGAAAACCCCAAATAGGATCATGAAGAGTTGGATACAAATGAAAATAATTTGAACAATCTTTCATGGTTGGCCTCTCGTTCACTCCTCTGGGGCCCACCAAAACTTATCCTTCTTCCAAACATTAACACTTGAATCCATGACTCCCGATCTTCTTTAACTCTAGACTAAACAACTCTGTTTAATTATTTCTGCCAGTCCTCAAATGAAATGATCTTTAAGCCCTTTAACATCTTGGCTGCCTTTTCTTCTGCCTACTCTTTCTATAATCAATGTCCCTCCTATATGCTTTCATTGAGGCAGAGTGCCCAGTGGGATGATTATCAGCCTATTCTCAGATATCATTACAGACCAAGATCTCATTAGCCTTCTTCGATGCCATATACCAGCACCAACTTTCCTCCTTCCTAATACCCTAACTATATCCAAAGAGACCTGTTATCAATTGCTGCCCCTTCCATCTGCTGCTTTGGCAATAGAATTATAGCAAGTTGCTTTTTGTTTTCTTTCTCATTTTTTTTTCCTTTTTGATCCGACTTTTCTTATGCAGCATGATAATTGTGGAAATATGTGTAGAATTGCACATATTTAACCTATATTGGATTACTTGCTGTCTAAGGAAGAGGGTAGGGAGAAAGGAGAGAGAAAAAAATTGGAACAGAAGATTTTACAAGGGTGAATGTTGAAAACTATGCATAAAAATAATGGTTTGGTCATGTATACTTATTGTGTATCTAATTTATACTTTAATATATTTAACATCTACTGGTCATCCTGCCATCTAGGGGAGGAGGTGGGGGGAAGGAGGGGAAAAATTGGAACAAAAGGTTTGGCAATTGTCAATGCTGTAAAATTACCCATACATATAACTTGTAAATAAAAAGCTATTTAAAAAAAAAAGAAAAGAAAAAAGAAAACTGTGTGTATATTTTGAAAATAAAAAGCTAAAAAAAAAAAAGAATTATGGCAGGAAGGCTGCAAACAACAGTATCAACAGTTTTCATCTTGAGCTCAGCAGCCTCCTAGTGTCATAAGAAAGATATTTAAATCTAACTCTTTCCAAGGCTAAACAGCAGTTCTTAAAAGGGGAAAAGAAATACATTTGGCCATGAATAATATAATCTACATCCTTTTTGCAAGGACTATTAACTGAAGAAAAGATATTTAAAGGCTCTTCCATCAAAAGATGGAAAGAAATTAATAGAAAGAACTCTTTCCTATTTCCTTGGTAAGATGAGCAATAAATGATCCATCTGGTTTTCACTGATTGGTTGATCTGCTGTTCAAGGATCTTATTGGTAGCAGTGTCTCCATTCATTTCTCTCCCTCCTGTGGTATTATGTCTTTCACAAAACTCCAGATCAGCAAAGTGTATAAGGAAGGAACAAAAAATATTTCAGATAAGCAGCCAGCTGCTTTGAACAATAATTCTGAAACATTATACATATGGCATCAGTATATTACAAGGACACTAAGCAAAGCAATAATAACAGGTCTGGATCCAGAATGGATTTCAAAGACAAATTAATTTTAATAGTCAAAAAGATTCTTTTGAATGACACTGTATTTCTCCTCAGCATTAAAGTGGAAATTGGACTATTTAGGCAGTCTAATACCTTTCTGTAATGGCAAAGCTTTTTTTTTTTTTTTTTTTTTTATGAGAATAAGGTTTTTGCAGTGTCTTTATAATAATTTTCCTTTCATTATTTTAGCTAACTATGAAAATAAGGGCAAGTCCAAAAACATGAAAGAGAGATGATAAAAAGAAAAGAGAGTCCTGGAAATGTTGGTAGGGATAATAGGCAGAGGAAGTATCTTCATTCATTCAATAAGCACCTATTAAATGTCTACTAGGTGTTAAACTGTCAGCTAGATTGCTCAGTGGATAGAGCACTAGGCCTGAGTCAGGAAAATTTGAATTCAAATCTGATTCTCAGATACTTACTAGGTGTATGTTTTTGTTTTGTTTTTTTCTGTTTGGCTTAATCCACTGGAGAAAAAAAACAGCAAACCATTCCAATATCTTTGCCAAGAAAACCCACAATATGGCCCACAGGGTTACAAAGAATTAGACATATTAAATAAGGTACTAAACACAAAGTATGATACAAAGATATGAGAACAGGCCCCACTTCTAAGGATAAATCGTTCTCATCACCATCATCATCATCATTATCATCACAGTAAAACAATGCTTTACTGTTCCATTAGTTCATTTGATCTTCACTATGACCCTCTAAATTTGAAATAAGTAGCATTAGAATGTTTATTTGCCAAATATACAATATAAGTTGGAACCTGCAAAGAAAGGAGTTTGTGTGTGGGAAGTTAACAAGGAAGGTTCCTCAGAAAAACAAGCATAAAGAATGAAGAAATAGACAGCTTTCTAAAAACTTGTATGAGGTTTAAAAAAAAAAAAAAAAAAAGGAAGAAATCTTTAAAGGAAATGCCACTCTAGCATCTCTGCTAAGAAAACACCAAAGGGGACAGGAAGAGTTAGACGTGACTGAAATGATTGAACAAGAAAATTTGGATAATAATGGAGCTTACCTCCCAAGATTTTCATGAAGATAAAACAAAAATGATATTTTTACTTTGCAAATGTGAAAATGCTATACAACTATTAACTATTATAATTATAATATAAATAAGTTTCAGAAGAGTATTTTTGGAGTCTGAGACTCTGGGAGCATGAAGGAAGATGGGGCCAGAGTAGAAGCTATAGTGATAATCCACAGGACAAAAATCCTTCAGTTGGAGTCTATGGCTTCACCTCCAAGTCACCTCCCATATTGCCATTCCTAAATCTACAAATTAACTTTGATACCATTGTCACGTTTAATTATAATTGATAGGTCTCAGTTTTGAACACTGAACGTTCCTTCAGCTATTTAAGTTGTTCTTTACTTCTTTAAGGACCACTTTGTAATTGAATCTATAAAGGTACTGAGTGTGCTCTGGTAATTTGACTCCCAAATCCTTTTATACATTTTGTAGTTACTTTTTATTCTTCTGGATTTTGTTATTAGTATATGGAAATGCTGTTGACATTTTATGGATTTATTGTGTAACTTACAATTTTGTTGAAGCTATTAATTGTCTTAATGAGTTTCTTTGTTGATTCCCTAGAATTTTCTAGTCAAACCAGCATATAATCTGCAAATACTCACTAACTGTGAGTAGAATGAAAAAGAGAGAGATAATGGAATGATCATAAGAGTTCCCAGAAATGAAAGGCCTAACAAAAGAATTTAAAGAAGAAATAAAGATTAAAATGGAGTTCTTTAAAACCTGAAGAAAAAAAAATGAAAGTGTAGAGGAAAACCTGGTAAATTTAACAAAGCAAAAGATACCTCCAAAAAGTCATGGATGAGATGGCATTCAAAATACATATATACAACAAAACATATGACAGTAAAGTAAAAAGTCAGTAAAATTAGAAAAACAGATGAGGTCTCAAACAAACCAATTGGGCTTCAAGGTAATGTGATAGAAAATCTGAGAATCATTAGTGTAGTGTAAAGAAAAGATTCCTCCCAGGAACCTAAATGTCATATTTAAGTAAATTGTATTAGAAAATTTACTATTAGAACTCAAATTTCAACTGCATAAAAATTAGGGGATTCAATTTGAAAACCTCAAGTATAACTCACTCAAAAATTTAGTCACCAAGTTTGGAAGCTGCCAAATTAAAGAAAAATCATTCTTGCAACCAACAGAAGACAACGTACATGTCAAGAAATGATGGTCTGCATTTCCCAATATTATTCATTGATGACAGGAAATTAAATGAAAGGCCAAAAGAAAAAGAAAACTAGCTTATTCAAAAAGAAAATCTTACTTTGAATAGTAGGATATAATTTTACACAAATCAAAAAAAATTAAAAGATAATTAATGGTTTCCAAGAAAATGCAAAGAAAATATAGTTCTCATTTATATTAGATGCTAAAAATACAGAAATAAAAGAGCTTTCTTAATATGATCGGAAATAATATTTGTATTTTAATATGGTTTAATGATAGCTATTTTCTTTATATCACAGGCATTTCTTGTAAAAATCCTCTCTGGATTAAACTTTCTCTTATAACAAAAATCACTAAGTTCCTTAGATAGGAACCCATGTGCAAGGTAGACAATATTCTGCCCTCTCACATTCCAACTTATTTGTCAAGAAAAAAGGAGTTATGTTTAAAATTTATTCTCTAGGATATTTTTTTCAATTAATCAAGAATTCAACTTCCTTTATTATTATTATTATTAGTTATAACAGCTATCACAGTGTTAAAATTATTGTTTCCATTTTGTCAATATTTAGATTTTATTCACATTTTTGGTCATTCTCTGGATTATGCTTATTTGATTCTTCATCAATTAATACAAATCTTTTAATTTTTTATCTTTTTTTATCATTTTTATCATTTCTTACTGTATAGTAACATTCCATGACATTCAGATGTATGTATAGTTTTTTTTTTAGCTATTCCTTAATTAAGGGACACCTAATTTACTTCCAGTTTTTTGCTACTACAAAGTGTAATGTTCAGGCTAGCTTTTTGGAGAACCTCGGGACCAGCCTTGATCTTAGGGGAGGAGTGCAGGAGGCAGTAGAGACACCAAGAGGATGGTCAAAAATGGAATGTCTCTCTTCCAGTCCTTCTTAACCCTTATATACCTTATTATAATTACATCATTACAGCATACTGATTATATGTGAACTAGAGAACTATTGTATCACCATGCTAAGTACTAAGTGTATGTACTAGTACACTATATGTACTATGTAATATGTAATAGTACATATATGTACTAGAGAACCATCATTTCATCAATTCTACTGAGTTAATACCTGTTGTAAGTGTCCTTATTTCAAGTATACCTCTCCAAATTTCTGGCCCTCTACAATAAAGAATATAACAAAGAATATTGTGGTGTATAATGTTCCTTTCTTTCTTTGACTTTCTAGGGAATTAAAGGATATGGACGTGTTCATTTTTTTAAAATATAATTCCAAACTGTCATCCAATAGTTGAAATACCTACTACAATTCCATCAAGTGTTAGTACAATCATAAAGGGACTAAAATATCTAAACTATTTGCCTCAGAAACTCCATTTCTAGGAAATCAATGACATGAAGAAAGGTTCTATATAAGTCAAAATATTTATACTACTGTTGAGGTCTAGCTTTGGGGTACCTAAATGAAATTAGAGTTAAGGTCTAATGGCAGGTTTGGGGTACAGATTCGGCGCAAGAGAGTCTAGTAGCTGCGCGAGTTCCCAATAAAAGCATTTATTGGCCCAGAGAGCTAGATTGATAAAAGAGGTTTATTATTAGATAAGAAAAAGTTAAAGTATAGGAGAAGGTAGAGATAAAGAGGGCACTGGACAAGAGGGTCCAGTGGACAGAGGGTCCTCACATGATAGCCATGTTTGGAATCTCTGCAAAGAGGGGTTCCCAGCGTGGCCTTTTTATAATAGGATACTTAGCTCGAGGGGCTTTCGGGTGTAGCCCCAAAGTTGGCTCATATCCGGGTGGGGCTGGGAACAGGTCAGATCTTCTATTGGAATTCAAAGGGACCAGGATTTGTGAGTTAAAGGGCAATTTACATTATTAACTAGGAGAGGGTGGGAATCTAGAAAGCAAGCTTTCCCGCATCATTACCATTGTTTTTAGTACTAAAAAATAGAAACAAAATAGATGCCTAAACAAATTGATGTTCATAAATATGGAATATTATTTTTCTGTAAGATATAGCAAACCTGTTAAACACAATGAAACATAAAGACTTACAAGAACTAATGCAAAGTGAAATAAGCACAGACAGAAAAATTAAATATATACATCATAAATGGAAATGGAAAGAAAAACCATCATAAAATAATTGAAAACAAATATTGCAAAAGCAGAATTGTGTCCCCAAAGAAAAGATGCAACTCTTTTGCAGAAATTTGAAGGGAAGGGCATTAGATTCTAAAATTGTAGAACACTGGATAGAATGACTATTTTTTTAATGAACTGATTAGTTTTGAATTTTCTTTTTTTTCAACTTCCTCATTTTGTTGTTGTTGTTGTTTTTTAAAAAATATTTATTATAAGGGATTCCTCTCTAGAATGAGTTGAAGGAGAAAGATGGAAATTTAAGTGGCATAAAAATAAAAGACACCTACTAAAAATCAAAGATATATAACTATAAGAATATTATCAAAGAAACAAGCTGAATAAATACAAAGAAATCTGGAAAGACATAGAAACTGATGCAAAGTAAAGTGGAAAGAACCAAGAAAACAACATGTGCAATGATTAAAACAATGTAAAAGAAAAGAACAATTACAAAACGATCAGGTCTAAAAAGCATAAAATTTAAATTGCAAAAATTTTGCCACAAAGGAACATAGGACATCGACTAACATACCTTTGCCCCCTACCCTGTGGAACCTTGAATATATTCTCAGATATTTTCCAATGTGTCAATTAGTTTTGTTTAATTATTTCTTCTCTTCCAATTTTTTTCAGTTATGAAAGCTGGATCTCAGAGAAGTGTAAAGGATTTAGGGGAAAATTATGTAAAATCAAAACATGGATAAAAATCTATTTCTGAAATGTAAATGTTCCTATAGCCGCTACTATCTGTTTTGATGTTTTCATCTGTGCCATCGTACAAAGTGTGAGGGGAAACTTCTGGGTTGTTTTAAGTAGCATTTCAATCAATTAACAAACATTTTTTAAAGACCTACTATGTGACAGGCTCTGGGCTCCTTGTACTCAAGGAGCTTATTATTATAAGTATTATTATATATAATACACAAGATCATCAGAAGAGACTTCCAGGCATTTTCTTCCAACTGCATCAGTTTAGAATTGAAAATAAGATCCAGGAAAATGAATGACTAATCCAAAATTACAACATTACAGTTCTGGGTAGTTTATCTAGCTATTTCCCATACCTGAAACTCTTTTCTTCCTCAACTACAGCTCTTAGCTTCCTTCAAGTCCCAATTAAAATCCTACTTTCTACAGGAAGTTTTTCCTAATTCGTTCCCTTTGTTGACTATTTCCTTTTAGGCTGTTTATAGCTTCTTGGTCCATAATTGTTTGCAACTTGTCCACAATTAGATTGTGTACTCTTCTAGGGCAAAGACTACTTTTTGCCTTTCTTTGTATTGCCAGCACTTAGCATAAAGTCTTGTAAATAGCTGAAGTTTAATAAATGATTATTGACTGACTGACACAGGCAGTATTATATAAAGACCTTACATAAAATATATACAAAAAAAAGTAATTTTGGGATGAGAGGGGAGGCCATTGCAATTGGGAGATCAGGAAAAACTTCATTTTATCTGATAGGTATTTGTAATTCTTTCAAAAACTCCTTTTTCTTATATCTTGGACCACAAATCTATTGAAGAATATTCCTGGTACTATGCATTTTTGTTAATAATTCCTTGCATATGTTCAATATCAGACTTTTATTAGTAGTGGTTGAAGCAGCTATTTTTTCCTATTCTTTAGTGTGTCTTCTCATTTTATCTTCATTGATTTTACTCCTGAAAAAGCTTTGTATTTTTATGTAGTCAAAATTGCCCATTTTGTCTTTTATGATCTCCTCTTGCTTTATTCTCATTATGAATCCTCCTCCCAGTCAAAAGTATTTCTTTCTGGTTTTGTTCTCTAGCTTATTATTATTATTATTATTATCATTACGGTTTTATTCTTTCTAAAAAAAATTTTATGATGTGACCTTTTATTTTCAGGTCAAGTAATCATTCTGAACTGATTGTGTTATATGGCACAAACTGTTGGTCTAAACATCTTTTCCCAAGCAGTTGTTGCTCAAAACCCTTTGCCCAGTATGTTCTGTTCTGGAATTTATTGTTTCTGTATCTTTCTTATCTATTCTATTTCACTAACCTACTCTTCTGTTTTTTAACCACTAAGAGTTTCAATGCATACTGAACAATACAGTTTGAAGTTGACTATGGTCCTTTATTCATGCTTGTATTTTTCATTATCTCCATTGGTAACTCTAAACCTTTTGCTCCCCCAAAGGAATTTCACTATTGTTTTGTCTAGTTATATATAATAATAATTATATATTGGTCATTTGAATGGAATAGCACTAAATCTATAAATTCATTTAAGAAGAATCATTTTTATTACATTAGTAGCAGTCAGAAGAACTGTCTATTTTTCCATTATTTAAGTTTTCATTTCCATAAAAGATTGTTTAGTGGTGCTACACAAACAAACATGCAGTAGTCTTTGTAATGAAGAAAAATCAAACAAATTCCAGCATTTTCAAACAAGAATATCCACTGTCAGCAGCAGGAAGTCAAGAAAAAGAAAGTGAGAGACAAGGAAGAGAAAAACATATTGATTTCCCAAAAACATGATGATTTACTTGGTTAACTCTAGAGAATTATTTTTAATCAAGAAAAGAAATAGCTTCCATGAAATAGCAAAACAAAATAAAGCTACAAAAATCATCAGATTAATGCTAAAAATAAATCCAAGGAAAAGGAAGAGGAATTGAGTTCAATTGAATTGATTTATTATTTATTATTACATATTTTTTATTAAGCATCTATTAAGAATCAGATGCTATACTAGGTACTCTATCCAAAGAGAAAACAAACATTTCCTTCCCAGGGAACTGACATTCTATTTTATTCTAATTCATCTTGTATTTTACTATAGATTGTAAAATACATACTCCAGGGTAGTATAATGTCTCATCTCCAAGTAATCAGGAATTGAAGGGGATACAAAGGGTTCCTGGTAAAGAAGAGTCTGTATTAGTATGTTTAAACTACATGGACTTTTATACGGTGAGGTTACCTTTAATGTGTAAATATGTATTATGAAACTGTGAATAGAAATACTGTCAGAGCAATCTATCAATCAGTAAGCATTCATTAAAAAGGTGCAATTTGAACTGAGTTTTGAAGGCATGGGGAAAAAACATATCTCCAAATAAGGAAGTCTCAGAGAAGAGAAAGGAGATGGTAGATGGATTTTGTCTGTGAGGAACAGCAAGAACACCAGTTTATCAGGACCAAAACCCTCAGAAAGAGGAGAAAAGCTGCAAAGGGAGGCTGGAAGTAGGCTATGGAGGACTTTACATGTCCAAAAGAGGAGATTCTGTTTTATCCCAAACTCAAGATAGAGCCACCCGTGAACTAGAATACCCTTGATGGGATTTTGATTGTTGCTCCCAGCCCAGATCTGCTCCCTCCCCTCGTCCAAACCCCACAGAAATCCTCAACCACTAGCCAACAGGTACAGGTACACTGTGTATAATTCCATCATCCATCAAGTTTAGATATCAACTAATAAGAAAGCAGCACCAAAGGATGTAGATCAGAACATTAAACCACAAAATGTAATTAATCTTCCTCTGACATGTCATCTATTACCCTCCTTCTTTACTGTCTTTTGGGTGAACTTATAAGGAAGTCCAGCTAATTATAGCATCATTACTATATTAATAACCCCTCTCTACTGGGTTTTCCATATGCATTCTTGGTAACCATATACACAGTTCCAACAAGGCTTTAGAACTTCCCCATTTTAGCAAACTCCTGTAACCTCAAAAATCTGCATGTCTTGTGATATAATCAGATTCCATAAATATCTTCGTCTTGCTTTGTTGGGCTGCTAACTTCTGGTAGATTCCAATACAGCCCACTCTGAGTACATGATTTTCAATTAATCTTAACAAATGCTTTAACTTGACTTGGAGACAGCTTGAATTCTTTCAAAGACAATACCACAGTTTATCGTTTGCTCCCCAATACCTGAATCCCAAATTACACAGAGCTTAGTTGTGGAACATGTCTAGAAAGGACCTTTTCTCAATCATCTCGGCAAGGAATCCAAGGAGACAGATGCAGACAGGTATAACATAAATTAAAGCTCTGTTGCTTTGCCCATGTGGACTCAGCTCCCCAATATAGTTCTGGCTCACAGTCCCAGAGTGAGGAGGATCACTAGTAAACTAGAACTTGCATGCAGAGTGGAGCGAGGACCCTCCTAAAATTCAAAGGCAGAAAAAAGTGCTTATGGTCACTTACAGACCAGAACACAGGTCAGGGTAGTAGTAAACACACTTCTCCTTGGATCATACTATCTAGGAAGAACTGAAAAAATACAGTTTCCTACGCTGCATAAAACCCCTGAATCTTGGGATAGTTACACTCTCCACATCTGGAAATATAGCCCTACTTTAGCAAAGCATTACAAATCAAGTAATAGCTTGAGAAAATGAGCAAACAACAGAAAAAAATTCTGACTATAGAAAGTTACTCTGGTGACAATGAAAATCAAAATATACAATAAGAAGATAATAAAATCAAAGCTCCTACATCCAAAGCCTCCAAGAAAAATAAGAATTTGCTCTCCTTTGGGCGATCTTATGAAGAAGTCCAACTAATTATAATATTACCATATATTACCTATGTTAATTACCCCATTACCACATATTAATTATCCCCCCTCTAGTGGGTTTTCCAAATGCATTGCATATTGCAGCCTTGAAATGACTTTGCTATTCTCAGCCATATAATAATCAATAACTACTCTAAAGGATTTATGATGAAAAATGCTATCTATACCCAGGGAAGGAACTGATTGTATCTAACAGATTGAAGCATATTTAAAAATATTTTTTCTTGAGTTTTTTTTTTTTTTTTTTACTTGTGAGGGAAGAATGTGCATATTCTTTTACAACAGGACTTTTATGGAAACATTTTGTATAACATCACATGTACCTTCTCAATGGTAGGTGGGGGGAGGGATGGAGGAAGGGAAAAAATCCGAAACTCAAAGTTTTAAGTACAAATGGATTTTTTTTTAAATTGTCTTACATGTAACTGGGGGAAAATATTAAATATATTTTAAAAGAAGAGAAATTCCACTTAAAATAACTTCAAACACAAAAACTGTGTAATTACAACTACAATTTTTTTTTTATAGAAATGAAACAAAGCCTGAATAATTTAAGACTAGACTATGTTAATACAATAATATAAAAATGTTAGGCAGATTTAGTTCCATATGTATCACATTACTAAAGGAATATTTAGAGTTAGATAAAAATTTAAAAAAAAATTCATTTGGAGGAATAAAATTTTTCACCAGGCTGAATTCTCTGGATCTTTTCTACCATGCCTCAGAAATCTCTCATTTCTGCAATGTCACCCTAGAAGTCACACCTCTGACATCATCAGAGATCTCTGAGGCTTCTATACAAATACAATTAATGGATTTAGAATCAAAGGAAACGATATCAATTAGGGAAAATCTTTACATAATATCATAGCTATAATATTTTTATTTGATTTGAAGATGATCTATTATGGAAACATCAAACTCTTTACATAATCATAGCCACAGGATCTTTGATTTGATTTGAAGATTACCTATTATCATGAGCTATCAAACTCAAACATACTCCAGTGCAGCCTGAGCCAGAATAAATTATAAGTAGAAAATATTTGACAAAATAAATAAAAATGCAATAAAACATATGCAATAATTAATGCTTTTTCTAAGTGAATATACAGCCTACAGAGAGTTCTTTTCTATTTAAGAGTAGTTGCCTAGCTTCCAACACTTTTTTTTTTTTTTTTTTTTTACAGATGACAAATTACAGGCTCAGAGACATTAACTGATTTGCTCAAAGACACATAGGAAATGTTATAGAGTTAAAATCAAGTTTTCTGATACCAAATCCAATGTTCTTTACATTGAGCCCTATTGTCTAGCCTGGGATCCAAAATCTAGGAGGAACTGAAATAAAGCTGTTAATCAAGAGCTATCCAGTGGTCCATGGTCAAGAAGAAAAAAAAATGAACTTTTTTTTTTCAAAAGGATAAATATGAACTATCAACAGCCATTTGAAGAAAAAAAAAAGAGTTCAAAGTCACAAATAATGGAAGAAAAGCAAATAAAACAAACCTTGATTAACCTCATACCCATCCAAGCATTAAAGACATAAAATGAAAAAACTTATTATTGGAGGAACTACCGGAAGAGAGGAATACTAACTCACTGCTGATAAAGTTCTGAATTAGCTCAACCATAAGAGGACATAATTTGCAATAATACAGGAAGAGTTGCTCAATTGTTTATATCCTTTGATCCAGAGATCTCACTAGAGGGTTTATATTCCAAGGAAGTCAATGATAATAAAAGCAATAAAAGAGAGAAAATATTCATAACAGCATTATTTGCGATAGGAAAAAGCAGGAAACAAAATATATGCCAAATGACTGGGGAATGGTTAAACTGTGATATATGACTACTGTCTTGAAAGGAATAATCAATATGAAGAATTCAGAGGAATATGGGAAGACATAAATGAAAATATGAAAAGTGATGAAAGCAGAAGAAAAGCAACAATGCAGATAGCACAAACCCTCCTTTCACCCTCCAGTTTTTCAAAAGCATGAAAGCCTGATTCTGGTTCAATCTAATCAAATTAATACTATTGAGCCCCATCCCTACAGAGCATTACTTTAACTATAAGATATCTCATGAGGATAGTGGAAAGATAATTTACTTAAAATAGAAAATCAATTAAAATTTGGAAAACATGTTCATGGCAAACATCCTCAAGGCTTGAAGCTCAAAGCAAATCATCAATACCCTCCCCATCATCAGATCATAAAATCAGTGCCAGAAGGGAATTTAGGAATCATTTAGAGGGCTCTCTATCACATTTTACCAAGGAGAAACTGAGGCCAAGAAATTCCACAAGAATCACCATTCTTTCAGTCACCCAATCACATTGGACTCAGTTTCTCTTTCTCCCTTTCCCCATATTCAATCAGTTGCTACGTTTTAAAAGCAATCTCACATCAGTCTCCTTCTCTCTTTCAATATTCTTTCTATTCCTCCTCAAATCAGTCCCTGGATCCCTTAAGGATGGAAATTTTATTTCCAGATGAACCCAAGTCAAGACTTAACACCTTGCCTAGGGAAACATTGAAACTCTGGAATAAAAATTGGCTCTTTGGCCACTCAAGTGTTATGACTTCATACTTAAAACCTGATGAGTTGATCACAGATACTTTGTGCTCCTGTTCAAAACAATCCAACTTGAAAAAAAAAAAAAAAGGCTTTATATGCAAGACATGGCGCCCTCAAGAAGCTTGCAGAAGGATACAAAGCTTCAAACAGTTAAATACATGCATGATAATTCCAAGAAGTAGAAAGCAAGAGAAGAAGAAAGGATATTTGAAAGGTTTATAACAGCCTGTATTATGATGATAATTATCTGGAATAAAGAAAAAAGTGCTGATTTGAGGACAGTAGAGAAATTGAAATAAGGTAGAGTAAAGGGAAGAAGACTGAAGTGATATATGCACCAAGTGGTATAGCATCTAACTTCCTAAAGGAGAAGTTAAGAGAGTTGCGAGAAGAAATAGACAGCAAAACTATAACAGCAGGAGATCTCAATCTTGCACTCTCAGATTTATATAAATCAAATCACAAAACAAATAAGAAAGAAATTAAAGAGGTAAATAGAATATTAGAAAAATTAGGTTTGATAGAAGACTGATGTGACATTGTTTTTAAGAGTTAGCAACTTGATTGGATATGGGGAAAGAGAAAGTGAAAAAGCTGAGTCCAACATGACTGAGATTGTGAGAGGGAATCTCAAACCCTCCCAACCACAGTGTGAAGCAGTTAGTCTTGAAATTTATTTCCCTCTGCCTTCTCCTCTGCTTTTCTACTTATACTGTTCTCATTCCAATCATTGATGTTGGTTCCTAAAGTATATCATTCTGTGCTGTTGGCTCATGAAGAATTTTAAAATTTAATTTGATCAGTGTTTATTTCATTTATTAATGTTGATTATATTTAATTTTATAATTTAATATATTTTTAATTTTTAATTTTTAATTTGTTTTTAATTTAATTTTTAAATAAGTATTTCCATAATACATTACAATTTTTTAAAAAGATGATTCTTAGTGATGTGATTCCAGAAGAACATGATATTTGCCATACCTGGGATATAACTAACGAGAGATCTAGATATATATATACACATACATACATATATATGATGACTATAACCATGCAAAGTAAGCCACCACGGAGAGCCAACAAAATTTTGGTCCAATAATTAGTCACTCCAGAACTTAGTTTCTTCATCTGTAAAATGAAGAGGCTGGATCAGATGACTTCTGAGATTCCTTTTGGTGCTAAATCTGTAACTATGCATTTTTGGCAACCTAAATTGGCCACTCATTGTTTATTATATACTCATCCTTTTTTTCCTTTCCCTTCCCAAAAAAATTCTTTAAAAAAACAAAGTTCTAAGAACTTCTCTGAATCATGAATCATTCCAAATTCAATGGCCATTTGCTTTTTTCAGAAAGTGGTATAATCAAGGGATGCTGGAATCAGCTCCAATCTTCTGGAGAACTGATTGTTAAACTTTTCAGTTTGAGCACTTACACCTCAGAAATTAGAATATGCTACAAATCAGGGCTCAATTTATTGTTTAACTGATTGTCTAGACTTAAGAAAGTGATGGAGAAAATGTTAATAATGCAAATTAAATTTAAAAGTGTATCCTACCTACTTTTTTTTAAAACACAGACTGGTAAACATTTACCATTAAATCCCCTCAATATATTAAATCATTTTGTGTCTCAGACTGTTGAATCTTAAGGCACAAACCTGTTCACATCTGGTAGAGTTCATCAACCATACAGCCTTTAACTGTACCTAGGCCATTATATAAATAGCAAAGAAACAAAAACTCTAGGGACATAGGATTATGTCAAGCCTACAACTTCAGAGCATTAAGTGAATAAGACCTAGAACTAAAAAGCAAAGGGTTTAACAGCTTGACTCAGGAGGACACATGAATGGGTTGTTTGTTTTTAAAACCAAAGTGGCTTAGAGGAGGGAGAGAGAGAACATTTTAAAGCTCTAGCTTGGGGGTAAGTAATAAAAATTGTTGCCTTAATGTTTTTTTTTTTTTCCATAATATTGTGAGCAGAACGAAGGTCTACTCCATCATATTATCCCTTAGGGCAGAAAGTTACAGTCTCCTGAGCTAAATCAAACTGGCACCATGCAGTAGTTTTTCTGACGGCAGCAATTGGTTTATGCCAACCCTGGGCCTTAGCACTTGGCAGATTTAAAGAAAAAAAAAAAAAAAGGCAGCACAAGACTTTAACTTATTTTATGGGTTTCTCTTTTCTTCTCTAGTTACCACCAAATTAAGAATATAGGATCTGAAACCTCCATCTTTTTTCCTTCACTTGCCCCTGAATTAAGGGGCTATCTATACAAAAGAAAGTAGATAGTCTATAAGCCATCATCACCTTAGGGTCTACTAAAATTGAAAAAAATACCCAGAAAACCATTCTGATAGTATTCTCACCTCAGGATCACAGAACTGGAGGTAGTAGAGACATAAAAGATCTATAAAAGACATAAAAGATTCTGTGAGCCAGAATTTGAACCCAGATCCTATGCTTCCAAATCTAGATCTCTTTGCACTAAATATTTATTAATTCACTGATTGACTGGCTACATCATGATTTTCAGGGACATCTGTCAAAAATTAAAAACAACATAAACCATTTCATGGAGACTTAGTAGGAATTATTCATACAGGGCCACCTACTTTCTGCTTCCAAAATTGGCAACTCTATAAATGTTTATATATGGCACTGCCTGTCTTTCTATTTGGGTCAAAACTAAAGAATTTTAGGAGAAAATGTACTGGATCTAAGTCTTCAAGGATTTAAAGGTACACATAAACTTAAAACAGTGGTCAAATAGCCCATTAAATTAATTATGCCCCCACCCATCCTTGTAAGGTAAAAATAACCTTGTGGGATTACTGAACATATATTTCACATTCACTTCAGACCATAATGTCCAAGAAACTTAGAAGTTCAGACCTTCTGGACCTCCAGGAGATAGCTTTCTCTAGCAATCCATTAATTAGTATTAGTATGACCTCCTCTCTTCTCAAGAACCTATTAAAGAATTCCTTTCATGATGGTCAAATGGTACCAGACTATGTATTCCTCCTCTTTAACTGAAACTTGCATACAGACAGTTTCCTCCTCACTCTCTCCCTCTGTACCCAATCTGTGGCCAAGAACTTCGGTTTCTATTTTCATAACCTCTCTTATCTTTGTCCCCTTCTCTCCTCTGCCACTGCTGCTGCTCTGGTGAAGACTCTCATCATCATGCTAGGATGATGCTGATTTATTGGCTTTATGCTGATCTAAAGATTGGTCTCATTGCCATGTCTCTCCTCACCGCAGACCATTCTCCACTTAACTTTCAAATCAATTTTCCTAAAGCAGGTGTCTATTTTGTAAGCCCTCCCTCACCTTGGGGTCTACTAAAATTGAAAAAGGCACCCAGAAAATCATTCTGTTCTTTAGGTTAAATATCCCTTGTTCCTGCATCAATGTTTATGGGTTATCATAAACTTTTCGTCATTCCTGTTCCTTTGGGGGAAAAAAAGAAAAGGGGGGATTTTCCCTTCCAAACCTGTGTTTTTGGTAGCTGATAGAAAAGTATATGGAGTACTGGGCCTTGAATCTGGAAGATGTAAGTTTAAATCTGAAAATAAGCTTAGTCCATTACCTGGTTAAGGTACTGGAGGTAAGATAGATAGATAGATACACACACACATTTTATATATATATACACGTATACACACACACACACACACATATATATAAACAAATAAATAAATACACACACAAATATATATATATACATATATATATATACACTTTCCCTTCCTCTAGGCTACCTAACATCTCCATTCCCCAAGCATTATCTTCTGGTTTGATTTTCTCATTCCTAGAAGACATATGCCCCTGTAATTCAGTTCTCTGAATATTTTTGAAGCGCCTATTAAATACATGGCACTATACTATGCACTAATTTAAAGATAAAAACCAATAACAATAACACAAAGTCCCTCAAAGAACTTACAGTAATTAACCTGGAAGAGGGAGAGAGGGCAGGACATATAATTACACATGATGTAAGGTAAAATTAATATGATCAAGTCAAAGGATGGCCAGGAAAAAATTCTGTGATAAATTTGAGAAAGCACAAATTCCGATCAATTTGAGGGCAAGGGAATGGAAACTGCAGAAGAAGAAAGGCAGGAAGGGTCAGAAAAAGCTTCTGGTTTACAAAAAACAGTCAGAGACATCAGATCCCCACTGATTTGCCTTGATTTGCCCCCTAAACCCCACTTGCTACAGTCTTATCCGATTCAACCATTCATGACAACTAAAACAGTTAGTATTGCTTTATTTTGTTTTACTTTTACTCACTTTAGAGTTTTGATTATTTAGCCATAATCATACAAAATTATTTAGATTGGCATGTAAAAATATAATTTAAAATATAAATAAAAAACAATATGATCCCAAAGGTTCCTTCCAGCTCCAAAAGCTATGCTCTATGATCTCAAATGGGGAGGGCAGGAGGAGAGAAGAGGACAGAATATGGCAGTCTCAGTCAGGGCTTTGATTGAAGCAAGTGAGTCTTAGAGAAGTAAAACCATGGAATTGGAAAATAAAATCATGTTCTCCTCAACACCCTCACATTCTGTTATACCAGAAGAGAAGAGAAAACACAAAGAGCTAGAATTCATAGCTAATTGCCAAAGAAAAAGGATATTTAAAGAATCACAAGGAAACTCTCTTGGGTAAGGAGAGTTCCTTGGAAAAGTCTATAATTTCAAGAACAATAAATTATTAGCCCAGACAACATTTTATACTGGTCTAATCATAGGCTACATTTTCTACCTCTAACCTTTAATCTAGCTTGAATAAAATTTGAATATTGTTGATAACTGGTGTCATTATTTAGTGTGTATTGTTTTTATTGTTTAGTCTATCAGTCATGTCTGAATCTACATGACCCCATTTGGGATTTTCTGGGCAAAAATACTGAAATGGCTTGCCATTTCCTTCTCCAGCTCGTTTTACAGATGAGGAAACTAAGGCAGGTTAAGTAATCATCAGGCATTCTATCCACTGCAATACCTAGCTGTCCTTATTAAGTTTTACCTACATATTTGTTTACTTTCACTGAGATATTATTTTAGTATGACCTATATTCCAGGATAATTCATTCAATTCAATAAGTAATTATTAAATACTATGTTACAGGCACTGTATGAGAGGCTGTTAATTGCAAAAACAAAACAAACAAAAAACCCCAGAAATTTGTGCCTTTAAGAAACCTACTAATATATAACCTTGACATAAACCATATGGTAAAATCATGGAATTTTTAATTCAACATTCATTCACTCAGAAAGGCAGCATAAATTGATGGAAGAGAAGACTGAATCTAGAATGAACTGTCTCTATCATAAACTAGCTGTATGATCATAGGCAAATCAACTAAGATACAATTTCCTCATCTATCTGCATTTGAGTCACACACACTAGCTGGAGAATTGATCAGAGATGTTGGAGAAACTAATCAACACAATTTACATAACATCGTCAGGCTGTCCCAGAGGATGATGGGAGAAGAAAAATACAAAGAAAAGTAGGAAGCCTTGTCCAACTCCAAAAGATTCAACTGGAAGGAAAAATTCAAATAAAAGGTACAGAAAGCTTTAAGTTTCAATTGAGGCACCAATGCAATCCTCTCCAAATTCCAAATGTTCAAAAGCTTCACTATTTATTGGAACAACCAAAATAACTGTGAGTTGAGAAGCAGGTCTAAATGTCAAGGAGGACCTATTATACCTACAGGCAATAATGAGTGCTAGAACACCAAGAGAAGAGAATTTGCCAGAGGGAAAAATCCCTGAGACCCAGAGAACCAAGGAGAAGCAAATTCAAGCCTTCCCCTTAATGACCTGGGGTCATGCTTTATGTTCCAAGTACTGTAAAGCAAAATGAGCAAGGGGTTAGCTTCTTGGATCTCTGCAAGGGTGAAAATGAATATTATATGTGTCCTTTTCTCTATAAATAAAACTGTTGTTTTGAATCCTTGTCTGAGTAAGTATTTTAAGAGAGCCACTAACTATGCTTGGGGGAGTACCAGAATTTGAAGTGCCCTGGCTTCCCACCAGGGTCTGAGCAATGAGCTAGACCAAGAGAGGCCCCTGAAGTGTATCAAAGCCTCTGACAGGAGCAACGCGTACAAAGTGGATAATAATATTTGTAGCTCTCCCTCACAGAGTTGATATGAAGAACATGAGATAATGTTTGTAAAGTACTTCATACACTTTAAAAGAACATATAAATGTCAACTAATGTGATTGCATGGCATTATGGTGATAGTGTGTTAACAGTTCAAAATTAGTGGGGTAAAGGAAAAATATAAGTAAATATTTTAAATGTTAAATAAAGCTACAGAGAGTGTCCCAAAAGTCTTAGAGCTGTTTTAATATTTTGGATACCTCTAGGATTTTTGGGAAAACCTCTGTGGGGAAAAATTTAGACAGATAAAATGGACATATTTAAATTATGAGTGCTCATTCACTTTGCTAAGTCACCAAATGAATCCTTTAAATAGGCACCTTCCCATCCTCATTTAAACTATAACTCAATTCACAAAAAAAAAAAAAAAAAGTTAGTTTATATTTTTCATCTCTATCATGTAACAAGAGCTCACACTTAGGTGCTTAAAAAGCACCTCCTTCAAGAAATACCTGTGAGGCAGAGGAGTTGTAAATAGAATTAAGTAAAATGGACCCAGAGAGCTAGCCAATAGTACAGTTGGAACTCAAAACAAAACAAACTTTTGTTGAGGATTACTCCCCCAAGCTTTCTTCTGATAAGCCAACAAGGAATACAGATTTCTCTACTCTCTGTACCTCATGTGATATCACAAGATAATGCAAGAAGAGATTTAGAATTGTAGAGGCTCTCAGACAGTATCTACTCAAATAATCTCGACTCTTACCCCACCAGGTCACAGATAGGGAAACTGAACCTCACATCAAAAAAAAGATTTACCAGCATATATAGAGACTGTCAAGAGCAGTTCAATAAATAACCTGCTTCAAGTTGGCTTGTGTAGCCATACTTCTACATATAAATAAAATGTTAAAATCATGAAATAGTAAAGCTAAATCAATAGAATAATAGATTAAGAGATGGAAGGGATTCAGAGGCCATCAAGTTGAACTCCCTCATTTTAGAGGGAGAGACCTAGGGAGATGAAGGGATTCGCCCATGGTCACACAGGTTTGATGTATCAGAGAAAGGATTTCCTCATAAGTTTTCTTCTCTGTACTTGTACTCTTTTTACTTTACAAGGTGGATTCCCTGAAAAACAAAAGGAAGCCCTTTACAATACACTCATTTTAGAGATGAGAAAGCATAAATGCAAATCTGTTAGTATTTGTACATCTCCAGAGCATCTGGGGCCAGTCTGCCAAATCCTCAGCATCATTGTGAGGTTAGAGTTTTTCCTCTAAAAAATTCTTCTGATTAAGAAAATCCTCAAAAATACCCTTTTCCAGGTCTGTCAATAAATGAAGGATTCCATTATTCACTAACATTTCTGGAATCCACATTTTAGTCTTTTCTGGTCAGATTTCTAGGTAGGATGACAGATTGAAGAGTGAGAAAAAATGATTGAGAGTGGTTAGAGCAGAGGGATGGAAAGGTCATGAAACAAATGGGGGAAGGGGAAGAGAATAAGCATTTATATAGTACCTACTAAGTGCCAAGCACGCTGAGCACTTTACAAATATTTCATTTGTCCTTAACAATCCTAGGAGAGTATAGGTGCTGTTAAAATGTCCATTTTACGGTGAGGAAATTGAAGCAAGTGTCATAGAGTCAACCTTAATAGAAATCAAGTATCACGCAGCTGGTAAGTATCCCGAGGTCTTAACTGAACTCACATCTTCCTGAATCCCCGCTCAGAGTTCTAGTCAGTGCCCCATGTAATTTACAAAGTTTTTACTCAGAACAAAGCACTGTATTAGGTTACGGAGACACAGCAAAGAAATAAAATATGATTTCTACCTCAATGAGGCTACAATCTAACCTGAGCGATGTTATATAATTCGAATACAAATTAGAAGTGCCAAAGGGATGTCTTGAAAGAAAGGATCTTTGTCAGGGAAGGAGAGACACCACCAATTGCATTTCCTACACCATTCTTAAGAAATTGCTTATACTCCTCTCCATCCCCCAGGAGGTCTTAATTGTACTACGGTTCTGACAGTTAGGTTATACTTCATCTCTCTGGGGATTGGGTGGAGGGGAATTAAGTAAATTTTCTGGAGGCCAAGAATAACGTTTTAAGACTAGGAGTCACGAGATCTGGGCTTGCCCATGAAGGTCAATCACTTAGCTTCTTCGCTAAAAAATTGGGAGACTATATCTACAAGCACATTTCAAGCCGGTGCAGAAGTTCCGGGGTAGTTTAAATAAAAACGTTTCCTTCCTTCTCCCAACCCCCAAGCAGAATGTAATCTCCTAGAGAGCAGGGGTTGTTTCATTTTCTTTTTCTTTCTTTCTTTTTTATTTTTAAACTATCTCTAGCTCTTACCATGCACACAGTAGTTCGATCTTTGCTTTCGAAGAGGACCAATGACATCACGAGTGATGTCTTAACTTGTAAGCACCGCTGTAGAAGGGGAGTTTTTTCTTCCCGTTTTAAAGCAATACTCCCGTCCTTTCATACCAACCCCACAGAAGGCCTGGCTCCTATCCTCTTCCCCAGGATTGAGGCCTCCCACCACCACTCGCTACAAACGCACCTTGGAGCACGCGTGTAGAGAGGTCGGCAGCGGCCGCGCGCGTACACTGGATGCAGAGACGACAGCAGCGGCGGCAGCAGTAGCAGCAGCAGATCAGGAGTGGGGGACACCCGGGCCGGGTTGTTCTCTGACTTTGGGGCTCCGCAAGGGAAAAATCCTTTCCCTGCAAGCTCCAGTCTCGTGACTGCGACGAGGCCTCTGGGTGCAGCGCCTGCAGTGGCAGGAATGCAGTCCAGGTCGCTTTTGTTCACCTGCAACTAAAGAGCCCGGGGCACCTAGAGGAACAATCTCAAGAAGGGCAGGGTGGAGAGATCCTATCTTGCCCACTCACTCTACTCTTCCTACCCCTCTGCACTGAGGCACTCCTTTCTAGGTTGTCATAAACCTTATATAAATTGGTCATTTAACCTAAGAATTTGTTTTTAAATAAATATGTATATATTTTTAATCAACCAATACTTTTTCTTTAAAAGAGATGGAGGGAGCAAGTAAAAGGAAAAAAAAAAAAAAAACTCAGGGGAAGATGGAATGGAGTTAATTTCAGAAGCAGCATCCTCAGGCCACAAAGACTTGGCATGCAGATAGTTTGATCCAGGAGCTATTGGAGATATAGGAGAAAGTGAAATTCATATAAATGGTTTTGTATAAGAATTCCGTGAAGATAGGGAAGGAACTACTTTTTGAAGTTGAGAATGAAAACTGAAAATAAGATTCCTGAGTTTTTTTGTATTGTTTTAGAGATGGGGAGTGCCTTTCTGTAACTAAACATTTAGCACAATTCTTGGAATATAATAAATGTTTTTTGATTGACGGAGGCTTGAACTTAGAAGGATGATGAGGACTCGCTGTCTTTCACAACCAAGTGGCAAAAAGCTTTTTGAAGTTCCTCTATTAAGCAAACTGTCTTGAATAACTAAATGTATAAAAAATCAGTTTGCTAATAATATTAGCATTTGTGCAGCTCTTTAGAATTGGCAAAACCCTTTGTGTATATTCTTTCATTTGATCATCACAATATCCCTCTGAGGTAGGAGGGCCATGGAGAGCATTTTGGGCAGGAAAGAGAGAGAAAATAGTGATTGGAGCTTTAGGGTAATTGACTATTATGATGTTTTGACGGATGATAGGGTTGGTTTTATTGTAGCTCTCACAGTTAGGGGAGGGCAGAGGAAAGATAGTTAAAAAGAATGTATGCAGATCTTTGACTCAGCACTGCCACTATATTCCCAGAAAATCATAAAGAAGGGAAAAGGACCTATATGTACGAAAATGTTTGTAGCAGCTCTTTTCATGGGAACAAAGAATTGGAAAATGAGTAGATGCCCATTTGAGGAATGGCTGAATAAGCTGCAGTATATGAAGGTAATAGAACCGTATTGTTCTAAAAAAAAATGATGAACAAGCTGATTTTAGAAAGATTTATATGAATTGATGCTGAGCAAAACAAGTAGAACCAGAAATACATTGTACACAATAACAGCAAGAATATGCGATGATCAACAATGGAAAGATTTAGTTCTCAGTGCTTCAGTGATCCAAAGCAATTCCAATAGACTTCAGACAGAAAATGCCAACTACATCCAGAAAAAGAACTATGTAGATTGAATGTAAATCAACACATGCTATCTTCACTTTTTTTTTGTTGTTTTTCTTTTCTCTCCCATGGTTTTTCCCTTTTGCTCTGATTTTTCTCTTCCAACATGATTCATAAAGCAATGAAAATTAACTAATTAATGAAAAAAGTATATGCATTGGCATTGAGATGTAGGTGAGTGGTCTAGATCTAGGCAAGATAAACGATAAGCTAAACAATCAGAGCCTAGGGTGCCAGGGTTAGAAGTGCAAATTCCAGGAGCTGCCCACGGAAATAACTTGTTGGACTTGAATTAGGACAATATAGTGGACTGGTTTTTCACCTTGAAAGTGAGCTCTGATGTAATGCCAAAAGACCTGGGTTTGAATCCAGCCTCTGCTATGTATAATGCTGGTGACTTCAGAAAAGTCCCCCAAATCTAATGATCTTTTTTTATCACTTAACCTTCTTGACCTCTTTGCAGTGATCATTAGATCACAGTCTTCTGTCTGGATTTTTGTGACATTGATCTCTCTTGGTTCTCCTCCTACTTATTTGATTGCTATTTCTCAGTCTCCTTTGCTAGATTTTCATTTAGATCATGACTACTAATAATGAATCTCCTTTGGGCTCTGTTGTGGGCCCTCTTCTCTTCTCCTTGGATACTATTCACTTGGTGATCTCCACAAGTTCCCACAAATTTAATTACCATCTCTTTGAAAATTATTTTCAGATTTTTATCCAGCCCTAACCTCCTTCCTAATTTACAGACTCATACCTACAAATGTCCATTAGAGGACATTTCAAACTGGATGTTCCACAAACATTAGCAAGTCTAAAACTAAACTCATTATATATATATATATATACATACACACACACACACATGTGTATAAGTATATATGTATGTATGTTTATATTCTATTTGTACATAGAAGTTCGCATATTGTCTTCCCCACTCAACTGTGAGTACCCTGAGAGCAGAGCCTGTCATTTTTACTTGTGCATAGTACTCTGCTTGGTATACCACATATGTACCCATAGGCACACCACATATGTACCCATAGGCACATAATAAGCAGTTAAGAAATGCTTGTTGACTGGTTGACTACACTGAGGTATTTCTGGCCCTAGTATCCAGGAAAAAAAGAGAAAAGGGCCCATAACAGAGCCCAAAGGAGGTCTACTGTTAGTAGGTGTGACCTAAATGAAGATCTAGTGAAGGAGACTGAAAAGGAACAATCAATAAGTAGGAGGAGAATCAAGAGAGAGCAATGTCACAAAAATCCAGATATACCTACCTAAATGCTTTTTGATAGACTATTGAGTGATGGAGAATATGGAGAATATGCATATTGGCTAAAGTTTTGATAGAAGCTAGAAAATTGATTTCCACTCCAAGGATTTAGTTGTTGTGTGGTTGCAGGTTGGAAAAGTAAGAAATTTAACAAAAGACATCATAACATAATACACATATTTCAATAATTCAATTAAATGAAAAGTAACAGAGCAGCTAGGTGACACAAAGGATACAGTGCCTGGCCTAAGTCAGAAAGACTCATCTATTCTGCATAAATGTTAGATTTACATAATTGTTTGCATGTTGTCTCATCCATTAGAATATGAGCTCCTAGAGTACAAGAACCACATTAACCCATAGCAGTACAATGATCGACACTGGAAAGATTTGGTTCTTCTCAATGTTTCATTGTAAGAAAGTTGTTAAGAAATGTTTGTTGACTGATTGACTAAACTAAGGTGTTTCTAGCCCTAGAAAATAGTGGTGAGAATAATTGGTGTGGTCTACTCCCCTTTTTCCTAAAAATTATTAGAACTTAAAATTATTTTTTTTCTGAAAAGAAAAAAGTATTACCATAAGGAAAAAGTATTGTAGGCAGATGCCTCTTATGTTTTGCCTTATATCCATGGAAGATTTAGAAGCTAAACATAGCATCTTCTTTTCCATTCATCAGTCACACTTGCCAAGGAACCAGAATAAAGCTTCCTTCCTTGTATAATTTATTTGTGTGAACTCTGTATGTCTTAATGCTCTTTTTTGCAAGGGCCTTGACATAAATAACTGAAAATATATGTCATAGCAATCAACTCTGATGTAGGGTCATTGAGGAAGAATCAAGCATTTTATGGTTTGTTTGGAGGGCTTTTTCCAGTCACATTTCTCCACATTCAGAAACCAGGTTCTAAGTTATTGAATATTGATTCATGTAGAAAGCATGAATTGCCAAATCCCATCACTAGCAATGCCAAAGTCTATTCCTAGAATACAGAAATAAGAATACTTCCCCAACTCTGAACATATAGATCAAAGATTTATAAAGGATTTTAATCTAAGAAGCAAAACAAACCTTGTTCCTATCAGGCACATAAATGAAAATTCATACTGTTTGGGGTAACTAAAGCTAACCCAAACCAAGAGTACTTGGCTAATAAAATCCTGGACAAAGGGTCAAGCTATTTTCAGTGATTGAAGGATTCTAAGACAGAAGGGAGAAAACAAGCATTTATGAAGCACCTACTTTGGGCTAGGCATTGTGCTAAGAGAAAAAGAAATTAGTTATCTTCTTATTTAACAGTAAAGATAGCTTACATCATTAACCTTCCTGCTACATATCTGTTGCTCAAAGTGCAAGCAATTATGAAACTTCTACTAAGTTTCAGAAACTGATAAGAGTTAGGGATACAAGGAGAAAAAAAAAAAACCCAGCTCTCAAAGAGCTTACATTCTAATGGGATGGGAAGAGGAGGAGAGGGGAAGAATCCTTTGCATTTACTCTGCTGTGCAATTAGACTTTTCTCAGAATGAATATATATAGCTTTGGCCAGAAATTGTGAGAGTCTTCCCCTCCCATTTTTTTATTTAGAATTTCTTTTTTCCAACTAAGTGAAAAAGGAGATTCTTTGCCTCATTTGTACTTTGCCATAATCACTAGTTGGACCCCTCTTCAAGTAAACTGAGCCCTGTTGAAATCTTAGTTTAAAAAGACCAAGATTTCCCATTGCATCCGGGGCCATCTCTAGGCATCCTTATCTATATCTGGCCACTGGACTCAGATGGCTCTAAAAGAGAAGTGAAACTAGTGACTTTGACCAGCCCTCCATCACTTAAATCCAATTCACTTGCATGTCATGACATCACCTCCCTGATGTAAAGGTTTTCAGTGAGAATAAAAAACAAACAACAAATAACAACTTTCTATAACTATTATGGCAGCTAGGTGATCCAACAGAGAGCTGTCCCTAGAGTCCAGAAGCCTTAATTTCAAATCCTATGTTAGCTATATGACCCTGTACACTTTTCACTTAACTTCTATTTGCCTCGGTTACCTCATCTGTAAAATGAGGATAATTTATCTCTCAGGATAGTTCTGAGAATCAAATGAGATAATACTTTTAAAAGAACTTTATTATTTGGAACTATGTTCAAAAAATTATCAAACTGTGCATACCCTTTGACCTAGCAATGTCACTACTAATACTTTATATCCCAAAGAGATTTTATAGAAGGAAAGGGACCTGTATATGCCAAAATGTTTGTGGCAGCCCTCTTTGTAGTGGCCAGAAACTGGAAACTGAGTGGATGCCCCTTAATTGGAGAATGGCTGAATAAATTGTGGTATATAAATAATATGGAATATTATTGTTCAGTAAGAAAAAACCAACAGGATGATTTCAGAGACACCTGGAGAGACTTACACGAACTGATGCTGAGTGAAATGAGCAGGACCAGGAGATCATTATATACTTCAACAACAATACTATATGATGATCAGTTCTGATGGACATGGCTCTCTTCTGCAATAAGATGAATCAAATCAGTTCTAATGGAGTAGTAATGAACTGAAACAGCTACACCCAGCAAAAAAACTCTGGGAGATGACTAAGAACCATTACATCGAATTCCCAGTCCCTATATTTTTTCCTGCCTGCATTTTTGATTTCCTTCACAGGCTAACTGTACCATATTTCGGAGTCTGATTCTTTCTGTACAGCAAAATAATGGTTTGGACATGTATACTTATTTTGTATTTAATTTATACTCTAATATATTTAACATGTATTGGTCATCCTGACATCTAGGGGAGGGGTGGGGAGAAGGAGGGAAAAATTGGAACAAAAGGTTTGGCAATTGTCAATGCTGTAAAATTACCTATGCATATAATTTGTAAATAAAAAGCTATTAAAAAAAAAGCACTTTGTAAACTTTAAAGCATTACAGAAATGTTAGTGGTTATTAGTAATATTATTGTTGTTGTCTTTATCTCCCAGCAGGAAGGCTTCCCAAGAAATAGGGACTTCCCAAATTGCCAAGCAGTTCTTTGGAGAATTGTCTCCCAAGCTTTCTTCTCCCTGGGCAACTGTGTGGGTGGCCATCCATATGATGTCATAGCAATCTATCCACAAAACCACAGTGGGAAATGAGTATGTTAAAAGTGCTGAAAATGTTTACCTATGAATGAAAGATGGGCATTCATAGTAGAATTCATAGTAATTCTTGGTTCTGGTAAAAAGCAGAGGTGGTCTTCACAGAGATGGTGGTTATTCAAGCCAAAGGAGAATATAAAGGGAGGCAGAATATAAAAGAAGATGGGGAGCTTAACTGTTTCCTAATCCTTTTCCCTCACTATTAATACAGACAACATGGAAAAGCAGTTAATGGGAGCTGGACAATACTGCAAATTATGGCATGTGTTAAATGTGGAAAAGTATGTTAAAGCAGATTCGAATACAATTGAATTCCACTGTTAAACTGCTCAGTATTTTACTTCAAGAGATAGTGGGTCAAATCAAATCCTCAAAAAGTCCAGATATGTCAGATATTTTAAATTACTTCTCTTCTTTTTTCCTCCTCTTCCTTCTACTCTTCTTTCTCCTCTTTTTCCTCTTCCTCCTCTCCTCCTTCTTTCTTCTTCTTTCTTTTCTTCCTGCTCCTTTTTCTCTCCTTTGGCAATGTGATGGAACTTATTTTGACCCCTTTCTAAGAATAATGTTTTTAGATGTATAGAATAAAATATATAGGATTACAAAACTAATTAATTTTATTGAAATGTAGTTATCCAGATAATTTTTTAAAATAAATTTATGGGCTCCAGGTTAAGACCCCCTGAGCCATCCAGCAGTAATAACTAATATTCATAAAATGCTTTAAAGTTCACCAAATGTCTTATATAATTATTTCATTTGTTTCTCATAACAATCCTGTGATAGATTTGCTATGATTTTTTTTTTCATTTTTCAGAAGTCAGTCAATAAGCGTTTAAGGACTTACTATGTACCAGACTCTGTTCTAAGAACTAGATAGGCAAAAAAAAAAAAAAAAGTAAAAATACGCTCTTATATAAACATCTGTGTACTTATAAGATATATACAATATAATGTAAATGGAAAGTAATCTCATAGAGGGAAGAGTGAGGCAGAGTGGAAGATGAGAAAAGCTTCTGCAGAAAGAAGAATATAAGCAAAGTCTGGGAGAAAGCTAGATGAGGAAACTGATGCATAGAAAGGTTAAATATTTTGACCAGTGACATAAACTAAGTACAGAGGCTGGATTCAAATTCAGATCTTCCTGACTTTCCAAGTTCAACATTCTCTTTTAGTATACCATATAGTAAAAATTTTATATAATCCATTTATATTCACTAAATGTTAGCCCAGTCTTCTAAAACATCCATGTTATATCAATATTATGCTACTATATTCATTTTAAAATTATTTTATTTTAATAATATTTTGCTTTCCAATTACAAATAAAATAATTTAAAACACTTTTTTAGTTTTGCATTTCAAATTCTAATCCTTCTTTCTCTCCTCTCCCTCTTCCCTGAGATGAGAAGCAATCTGATATAAGTTATACATATAAAATCTTGTAAAACATTTCTATATTAGTCATTTTGTGGGAAAAAACTAGAACAAAACCAGAAAACAAAAGTGAAAAATAGTTTGCTTCGATCTGTGTTTAAATGTCATTAGTTCTCTGGAGGAAGATGACATTTTTCATCATGTATCCTTTGGAATTGTCTCGGATCATTGTATTGCTGAGAATAGCTAAGTCATTCATATTTATTCATCACACAATATTGCTGTTACTATATACAACGTTCTTCTGGTTCTGCTCACTTCACTCTATATCAGTTCACATATGTATTTCCAAGTTTTTCTGAAATCATCCTGTTCGTCATTTTTCATAGCACAGTAATAATTCATTATCAAATCCTACAATTTGTTCAGCCATTCCCCAATTGATGAATATCCTCTCAATTTTCAATTCTTAGCCACTAGACTATATTCATTTTTAAAATAGAACATGAAATGAAAATGGACATTTTTTACTTTCTCTTTAAAAAAACACATTATAGTTAAATTGTAAAGCTCAATCTAGTTTGCTTAAACTCATATATCTAGAGATATTACTGCACAATTGGGCCACAGAGACTTTAGACTTATGGTTTTTAACCATAGGTCTATGAACCTCCAAAGCATCTGTGGATATCTTTCAGGGGATCTCAGAACTGAAAGAACAATTTACATGATTCATATGGAAATATGTAAAAGATGGATGTGCATGTATAACCAAAAAATGTTTTACATGTAACTGAGGAAAATAAAAATTGAAAAATTGAAAAAATTGAAAATGTGACTAATACAAAGGATATGAACAGACAATTCTCAGAAAAAGAAATTGAAACTATTTATAGACATATGAAAATATGCTCCAAATTATTATTAATCAGAGAAATGCAAATTAAGACAACTCTGAGATACCACTACATACCTGTCAGATTGGCTAGAATGACAGGGAAAGATAATGTAGAATGTTGGAGGGGATGTGGGAAAACAGGGACACTGATACATGTTGGTGGAATTGTGAACACATCCAGCCATTCTGGAGAGCAATTTGGAACTATGCTCAAAAAGTTATCAAACTGTGCATACCCTTTGACCCAGCAGTGTTTCTACTGGGCTTATACCCCAAAAAGATACTAAAGAAAGGAAAGGGATCTGTATGTGCCAAAATGTTTGTGGCAGCCCTGTTTGTAGTGGCTAGAAGCTGGAAAATGAATGGATGCCCCTCAATTGGAGAATGGTTGAGTAAATTGTGGTATATGAATGTTATGGAATATTATTGTTCTGTAAGGAATGACCAGCAGGATGAATACAGAGAGGACTGGCAAGACTTACATGAACTGATGCTAAGTGAAATGAGCAGAACCAGGAGATCATTATATACCTCAATAACAATACTGTTTGAGGATGTATTCTGATGGAAGTGGATCTCTTCGATAAAGAGAGCTTTAATTGATCAAAGATGGACAGAAGCACCTATACCCAAAGAAAGAACATTGGGAAATGAATATAAACTGCTTGCATTTTTGTTTTTCTTCAATTCTCCCTGTGCAACAAGAAAACTGTTCGGTTCTGCACACATATATTGTATCTAGGATATACTGTAACCTATTCAACATGTAAAGGACTGCTTGCCATCTGGGGGAGGGGGTGGAGGGAGAGAGAGGAAAAATCGGAACAGAAGTGAATGCAAGGGTTAATGCTGTAAAAAATTATCCTGGCATGTGTTCTATCAATAAAAAGTTATTTAAAAAAAAAAAAGAAAGAAAAGAAAAGAAAATGTGACTAATAGTAGCATTTACCTTCCAGGGCTGTTAACGGAGGATCAAACGAGATATTTTTAAAGCACTTTGTAAACCTTAAGGTGCATATAGTAGTATTCTATTTTTATTCAACATCATTATTATTAACAGATTCATCTTCATTATTTGAGAATGATAATTTTTATATTCCGATTCAATTAATAAGCATAGGGAGGAATATTAGTAATTGGGTACTGGCAATAAAAAAAAAAACCCACCATAATATCTATAAAGAAAAACCAGCAATTGAATAGAAATTAAAATACCATTTCTCACCAGGATATCTGTACAGCCTATCATCTCTTCTTGGACAACTGCTGTTTTCCAGAAGAAAAAAAAAAAACTGACCCTTTACTGAATGTGTTTGGTTTCTCAAGATCAAGGTCTTTTCCACATTATCATCTTTCCATCACCATTTGCTGTTCTTAATCCAAGATCAAGTGTCATATTTTGCTATCATGAGACCAGAAGAAACTCACTGGACTTGCTAGATATCTTCTTGGCATACTTGGAAGCAGCTATATATAGGAAAACTTCTCTATCAGGCAGATTGAGTCAAATAGAATCAAAATCCCTATTACATGCTCAATCTACAGGGGTTAAGTGAAAATGGAGCAAAGTCATACAGGTATTAGATAGCAGAAAAAAAGAGTCGATACAGACTTTTTTTTCATTACATCAGGATTTTTCCTCACCACTACCATGTGGTTTATATTTTAAGCATTAAATCAAATCATCCCACTGAAATACAAACTAGAAAAAAAAAATTTCCCAAAATGTCAACTGATGACTATTTAAACATATTATTTTGTGAAATCAACTTTGAGTTATTTTGAACCCAGTTTCTTTTTATTCCTTTAAATTATTGATAAGCTCAGTTCTTCAGACATTCAGCATCAGAGAGTGTGATCAAGTCACCAGGGAGTGCCCTCTCTTTTAACCTCACTTCTGTAAGTGCTGGCAACTTTTTTGATCTGCACTTATGATTTCATCAGTGTAGGGACCTGACAGTGTGGAAACCCCTCCTCTCCAATCCAAAATGGTAGTTCTCTGTAATTTATAGCCTTAAAAAGTTGGCAGGAACAGAAAGAAATTGAGTTGGCCTAGATGGCCCAGTCAATATGTGCCATAAGCAGGCCTTGACCCAATTGTTTTGACTCAACTACAGCTCTCTCATATACAAAGAGAGTTAACAGTTGATTGTTTAACTTTAATAATCTAGTGTTTAACAAACCCAAAGACTCCAGCTTTTGGGATAAGAACTCACTGTTTGACAAAAACTGCTGAGAAAATTGGAAATTAGTATGGCAGAAACTAGGCAATGACCCACACTTAATACCATACACCAAGATAAGGTCAAAATGGGTTCATGATCTAGGCATAAAGAATGAAATTATAAATAAATTAGAAGAACATAGGATAGTTTACTTCTCAGACCTGTGGAGGAGGAAGGAATTTGTGATCAAAGAAGAAGTATAGATTATTATTGATCACAAAATAGAAATTTTTGATTATATCAAATTGAAAAGCTTTTGTACAAACAAAACTAATGGGCTCCTCCTCTAGTGGGCTTGTCCTTCTGACTTGTGAATCTCCTGGACTTGTGAATTTCCCAACTGAATTCTAGTTCTGAATCTCCGCTTTCAGTGGGTTTGTCCTTTTATATGCTCTTTTAGAGGTGTGAACTCTTAAAGGTGTGAAAGGTGTGAACTCTTGCAGAACTCTAACAAATACTAAGCACATTAGCCAGAGAACTGCTAAGCATCATGCTAAAATTAGACAACTGACTTAGCACCTTGTAAGAATACTAACAAGGTAGAAACTGGAAACTGAGTGGATGCCCATCAATTGAAGAATGGCTGAATAAATTGTGGTATATGAATATTATGGAATATTATTGTTCTGTAAGAAATGACCAGCAGGATGATTTCAGAAAGGCCTGGAGAGACTTACATGAACTGATGCTGAGTGAAATGAGCAGGACCAGGAGATCATTCTATACTTCAACAACAATACTATATGAGGATCAATTCTGATGGACGTGGTTCTCTTCAACAATGAGATGAACCAAATCAGTTCCATTTGTTCGATAATGAATAGAACCAGCTACACCCAGAGAAAGAACTCTGGGAAATGAGTGTGAACCACTACATAGCACTTCCAATCCCTCTGTTTTTGTCCACTTCATTTTTGATTTCCTTCACAGGCTAATTGTACATTATTTCAAAGTCTGATTCTTCTTGTGCAGCAAAATAACTGTAGGGATATGTATACATATATTATATTTGACATTTACTTTAACATATTTAACATGTATTGGTCTACCTGCCATCTGGGGGAGGGGAAAAATTGGAACAAAAGGTTTTGCAATCGTCAATGCTGAAAAATTACCCATGCATATATCTTGTAAATAAAAAGCTATAATAAAAAAATTGACTGTTAATACTCAGAGACATAAAAATAAAAGTCAAAATCTCTGTGTTCTGAGAATTATGTGATGTTTTAAACTTTGCAAAGCACCTCATATTCCTTATCTCATTTTGACCCTTACACGATAAACCTGAACAATCATACTATCCTACTTCATTTTTGATAAATGAGGAAACTGAGTTAGAGAAATGTAGCCCAAGCTGACAAAAGCTAGTGTCAAATAAAATTCAAATCCAAATTGAGTATCACTATGGCATGCTAATGTTCAAGCATATCCTACACTGAGAATCATATGGGACCAGAGCTGAGTTGAAAATGCAAACATGAAGGCAGCTAGGTGGTGCAGTGGATAGAGCTCCATCCCTGAAGTCAAGAGGATCTGAGTTCAAATCTGACCTCAGACACTTAACATTTCCTAGCTGTGTGACCCTGGGCAAGTCATGCAAACATGACAGTCGAGAGAAAACCCAAAATGTGGAGAAATTGGAAGACTCTATATAATGGTATTGGTTTTATCTTTCTAATGAGAGAAAAAAAGAAAAAAAAATGAGAGAGAAAAAAGAAATCTCTTCTACTAGGGGAGAGCTGCTTTCAAATCCAATCTCTAACTCATACAAGCCTCAAATGAGATTAGTTGTGTATAGCTGATTATGTCAATTTAAATTCCATCTGCCTTAGTTTTTTCAACTGTAAAATGGGGATAATGATAGTACCTACTACATAGGATTGTTATTTGTAAAGCATTAAATACAATGGCTGTCACATGGTAGGTATTATATAAATGCTTATTCTCTTTACTCCCCAACCTTCCCTTAAGAAACTAAGAGATTTAGATGAGAAAACCCAAAGTAAACCTCAAAGTGAGAGGGTTTGTACAGTAAAAAGAGAAGGTTCACATAGCTAATAAATGTCTGAGGTCAGTTTTGTACTAGGTCATCCTTATTCCAAGCCCAATACTTTATCTACATTGCCACTGAGATATTTAATTATCTCTTTGATGATCTGCTTTAGAATTCTTTCCCAGAAATTAAAGTCAAATTCACTGATCTGTAGTTTGCAAGATCTGTTTTCTTCCCTTTTCTGAAAATCAGACCATTTGCTTTGTTTCATTTTGCACTCTTTCAAATACCACTAACAGTGGTTCAGCAATTTCATCTGTTAGAGAAGACTACGTATTACTCAGAAACCTTTCCCACTTTGAAGCTCACTCTCTTAATATCTTATATCCAATAAAGATGATTTGGCTATTTTCTATGGATTATCACCTTTCTTTTCTAACTCCAGCCCTTTCACATTCCTGGTGTTGCTTCCTGAAACATCTGAACCTCTCGGTTCCTTAATCTTCTCAGATTCTAGGAACCACTCTACCACCACACCCAATCACATATAAAGTGGTAATGTCTTGGACTCCCTATTACCTACAAATGTCCTATTTCTTTGATTAAAACCCTGATAGTCTGGGTTACTTTTGTTTGTTATTTTATTTTGGATTTTGTTTTTTAATTTTTTGTCCCTAGCTTCCAGTTATTCCATTTTTCTCATGTCTTACCCATTTCTAAACTATTGTTTAAGCTCACTATAATCCTTGATTTCTTTATTTCAGAGAGGTAAGATAGCTTATGTAAAAATGATTAGCAAATCTCACAGTGTTCCATAAATATAAACTATTAATTGACCTAAATTCTAACAAAGCATTTTATAAGGTATACTCTCTTAGTGTTTTATTGCTGATCTCATTTTCCTTTCATGCTTTCCCAAACTGGATGCGATAGTTAAGCAATACAACCCCACACTGTGTGCTGCTCTCAGTTGCATCAGCTACCTGACCTACCATCACCATGTTATTGCTTGCCAAACACCAATGTATTACTGTTGTAGTTTGAGCTTCAAAATGATGTGTGGTTAAAATGATGTGGGGCGATGTAGATACCAGATGATGGTTGGCACTAAAAGTTGGGTTCAGTCAAAGAAGAATTTCACAATGGCCATTCTCTCTGGCAAAGAGTAAATTTATTTAGGGGAATAGGTTACAGACAAAAGGAAAGGATACAACAGACACCAGGATTGATAAATATGAAATAGAGTGGGAGAACATATGAAAAACAAGTTCCTCAATGAAACTCACAATTACCTGTTAGGATTCTTACAAGGTGCTAAGTAAGTGGAATTGAGGAGACAACGGCTAAATCTAGTTTAGCATTGATTTAATCCTACAACAAATAATGGTTTCCCAGTGATATAATGATTGGTGTGTACTCAGTATGGGGCATATAAGGAGGAGTTGTCAGGGCCAGGAAGGACAAGTGCTCTAGAAGCTTTCTGAGACTGAGACAGATTCATTCCATCTTCCACCTTTGTTGAGACTGGAGACTGAGGCAGAAATCTTTGGAGAAGGGGGATTCAGACGCTAGGCTCATGCTCTCGGAACCAAGGAGAGAGATAGGCCTCTAAGAAAGCTAACTGGGCCCCAGGAAAAGAGACAAGATTTGAAGGAGACAATAAAGGATTTGGGCTTTAATACCAGCCTGTATTTGGGGTGATTACACTGAACTGAAAGAAAGGCTGCTCCCAGAAGCCTCAAGAAACCTGCTCCCAGAGAACATTACATTTTTAGAGAAGAATACTACAATTACTCAGTGGAAAGAGAGTACCCTTCACTTTAATCCTAGCTGGCAGGTTAAATTCTGAAAGGGACTTAGTACCCTAAACGAGTTAGGTGTAAGGAGGAGAAGTGAGGTCAGGAGAGACAAACACCACAAGGCAAGGTGGGATTAGAAGAGAACAAGTGGCAGAGTGCTCTGGTGGACTGACTGAAAAGAAGGCTGCAGCGATGGGTTGGCCCATAAGTAGATTGTATAATTAAAATTTAACCTCAGAAACATGACTGGGATTCCTGACAGGACATGGCAAGGTGAGACTGCTTCAGAACTCTATAGTAGGGGGTCTCAGGGGTCTGACAACTTGGATTTCAGGCTAGAAGACCTTCCCAGAGGGTGAGACTATGGAACTAAATTGACCTCAAACACAGCCTGCTTTGCCTCAGGGATTAATTTTTATCAGTTCCTCTGCTAATCACACCTAACATTGAAGACCTACCTCATTACTTCCACCATCTACCTCTTCTACTCCAATTCACTAGCTTCTGAATTGAAATTGAAGAAGTTCCACAACTCTGCAACTGAGCCTTCTACAAATCTGTTATTTCACATAACTAGATCATCCACGCAACAAGAAAGCCCCTTGATTTCTCTAATTGATTCCCTATATCACTCTTCACAAAAACTATTCCAAAAATTTTCTTCTCTTTTAAACTCTCCCACAACTCCTCTTCCTCATATCTTCTCAGCTAAGGATCCTGCCTTTTACTTAAGAAAATTGAGACCATTTTTCTAGGACACCTCCTTTTGCCTTTCTCTTCCATCTCAAAATAAATTGACATCATCCTGTACTCTCTTTTCCTTCACTCTCATCTTTAATAAAGGGGTAAGCTATATAATGTTTCATACATAAGCATAAATGAGATAGTATGCTTCATAAAATGTTTTGCTAGAATCTGGGTAAATTAATAATAACACTTTCTCCTTGCCAAGACCAACCCAGCTACATGTCCCCTTAAATATATCCCTTTCTCTCCTCTTGCAGGTTGCCCCTTGTATCATTGTCTCTGTCTCTATGTTAATTTGCCTTTCTCTCTGTTTCTGTCTTTCTGCAATCTTCCTCCCTCTTTCCAATCTCTTCTCATCTATTGATTCCTTCCCTTCTGACTTCCTTCAAATATGTCTAATATCACCCATAGTAAAACAAAACAAAATACAACATCAACAAAAAACCATCTCCTTAAGCTATATTCTTATGTCCCTTGACCTGTCAAACTCCTAGGGTCATCCCCAGAAGCTGTCTTTACTTCTTGCTTCCACTTCCTTTCTTCTCACTCCAATATTTTTCAATTAGTTTTTTATATTATCACTCAATTAAAACTACACTCCTCAAAGTTGCCAGTCACCTTTTAATGACCAAATCTAAAGGTCTTTCCCCCTCATATTTTTTTTTTTTGATGTTTGTTCTGCATTTCATATTGTTATCCATCCCTTCTTCTGGATACTTTCTCCTATAAAAAGACGTCTATCCTTTGTGTCCCTTTAGGAAAAGTAAAAATATTTCCCTGAGGGAATTGGAGGAGGAGCTAGACATTGTCCAAAGACAAGCAAGCATAATTGCTAAATCTTCCAGCCCTGGAGGAAGTTGAGGAAGTTCACCAGAAGAAGTTTTGTAGTATGTGAATCTCCTGTCTGTTCCAGCATCTGGGAAGAAAAAGAGAAGGAAAAAGGAGTTTCTCTCCTTCTTTCCCTACCATCCACCCTTATGTCTATAAATTCACCCAATGGAGGACATGCAAACTAGCACTTCGAGGGTTTAGGACACAATTGAGAGGTATCTAAAATTAATCAAATGCATGAATATTTCATTGTCAGACATAGAAACAGAAAGACTGTCACTCGAGGAGAAAACTTCAAGGAGTGTGATCCCTGGCAGCAGAGAAAAGAACCAAATTTGGATTCAAGAGAAAATTATTCCTAAAAACTGAAAGCTGAGCTCCAGAGAGAAATTCCCAAGAGCCCAGTTTAGCAGAGACACAATGGCACAGAGGGAGCTGCATAAAAAGACATCAAGGCCCCTATAGAATTTACTGGAGAAGTGAATTGCATTGGCCATATTTTTTTTTTAAATGGGTGCCTCATTATTGTTGTGTTATGAGTTTATATACAGTCTTCTCACAGATGCTATTTATATTTATGGGAGAGTAAATTCCAGGTTTGAGGCCAAATATTTTATAGCTACTGTTCTTACTTGCCATCTTAAAAAGTGCCTTGCTTCCAGCTAAATGTGTTTCCTATCCAACAATTTAGGGGAAGAACACATCAATGGGGGATTCTGACTTATATTAGTAGAAGTCCAGACCCACAGTCTACCCTAGAACCCAAAAGAGCTGCAAAGGGGAGCAATGTTTTAGAGGGAGTGGTACATATAACAACTGCACTGGCGGAAAAAATGAGGCTGAAGGCTTTGGACAGCCCTCCTTCACTTAAATCCAATTTATTTACATGTCATGGCATCCCTTCCCTGATGTCATGGTCTTCTTTGAGAAGGAAGGACAAACATTTTCAAAGGTGCTCACCTAAGACAGTGACTATGAAAATAGAGAAGAGATCAGATGCAAGAGATATCATGGGTAGAAATGGCAAGGTTTGGCAACTGCTGGGATATGTGGGGTGTGGAGAATAAGGAGTATAGGATAATGACAGGATTATAAACCTGGAAGATTTTCCAAAAAAAAAAAATGAAAGTTTGGTAGAGGGCTAGTTCTTTTTTTGGACATGTTGGTTTTGAGATGTTTCCAGAAAACAAAGTCTGAAGTTGTCTAATGGGAAATTGGTGCAACAGGACTAGGGAGAGACAGAGGCTGGATATCTTGCTCCATAGAGATGCTATTGAAACCTTAGGGAGTTGATGAGGTCATGGAGAGGAGAGAAGAGGACTCAGAACCTTTGTTTGTCCTTCCTTTTCAAAGAAGACCATGACATCAGGGAGGGGATATGTCAAGCGCAGGGACTCTCTCTAATTTATATTTTATACTATATGCACAACACTTGGCATATAATAAACATTTAATAAATGCTATTCATTTATTCATTCAGTCATTCACAGTTCAATACCCACATATAAATGTTCAGCAAATTGAGAAGCTCAGCTGCAAAATGGGCATATTCTCACTTATACCATGATGGTTTTCATCAATAAATACAAGAATGTGAAATTCTTTGTATCTGGACACTGTGTATCACTTGCTTAGGGACTGATTCTCAAGATGAACAGAAAATAAATTGTTACTAAAAATGAATCTAAGCTAAGCAGCATTCAAAATTGTAATGTTATCCAACAGGCCCCCCAAAAGACCATATCAGTTTTCTAAGACATTTCACAGTTGTTCCAACAGCACCGGTGGAACTAAGCCAAACAACCTCGGAAGCTAGCTCAACAACTGAGATGCACTGTCAGTAGGAAAAAACTTTTAAGAGCCATATCCTAGTTTGGCATTTGGGTCCTGCAGCTGCCAAATAACATTCATTAGTTATGCCAAACTATTCCATGAGGAAACCCTCCATGTAAAGCATTATGGTTCAGTGAGCTAAGAAATTAGTTGGGATTGAGGTGACTGTGGATTCAGATTCTGCTACCATCTGGAGAATCCCAGAATCTCCAAATAGGAAGGAATAGATCTCAGAGGCCCTCTAGTTCAATCTATTCCTAAGTTGGAGTCTTCTCTACAATATCCTTGACCAATAGTTATATAATAAATGTTTAAGATCTTTCATGATGGAAAAGTTATTACTTCTGAGACGGCCATTTTGGAATAACTGTCATGATGTTTTTTGTTTCTTTTTCTTATAGTAAGTCAAAATCTGCCTCACTGTGATTTCTATCTCACTACTTTGGCCCTTAGGATAAGTTATCCTTGAGAGATTTACGTAAATTTATAGGTTCACATATTAGTCCCATAAAGTTTTCTGGAAAGTACATTAGAGACTAATGATTTATTAGTTCAAGCTTTAATTTTGCAGAGGAGGGAACTGAAGTCCAAAGAATTAAAAAAGTTGTCCCAGAGTGACATTGGTTGAAATGTGGGAGTCAGAAAAATAGGATACAAATCTTGCCTCTGTCATGTATAAGCTAATTGTGTGATACCAGAAAAGTCATTGAGTGTCAATGAGGCTCAGTTTCTTTATCTGTGAAGTATAAATGATAAGAACATTGACTTCAGAGCATGGTTGTTGGGAGTCAATTGGGATGATACTTGTAAAAGGCTTTGCAGTCCTTACAATGTTATCTAACTTTGAGTGGTAATTACTAATTAGTACTATTGAGGTCACACAGAGCTAGTAAATGGAAGAGCTAAAGCTAAAATCTCACTAGCTTCTCTGACTTCAAGACTAGTATTCGTGTTACCATACCAAATGTCCAGGCCTGGCTTCTTTGTCCATAAAAAAAGGAGCTAATTGTTGTGATCTTGTCGTGAGTATGAAATAAGGAAAAACTAAGACCTCCTCCCAAAAAACCCTCTAAAATTAAATGCTATCCATGTTACCAAAAAATTGGGAGTGAGGGTCAGAAATAATATGAATAAATACTAGCAAAGAGAAGAGAACAAAAGCTACTGCTTGTGTCATGTCAGCTAAAGGAGCATTTCTTAGTCCCTTCCCCCTGAGCATCTGTAAAATAGGACTGGAGCTAGAATCCTTAGATAAACAAAGGCCATGTCATCTCTCACTAAGAAGACTCTGGCAACTAGAGGACTACAACATTCCACATGAGAGGACAAAAGGAAGCCAAGGGGGCAAGCCCAGTCTTAAGGAAGACAGAAGCTGGTATCAGGCCATCTGCTTGCTTTCTTCTGCTGGCCTCGTACTGTTGCTAGAAAACAGATGACTGGCAGAAGCCTGAATTTTAAATTTATGAATGGAAATTTGCACACATGTTAGTAATCAAGATGGTATATAAGAATTTTTTTTCATACCATGTTTATGGCTTAGCCCTCCTTCACACAAATGGGAGAGAGGATCATAAAAAGGGGAGATTTTTTTTTTGATCTTCCATACAGCATGGGTCTAGTGTTAGAAGACTGTGAGGGATGACAAAGGAAACATTTTTAAAGAACAAAGAGGACAAAACCACTAGATGGTCAGTGCTCATTTACAACTGCTGAAGTGCATCAGGAAGGAAAAAATATCCTTCTCTCAGAGCCCTCCAGAATGCATCTGTGCCTGAGACTTAGGTTAAGTTTCGAATTCAAATGGCCTCCACCAAATGTTTTAGAACAAAGGTTTTTAAACTTGTCATGTGGGGTGAGCTCTTCTTTATTACTATGAGGCCCCACCATCCTTGGCTTCTTAAATAGCTTTGTGAAGATCACTTAGGAGTTCTTCAGATCTCACCAAAGAATTGAGCTTGAGAACCAAGTTATAATGAAAGCAGCCACAAGTGGAGAAAATAAAGGATAATCCAAGAAGGTAGTAACAGGAGAGCATGCCGGGAGCCTAGATTTGAAACTAGAAGAGACCTTGGAAGTTATTGAGCCTAATCTCATTTAATTTTATATTGAAAGAAATGGAGGCACAGAGCAGTTTTGCCCATGATCATATGGTGGTAAGTAAGTGAGGTGGGATTAAAATCTTAATCTTGATTCTACAACCAGCATTCTGTTCGTTATTCTATATTGTATCTTCAAAGCAGTCTAAGAGTCATTGTAGACAATGGTCTTGTTTCTCACAGTTAAGAGAGAAGACTGAAAGCCTCCTGAGGTTTCAAGGTAAAGTTCCTTTCAGTGGGACTGTTGTTTCAGGGATAAGCCTAATACCAACTAAGGGGCAGGGTCCCTTATGTGATTCAGGCCTTCATTGAAATTATGCTTCCAAATCTTTTTATAGTGACAAAGAATTGGAAATTGAGGGGATGCCCATTAATTAAGAATGGCTGAATAAGATGTTATATATGAATGTAATGGAATACTATTGTGCTGTAAGAAATGACAAGCAGGATGCTTTCAGAAAAAATAGAAAAGACTTAAATAAACTGATGCTAAATGAAGTGACAGAACCAGAACATTGTATACAGTAACAGCAACATTGTTTGATGATCAGCTATGAAAGACTTAGATCTTAGCAATAAATGATGTGAGACAATTTCAAAGAACTCATGATGGAAAAGGCTATCTACAACCAGAGAAAGAACTATGGAGTCTGAATGCATCAGAATATGTATTTTAAACTTTGTTTTTCTCTTTGTTTTTTTTCTTTCTCATGTTTTTCCCCTTTAGTTCTGATTCATCTTTCACAACATGACTAATGTGGATCTATTTTTAATATAATTGCACATATATAACCTATATCAGATTTCTTGCTGTCTCAGAGACGGGGATGGGAGAAAAATCTAAAACTCCAATATTAAAAAATATATGTTGAAAACTATATGTAATTAGAAAAAATTAAATACTATTTATTAAAAAAAGGCAATCATGTTGCCAAAATAATATCCTTAATTCACAAATCTGACCATGTTACTCCTCAGCTCCAAAAAAGTGGCTGTGTTCCCTCCAGCCTACTGTGTAATCTCCTTAGTTTGACATCTAAATCTCTCTCCAATGTATCTGGAGCCTACCTTCACAAGTTATTTCACATTCTTCTTCTTCATGCATCTAGTTTTCTAAGCCAAACCTTTATGAACTTGGCATTGAATCTTCTACCTTAGCCATTGTACAGATTATGAGGCAATGTTCTCCCCTAGCTTCTTTCCAGGCTAAATTCATGTCCGACTTCCTGATTCCCCCAGGTGATAAAATGGATACCATACCTAGTTTGGAGTCAGAAAGATCTGAGTGCAAATCTAGCCTCAGACATTTACTAACTATGGCAAGACATTTTTTATCTATGTCACCCTGGGCGAGTCATTTAACCATTATGTGTCTCAGTTTCTCACCTGTAAAACAGGCATAAAGAATAACAGGATTGTTGTTAGGATCAAATGAGTAACAACTGTAAAGCATTTAGCACACAATGCCTGGTACATAGTAAGCTCTCAATAAATATTAGCTATTTTTGCTGTGATATGAACCAGTTTGGTGAAGCCTATGATCTCCTCAGAATAAGATTTGACCTTTGTGTTCTTGGCACTTAGCACAATGCCTTTCAAATGTTTTTTGATCTGGATTGATGAGACAGAAGAGAGAGTGGAAATATTTATCAGAAGAAGAATTCAAGGACATGCAGACTAAAGGCGATATATGTAGGGAAGCTCAAGGGCATATGCTAGAAAGCATTAGATGAAGGAGAGTAAGATCAGAGAGGAAGGAAGATAAGGGACCTTATAGAGTAGGGTGGGATAAGCAGAGAAAGGAATTATGTAGTCCTTGTAAGTGGGAAAGTCTACTTTGTCTGCATTTTAGGGTTGGTTAATTCACATTTTACTCCCCTGAATTAATTTCCTTCTTTTTCTCCTTCTCCTCCCTTCAATCCTACCCAAATCAGTGCATTCTATAACTAAAAAGATTCTTAGTATTAGTTTAAGGAAAATGTAAATAGGAAAGTAAATCTTGTTTTTATAAATCACAATATATAACAAAGCCAAATTTGGAGAATTATTCATAGTTTATAAGCAATTCCATTCACAGTTAGTAGGAAATAATTGTTATTTAGATAGTCTCTATCTCCTTAACCAATTTTTTTTTTTAAAACAAATCAGCCAATATTGACCTGGTGGTAAGTGGCCTGGTAGAATTGAAGCTTTTATGTCTCTTCTTTAATTTGCTTAAAAATATGTAAATATGAATTGGTTTTAACTTTTGTGATTTCTCTCCCTCTTCCACCAGCACCATTAACTAAGGTTGAAAATGTTTTTTGCCCAACATTTGGTCAAAATCAAGTCAGTGGAAGAGTTAACTTGGCAGATGAAGTGCTAATCTGACTCCACTCTACCTTTCTAATCATAGGAAGGTTATTATTATACATCTAAGGGGTGTCTTGAAAATCTTAATCAAGTTTTAAGTCATTCCCCCCAAAGAAGTTTTTAAATGACACTAAATTTTTGGGACACTCCATCTATTCCTCTCCTTCACACTTAACTGTTCAGTCAAACTGGACATCCAATTCCACGCTTAGAATCTTTCAGGTGATCTCCCCAATTGCTACGATCTTCCCACAGGGTCATTATTTTGTATTCATTTAAAAACTAGTAACTATCCAGATTTTCTTCTGATAGAGCATAAGGTTCTTGATGACAGGGACTAGTTCATTTTTTATTTTTAAATCACTAGTGCTGGCACTGTAGCTTAATAAAATACTTATTTGCTCAGTTAATCCATACTTTGGTAATAGACTCAAGATGTTTGCCATGAAGACTAACCTAATGAATCTTCTCATGTACTTAGGGCTAGAAATCTGGACTGAATGCTTGGCTTTTTAGATAACTCATAGGAAAGCATGCAATTATCAAAAATACTGTGTGGATTTGACTAAAAATGAGCCCTCCTTAAAAATGTTGGTGGCAATGGATGGGGAATGAGAGGCAGCAAGGAGACCTTTGAAGACCAGAAATTGCACCAATGAAGTAACCTGCATCTGGATGGGAAAAATGATGCTGCAATCCTCTGGGATTTTGTTTACTGGACTTGAAATTAGGCTAATTCAAATACTGCCTTACATTTATCAGCCCTGAGCCCTGGGTAACTCACTAAACTTGGAAACTGTTTCCTCATTTGTAAAATGGGAATATCTACCACCCATGGTGGACATGAGGCTCAACTAGTAAGATCCATTGCAATGTTAGTCATTATTCCCAGCAGGAAGGACAGAGGTGTTACTGTTTCTTAAAAAAAAAAAAAAAAAAAAAAAAAAAAAAAATTGCATTGCAAGACTTATCTTAAATCCTACAGAGACATCCAAGTCACCATTTTTATAATTAAAAAATGATAGAATACTAATTGGAAGACACATTCTGTGATTAGACCATCTTATATGGATAATGAATTCCAGGTCCTGATCACTGGGTCTGTAGAATTCTGAGTGGAAAAAAAACTCTTCAATATATCTTTAAGATATCTATTTTGGGGATCATTCTTTGTAAGTTATTTTAAAACTTTTAAAGTCACCTAAAAAGGGCATTTAGATTTAATATATTTAATCCATATTTTTTCCCAGAGAAAGGACTTGCATTTTTCTGGTATCAATATAGGCAAATATGGGAATAATTATTTATTCAGGTATGTGAATAATGGGCTCCCATATGTTCCTTTAGAGGCAATGGTGTAGTAAATTACTTATTTACTTTATACTGTGTTAATGTCCTCAATTCAAAGTCATCATGAACAGCAATCAAATAGGACATAAGGATTGCAATCTGCACTAGTAATAAAGAGGATAGCCACATCATGAGAGATCACTGATCCATTTAGACTTCTGACTACTGAGATCACAAGATCTTAGATCAAAGGTGAAAGAGACTTCAGAAGCCAATTAGTTCAATTGCCTCATAATATAGATAAGCAAACTAAAAGCAAGAAAAACTATGTTACTTGCTCAAAGGTCACACAGGCAGTTTCACATCTAATTTACCTAATTGTTACTTGGCTCACTTATTAATCAGATTCTTTCCCTTGCTGAATTTTGTCAAGTGTTGAATTCTGTCCAAATCTTCAAGACTCCATTTGGGATTTTCTTAGCAAAGACACTGGAATGGTTTGTCATTTATTTCCTTCTCTAGCACATTTAAAGATGAGGAAATTCTAGGGTCACATGGCTAGTAAATGTCTGAGGCTGGATTTGAACTCTGATTTTACTGACTCTAGGTCTGGCACCATATCCATTAAGCCACCTCAAGGCCCCTAATTTATCTACTTGTTACCTGGTTCATTTATTAATCAGATCCTTTCCATTATGGCCAAAAGATGCTGATGCATTGTGCCTGCTTCAAGTCAAATATCTAAGTATCTTCTCACTTTTCACAGCCATGGCTGTGTTGGGCATAAAATGAAAGAAAGTTTGCACTCTGTGGAAGGAATTCTTTTTATACCCATATAAAGCACAATCCCAGGTGTGTAGAAGTCATTAAAGCAGCACTACCAATTATAAAGATGGAGGAAAAGAGTCAAGGAAATCTTCACAGAGGAAGTAGCTCCAGATAAGCCTTGAAGGATCAATTAAACAACAAGTATTTATTAAGCACTTACTATGTGCCAGGTATTGAGATCGCAAAAACAAAAATTAGACTACGGAGGTTCCAATCCTCAGGGATTGTATTTTTTAAACTGAATCAATCAGGGAAGATTTAATTCACAGGTAGAGAGTAATTCACCATCAAGGATGTGGTCCAGTGAATATTTATTCAAGCCTTTCCTTGAATTTTTATTAATAGACTAGAGTTCCTAAAAGTTTTTTGGAGCTAAGCTTGGTTTTATTAGTCAAATCAAATGTTTGAATCCCCAGTAATCTACTTTTCAATGGCAGATGGAACCTTTAAAAAAGAAACAAACAAAAAAACTTATCCTGTCTCCATTTATATAGGACTTGGGAAAATTTCCAAGGATCTGTTACTACATGTCCTAAACACAAGAATGATACTCAAGAGGAAGAAAAATATTTTCTTCTAGTAGCTAGTCAAATAGCAAGAATTCAAGATGAATTTTAATATTTACTTTTTAAGCTTTTCCTGACTTCAATGACTACAGTTAATAGTTTTTATATACTGCATTAAAAAAAAAAAAAACACACAACCTAAGAATAAACATCATACAGTGGAAGAAAATTGGATGTCAGACTGTACAAATGAATTTTTACTTTAGGCATGACAGACTTTATTTTGGCACTTTAACAAATACTTCGCTTTACAGCAGTGACAAAATATTTGCCAGAAATTTCCCTTTCCTGGCACAGTGATTCCAAACAGTTCTAGGATTTGAATTTCACTGCCCTCTGTACAATGAGAGGTATTTCCACTACATTCTTAACTTTTTAGTAATGGATGGACATTGAATAGCTTCAAAACATGTTATTTCCTTTTCCTTTTTTAAATGAGATTGTTTCTACACTCATGGAACATAATCATGAGTATTAAGGCCATTGGAGTTTAAGATGATACTCTAGTATCTGCTTTTTGAGGGACCCTTTGATGCTCTGTAAGAATTTGAAGAAGCCCCCAGGAAAATGGATCATCCTTTATTAATAAGTTGCACATTGGAAAAGGTTGACCACTAATATTTGTTCCTAAATTGGTGGGTCAAAATTTAAAAAGAGAAAAAGCTTTGGTAAAACTGAAGCAGGTGATGTCCAAAGGATAAACACAGAAGAGACACACACCATTTTCTTTCCAGAATATATACATTTTTTTCCCACCCATATGAATCCTTAACAGTCAGGCCTCTCTGTCACACAGAAAGAGACAATTCCACCTTCTTTGGAAAACATTAAACTATTCCATCTATTATACTTCTTTTAATTTCAGAAGAGAGTTGAAGTACAATTTTTAGAAGTAAATCAAATCAATGACTAAGCCTCAGATACTTAATTCAGGAAAATCCCTTTCATACCTTTGGAACCTATAGTTCTGAAAGAGTTATTTGCAAAAATCATGTGTTTTATCTCATATTGCCAACAGCTATTCCATAGAGGCTGCAAGCCTCATAATTCACTGGCAACCTTCCAAATTTCTACATCAACATATATACACAAGCTGATATATTCAGGTTTCCTCTGACTAATTCAAAAGGGCGTCTTGCTACAAAACAGCCTCATCCATGTCTTCTTTGGTCTTGAATTACAAATAGCACCCCCTGAAATCAAACCCATGCCATCCTTGATAATAAACAGAATCATAAGCTGATGGGAAGTGTACATTTGGTCGAAAATGTATAAAATCTATAACAATGACATTTTCCATATTAGGCCACATGATTTATTCAGTAGTGTTTATGTTCCCAAATTACAATTTATGTCTATCCATAAGACTACAAAAGTTACCATTAGAATTGTCTGTGCTTATAAAATACCAACTTCTTTTTTTTTAACTGTTATATATACTCATTAACACCAGTCTGCAACAAGTTACATAGAATCATAGGCACTTCAAAGGCTTAAAAAGACGTTTACAACTTAAATGCATGTTTTTAAAGAACAAAAACTAATTTTTTTTCCTTTAAACCCCTACTCGTACCTTCAAATTGCAAGAAATTAACAAATACAGTGACCATAGGAATCTGCAGCAACTTCTTGAAATACTGTTAAGAGTCTTTGGGTCTGCTTAAGTTTGTCAGTAACTTACACCAGTTCTTCCTGATGGAAGATCTGATTAGTAAAGATATGACTATACAGTTTTGTGATAACAACCCAATTTTACACATTAATCTGCTGTTGCAAATCTGTCTGCAGCTATAGGTACACTGAGAAACAAAGCAAGTGTAAAATGGATATTCCAACACTCAGAAATTTATACAAAGTGGAGGTGAAGTTGACATCTCTGAAAATCACATTTACACTAAATTACCTTTATCTGAATTATCCAAAGACAAATTGCACCATGACAGCTACAAAAGGTGGGGACAGGAGAGGGTGATGGTGATGGCAGGAGGAGGGGGGTGGGTGAAGGAAAAGGAGTAGGGGAGAGAAACAGATAAATTAATGAAATAAGACTAACTTGTAAGACTGATCTGAGACATGCTGACAAAAATTAAACAACTTTCATCATCGAACCATAGGATAAAACAATCATATCATTGTTTTCATATTTACGCATAAAGGTTTAAAATGATTCCGTGAACATCGAGGTTTTTCTTTTTATAAAATAATATTTTGCCACTGCTATTCACAGAACACTGCAGATGTTAAGTTTTAATTTTACCTTGTTCTAAAGGAATACATGAAAAGTTTTAAATACAATGGGACTTTATCATAAAGGTGCCAGAATGGCTCTTTAATGAAAAAAAAAAACAAAACAAAAAACCAAAAAAACAAAGATCTTCATTATTCTATGCAAAAGCTTTTATTTTAAAAAGTTCAGTGTTCTCATAAATAGAGACACTAAATGGGAGTTTCACGCATAAAACTCCTTAGTAGGTGCCTTTTGATAAGCAGCACTGGATGGTTTCCGTTCTCCAAGGTCATAGCTGCCTTCATCCTTCTTTCTCATACGATATACCAAGAGCAAGATAAGGAAAATTGCAAAGAGAAAGCCAATAACTCCACCAGCAATGACAGCTGCAAGACAACAAAAAGAAAGGCTATTGTCAAAAGAGATGCAAAAGAATGTGAAAACCGGATTTATCAGGCTGAATGCATTTGTACTTTTATAAAAGACTTAATTCCCAACCTGAACCTTTATGAAATGAGCTAGATGCAATGTAGCAACTAGGTAATTATGCAAAGCTGGCAGTCTTGGGGAAGGTAGGTCACTTTCTTTGATTAGTGTTAACAATATCCTCCAAAAGCCTTAACCAGAAGATAAATTTGGCCATGATTATTAAACCGCAGCTAGGTCTGCACTCTAAAATGCTATAATCTTTTCAACATTAGAATTTCATACTGGATTCTCTAATTACCCTTCTTTTACCTGATGGATTTCCATTTACATTCATTTCATTCCTAGAAAAAAGAATTTATTTGTTCTTTATATTACTTTTCTAGTCCCACATTTCTTTATAACATTAAGTTTATCAGATATTCTTAAATCCACTTAATTATCTAAGGTGAAAATCCACTTAAACATCAGATGAAATCAGAAACAAATATGGGGGGAAATGAGATCAATCATTTTAATAAATGTAACTTATCTCTATTATGTTCCCTAAAATTATTAAGATAAGAGAATTTGGGGGAAATCTCTTATGATCAACATATCAGTTGTGTGTGTGTGTGTGTGTGTGTGTGTGTGTGTGTGTGTACAAAGAGAGGGTAGAGGGGAGAGAGCATGTAATGCAACTGGGAAATAAATGGTGAAAAAGGATATTCATTTTATAGATCCATAATACCATATAAATACATGTATAATTTATATATATATAAATACCAACCCAAAATTAGCTAGAAAGATGATGGTGCTATCACTCCAAAAAATTATTATTTCTTTATGCCAAGTAATATCCTTTAAGAACAACTAACTTAAAACTGAAAATTGAACACATCATCTTTTAAGCAGGTCATTTCTCAAACACTTTGAATAAGTAACACAAATCTATTCAAATTCTATAATAAGCAACACAGGTTGGCTTCCAAGTTTACACATTGTTTTTGGGTTCTCAGCTGCTCAGAAATCTTCTGAGTCTGCCTATAAGACATATGTAATATACAGATAGAGTCAAAAGTCTCTTCATGCATATTGACTCTGAAAGTCATAACCAGCTTATCAGTGGTCAATGGCAAATTCTCATGGGTAGCCATTTTGAATAGCAATCTTGGGATGACCAAAAAGGGGGAGAGAGGTCAATTCTATTGCCTCTGTCTCCAGCAAAGTGATTGCTAAATTAAATCAACAAAGCAACAAATGGCATCTTTCTTTCACATATTTGGTTTAGTGCAAGTCCTGAGAGTATAATATACTTAATTTCAAAGTCCAATTTAGTGCAAAGACTAAATTGTCCATGTTGGACTTCACAAAGCCCTTCTAGACCAGAAAAGAGCTCTAAAATGATCCTTTCTCTTTTTTGGCTTCTCTCTGTATGTCACATAGTTAAATATTCATCAGACCTTCCCTGAAGATTAGTTTTGCTTCTCATTGTGAATGATGAAAGATTTTTAGGATTGTCTGGGACAGGATAGTGAGTCAGAGATAACTTTGCATTCCTTTGGTTATGGATTTCTCTACTTTTTTTTAACTGTGTATTTTTATATATATATATAAAGTTGGCTAATACATAAAAAGTAACTCACCCGCAAGTACTTCTGTCCTCTTGAACAGATTGTCTGAATGTTTCTCTGTATATACATTCGTACCCTCATCAGTTGCCTCAATCTTTGTGCCAGAGTCTGAGATGCCAACTTCCTCCTTGTCGATTTCTTCAGGAGACTAAAGTAGAGAGGAAAAATGGGAAAGAATTTTCAAGCCAAAATTTTACTGGATGAGAAAGAGACTACAGTTACATGGACATTATAAGGTTCTCTGCCATTATTTACACAAAGATCATGAAAGGCAGCACTCCTAATTGTTATGTCAACATAAATGGTGAAAAAGGATATTCATTTTACAGATCCCAGATCTAAAACTGGCACGGACCTCAGAGGCCATATCGAGGTCAAATTTCTCATCTTATTGGGTACATAAGGAACAAGTATCAGAAGTTAGGTCCTTTGCCTCTGAAACTAGTATACTTCCTCCCTATCTTATTTTGTACCTCCCATAATATACATATGAAAAAATCAGTAGATTTGGATCCCCAGATTAAAAATCAAGATTTTGCTACTTATCATTTGTGTGACTTCATAAAAATCTACCTGATCTACAAGTGAAAATCAGATAAATTATCAGATATTAGAGATCATATTTTTAAGGGCTACGTGTATTATTCTGTAAAATGCAAAAACAAGTCCACCTCTCTGATGTTCAGTCTCCTCATCTCTAAAATGAACTAGATGATGTGTAGGGCTCCTCCCTGCTCTGAATCAATGATCTCCATTCTAACTTGTGTGATTCCCATCCCACCACACCACTGCTCCACTGCAACTATTCAAATGTCACTAATTCTTTCTATAACTTCCAAGAGTACAGGACAGGAAGTCAGAGACCTGGTTTCCAGTCTTTCAGTAAATAAACATTAAGTGCCTTCTCTGTGTTAGACACTGTGTGCTAAGGACCTCACAATCTGATTGGGGAAAATAATATACAAACAATTATGGACAATGAAGAACATATAAAGTAAAAATAATCAATAGAAGGCACTAGAGTTAAGGGTGATCTTTATCAGTTTCTCCAATTACTAGCTCCAAAACAGTCACTTGGTCATACAATCTCAGCTCCTTCGTCTGTAAAATGATGAACTATGTCATCACTCCTTTTCTATGTTCCCTAGTTTACTTCTCTAAGAGCTGATTTTTCACCCAAGTTCAGTTTTATGTTTCCAGATGTTTGCATTTATACATTTATACATTTCCACAATCACAAACCATATTGTCTTTGTTCCATTACGTCCAACTCTTCATGACCCTGTGGATCATATTGTATATGGATTTTTTGGAGTTTTTTTAATCAAATATACTGGAGTGGTTTGCTATTTCCTTCTCTAGCTCATTTTATAGATGAGGAAGTTGAGGCAAACAGAGTTTAAGTGATTGCACACAGCTAGTTAGTGTCTGAGGCTAGATTTGAACTAAAATCTTCTTGACTATCTTGCTATCCCAAATTGATCCGGTCTAACATTAAATCATGATCATTACCATCAAATCACTTTTTCATCCAAGTTTTTGCTATACTCCTAGCACCTTGGAATCCCAACTGTGGTGTCATTTTGGATTCCTTCCCAGTGTAATTTTTTCCTCCTTTTGTCACCCTTTTCTATCCCAGGTCATCATATCCCCATGCTTGAATTATCTGTGCAATTTCCTTATTGGTCTTCCTGCTTCCACCTTTTCTCTTCCCAATATAATCAGAGAGCTAGTATCTCCTAATTTATCCTCACATACTGGCCTGCACACTCTTACCTCTGTGCTTCCCCAACCCTTTCTTCTCTCTAAAACCTGGAATACCATTTTCCTTCACCAATCCAAAACTACTTCCTCTTTTGAGGTGCATAACTGGCTACCCAGCCCACTGTGATCTTTACAAAAGTTCTATGACCTCATATGGCACTTAATAAAAATCACACAATCAAATGTTTAGTGTGTGTTGGCTTGTAATGCTCTTGAGTTGTTCCTCCTTCATCTTATCTTCCCTTATACATTTTGGAAGGTAGGGACATGTTTTCTACTTCTTTTTTTTTTTTTTAATCTCCTATGTTCCTTAGCCCTGAATAAACACAGAACTGGAGCATAATAAAATACAATATGTTAAATCTGGAAAGAATGTGAGAAATCATCTAATCCAATGATAATATCCAATCACTTTGTGTTATAGGTAAGGGTTTTTGGATACTAAAAGTGATACTATTTTAATCTACTAGCATTCTGCTCATTAGAAATATAATTTAACACAGGTCAGAGTGGCTTAAATAAAAGGGATTCCAAAGATATACTATTTATTTTTAATATCTTTTAATAAAGATATTTAACTAATGATATTCTTATTGTTTTTTTTAAATTTAATTTTATTTTATAATAACTTTGTATTGACAGAATCCATGCCAGGGTAATTTGATATTCTTATTGTTAAGTCAAGTTTGATTCTTCATAGCCCCATTTGGGGTTCTACTGGCAAAGATAATGGATTGATTTTCCATAACCTTCTTCAGTTCATTTTACAGATGAGGAAACTGAGGAAAACAAGGTTAAGTGCCTTGCTCAGATTTTTAACTCAGGAAGATGTCTTCCTGATTCCAGGCTGGTTTTCTTTATCTACTGCATCACCTTGCCACTCCTAATGATGATAAGGAATAATAATAAGAAGAACTAGTATTTATATAGTACTTTAAGGTTTGTAAAGCATTTATCTTGTAGTCTCATTTGATCTTTACAATATCTTATAGAATCAATGCTATTAGCTCCATTTATACAGATGAAGAAACAGGCTGGCAAGGCTTAAGTGACTTGCCAAGGGTCACACAGTTAGTAAATGTCTGAGGCAGGACTGAAACTCAGATCTTCTTGACACCAAGTCTCAGCTACTCTAAGTACTATGTCACCCAGGTTCCTCAAAAGGCCCGGTAAGGATTTATACTAACAATGAATACTAGTCTAGAGTATAAAAATGTCTGTCAAAAATGCTAATGTGATGTTTAACCTATATTGGATTATTTGTTTTCTAAGGAAGGGGTAGAGGGGGAGAGAAGGAGAAAAATTTGGAATACAAGGTTTTGCAAGGGTGTAATGTTGAAAACTATCTTTGGATGTATTTTGAAAAATAAATGAATCTTTAAAAGTATCTTTACACATAATTAGAAAAAATAAAATACTATTTAAAATTTAAAAATAAACTGTTATTTTTGTCTCTTAAAAAATCTGATCACAGATATTTACTAATAAGGTTCAGAATTGTCATGGAATAGGAATGAAATATTCACTTCTCATTTATGTTTATAAACTTGAGTTTTGCATTGAAATAAACTTACTTTTTTTTTCTTAAATGATAATGTGACTTTTGGCTATATTAATTATTACACAGTATAATGAATGAGATGCTTAAAAATTCCTAGCACTCACTGTTTAGATCAGGCCAAAGTTGTAGTACTGGGCTTAGCTATAAACACTGTATTTTCACAGGGTATGATTGGCTGGGCTGTGTCAAATCAGGGGAAGGAACTAGGTTATGTTTTCTTGAGGAGAATGTAAGGATTTTTTGGGAGAAGGGGGTAAGGAGGGAGAGGAAAAGAGGGAAAGGGATCATAATTAATATCCTAAAATATTTGAAGTTCATATAGAAGAGAAATCATTTATTCTTCTTAGCTCACAAATGAAAAATTAGGACCAAGGGATGCAATTACAAAAGTATTGTCTAATTTTAAAATTCTATTAATGCTGTACAGCCCCCTTCTTCCCCCAAAAAAGGAATAAAATAAATAATGAACTGACTTGAAATTTAGTTCTATATCCAGAATATTTCATTTCAGGAAGCATTATTTATCTGAATTTTTTCAATTGATAAAATCATATTGGATGAAAACGTAAATATGATAATCCACATTCTATTGTATAACTCTAGAAAGTCACCAACTTCTCTGGGATGTGCTTTTTATCTGTAAAAAGAAGGAGCTAGACTCAATGGTTTCTAAGTTTCTTTTAGCTCAAGATCTATGAGATTTTATGAGTTTATAAATAGAAATATCAAAATAATAGACTTGCCAGTTACATTACTTATCTGGCTTCCATATCTCCATGTGTTTGACATTTAAAGAAAATTGTTTTAGCATGCTTACATTTATAGGAATTGTATATTACTATGTCTTAGTCTTTTCCATATTTCCTACCTAAATATGAGGCCTAACCATCTGGACCACCATCATCAAATCTAATTGTAAGCATAAGAGGAAGTATGGATTGTAGAGAAGATAAAGTATAAATTTCTAGAGAATCTAAAGAACCTGAAAAAATAAAGCAATACATAATTAAACCCTAAAAAGCAGATAATGATGATTGGCCATGAACTCAAAATGCATGGTGCTAGGCATGTGGGGCTCATAGTTACAATAAAATTCAAAGGTAAAAAAAGTAAAGGAAAGGGAATGGATTTGATACAGAGATCTTGGAAAGCCATGTTTTATGCTGACACATAAAACAGAGGGGAAAAAAAAGATAGGGTGGAAATTTAGTCAGGGTCTACAGTAAGATGTCAAAGAGGGATTCACAGATTTAAAGAATTTTGGAACTAGAATCTTTAATCTTAAAGGTCACCCATTTAATTCTCATTTTACAATTAAAGAAACTGAGGTTAAGTGATTGTGTCCAAGGTCATATATAGCTAGTTCAGTGGTGAAGAAGTTGGGATTAAAACTCTGTCTGTAGGGTCCTATTAGCCTGGTGCTCTTTTACTAACTATGGTGTTCAATGGCCCTAAAAATAATTTTAAATAGAAAAATATAAAAGAGGCATGAATAAATGACTAGCAGAAGATAAACCTTCACTTTTATAACCCTTTTCTCTGATTAGATGATTCTTCCCATAACCTCCATTTAAGGAAGTTGCTCAGACCAGCTGTCTCATCAGCACCTCTACCATGCCCCAACTTTTCATTCCGACACTCTCTTTGGCCTTGGAATTCAGCCACTGGAAGCATCCTCTATCTCTGGATGCCTTCTTCTAAAATCTCTATTTAAGGAAGTCACCCAGGTTAGCTTAGTCTTGTTTTTCTCCAGTCTTTCTATGCCAGTATATTTTCTATACTTTCTATATCATTCTCCCTCACCTACTTTTCAGTTTCCTTAAATGTGTTGTCCATTCCTTTTAGAATGTAAGCTCCTTAAGGAGAAGGACTGTTTTTTTCTTTTCTGTTCATATCTGCATTCTCAGTGTCAGGCATATAATAAGCATTTAATAAATATTGGTTTTGCTGACTTGACAGGTTAAGCTTATTAGCTTGTCATGTCATTATTGCCAACAGCAGTTTTTCAATAACCAACAATCTGCTACTAGATCAATTAGAAAGTTTTTATTCTTTCCAAACCTTAAGAAATTATGTTTGGTCATGACCCTCTCCAGCTCAAGGACCATGGAAAAATTATCTTGTCTTTGCAACATATGATGCTCCTGAGAGTTTGATTAACTATATTCTAGAGTAAGCCTAGGAACAATTTAGTGGCTCACAAAGAATTCCCAGGCCTTCATATGCCAAGACAAAGTCAAAGAGAACTGGCAAATTTAATTTGCAATGCATAATAGACTGAGTTCTTTCCATTTCTCAAGTGTTTTATGCTCAATTCTTCTTTCTAAGATATCTCAATAGAAGCCAGGATTTGATCGGTTGTCCTGCAGGCAGAGGCACAGCTCAATTATTCTAGGAATAATTATCCAGTTTGTGGATTATCTAATTCCTAAATCCATGGATCTTTCAGTCATTTCACTGGGGAACAAGGCTGAACTTACTGGCTAAAGTGAAATTGGCAGTGTAACTTTGAAAACTTATGTGTGCTATCCTGATTCTAAACTAATGTTAATCATATGAAATTTTCCTTGGTTTCTAATTGCCCTTAAGTCATTTATGCTGAAATACATACTACCTCCGATTTACCTCCATGGTCATGCAAAAGACAGCATACATTCCGGTTTACAGGAATTTGGCTTGCTGTGAGCCATATTCCTGAGATGGATAATCATCCCCAAATTTTCTCCAAATCTCAAAACATTCTGAATAGCTTGTTCCCTTTAAATTTTAATAGACTGAATATAGAGAAACAGGCACAGCATTGCAAAACTGTATCATTAAGAGAAAAATAAATCCTTATAAGATATAGAAAGTAACAATATGTTGTTTTGATGCCTTAGAAGTTCCATATGTCTGCCAAATCAAATTAAGACTAGGCAGCATAAGCAATTAAATGGAAGCAATTAAAGATTTGTCACATCCATCTCTAGTTTGAATTCCACGGAAATGAAATGGGACTAACGGATAGGCAAGCCTGTGCTTAAACAAACACCTGACTGCTTCCAGTTGTTTATAATTTAATAAGTAGATAGACTGTCAAAACACTGACATACAATATCCTGCATCAGTGCCACAGTGAAGCAAAAAAAAACTTTCAAATTCAAAAAGTACATAGAATACATCGTTCAAAATCCTGGAGGCAACATTAATTGCATCACGTAGCTACACGAAAGAACTTTCAATTAATGTGATTTATGGTAGTACTTTCAGCATATACAACAACCTAAACTATGAATGAATTAACTGTGCTTATGCATCCTTAACTTCTGAACTTTTTGAGTTGGTATCTATTTGCATGCTTTGCCTTGATCCTATATCAAAAAAGAGTTTGCAGAGTCACCAGAAAAGACCAGAGCTGATTTTTTCAGTCAGGATATAATGTGCTCAAAATATTCCTCCCCCTCTCCACATACATACAGTCAGAGGTCTGACATCTTTATTAATAATGTGACTAACTCAGCCAAGAAAGCTGTTTTGTCTAAAATTTGCAGGACCTAAGGTTCAGTTACTAAAACCTATATGTTGAAATCCTTCACTAAGATAGAACTAAAAGGCAAGAAATGGCAAAAACTTAACAGACATTGAAATCTAGACTAGAATTTGGTAGCTTCATAATTCATTCTTTATCACTTGAATTTTTTTCTTCTTCCTCTTCCTTTTCTTCTCTCTCCTCCCCATTTCAATCCTCTTTCTTCCTCTACCATTTTCCCCTTTTTCCCTTTCTCCTGTCCCTCACTTTTCCCCTCCTCTATTCTCTTTCCTTCTTGTCCTGCTCTATCCCCTTTTCAGTTTTCCGATACTCCATTTTACTCCTTCTCCTCTACCATTCAATAAACATTTATTGAGCATTCAGAAGAGACTAAGGAACTGTAGGAAAGACAAAAACAATTAATCAATACCTTCCTGTTTTTTCCACTCTTTACTCTGTCTCAAAATGGACAATGGTACCAATATATGTGCCATTGTGATGGCAATGAGAACCATAGGGTTTGCACCTATATATCTGAATTCTTGAGTCCAATTTCATTTAGATCTACAATATACTACTCATGTACATAAAGAATCACTAGTTATGAGACACAATGCAAATTCCTAAAAATTCTCCAAAATGGAATTAAATTTAAAAAGTAGCAACCCATACACACTGAAGCCTTAAGTGAGAAGCTATAAATGTGGAGGAGTCCACCCACACATCCCATTTTGTGAAATTAGTCAAAAGCATTCAGGAAATTTTTATTCCTTAGTAAGATAATTTCCAAATCAAATCAATGGGATAGTAGGTTCTCTTTCTATTTGTCTACCTATTTTTTTTTCATGTCACTGCCTTTTCCCTTTCTGCCTGTCCTTATCTCTCTGACCTTTACCCTGTATCTCTCCATTCCTAACGTGTTTCCTCTTATCAAATTCAATTCAGCCACCAGTTATAATAGTAATAATAGTAGTAGCAGTAGCAGAAGCAACAGCAACCATTGTATTCTTAGTAGTAGTAAACTACATAAAAGAAACAAGGTAATGATTGGCAGTATGCGTAGATTGAGGACTGGAATTGTGAGACATGAAGATCTGTGTACCTTAACTCCTATCAGATACTTTCTATCTGTGTGGGATTATGAACAAGTAACTTAACCTGGAGATAATGCTGGCCACACTACACTGAACTTGAAGTTAGGAGACCAGGATATAAATCTTGCTTGACATTAATTGTGTGATCCTGGAAAAGCCAGTTAACCCCTTCTCAGTCTCAGTTTCCTCATATTTATGATAAGGGTAATAATAATACTTACTTCCCAAGACTATTTGAGAAGCAAAGGCGATTGCATATATAAATCACTTTGCAAGACTTAAAGCTTTATTATATAAAGACTATCATTAACTTATATTTCAGTTTGTTATTGTTGTTGTTTAGCTATTTCAGTCACGTCTGATTCTTTATGACACCTTTTTGTAGTGCTTTCTTGGCAAAGATACTGGATTAGTTTGCTATTTCCTTCTCCATCATTTTACAGATGAGGAAACTGAGGCAAATAAGATTTAGTGACTTGCTCAGGGTTACACAGCTATAAAGTGTTTGAAATGAAGCCTTCCTAACTCATATTTTCTCTTGTTATTACATGGATGTGCTTTGGCAAAGTGGCTTTTCTAGAGAACTATACATCCTACTCCCTAACATTCACCTCTTGAAAATGCAAGAGAGATGGGAAAGGAGAATATGGATCACAGATTCAGATAGATAATTATACTGGAAAGTTAACCTTAAAAACATAAATCAGTACCATAATTACTGGATGCGAAACTTTGTTGTTGTTATCTAATCCTTTTAGTTATGTCCAACTCTTTGCGATGCTATGTGTTTTTGGAAGAAATACTAGAATGGTTTGCCAAGAGCTGCTAAGTTGTACAGCTGATAGAGTACTAGGCCAGGAGTCATAAAGATTTGAGTTCAAATCTAGCCTCCTATACTTATTAGCTATATAATCTTAGGCAAGTCACTTAAACCTTTTTGACTGTATCCTCATCTATCACACAATTCACTGGGGATTATTTGTCAAAAGTGTTTTCTTTGGTATAGAGCAAAGTTATCAAATACAAAGCCCCCAACACTGTGGCTCCAACACCAGATTAAAATATAACTAGAAAACATTTATAATAAAAATACAGCTTAAAGGGATCTTTACTCCCACATTCTTATTTGGGTTTGACATCTCTGATATGGGGAGCAAATGAATAAGAAATTCCCAATGTCTATGAAAATCAGCAAATATTCTACCATTTTTTCATTACTTAAAAATGAACTTGTACATGTTTGCAAATAAATGTACTTGGTGAAATGAAAACTTAAAAATAAATTTCTTGGCATTGGGGTTTAAACTCTAAATGGAATTGAAAAGACTTTGCTTTGTTGTTCTTGTATGTGCTATGGACATTTTTGCTTGTAAACCCTTAGAGGACATCAATCATTTCCTCATCATCTATGGAAATCACAGGCAGGGTAGAAATACAGACATATGGGCAATTAGACAAGTAAAAAAAAATCAGAGAACAATAATGAAAAGCAACAAGGTAGGCCCAGTACAGTTAGTAATACATCTTTAAGAAATGATGTAGAGATGTGATTTTAAAATGGTTTAAAATCCTTTATGGTTTTTAAAAGTTGAAGCAACGAAAAAACATTAGAATTATTATAAATGCACACCTTTGTCTGAGCAGGAATCTTAGTCTGAATTTTCAGTGTTGTTGTTTCAACTTTTGGAATATCACTAGTAAATGATATCTTTGGAATTGTTCGGGATGTTGGCATCTGTGGACTTTCTACTTCCTCCTCAGCTCCTGAAACAACAAACAAAAATCAATATGAGAAATATGAAACAGAACTAGAATGTTATCAGACCCTGAGAATAGTGCTGTACTTATAAAATACTCAGCTTTCACTTATCTAACTCTAACTTTCCTTTGGGGATCAAAGAGAATAAGAATTGACTTTTATTAGTATAGAAAACTCTCACTTAAAAATCTTTTTATATATGTTCTCGAAAGCACTGCTGGTCTATGTCAAAGGTGAGATTTGAATTCAGCTCTCCCCGGCTCTAAACCAAGCTTTCTGTTTTATATTCTGTATTTCCTCTCAACCTCAATATTGGTGATGAAAAGAAAAGGTGATGCAAAGGCGGAATCTGGTGTTCTGAAGAATACTGGCAATTCCTTTCATGTTCTAGATTTCTTCCCTGGAGACTACTGTCCTTCCATTTCAGTGCTACTGTCTGACATATAATTCATAAAGGTTTATGAGATCCAACTACAATGTTCTTTTTAATGTTAATTATTTGCAAGACATATATGTAAGCCAATCAGCATCTTCAGGGTATTTTTAATTACCTTGAATAGATAGCCTAAGAAAATAACAATGTTGTAAGCCAATATTGGATTAATAAAATAAGCACTTCAGAAACACCGGACACAGTGTCTGTATTGTGGTCTTATGCTGGATTATTGATTGCAACAGTCTCCTAATTATTCTTTCTGCTTCTGATCTCTCCTAAGTCTAACTATCATAAAAATTTGATCAAGTCACTCCCCTTTTTTTCACCATCTTCCACTGCCCTAGTGGCACACATCACAGAATAAATATAACAATGTTAAGCTAGAAAGAATCTTAGAGATTTTTTATTAGTTGAACTTCCTAATTTCAAAGATGAGGAAACCTAGGTATTTCTTGATCATTTCTAATCAATCTTTCTGACTTTTATCTTTTAGTCCATGAAAACTATAGGAATCAGATCTACTACAAGCAAAGGAATAAGATTAGGGGAAAGATGTTCCTTAATGTTCCCTGCAACTTTTGAGCTCTACATCTCTATCAGAATCTCTTCATCCTGAAAGATCATATCAACCCCATAAATCATGATTTGGAAGTATTCCTGTCCCTGAAGCCTCTCTATTTGATTGGATGGCTCTCTCTAGAATCTCCACTTAAGGATGGTCACTAGGGCAGCCATCTCTTTATTTTTTCATGAGGCTGCAATGTGGACTTTGCATTATGTTAGGTATCTTCTTTCCACTCTTCATTTTATCTTTATTTTATGTTTTCCTCCCATTAGAACATAAATTCCTTAAGGTCAGGGTTTTTTCCTTTTGCTTATATTTATACTCCCAGAAATAAGAACAGTACCTGGTATATAGTAAGCACTTAATAATAACTTAATCACTAATGTTTCTCTCTACATCATTCATTCTTCTTAGAATGTTTTCTCACCTCCTATTGCCTAATCTGAATCCTACTCTTTCTCACTCTCAGTCTCTCTCTGTGTGTCTCTCTGCCTCTCTCTCTCTCCCCCTATCTTTTTCCATTAAATTTCCTCTGATTTTTCTATCCTATAGTAATCTCCATCATTCTCTAAAATCCTATAGTAATCATTTCTGTATCACTCACTTGGCACTTCATATATGCATCCATGGGTAAAGTTTTATGTAAATATGTTTCATTTCCCTAATTAGATTAGAAAAATCTTGTATTGACTCAATGTGTCATGAACACACTAGATGTTAAATAAACATTCAGTGATTTAATGACTTGATCTATGGTAGGAATATTATCATTGTTTTTGTTTCCACTGGTTCCTCTGGTAATAAATTAGATTTTATTTCTTCTGACTACTTCAACACCATCTCATAGTTTATCCCTTATGTATGGTATGATTATAGGATCCAGGTAAATTAAGAATGCACTTAATATTACTATTTAATTTGTAAAGATGTCTCATTTTTCTATCTTAATCTTCAACCTAAATCTTTCTATTGGAAAATCATGATTTATGATAAAATGCATTTCCTATGGATTTAGTACATGGTTTTAAATTTCCTTTGCCATTATACCTTTGAACCTCTAAATTCTTCTTTTGGTCATGTACAGAGATTAGGAAGACTTGGAGGGAATCTAAAGGGTAATGGAAGAATATATGAGTAGGATAAGTAGATTCACTATGGTGACTTGCATGTGAAAAGGTTCATAAAAAGAAATTGGAAAAAGTGACCCACGGGATACTATAAAAACTTTTAAATGATAGCAAACATAGTGGGCCATTCAAGCAGTGAGAATGAGAGATGATACGTGCCCAGCCCAAGTACTACAATGATATCCATGAAATATTAGAAGAACCAGAGGAAGGCCTTTAGCACCTTGAAGAGATCATCTCTGCAAGATTTATATGAAGACCTGGATAAGACTGGCACAAGAAAAACATGAAAGTATTGCAATATATATTAGTGAGAAGAATATCAACACTGATGAGAACACAAATGCATCTACATACAAAAGTATCCACTTGTTATATTTAGCATGCTAATCTCAAGAACACCTTTCTACCAGCTAGCCTGTTAATCCATTAGCAATTTATGTACAATATAATTGATTTGTTCACAAAGTGAATGATTTAATCTTTAAAGAATTACTTGAATTTGAATAAGAACTGACTATGATAAAAATTAGTAGGTTAGTTTAAGGGCTAAAAATATTTATATCCATTAGGTAATGACACATAAAAATTATTTTTCAAAAGCCTAGAGAGATAGTCAATTCTTATAGTTAGATCATGTCAATATAATTAAAATAGCAGTAATTATCTAAATTAATTTACCAGGTTAGTGTTATACTAAGCAAATTATCTAGAAAGTACTTCAGGGCTCCTCACAATATTGCCAAAACTCATTTGGAGAAACAAAAGGTCTAGGATGTTAAGGAAATAATAATTTAAAGGAAGGAATGAAGGGGGAATGGTAATTATAGACCTGAAATTATGTCATAAAACAGTAGCTATGAAAACTAGTTAATACTAATTAAAGAGTTGAAAAGTAGATCAGCAGAACAGACTAAATAGCAAGAGTTGGAAACAATCAAATTCAATAATTGAGTGTTTGATAAACTGGTAAACAAACTACTTGGGAAAGATTATAAGTGATGGAAACTGGACAGTAATTCAGTTGAAATTAGGTTTATACCCTAAACTTATATAATCTATCAATTAATATCAACATGGACATGTGACTTGAATTTAAAAGTCATTAGATCATTAAAAGAAAGCAAGATCAAGGACCCTACATAATCATGTGTATGGGGACAATCTTTAGCCAATAAGGGTAATCACAAAAAATGAAGTAATTTTGATTGCATAAAATTGAAACACTTCTGAATTTAAAAATCTGCATATAGAATAAGAGGACAAATTGTCAACTGGGAAAAATTTTTTTGCACCAAATATCTCTGCTCAGGCTCTGATAATCAAGATATTTACATATAATTAACACACATATATATGACTATGCCATTCTCCTATGGACAAGTGATATGAACAAATGGTAGTCAAAATAAGAAGTTATCAATAATTATATGAAAGATTATTCCAAATAACTAATAACAGAAATGAAAATCAAAATAATTCTGTGGCTTCAATTCAGAGCCAGCAAAATAGAAAAATGACAAAAAGTAGAAATTGTCAGAACTGGAGGAGATTCAAAAACATAGGAAAATTAATACATTAGCAGAGCTATAAATTTGTCCATCTATCCTGGAAAATACTTTGGAATTATTTAAAAAAAAATAAAAGTGACAATAATATCTAGTCCCTTGAACCAAAAGATGCCTACTTTTAAGAATATATATCGTAGAGGTTACAGATAGAAAGAATTTAATACAATAAAACAATAAACAACAACAACAAACAACAAATAAACTTTTCGTAGCAGTCCTTTTAGTGCTTGCAAAGATTTGGAAACAATGTTATGTGCCTATTGATTGAAGAAAGGCTAAACAAATTGAAATGTATGAATATAATGGAATATTATTATGCTATAATCATGACTAAGAAAATATATAAGAACTGATGAAGAAGTAAGTGGAACCAGAAAAATAATAGATAAAATGATTAAAATAATGTAACTGGAAAGAATTAAAAAAAGAAAGAAAACTGAATGCTACATAATTATAATGTCCAAGCGTGGCCTGAAAGTAGACTTGAGAAGATAAACCTCTTTCCCTTCTTTGTAAAAGTCGGGGAGAGGGGAAGAAACAAAAGTGTCAAATTGTTGTATTTTCTGTCTGACATGGTCAATATACTGATTGATTTTGCTGAAATTATTTTTCCCCTCTTTCTTCAATCTTTGTTAAAAGGATGGCTTGAGGTTTAGGAAAGAAGGGAGGGATGTTTCAAAAGTCAATGTGATGCAGTAACAAGAACAATCAATAAAAATAAAAAAAACCCAAAGAATTCCAGATATAAAGTCCATCTAGATATATGTCAAGGAAGAAAAAAAAGAAAAAAATGAATTCCAGGGAAAAAATAAAATTACAATATGAATTTTTAATTAATAAAAATAAGAAGAAACTAGAATTTGTGGATTTCTTTAAGGAAGATTACTAAAGATAACATCTCACAAACCAGGGATCACTGATGAGTTGAAAGATATTGATGGAATCTAATTATTCTTTTAAATCCAGAAAGGACAAGATATGTCATTAATAATACTACCTCATTTTCTCTCCTAAAACAAAACAAAAAAAACCAACTCAGTCCCTATACCGACTGAGTTTATCCAGTCATTCATCCACTTTCAGTATCACAAAATGGAAGACATGGAAGAAGTCTCAAGATCCATGTAATCCAATATATAAGTACTTCCTTCAAGGATCCCCTTATAATCTGTTCAACAAGTGGTCATCTAGCCTTTATTTAAAGATACTATAAAGGAGGGACTCACTAAAGAAAAAAGACATTTTCTGCTTGGTCTCAGATGACAAAATGAAAACAATGGGTGGAAGTCCTCTCAATATAAGGAAAAACTTCCTGGTAATTAAGAGTGATCTAAAAATAGAATGGTCTGTCTCAGTATTTACTGGGTTCATTAGCTTTACTGGCTGTTATGTAGCAATGTTGAATCATCTGGAATTTGTTAAGTCAATTAAAACTCCAAATCTTTTTTTCAGATAAACTGCTTTCTAGTTGTAGCTCCTTTTTGCATTGATAAAGTTGATTTTTTGAACCCAAATATAGATCTCAACATTTCTCACTATTAATTTTCATCTATTTTAATTCAATTTAATTCAGCAAATATGTGCTAAATGTGCAAAGCACCAGGGAGACAAAGACAAAATGAAAAGAATTTTCACCTTCATTTTATCCTCTGCATGTTATTTTTGCATCTTGGTTCTGTCATATATTAGCTACTGCTTCTAACTTTGTATCAGTTGCAGATTTGATAAGGATGTTATCTATGTTTTCATCTAAGACATCTAATAAAAATATTGTGCACAAGTCCAAGAACAAATACTCAAGGTATTCTTCTAGAGATTGCCCTTCTGAGTTGACAACTATCCATTTGTGACAACTCTTTGGGTTCAGTCATTTGACCTAGCTATAAACCTTCCCACAAAGAAAGCAGGAGACACTTCAACTTTCCCCTAATCTACTTACTATCTATTGATCTCAACAAAAAAAGGAAATGAGGTTAGAATAGCATAACCTATTCTCGATGAAGACATTACTAGCAGAGCAGTCACAAATTCCTTTTCTAAGAGTTTACAAGTATCCCTTGAATAATAATATGTTCTAAAATTTTGCCAGGAATTGAAGTTAAACCACCTGTTTATAGAGCCCACTGTTTTTCTTATTCTGAAATTTGGAATATTTTACCTTTCCCTAGTTGTCCAGTACCTCTGTATTGGGAACACAGGTTAGAAAAATTTGAGAACCACTATCTTAAGCCAAGAATCAGTAACTAACTTGAAGAACAACATTCTCAAAGTAAAGAAAGGCAGTGATAATGGATGTTCTTGCTTTTTTACACACTTTTTCGATAGCTCTGATCAAATCAATGCTAGATCCAGGAAGTAAGAGATAATGGCCTCATATTTTAGCCTCAGTTCTTTCCTGGTTACATCTTGTGATTTCTAGGATTCATCTATTCATCCACATCTTTGAAAAGAAAATTTTAACTAAGAGGTGGTATAAAATCCTCTCTCCTAAATCTTACCAGAGAAAAAAGTAAAGAGAAGAAACATATATCTCTTGGAATAACTTAGGCATTCTTATGTTTAGGAGTAGCAAAATGACTTGTGTGATCTCCAAAGAGCCCTTCTAAAACTTGAATTTTAAGATCTGCAGTATAGAAACAAGATTTGCCCAATTAATTATGTGCTTGGGAATTCTGAACATTATTTAAGTACAAAGAATGTCTGAGACACTAAAGGAAAAAATATGTGTTATGGGTGTAAAGTATTAATAGTGTTTTAGTGAGTGACATCGGGGCTCTGCTGGGCAATACTTAGCCCACTTGTTCTGCATGTGAGAAATATATCACTCCCCTAAGAATAGCAATGGCTATTTTTACAACCAGGATTGCATTGTAAGCTCATACTTACTACGTCAGCAAGCTCTTCCATCACTTTCCTAGACTTGCTGTTTTTCCATTTAAAACACTACACCTTATATTATAACTTGGCTTTCTTCAAGCAGAGGATCAATTTGAATCTTTCTGGGTCATTCTGCATTTGGGACCAGTCTGCTAATCAGACAGCATATATGAATCTAAGCCCAATACAGCTATCAGGACTTTAGGGATTACAAATGAAAAGTTTAATCAATAAAAATCCCAATAAAGATTTTCATGGTACCCTGCTGAACACTGTTTCCTGATTTGACCATTAATTACCTCTGTGCTCAAATCTTGTCTTGGCCACAACTTCCACTGGGATTGTTCCTGGAACAAGTAAAATGATTGGCCACCAAACTAAAGAGTGTTTATCCCAAATGTTTTTTCAATTCAACTGTACATTTTCCCTTCCTCCCCTAGGGTAACCCAGAGGAAGTAATTGAAGCCAACTGTTTCTGATTTATCCTTTAATTTCTAATCTGTGGTATGGAATTTTGCCAAGTAGGTGTTCATTTAATTTCTTTACAGATGTTTTAGGTGACTTTACCTTCAACGTCTTAATTCAAAGTCCCATTGAAACTCAAATATATTTTCTTTGAACTGCTTCATGAGAACTGTTTCCCAAAAATGTTTAAAATAGAACCAGAGTATTATCTTAGAAATACCAATGGACAAACTGAAAATATACAGAGAAAACACAGTTGAGATAAAGGTACAATATATTAAATTGTTATTGTTGTTAGAAAAATTGTCTGAAGACTTCCAGCTACCATTTTATTAGGTATCTCATTCCCTTTGTTAGCTTGAAAGTATATATGCATATGTATGTGTGTATGCATATATATGTGCATATATGTATATGTGTGGGCATATATATTTATACAGATATAGACATATACATATATATGTACACTTAAGATTTATTCTTACTTAGATAAAAGTACAAAGTAGTAAAGGAATTAATAGCTCGACAGACTCCTAAAAGAATTTTGGAATCTAGTTAGTATCACACCATTTAAGAATCAATTAATTCTGTGTTAATGTTGAACAATAAGGCAAGATCTTCATGTGGAAAGAGGTTGGGGGAGGAGAGGAGAGAAATAAAAGTGGTTTTCTACTCTTACCCGAGCCTGATGCAGATGCATAATCATCATCATCAATTGGATAAACTCCAGATGCTTCTTCAATAGAGCTGTTGTCAAGGTACATGTCTTTATCAGAAGTCAGCTCTGCTCTCTAAGAAAGAAAGGAGAGTGAAATTTAAGAGAGTAAACTATTAAGAAACTTATTTTATTTATGATATTATTCATTTACTTACCTTCCTTCTATCTTACTCCCTTCTTTACCCCCATTCTTCAAATCTTGTATCTAGGAATGGTTTAATACTATCTTAAAGAGCCAAATGAGAGGCAGAATAGTGTAAAAGTTGAAGAACTTATTGTGGAACCAGAAAAATGAGCGTCTCAAGTCTCCCCACTAACATACACTAGCTGGGTGACTTTAGGCAAGTCATTTACCCTCTCTGAATGTCCTCCCTAGACAGTTGCAGAGAAAATGCTGCCGTCAGTGACAGAGTAGATATTCCTCATCCAGGAATTCACTGTAGCAATGAAATCACAGCTTTAGTGCCTATTCCTATATACATAATACAAATCTAAAGTGTTGGGTGCAGCATACTGGGGAGACAGGGACTATAATTTCATTTAGTATGTCTAATCATACATATTTATTAAAAACCTACTGAGTGTCAAGCACTGAGGTAAATGTAGGGTTTAACAAAGTGTAAATGATACTCCATCCCTGTAATTCTGCTTACTATGTTGTTTTTTTTTTTTTTTTTTTTGGGGGGGGGGAATAAATAAAACTGTTTCTACTTCTGCTTCCTCAAGTTTAAAACAATTATAAGCCTATCTTGGACTTACTTCTTTTGCCTTCACAAGACTTTTACAAAGCAACCATTCCCTTCCAGTTTACTGAAGCTAAATGTTAATGTGCTATTAGGCAAGAATTAGGGAGTGTGCCGGTAAATGTTTAGCAATTGGCTTGGGGAAGAGGCAATGACATACACATGCTAGATACACTTTAAAAGGTTTAATCTACTCTAACATTTTCTCCATTGCTTTCTGAAGTCTAAACCATCAACAAAACAATAAATCAATCCTTGTTTTGTTGCATTCGATGATTTTTGACATAAAAATATTTGTAAAGATAATTTAACAATTGGCATAAGCAAAGTCAAGCTGTATTCAACATAACCTGTCTATGAGACTATTCAGTAAAACAGGAAAGAAAGTAGTTGTCAGTCATTCAAATGAACAGTAACAATTACTACTACTATCACCATTATCATTTATACAGCAGCCTGATACTTTGGGGTCGTGCATGATCTTGTCTATGGCACCTAGCATAGCAAATGATTTAAACAATGTGTCTACACATATTACTTGATAATGGAAATATTCCTCTGATGACTCTAGTCCTTTGTCTCTTTGACACTGAAACTAGTGATCAGTACACCAAATAAATAATAAGTAAATAGATGAATAAATAAGAATAGGTCCCTTAAAAAAAGGACCAAAGTTCAGTAATAGCAAATACTGTGTTTATCTTTTGAGAAAAGTAGAATTATAGCACTACAGAATGAGAACGGGTCTTGCAAGCCCCTTGGACTACCAACTATAGCCTAATATTACTATACTTGAATAGGAAATCCTGTCTGTGATGTCCCCCAAAAGAGATTCGTCAGCCTCAGCGTGAAGTCTTTTCTTTTTTAAACCAAAGACACTAAAGACATGAGACTTAGAATTAAGAGTTGCAAGGAAGCATTAAATATGTCTAATATAGGGAGTTTTGCCCCAAGTCTGAGAACTTGTTTTAAAAAATATTTTGATAATTGTATTTTAAAATACTTGGTTTTCTTTTGTAATCCTAATTTTTTTATTTTAGCTTATTGGTCAATTAACATTTACTGCACAATTATGCTACTGATTCACAGTTTATTCAATAAAAAAGATTTTATTCTAAAAATCTAACTAGAATTAGAATAAAAGCCCACCTTAGGGTATTATTATTATATAATTAGGGAACTAGGATATTAAATATCTTTTTAAAATGATTAGAATAAGTGGATCATTTCTATAATTAAAGCACTGTCAATACCAAAACAATTCTTATAGTCTGATGAGAATAGAATTTATACATAAAATTAGTAGCTTGATCTAGATGACTTTTAATATGCTTACCTTTTCTAAGTTTATGATTCAATCATTAACATACTATTAACAAAATTTTGAATGCTCACATCCAATAAGCTTTAAAAAAAATTCTTTCCCTACAATATTGGTTTCCACTAAATTTTTCTGTTCCAGTAGTCACTGGTTGGAAACCATCCTAGGCAGACAGGCAGGTCCCAGCCTTGAAAACAGTATGACTTTATTCTATCAAGTTACAAAGCCTGCTAGGAAAGGGGAACACTTTTTAATTTGATCCTACATTCTCTACTATTTCTCTATGCCAATTCATAGAAAGGTATGTGAATCCATCTTGCTTAATCTGACCTATCTCTCAGACTCCAAATAGTGAAATCATAGGCTCTGGTTTTCCAATGGCCTGGCTTTGAGTAATTACACAGAGACAAGAGTCTGAAGGAACTTTTCTCCCAGTATGGTCAGATCTCAATTTGGCACAGTGGCTAAGATCTGTTCTTCACTTTGCTCTTTTCTAAGGTTTTTCACAGTTTTCTTCTCTGATAATTCGATCTTTCATGGAACACTGCATCATGCATAATTGTAACAAACATTTATTAAACCCTTATCAGGTACATTATGCTAAGGCATTGTGGGCAATAAGCAATCTAGACAAGATTTGGTTCCTTCCCTCAAGAAACTCAAAAGTAGTATTTATTTAAAGCACTTAGAACTTAGAAATGGAACTAATGGTCTATTATCAAACAGTTCAGAATTTAATTATATCATTTCTCATTTTGGTTGATAAGTCATGTAGGTTTTATTGCTTTTCCATTCAATCATAAAAGGCGAGATGGAAAGGACTTGAGAGGCTATCTGCTCTAATCACCTCATTTTATAGATATGGAAACTGAGTCCCCAAGAAGTAGTGTCTAAGGTCACAAAGACAGTCAGCTGCAGGGCTGGTATTCAAATCCACTTTCTCAGAACTAGTAATCATTCTATTTTGCCAAATATTTTCATTTTCTAGATTACAAACTCTCTGAGAGCAGGGATTATATCAAATTTATCCCTTGATCCCTACATCCTTAATACTGTTTTGCATATAGCAGGTGTTCAAGAAATGCCTTTTGATTTACATGCATAGAATAAACTGGTCTTTGGGTCAGAATGTACAACTAACAAGTTATCAACAACATCAAGTCTCTACCCTTTATTATCAGATTCACAAATGGAACTAGATCTATTTCAGACATGGATGGTCCTCTGACCCCATGCGTTGTATAAATTTTTAAATACTCAAGCTTCTTCTACACATGAGTTACAGTATATAGATTTGTTTTCAAAGTTAGAGAATTTAGAAACTTTTTTCAAAATGGAAAAAACCCACCTCAGAATACTAGGAACTCTGTTTCCTTTTCTTCACAAGTGAGTGATTTTAATTTCCCTCTACCCACACCAAACTTCTGGTTTGATAGATCTAAGTACAGCTCTAAGATATTCAATCCTTACTTGTAAATTGAGTTTCCATTCATTAGATAACCCAGCTGTCTAGACCTACACATCATTCACACACTAACAGGCGGATGAAGGGAAAAAAAACTTACAGATAATGCTGTTACTTTAGATTCTTTACAATTCATCTGTACTAGGTAGTCAATCTCACACACCACTGAGTTCACCAAAATAAATGACTTGCAAGTTTGTGCCAGGCTAATACCACTCTAGGACTCTAGGTTAAGACAAAGGTGAACCTAGAAGACAGAATCACAGGCTGAACATACAGCTTCCCTGTTAATTGGTTTAGCTTCCTAGATAAATGCTTTCTTTTAGCACACTCAAGAGATTTCTTGTGAATAAGAGTTGGAAGAGGAAACAAGAGAATCTCTACTATTTGGGTTCTTAACTCAAATCTGAGAATTTGTATTTTAAAATATTTTGATAATTATATTTTAACATAATTGGCTTTCTTTTGTAATCCTATGTATTATATTTTTTATTTTAATGAGTCAGTCAATTAGCATTTACTATACTTCGAAATATATAGCACTATGCTATATAGCCACTCTGCTAAGCATTATTTTATGCACTTAGAAACATTATTCTGTGACAGAGTCCATAGGATTCATTAGAGTACTAAAGGTATTCAACAACAGCTACTCAGAAAAACAAAAAGTGTAATCTATTTTGTTGTTGTAGAAAAAAACCACATCTTTTCTGAGAAGAAAGTAGAAAAAAAGCAACCTAGCAAATGAAATTTCCTAAGAAGTAAGGCTATCCAAAAATGGAACAGACTCCTATTCATTAGTGCTTATTAGCAAAGGCTAGATGCATACTTGCTAGTCATGTTTCATTGGGGATTCTTTGTCAGATTCAGGTTGAACTAAATGGCCATTGATGTTCCTTCCTCTGTGAAGTTACTCCCATTCCCATAATTCAGCTGTCTTGTGACCATCTAGACTAGGCTGTTACACACACAATCAGCTCAAGTTTTCCCACTATGGTTGTTACCTCCAAACCTGCAACTTTTCTGAAGCCAAAAGTGTGACCTTTTAACATTAGTGAAATAGAATTTTAATGACAAAAAGGAAAAAAACCCAGTAACAGATTTTTAAAAACTGAAATTTGTTTTATTCTAATTACTCATCAGAACCAGAAAGAAAGACCTGATTTTTCATGAATCAAGGTGGGAAGGAGAAAGCAAAGAGATTCAATGAGCCAAGCTTTAGCTATAAAAATAAAATACCAATCTAGCATTAAATTTCTGCACCACTCTATGAGAAACTAAAAACCCAGACAGAAGCTTTTGTTTCCAGATAAAGGCACTTCTAGCCTCTGACTTAAAGGGGCCTTACCTGCACAGCTGAATTTACCTTTATGATTAGTGTAAAGGGATGAAGTACCTGGTGGCATGTAACCTTAGCTTCTACTTTCATTAAGTTAAACTGATATACCATGGGCTGATCTATTATGAAATAATAATTATCTCCACACTCTTGTCATTAGTCACTTAAGGAGACTTAAGTCCTTAAGTCTTAAAGAGGATGTACCCATTCTTAAGTTTTTCCAAATATTTGTATCCCATAATGACGTTAGAGGGCTAATCCAACTCCTTTACTCTCCAGATAAAGAAAACAAATCCCAGAGAAATTAAGGAAGATAATTAAAGGAGAATAAAATTTTCTTTTTTTTCCCTTTTGACTTTCTTCTGTATCTTGCAGTAAACTATCTAACTATTTATTAGTATCAGTCTACTGCTGATTATTAGTAGAATTTTTAGTTCATTGTCAAACTGTTAAATGTACTTATCCCTTAGCCAAATTTTAGCCACAATTCAAGGATGGAACATTAAGCTTATTGACATATATATATGATTCTATTTTTGACTTTATGAAATATCCTTAAGCTACTACATGAATTTCTGTTTGGAGCAAAAACTAAGTCTGGTCTCATTTTACTCAGTTAAACTTTTTTTGTCCAAGAGATCTAGAGGTGACCTAATCTTAATTTCCTATGGTATTCCCTCCAAAGGGCAATCATAAACCAACCCCCACCCTTACCTTCTCTTGTCCAGTACTTTTCCCATTTTCTTCTACAAATCTTTTATAGGAATGCCTCCCCACTATGCCAGGAGCCTTCCCCTGGGTTTTTAAAAATATTATATGGGTACTAGGACAACAGATGGCTGTGCATCTGTTGTTCCTTCCTTTAGCTAAAAGACTGACCTACCACCTGTTCTCCTTGTGGATCTCTTGAATGGTATCTTTTATAAAACTTTTTGAGCACATTATCATTGATAAAATGATAAAAAAAACTTTATTTATGTTCACTATATCTTTTAACATTTTTTTCCATGAGTCCAGTTATCATCTTCTTGCAAATGATTTGATGATCTGTATACTGAGATCTAAACTCTCTTCTGAGTTCCAGTTTCATATCATCAACTGACTATTGGCCATTTTGAACCAGATATCCAATAGGCATTTCTGCCTTGACACTTTCCAAGTGGAACTCAGTATCTTTCTTCTATTCTGAATTTCCCACTAACAGCTGAGGAAACCACCATCCTTTTAAGCAAAGAGGTTTGATATTTTGGAGTCTTTCTCTTCAACCTCGGACATTTACATCCATCATCAAATTTTGTCATTTCAATCTCCTTAGCATTTACTGCATGTCACCTCAACTCTATGGACACAGGAGAAACATGGTTTAATTCATGCCTTCATTGCATCTTGTTTAGACCTCAGCTTCTTAAACTCTGGCTCATTATGACCCACATGAAGGTGAGAGTTGCAAAATTATATGATAAATATATTTGAATTAAATGCTTATTTTATATGCTTATATATTTAGGGTCATGTAAAAATTTCTTGGGTGAAAAAGGCTCAAGTGGAAAAAATTTAAGAAGCCCAGATCTAGCTTATCACTATGATTCCTAATTGGTCCCTTTTCCTCAGTTCTCTCTCTACTCCAAACCAGCCTCCAGATAGCTATCAAGGTGTATACTATGACTATGTTATTCCTATACTGCCCCCAAGTCAAAGAATTCCAGCAGCCCCTTATAATCCAATATAAGCTCCTCTGTTTGTCACTAAAAGCTCTTTTTAAATCTGCTTCCTTCCTACCTTTCCAGTCTTCTTACATATTATTTTCATGCACATATTCTATGGTCCTTCCATACTGAATGACTTGCTTTCCTTATATATGATGTTCTTTCTCTTGTCTCCATTATTCTCCAATGCACTCCAGGTTTCACCTCGGCTTCTGAGAATCCTTACCTTCTTCTGCCTGATACCTTTTTTCTGAATCCCTCAACGTGAGACCCCAATGACAAAGCTATCTTGAATTCATTTTATACATATCACATATAAGTATGGGATACATATGTGCCATTGAGACAGGGGCTATTTCGTTTTTGTCTTTGCACTTTATGGACACTTCATGGATGTTTCTCAAAAGGAATTTAAAAGGTTACCTGGTACATCAATTCTTAAAGAACGATCTAGGGATTTCACATTAGGGTGTCCACAAGGTCAAAATAATAATAATTTTCATAATAATTCTGTCACTTAATATGTCAATGTATGAATATCGATGGCTATAACACATAAACAAAAGCTCTTGGGGGGAGTCCTCAATAATTTTTTTGAGTATAAAAGAATCCTAAGATTAAAAAATTTGAGAACCAGTGATCTAGTCCAATCATACTATGATATATGGTAGAAAAAACAGTCAATATTTACTAAGTACATACTATGTATTAAGCACTGTCCTTAGCTCTGGAGATAACAAAAAGAGGTTCTGCTTTCAAGGGGCTTACATTCTAATTTTGAGACAACACGCAAACAAAAATATACAAAGCAAACCCATAGCCAGGATAGATTGAAGATAATTAATAGAGGGAAAGCATTGGATCTAAGAGAGGTTGGGGAAGACTTCCTATAGGAAGTAGAATTTTAGATGAGACTTAAAGGAAGCTAAGAAAGTCAGTATTTGGAGAGGAGGAGGAAAAGCATTCTTGGTACTGGGGAAGGGTGTGGGATGATGAGAGACACTAGAATCAGAGGACCAGGGTTCTAATCCTTCCTCCTGATGAGTACTGCCTGTGTGATCTTAAAACATGTCATGGGTCATGGTTTCTTGTATGTGAATGTGTGTGTATTTTTCATGGTTTCTTTATATTTAAAATGAAGAGTTACATTGAATGTCCCCACTCTAATCCCAATCCCTTCTTGCTCTAAATCTATAACCCCTAATTTTACAGACAAAGAAACTGAGTCCTAGAGAGATTAAACAACTTTCATAATGTGACAAAGATATAGTATTAGATCCTAAATCCCGAGTCCAGAGGTAATGCCCATTTCATTTATGTCACACTATTTGGATCCTCTTTAGGATCCATCCATGATTCTGCAAAACTCCATCTATTTCCACATACTCTACAATTTTAAATTCAGATTCATAGGATGTTGAAACTGGAAAAAATCTTTAAGATCATCTAACCCAATTCTGATTTTAACATAGGTATAAACTGAGATCTAGAGAAGTTATATAATCTCCCTCCTAATATTCCTTTTTTTCCAGAAATGAGTTATCTGAGACTTAAAGAGTTAGCTAAGTGGCGTAGTGGATACTGAAGTCATGAGGACTTGAGTTCAAATATCACTTCAGATACTTCCTAGTTGTGTGACCCTAGACAAGTCACTTAACCCTGTTTGCTTCAATTTCTTCAGAGAAGGAAATGACAAACCACTACAATATCTTTGCCAAGAAAACCCCAAATGGGGTTACAAAGATTCACATAAGACTAAGTAACATATCTATATGGTAAAAGGGGGTCAAGATAAAAAAAAAAAATGAATGAAACTGAAAGGGCCCTGGTCAAGAAAAATCCTTGAGACGATATCCTGGAAATTTCCTCTGAAACTTAGGATTCCTTGCAATTTTCCTATAACATTCTTAATCCAAACAAAAATCAAAACATTTCCCTGATAAGTTATTTCAACATATAATATAAAGAGAAAGTAAAGAGCTGAATTTACTTAATGTGTATATAATCAGTCAAGCAAATTAGGAACATAAACTCAATGACTTTAAGAAGAAAAAATCAAGCTGTGGGAAAACCGAGTTAAATGGGTAATTAACTACACAGGATGGGGGAAAGGACTTTTTCACAAATAATCCCCAATCACAGACAACTGAAAACATTAGGAAATGTATTAATGAAATCACAGCATCACAGAATTTTGGTGTCAGCAAGGATACTGGAAGCCATTTCATCCAACTCATATTTTAAAAAGAATTTTCCTTTATAACACACCTGGCAGGCTGTCATCTAGGCTCTGCCTAAAGATTTCCAGTAAGAAGGATCCTCCAAATAGCTTCCATCAGACTTAAATGGATCTCTTGAGAACTTTATTGCATTCTGGTCTTCCTACTATGACCAAGAAGAACAAATCTTAAACTTTCTTCCAAATGATAACCCTTCAAATTCTTGAAACCATATTCCTATTTCCCCTACAAGTTAGTCACTCAGAAAGTGCCAGGCAATGTACTAAGGTATGGAGATACTAAGAAAAGCAAACAACAGTCCCTATCCTCAAGGAGTGTGCATTCTAACCGGAGACAACACAGAAGTAACTAAGTACAGAGAAGATAAATACCAAGTAGACAAAGATGCTCTGAAAGGGGTGGGTATTAGCAGGTGGGAGGACCGGGAAAGGTCTATTGCAGAAGATAGGATTTGAATTGAGCTTGAAGGAAGGCAGGAAAATAGAGAGACTGAGATGAGGAGGCAGGGCATTCTAGTCAGTGCTAAGTCATAAAGACTGAAGAGAATTATGTGTTTGAGGAACTCTTAAGTAAGCCAGTATAGCTAACTTGGTGTTAGGAGAGGAGTAAAGGGGGAAAATGTTGGAAAAGAAGAAAGGCATCATTTTATAAAGAGATTTAAATTAAAAATTTGAAATTAGAGTCTTCAATTATTGGCTGTAAAATTCATAAATACACATGTATGTGTGTATATGTGTGTACATATGCATAAATACATCTACATAGGTATACACAGGTATATATTTGTGTTGCCTTTGTGAGAATATGATCTATTTTCTGATTAGACTGTAGACTTTTTTAGGGTAGGAAGCTTGGCCAATACTTCCTTCAATTTCCCTACATTGTCTAGCACTGGTGCTTAATTCCACCAATACTTAACTATCTGAATGATAAAACCCACATAAGATTGTTCCCATCTTAGTGAAGAATGGAACCATCTGCAAGCCAATTTTAGAGAAAGGGGAAAAGACTGGAAATGTTTTAAATATTTATTGTCAGAAAAGCTGGCCAACTGAAGGAAACCTATGATACAATGACAATTCCCTCTTCTCTATCCTCTTAAGAAATGGAAAGCTAAAATCAAGGTTTATGAACATGTGAAAGATGGCTAAGAAAGATTTGCTAGGGCTTCACAGGACACACATGTGCAAATGTGTGACTTCAGAATATTCCCAAGAAACTGCAAAATGGTTGTTTTGAACTGATGTTCAAACTGATGATATAAATACAATTCTTAAACCAAATCTCCAAGGCTTCATATTTCTGAAAATTTGCAGTAAGACATTAGTACCTGCTCTTAATATAGTCCTATTATTTCCAGGAATCCTCATCCCTAAAATTATTGCAACCCACTTTTATGAATAAGAAAATTTTGCGGTTTCTTTGTGTGATACCCCTTTCAGTATTTTACAGAATTCTAGAGATGATTCTAATAATCTTCCATGCACTAAACAGTGGGGAAGATGAATAATCTAAATTAGAAATGGTTCATGGCTTTAAGGATAATGACAAGCAGACATGGGAATGGAGTCAAGACACTGGTACACTGAGAAATTATAATCAGGAAAACCCAAGTTCAAATCTCATTTCAGATACTTACTAGCTGTTTAAACCTGAGAAATTCATAAATTGCTTTGTGACTTGGTTTCTTGATCTGTAAAATGAGGTTGCTAAACTGGAAGACCTCTTAGGTTCCTAACAATTTTAAAATCTACAATTCTAGTATGATTTAGCATGTAGAATAAAATCCTATGACATCAAGTGAAAGAGAAATAACTTCCAGCTTGGGAAATTAGGAAAGGCTATAAAGAATAGAGGGCATTTGAACTGGACCTTGAAAGAAAAATAAAATGTCAACAGGTAATACTCATGCAATTTTATTAACCCGTTTAATCAATCAATAAATCAATCATCATTTATTAAGTACTTCTTGGGGAAACAAAGTCAAAAAAAGAAAGAAAAGAAAGAATTCTTGCTATTAAAAATCATTTAGCTGTTACCTTAACCTCCTATGAAGGATCCAAGAAGAAAAGAAAGGGTAGTCCCAAATCCTCATTTTCTTCCCTAAAACAAAGCCCCATTTCCTTTGAGCTTTTAACTAACCCAACTTGTTTTCATTGCATCATAAAATGCCTTAGAGAACATCAATTATGGTCCAAAAATATTTTTCAAAGTTAATTAGCAGAAACTATAATTACTAATGGGGCAATGTCTTTTTTATGCTACATTTTGCATATTTTCAGTAACCTAAAAGCATCTTTAAACATGAAGAACTTCTGAGCTAGCCAATTAAATTTCCCAATAATCTTAAAAGAAAATCTTGTGAAGGAGCTGACTACCCTTCCAGGATTTATCAATCACTGACTCTTACAACCAAAACCGTCTTTTTCTTTTGTTTTCCTTTCTTTCCCCAACATACTTCCACATTAGTCATGTTGTGTAAAAAGAAACAGAACAAAAGGGGAAAGGGATGAAAAACAAAAAACAAAATGAAAATAGCATGATTTGATCTGCATTTCAGACTCCATAGTTCTTTCTCTAGATGCGGATAGTATTCTCCATGATGAGTCTTTTAGAAATGTTTTAGATCATTTTATTGCTGAGAAGAGCTAAGTGAGTCACATATGGTCATCATACCATGTTGCTGTTACTGTATATAATGTACTCCTGGTTCTGCTTATTTTACTCAGTATAAGTTCATATAAGTCTTTCCAAGTTTTTCTGAAACCCTCTTGCTTATCATCTTTTATAACACAATTATATTCATATCCCACAACTTGTTCAGCCATTCTCTCAATTTCCAATTCTTTGTCTCCACAAATAGCCACTATAATTATTTTTGTACATATAAGTCTTTTCCCCCTTTTTTATGGTATCTTTGGGCTAAAGACTTAGACGTGGTATTGATGGATTATGCACTGTTTGATTGCCCTTTGAGCATAGTTTCAAATTGCTTTACAGAATGGTTGGATCAGTTCACAATACCAACAATACATTAGTGTCTCAGTTCTCCTACATCTTCTCTACCATGTATCATTTCCCTTTTCTATTATATTAGCCAATCTGATAGAAGTGAGGTGGTACCTCAAAGTTACAAAATCATCTTTTTCACAGAAAGCTCTTTACTGGAAAAAGATAAACTACTTGTTTTTCTGACTTTAGTCCAATGTTGGTCTGCCTATTGATTCTAATATGAAGCAATAACACATGTGCCCCAGCAAGATCTCTGTTGGGCTGTTCTATTTTTCTGTGACTCTCATTTAGTCCAATTGTGTCATTCGAATGCAGTGACCTATTGGTCAATTATATTGAACCAAAGTCATCTGTTACTATCTCTCTGTAATGTGGAATCTTACAATAACCAACAGTCATGATCACATCCTGTCAATATATATTCACATCCACTAATTGTTTAATTCACAGAAATACAATACTACAAAATCCTTTGATCTAAAATTTGAGTCTCATTATCAGAAGAACACTTCATGGAATAAAATGATCTGTAGCAAATCTGGATTTATCATTCCCATTCCTAATTTGTGCTAATTTTGTAACTCAGAATTTAACCTACAAAATTATGAAATCAACTAATCAGAAACAATGTTTCCTGCATGGAAATTGTTTCCTGGCAGATGCTTAAAACACTCATTCTTCATGACATTCAAAAGAAGGCTAATCTGACTAATTCTTAGTTGGATCTAGAATCTGGATCTGGAGAAAGAAGGAAAATAATTTCTATCTTGGGCTGAATTTAGTGGCAGCATTTTAGCAAGGTTCCAAAGTGGGGAGTCAATATGAAGAAATGTATATTAAAACAATGCTTGGGACTTTGAACGGGATTGTTTTGGATATGTATGACACACAAAGGGAAAATGTTCATTATTTACAGATGTGTACAAAGTTGTGCTCTCTTCCTTTTTTGGTATATCAAATGGAGGGAAACATGAAGTTTGTAACTCATGTCATTACCAGCACACTGCAACTCTCTTGCCTACCAAAGGATATTCTGATATTTATTTTGTACACATGACTAGATGAGAGAAAGAGACAGACAGAGAGAGAGAGAGAGAGAGAGAGAGAGAAATTTTGCTCTTAAGCTGAATCTCAGTTGGAATGTATTAATGCGCTCCCACTGATTGTCTCCCACTGGAAGAACCAGACTGTATTTATAGGTATAGTTTAAAAAAATGAAGACATGGGTTTGTGACTTTAAAATTCCTTATTGTTTTGATTTCTTTCTGTTTCTTAATTTGTTTTTGATTCAAAAGTGTTTTGTCATTGTTATTATTGTTTATTCTGAACCTTTGCTTTCATCAAAACAGAGACCAAAAAAGTTCCTTCTACTAATGTTGCTATTGTTGTTCAGTCATTTCCAAGGCTTCATTTGGAATTTTCCTGGCAAAGATACTAGAGTGGTTTTTTTTTTTTTAATCATTTCCTTTTTCATCACATTTTCCAGGTGAGATCACAATAAACAGAGTTAAGTGAAGTGACTTGCCTAGGATCACGTAGCCAAAAAGTACCTAAGGCCTAATTTGAATTCAGGAAGAAAAGTATTTTTGCCTCCAATATCTACTTCCAATAGTCTATGCACTAGCTTCCCCCTTTTACTAATATTTTGCTGATTCTCTGAAGATCTTAGTTTTAGAGAATTACTGGAGGCACCCTGAGAAATTAAGTGACTTGTCCAGTGTCATATAGTTAATACCTCAAACAGGAAGAGCTTGAACCTAGATCTTCAAGGACATTTCTGTAACCAGCTGCAAGATGTTACCTTTCTTTCAAAGGCATTTTGCACCCCCCCATAAAGAGGGGACTTCAAGTTTACCAGGAAAGATTTCTTAATCTTAGAGTCAGTGCTTTAGCCAAAGGGCATTTCTAAATACGTTTTACCTAAAAAAATAATTTTAGCTCCTAAGATCTAGCAATGCATATTTTTGTATGAATATGACTGTTATCATATTTACATTAACAATGTATAATAGTGGATGGTGCTATATGAATGACAGGAGAATGGAAAATGAGTAAGACTGTAGGTTGTTAATGGATTCTACCTAAGCAGTCTCATATCATCCAGTGCCTGGAACCATTTTGCCATATTTCATGCATAGAGATGGAACCTGCAACTTAGCATGTATTGCAATAGCCTGGCTAAATTAAACTCTACTTGAATACCAATAAATACATAGTTTCTCTAGAGCTGGTCCAATGAGGAAAATGTTATGTAGAGGACTAGTAAAGCTGATAGAAAGGATTCTTGTCTATTTTAAAACATACCAGCTATGCAGAGGGCTCAAATCCTATTAATCATAGTCCATGAGAGCCAGGGATCAGCTTCCAAGTATCAACTCTACGGGTAAAGCCTCTGAGAGAGGAGGATTTTCCACTCTGGTGATACAATACCTTGCCTCTCAATCTCCCAGTAGCAGTTGCCATTAAGACTGAGCTTTACCACTTCAAAAATGGCCTTTAGTGAAAGTATAGGTCAAGAGGAAAACTTCTAAGTTCTACTATCTTTTATACCTCTGATAGCATTTCTTCTTCCTTCTTCCAATCCTTAATGGTGATACTTCCCTTTCTTTCAAGGCTTCAAATCTTGTTGTTGTTGTTTTTTTTTGTTGTTGTTGTTGTTGTTTTTGTTTTTTTTTCCTCTCCTTGATCACTATTTCAGGAAGAGTCTTGGCCAGCAGATGAGCCAACTGAAACCTATTAAAGGACTTGCACAGTTACGCAGATTCAAACACAGATCTAGCTCCAAATTCAATTTTCTCTCTACTATACTAATTCCTAATCATGTTATCAACATAGAAAAAAATTCTTAATGTCTCATTACCTAAAAAATAAAAGTACAAACTTCTTAGTCTAGTATTCAAACTCCATCTCAGTTTCTTAGTCATTTCCCACAACTCTGAAAATGACCTGTGCTTTTCTACCTTTGCAATTTTGTTCAAATCACTCCCTTTTCCTGGAAAGGACAGTTCCTATCTAACCTTCAAAACAGTTCATAGGTCACTTGTTCCAAGAAGATTCATCACAGTGTAACAGACAGAACACTGAACATCAAGTCAATAAGACCTGGCTATGAATCCTATATCAGTCACCCACTTGATATTGTGAGCCTAAGAAAAGTCAGGAAGCTAAGAGACAGAGATGGAAATGCACAGAGCATTAAGTATGGGAAACAACCATTACAAAGGAATAAAGATGGAAGGAACAAAATAAGCCAAATGGCCAAAATTCTGCAAAACTCCAAGGAGGCCAGTGTAGCTGGATCATAGAATTTGTGTGTGAGGTTGGAGGTAGAGAAAGGTGTAAGAAGGCTGGGAAATGTAGGAAGGCGGGACCAAATAAGATAATATATTTTCTAATCCTTAAAGAAATATATATATATATATATATATGTATATATCTTAGAATTCCTGAATTCGATCTCAAAGGAAACTTAAAAAGTTAAATCAAACCCCCTCATTTGACAGTTGAGGAAATTGAGGCTTAAAGGCCAAATTTATTTTAAGAAACATTATTAAAATTCTAGTCTTTCTAGCTCCAAGTCTACTGAGCCCACTAACTAGCTATCATTTGCACCCAGCCAGAAATAAGTGGAATAATAATAGATAGCATACCAGGGCTGGGGTCAGAGGACTCATCTTCTTGAGGGAGAAAAATTTAAAACATGAAGTTTTACAAAAATGAATGGGGAAAGCTATCTTTACATGTGTTTGGAAAAAGGAAATACTGTTTTAAAAAATTGAGCTCTTGCTTAAGTTGCATCAACTGTGAATAAATGGGATTTTGCCTAGAGGTTTGTAATGGGTCATCCCATTTGGCATTTTATTTATTTCTCATTGACAACACAATTTTTCCCCCACTGTTTATGAAAGGAAAACAGAATTGTAAGCATACAAAGTACTTCATACTTGGCCAAATGCTTCAAAATAATTTTTGTTTAGAGACAGATAAGAGCAGCACTGAAGAGAATCTAATTCCACTTTATCCCTTCATCTTGGACCACGAGGACAAGAAGTCTAGGAAAATGGATATTTAATTGCAACATTCTGGTTTCTAAAATTCCCCAGGTCTAATTACCCATCTCATTAGCTATTTTTTGCTTCTCAGTTATTTTAAAGCAAGAAGGCGACTTTCTGTGACAGTCTGAAGGATGGCCAGACCAAGAGATTGCCAACCTGAAGGTTAACAAGCTCTTTTTTGGTTTTACTCCCTGCTCTTACCTGTGCCTAGAACACCGTGACTCTGAAACACTCATTCCCTACGGTGAACAGTCACTCACCAGTTCTTCAATTAAAATCTCTGGATTTTTGTACCAATTCTATTACACTTATCTCTCTGAGTAGAAGGAAACATTATCTTGTTGTAATAGTAACTGCTTGTTCTGCCCCTTGGAGCTGGTTTCTGTGTTTGCTGATTACAGAAAAGGCTTTGGTTTAATGACATATATTGAAGACCTGATTTAGAAGGACTTTAAAACATGATGAATGAAGCTGGCATCTGTTCCCTTTCCCTACAGGAATGGGCTGATCATCATGAATCAAGCAAGAGCAATAACAAATAACTAATGGAAGGATTTTCACTAGGGCAATAGAGAAAGGGATACACGTAGGACTTGTGCCTGGAATATAGTAGGTGCTTAACAAATGTTTATTGACTAACCTGTGATTTCAATGATCCAGGGGACTCACAGATGAGAAAACTCTCTCTACTAGTGCAAGTCACACCTTTTCTGTAACATATAGTTTTACTCTACTCACTCCCTTCATTCCTCCTAATCCTTTGTGATTTTTCTTGAGGTCTTGGTATAAATAAATCCCTCACAAAGGATCCACTCAACGAACTGAAGGCCTTTTTCTGGGTCTTTTAAATATCTAAAGGGTATCAATATAATTAATATCTACAATTAAATTAAAAATAAAATTCTGAACTAAAGTCTTTTTTAAAGATGACGCTAAGTCATCATTGTATCTGACGCCAAAAGGATTATTCACATTCTATATATATCTACTGGAGAAGAAAGGGAAAAGCCCTAAACTTTGCTCAAAATCTATTGCGCTGGGCCCTGTATTTCTCTTTGTAGATTGTGGTATGGCTTGATAAAAGTTATGTCTGTGTCTATGTGTATGTGGTTTTAAGGATAAAAAGTAAAGAAAAATAATTTAAAATAAAATTACTTGGCAAGAAACTGGAAATTAAGGAGCTGCCCATCAATTGGAAAATGGTTGAATAAGTTATGGTACACAAATATTCCGGAATATTATTGTTCTAAGAAATGATTGGCAGGATGATTTCAGAGAGATCTGGAGAGATTTACATGAACTGATGCTAAGTGAAGTGAGTAAACCAGGAGATCCTTGTACAAGGTAACAAGATTAAACTATGACCAATTCTGATGGTCATGGCTCTTTTCAACAGTGAGGTAATTCAGGCCAGTTCCAAAATCTTGTTATGAAGAGAGCCATCTGAACCCAGAGAGAGGACTGTGGGGACTGAGTGAGGATTACAACATAGTATTTTCACTTTTTTGGTTATTGTTTACTTGCACTTTATTTTCTTTCTTGTTTTTTCCCTTTTTGATCTAATTTTTCTTGTGCACCATGATAATTGTGGAAACATATACAGAAGAACTGCACATGTTTAACATATTGGATTACTTGCCATCTATAGGTGGGGAGAAGGAAAGGAAAAAAATTGGAGCATAAGGTTTTGCAAAGATGAATGTTGAAAATTATCTATGCACATGTTTTGAAAATAAACATCTTTAATAAAAAAAAATCAAACTACTTTCCTAACATGGAAGCTAATAGACACAGAAGTAAATTACAAAATCCAACCTAGATTTATATAAACATTCATTCATTCATCTGTATAAGCATAAAGCTGCATGACAATAACAGTTACTCAAAGCTCTCTGTGTATATCAGGAGAGAAAATCAAAATTTGACTGTTTTAGCACAAAAGTACAGGATGTCAGTACCAGAATCTCCAATCTCCAAGCAAACTCATTTATGCAAATCACCTGCTGTGAAGAGATGGAACACATATTAATGAGAGCTTTATCTAATGGGAACCACCATTCTTTCTTCAATTCAGTTAACATGGATTAGTACTTACTGGAGGACAAAGAATTCTTCTGGCACAAAGAATATGAAGATAGGATGTGAAATTAGCTTGCCTTCAGGGAGCTTACAGGAAGAGGAAATAGAGTGATAGACAAAGGAGAATGTGGGAGGGCAAAGAAGAGTTATAAAAAGGATTATTAAAAAATGTGAGTTAGGAGAAAGATGACATTCTTTTGATTGGGATAGGAAAGATTCACCTAAGTGAAATTCTGAACAAGGGAAGAGAGGCTGGTGGGAATCGAGAGAAGGATCCATTCCAGAAGATGGTATGAGTAAAAGGAAGGGGATAAGACAGAATTAGATTTCCAATGGGAAACAGTATTCCAGTGGAATAGATGACTGAGTCTCTGAAAAATAGTATGAGCCAAACCTGAAAAAAATAGGTTGGAGGCATATGGTAGAGGGTTTCAAATGTCTGAATTGGAAATTTATACTTTTATATAATATACAATGGGAATGAGTGAAAATTTTTAAGTATAGGGTGTTATGGAAGATTACTTGATCAGAGGTTTGAAAGATGGATTTTGGAAAAAGTGATGTATTTAAAGGTTTTTTTCTTGTTAAATTTTTAGTAGAATGCAATTTGGACACAATTGTGAATACATCTTTCTACAAGTATGTATTTCATTCCTATGATGAGGAGCAGGGAAAACTCTAATTAAAGGGAAGTACTCATATATCTGGGGAAACAACATGGACAAGACCAAATGGTAAAAAGTTGAAGACCCACTTTTAAAAATATATATTTAAAATACTCCATTACATAAACACTATTTTCTATAACTTTCTGCATGAGAAAATAATTAAAAGCTTCATTTGCATTAGTGCACGTGTATACACACACACAACATACACACACACAAACAATCTCACTCGGTGTAGCTATTTTTGCTCTTAACTGCAGTTGTCTTATGTTAATTTACTAGTGACAATTAAAATACCTCAGATGGAAAATATACGATCATAATTGCATTTATTTGGGGGATGTTTGGAGTATTAAGAAATGAAATTCTTGAAGAAAATACATTCAGAAGTCTCAAGAAAATTTTTATTAGGTGTTCGGATAAAAGAGATATACTATAGCCTTGGTAGTCCTGGACACCTAAGAATAACAGTGCCACACATTTCTTTTATTTGATGAGCATACTGCCTGAACTCTTAATTCCTCCCTATCTTCAACTTCTTTCCAAATGTCCACTATGTCTATGCTGGACAATCAAAGATAAAGTTCACTTGAAAAACAAACATCATTTAGTCCTTTTATGCCTTCAGATTCCTTTTTACCTTTTTATGTTTCACTTACTAGTCTAACTTTATCAGTTGGAGAGCAGGAGTCATATTGAAACTGAAACTGCTAATAGAAACCCTGATAGCTACATATACACACATGCATATGTACATTAGTTATATTAGATATATTTAAAGATATGCATATACATAAAAGAGAAGAGGAGTACAAGAGAGGAAAGTTATAGGACTGATATTCTGGTATGACCACCAAGTCCTAGAAATTTATGTTTCCCCAACACCTACTGTGGTATTCACTTTGTGTGCCTAATTTTCTTTAGTGTGGAAAGTGGGGGCTGGAGATAAGGGGAGAGGAGGATGACACTCCAGGCTACTGTTAGATTTTACATATAAACTTGAGTGAAATATGAAATTTCCCCTTTACTATTACCACAGTGCATGTACTTCAGTATAAATTAGCTCTAATCTAGAGTTCTGTGGCACCTTCTAATTGAGCTACCTCCTTGTAGAATCTTCCCTCTGCAATCTATCCACTGCTGCCTGAGTAGTAGTCCTAGCCTGCAACTCTGATGAGATTTTCCTCAGAACCTTTCAGTGACTCCCCATTGCCTGCTTAATATAATGGGTTAGATTTTGGCACTAGATTTTTTATTTCAAGGGTATAGTGAACTCTAGGGTAAAGAACCTTCCTCTCCCAGTGCAGATCAGCATCTCCTCTGAAATATATAATCTCTAGACTCAATATGGCTCTAACCCAAGGGCTAGTCTTTTGTGTATGTATGTGTCACGAACCCTTGATAATCTGGTAAAGCCTAAGGACTTCTTCTTAGAATGTTATTAAAAGCATAAAATAGAGTTATGAAGGAATCCAATTATATTGAAATAAACTTATCAAAAAAATTTTAAACAAGTTCAAAGATCCCAGATTAACAAATACCTAATAAAACTTTACAGACTTAGTTCGCACTACCTTCTATACTCCTATTCCAGCTACTATACTCCAAATTCTAGTTAAAATTTTAAACTCTTTTATCCAGCAGTCCTATCACACCTGCAGGCTTAAAACATCCTCATCCTTATCCCATAGCCTCTGTATTAGCTATCTGTGTAGATATTTTTTTCCCTAATTATAGCATTAAAAAACCTTAAATTGAGGGTTTTGTGTGATGATGTATCTTTATATCCTCTGTACTGAGCACATGACATGCATCATGCCTTACACACTTAACAAATATTTATTTAAACTGAATCAGCTGGCATCCAATGACTTCTTAACAAACAGCTCTTCTTATGATAGGGGGAAAAAACTCATTTGGGTTTTGCAAAATGCAAAAAGAAGAAAAAAAAAAAGATGTGACCATAGAAGGTCATTTTCAATTATTCTCTAACTTCCAACTGGGCACACCTGCTTTGCTTAATGCTCTGGAATGAAGAAGTGCTTCCGATTCTCTCTTCTCTCTGCTTATCTTAACTTACTCCATAGAAAAGAAAACTACTCACTCTTGTCTGTCCTGTTCTGAAGGCTGGACATTGTAGCTGAAAGACTGAAGCTGCCCGGGTAACCTCTCTGGCATGCATCCCAATAACTCCTCACCTAATAGTCCTCCCTCTGCCTCAGTGCCCTGGACCACTGGTGATTAGGACAATCCCCTCAAGTGGTCAAATTGCAGGGCAGGCCCCATGGAAACCCATTTGGAACTGTTCATGCTCATACCAAAGAATGATGTTTTTAATACAGATTGTTCTTTTAAAAATCCTTACAAAAGCAGCTGTAATCAATCGTAAGATTGGGGAATGGGGAGGCGTTCTCTGTAAAAATCTGCTATTTGGTAAGAGTTGATACTGATTCTCTTCCTTTTCATGCTTTTTAAGAAAACAATCCCATGGTTAACAACACATAATCAATTTCCCTGTATTCTAAGAAAACAATTCCACGGTAACAACACATAATCAATTTCCCTGTATTCTAACATGAAACAAAATCTAAATTAACATACACATTTTTAAATTAAATAAAGCCACAAAAGATATAAGAAACCTATTTGTTATACAATCTTGCAGACACAAGAGAACTGTTTTTTAAAAGAAAGTCCATTGAACAAATTTGGTAATTATTAAACACAAATTAAACCTTAGCAACTGTTGTAAAAGTTGTTTAACAGGTGCCACAGGCTTGATGAGTGAGGGGAAATCCATCTTCATTTGAGATCTGGCATTCCTAATTCCTAATTTGCAATATAATGAACTATTTTTTTTTTTCAGTTCCTATTCTCTGAGAAAACTATCAATTCTATGTCGATGCCTATAGGCAGTCATGGTTCTAAAGTGCTGACATCTCGCCTGAACTTTCAGATTCCAGAATATTTTAAGTCTTTCCTATCTTTAGCTTCTATACACTAAGAACTGACATTTAGAACCATGACCCAAAGGCTCAACATCAAATCTCTTCTCTCACTGGAACTTCTAAGAAATTAAAGCATTTCAAAAAGTACAAATCGGCATTTAAGGTTAGATTTAAAGACTTCAAATCATCCTGGTTTTTGGGTTTTAAAACATATCCTCCCCATCATCAACAGGCAAATTCAAAATAAACATTAGGGAGAAAAGAGTCGAATTTGTATATATTATCTCTGTTTCTTTTGAGGAAAAATTAAAGGTATAGATTAAGATCAGCCGCAACCTACAAATATTACCTTTTATACTATATTTGAACATGTGGCATCTGCCATATAAAAGAAATGAGACCTAATAAAATCCATCCAGAGTGCTGGCAGGATTGCAAAGGACTATAAAAACTTAATAGCATTTGCTTTTCCTTCAAACAAGAAGAAAATTGAATTTCAAGGGGTATAGTCACAACTTCTGTTGTAAATATTTGACATTCATTCATGTCTCACATTCCCGGCGTTCATCTACCAAAGCAGGAATTGGTTGATGGGAAGTACAATTTACAAATTCGTCAGTTACTTTTTAGTCTTAGCCTTAAAAATTCCTCTGCCTCACCCACACCAAAACCCAATCAGAAAACAGCCTTTCTTTTTACCAACTCTATGAGCAAGGCTCCTGCATTCTGGACAACTAATCAACTCTATCTGGTCAAGCAAATGAAGCTTTTTCATTGAGGATTTCCAAACGTTACTGACCTGTACAATCTCAGTCTTGGTAAGTCATTTTAAGCCACTGCTGCAAGCAAGAATCTTTTTATGCTGGGTTTCAGCTAGTCCACTGTAAAAGTCTCTATAGCACAAAACAGCTGAATCCAGAGAATGCTAGGTTAACTCATTTTGAGGGGCTAACCATTTTTAGTCCTGTTCTTATATATTTTTAAATGTTTTACAGATCACAGAGAGACTGTTGATGGGAGTCTGGCTAAACATCAAAGCTATCTATCTCTTGAAGAAGCTCTAGTGCCAAATGTTCTCTTTCAACATTTAAAAAAAAATGCACATTAAAAGCAGAACTCATATGCCCAACAGCATATTGCTTTCTCCATCATAACAGCCTCTCATCACTTTTTATCTTATAAGGGTTCTCTCAATTGTAAATAAATGTAGATCTTAAGATCATCTTATCAAAAGATTTGTATTCTCCAGAATACAATCCCAAATGACATTAAGTCCCATTAATCACAAAGAAGAAAAGTTTGGTAGTTTTCTTTGACCCTGACCACATATACTTCCACAGCTCAAGACAAGATTAGTTTTGGGAGAACCAGCATATGGAAGTTCCTAAGGTCACCTGGAAACCTCACCACCATCACTTTACTGTTCAAACTCAAATATATGGAAAAAAATGAACTATGGACTATGATCGAGCCATAAGAGAAATAATGGATGTAAAAGATGTATGAACTGATGCTCAAGGCTCAAGGCATCAGAACCCTAAAACTCTATATTCAGGGAAGATTTGAAAAAACATATTTCCCTCATACTTTCTCCTTCATTATAAAAGTACAATTATTGCATAACATTATCAGATAAAATTTATTGATTAATTGTATTGAACCATTCCCTCCACCTCTATCTTTTATTCCACTCTTTTAATCTTTGTTACAAGGGATTGTTCGTGGATGAGAGAAATGGGATGAACACATTATATCCCAGGATAATAGATTTAAAAATGAAAGAGACTACAGAGATCACCTATTCCAACTTTTTATGTAGAGATAAAGTTAAGGAGTTCAACTAAATGGTGTCTAAGTTCCCTTCCAGTACTAAAAGGAAAAAAGAATCGAGAAATTAAGTAATAGCCAGGGTCGCACAGCTAATAGGTGACTAAAGCAGGATCTGAATTCAGGTCTTCTTGACTTCAAGTCTAGCACTTTGTGCTACTCTATAAAAGTAAAATGTTTCAATAAAAATATTGTTTTAAATTTTTCCCAAAAATAATATATAATAATATAGTAATCAGATCATAGCATGCTAGGGGCCACACAATTGAACCTGCATCTGAAAAATGAATTTTGTCTATAGCAATGTCAGTAAATGTTCTTCTAATTATTGTTCAAAGATGCTACTTCAACTCCTTATAGAGGTGATGGATTTAATATGAAGAGACAGATATTTTTAAATATGGCCAACAGGGGGAATGTGTTTTGTTTGATAATACATGGTTGTTACAAGGGTTCGTTTTTGTTTTTATGGGAAGAAGGGGTGTGAGAATAGAAAATAAATGCTTGTTCATTAAATTTCTGAAATTAAAAAAAACTGCTTAAAAATAAATTGTTCTTTAAATGGTTCCCACAAAAGATTTTTAGTAACTGAAAATTCATTACTTACCAGAACAACCAAGATTATTTTGGGGGGATTGTTCTGATTGTTAGAATTATTTTTTTATTTTTTGGAGCTGAAAACTACTTGCATGCAATTTCCATGGAATGGTTCTTGTTATGGTTTCCTTCTTCAAAAAAAAAAGTCAATCAAAAATATCAATATTACTATCAATCAATCAATTAGTTTTAAGACCTTTGACATTTTCTTTCAAGGTCAATGAGCTCTAACAAAGCTTTGTTAATAACAGAATTGCTAAGAATTGTGCTACATACCAGGTAAGATACATAAGATCTCAATGTACCCCTCAGAAAGCTTATAATCTTTTCTACCAGGCTAACTTGCTTCAATCATATCACATATGACATAATGAATTCCCTTACAATCCAGGTCATCTTGTCTTAAAAGCACATTGTAAAATATGACCCCCAGAACTAGACCCAGTAGTCAGAATGTGTCCAACAAAGCAAATAACAGTGAGATTTCTGTCTTCCATGTTCTGAATAATATTCTTATCATATTAGGCAGCTAGATGGTTCCCATAAATAGTAGTCTGTATCTGAGTCAGGACAGCCCTCAATTCAAATCTAACCTCAGATACTTACTAGCTCTGTGACAATGGGCATATCAGCTTCTGTTTGCCTTAGTTTCCTCAACTTATAAAATGGGGTTAATAATAGCTCCCTAAGGAATTTTGTGAGAATCAATTAAGATCATATTTGTAAAGCACTTAGCACAGTGCCTGGCATGGAGGAGATAAATGCTAGCTATTATTCTTTCAGCTAAAATCATACTCAGTTTTTAACTGAATTTAAAGTCACATTAAGCTAACATAATACATAATTACATTTTTTCAAGATTTTCTCTTATTCTGCTTTAATCATATATTCTTCCATGCTTTACCAATACAGTTGAATTTGTTAACCCAAATGTAGCACTATATTTATCCCTATTAAATTTCATTTTTTTAAAGTTATCCCATAGTTCCAGTCTATTGAGCGTTTTGGGGAGCCTGATTCTGTCATCCAACTTAGTAGTTCTCCTTTTCAGCTTTATGCTATTGGCAAATTTCAAATGGCTGCCTTCATCAAAATCATTGATTAAAAGGTTGGACAGGACAGGGTCAAAGAGAACCATCTACAGCACTCCACTAGCAGCTGATTTTCAGCATGACACCATATATTAATCAATCCATCAGCATTCTTTTGTTCTTCTGGGTCAACCAGGTCCAACATTACCTAAATATGCATCTTCTCATCAGTTCATCTCTCTCTATCCCATTCACAGGTCTTATCATGACAGATTTTGTCAAATACCTTAATGAAATTCTAGTAAATTATGTAAAATTATGAGTTATTATTAATATTTTCCTGATCTGTCAGCTTTCCAGCATCCTAGACTTTGAGAAATAACAATGGCAGTTTATAGTTGTATATGAATGCGTGTGTGAGAACAATTCTTGCTTATGTTCTTGTTTTCTCCTATAAAAGACTTGTTTTGTCTAACTTAGATAATACTTTTAGCAATTCTTTTTTTTTTTAATTTTACTGACGCAATTGGGGTTAAGTGAATTGCCCAGGTCACACAGCTAGGAAGTGTTAATGAGACCAGATTTGAACGCAGGTCCTCCTGTCTTCAGGGCTGGTGCTCTATCTGCTGCACCACCTAGCAGCCACTGGCTTAGATAATACAATTTGAAGAACCATCTAAATATACATTGCTTTATCACTCCATCACCACTATCATGTTTTTTTTTTTTTAAGAGAACTACTAATGAGATTTGCATAACTCTATTATTAACCTTGAAAATATGATGATAAGGAGGCAGGCACATTTTATCACTAATAAACATAATCAGAAAGGCATGTTTTATACTATATACTACAAAAATGGGAAGAAATATATAAAATATCACAAGAGTTAAACCTTCATTTGCCTAGAAATAATAACTTAAGGTTATATAGTTTTCATGTTTGCAAAATACTTTAAACATTAGCCCATTTAATATAAATGCTAACAGCCCCATTTTATAGAGGAGCTAACTGAAGTTGGAAGAGAAAATGATTGATTTGCTCAGGATTCCACAGCTCCTAAGTATCTGAAAAAAAGAATCTTAACCTAGGTCCACTAAATCATTATACCCACTAAATTAAGTAGGTCCCCATGCCCACAAACACTTCCAAAATAAGACAGGAGAATAAATAATGAAGAGAACTGTATAGCTGTCAGAAAGAGGACTATCTCTCATGAGATGAAAAACAAAAAGGATCTAAGTCTTAGAACCTGCAAGAAAGAAGAATCAGAATTTCATTAGGCGGAAGAAACCAAGCTAGCACAAAAGCATGACAAAATGTATCTTCAGTTAAATAGCTGGATGGACAAATTTTAAGGAGTTCTTTGTATGAATCATCTAGCCAAACCATCTACTATACTTTTCTATAATAAAGGTCAGGAAAAGCAAATATTTTCTGCTCAGGAAACTTTAAAGAAAATCAAATACAAATGAAAAATGAAAAGACAATGAGAAATCAACAAACAGTTCAAATGGCTTGTAGTTGACATCAGTGGTTTACAAAGCACTTTACTTTTTTTTTTTTTAAGCAAAAATCAAAATAAATCAAATGCTGCAAGTTAGAGAATAAAACCATGGCTAATTAGCTTAATAGATGGAACAGGGGGAAAGGGAACAGGCTCCCAAACAGCTGAGCCAGAAATCTGGAATTCTATACTTCTGAACTCTTCGCCTAACTCCAAATAGTTGGCCTGGCCCCTTTGCCAAAAGGAACAATGGAAATTAACATTAGATAGAAAACTGTGACACTACTGGTTTTGCTATGTGAAAAGATTAATTATTTTTAAAGAGTAATGAGAGAGCAGGTTTGTGTATATGTGTACTTAAAGAATAAATTATTTCTGGTCCCATCTAGCCACAGTATTAGCAATAGTTAGATGTGACTTTTTTTTTTTATGGTAGAAATAAATACATGTCCAATAGTAATGGATGAACTGATTTCATTCTGTGGCATTTAAGGTACCCCTATATGTCTGAGAGCTAAAAAGTCAGAGTATGTTAACATGCATTCTAAGGTAAACATATTTACCAGGTATATCTTCTCCTGGGAACAAAGCAAATCCCTGTAGAGTTTTCGGAAGGACTTGGATTTCTTGGTTTGCCTGTACATCAGCAGACAAATACTATATTGTCTTATATTTCTCTAATAGAGAAAGACTCTCACATGCAATAAGAAGTTAGTTTTGTGACAAAAACGTTAATAACAAAACTAGTTAAGAAACTTCAAACAGGTGTTATTCCTACCACAGTAGATTAAAATTCCACATACAGTATAGATAATAGACCCTCCTCCCCCTACTTTTTTTTTTTAACTTGTAGCTAATGGAGACAACCTGCACCTGGGTAACCACAGATAACCAATATTAGCTACCATTTGGGAAGGCTTGTTTTTCTCATGAAATATTTAACAGGCAGTTATCAGTTGGGCCAGGGATGGCCAAATGGCAGCCCCTGAGGAGCTCCTGGCCTCCCAACTGTTGTTGCTCTGTAGCAGCTCTTCAAATATACCTGGGGTATATTTAAACCTACCTCTTTGCTGTTAGTAAGGGAGTAGTCCTTTTTGGCTGACAGCCACCCTTCATCACGGTCTCCCTTGCTCAGGCAACTAAAGTTATGTTGCCCGTGCTGCCATTTTAGCAGATGGTACTAGCGTCATCAGTATCTCCAAAAGCAGTGGAGTATAGCTAAGAATAGAGAATTTAAACTGGACAAACTTGGCTGTTATATTAGCTGTTTGACTTTAAGCAACCCACTTTGCTTCTCTAAGACTCAATTTCCTCCTCTGTTAAAAAAATAAAGAATAATGAAATTTGAAATATCCACATATCACTGATGTGATGATTAAATAGTTAAGTACAGGCAAAGGCCTTTGTAAACCACAGAGCCCTAGATGGTTGCCTGCTATAATATATCATCTAACCTATAATATGATCCTGAAAAGGTTAAAGAAACTAGTTATACTGCTCAAATTCTAGCATGAGAGGAGAAAGAAGACAGGGAATTAGCACACAAAAAATAGGGTCTATAGCCAAAAAAAACTCTTTGAAAGATGAAGACTCAAACACGAATTTTCTCCCTTTTTTGACCAAAAATTTTCTAATGCTTTGTCAACATCCTCAATTTGTGGAAGATGCATTCACTCTTTTACACAACAAAGGGAAGACTTAATAAATTACTCTCCCATAGCCTAGAAACCTGTTTGTAACAAAAGTCTAAAAATGGGGTTTATGTTACCTGACTAATCTTGACATCAAACAAAAATAAGTTTCTAAGGATCAAAATTAGATGGAGGGGGAAAAAAATCTTTCCTTAAGCCTAAAACCTAAGTTCTCTTTACATGTGCCCACTGAAATTTAAAGAGTTCATAATTTATATACTGTTAAATATAGTTGAACTTTTGGCCATAACATTATCTGAATGAAAATAAAAGTGTTCCCTCCCCATTCCTTGCTGCCTCCTCCCCTTTCTTTAAACTTTGAATAAAGTTTAAAACTGCCATAAAATTTCTGGTAACTCCTAGATATGAATCTTTTGGAACTGAAATTCTTAACTCGATAACAGATTTCTAGGGTCTTTTAAAAATATATATATTTTGATAACTATTTCAATATAATTGATTCCTTTGTAATTCTACACATTTTACTCTATGCATTTTGAAACATTATTCTGAGAAAGGGTTCAAAAGCTTAACCAAACTTTCAGAGAAGTACAATACACAAAAAAAGGTTAAAATCCCCTGATTTAAGCAATATTTACTCTCACTAGATCACAGATTTGTTTTGTCTCATCTGTTGATGGTTATATAACCTAAAACCACTTGTACTTCAAAGGAAAGTAAATATTGGGAAATCTAGAGATTTTATTTTATTTTGCCTTTCTTTACATACCCAATAATTAGCATAGAGCAGAATGCTTGCTGACATTGCTATATGCTTAAAAAATGCTAACCTGTAAATCTCAGGTTAATTCAATAGGAGAATCTGCCCAAATCTTAACTTTAAAATAGTTCAAAAACGGTACAATTACCCCTCTACTAATCACTGGCCTGAAATGCCAATTATTGAAAAAAAAAAGATTTATTTTCAATCTTAATAAAACCATGCTCATGAAAAGATCCAAGTACAATATAGTAATCATTATTTTTGTAATTAGTGGTCTACAACAGTTAGCTAAAAGACTTAAGATAGAAAAAGTTTTCCTTGCAAATTAAGACAACTCTGAGATACCACTACACACCTGTCAGATTGGCTAGAATGACAGGGAAAGATAATGCAGAATGTTGGAGGGGATGTGGGAAAACAAGGACACTGATACACTGTTGGTGGAATTGTGAACACATCCAGCCATTCTGGAGAGCAATTTGGAATTATGCTCAAAAAGCTATCAAACTGTGCATACCCTTTGAACCATCAGTATTACTATTGGGCTTATATCCCAAAGAGATACTAAAGAAGCGAAAGGGATCCGTATGTGCAGGAATGTTTGTGACAGCCCTTTTTGTAGTGGCCAGAAACTAGAAACTGAGTAGATGCCCATTAATGGGAAAATGGCTGAATAAATTGTGGTATATGAATGTTATGGAATATTATTGTTCGATAAGAAATGACCAGCAGGATGATTTCAGAAAGGCCTGGAGAGACTTACATGAAATGATGCTGAATGAAATGAGCAGGACCAGAAGATCATTATATACTTCAACAACAATACTATATGATGATCGATTCTGATAAGACGTGGCCATCCTCAGCAATGAGATGAACCGAATCAGTTCTAATAGAGCAATAATGAACTGAACCAGCCAGCGAAAGAACTCTGAGTATGAACCACTACATAAAATTCCCAATCCCCTCTGTTTTTGTCAGCCTGCATTTTTGATTTCCTTCACAGGTTAATTATACACTATTTCAAAGTCTGACTCTTTTTATACAGCATAATAACTGTTTGGACATATATACATATATTGTATTTAATTTATACTTTTACATATTTAACATGTATTGGTCAACCTGCCATCTGGGGGAAGGAGTGAGGAGAAGGAGGGAAAAAGTTGGAACAAAAGGATTTGCAACAATCAATGCTGAAAAATTACCCATGCATATATTTGTAAATAAAAAGATATTTTAAAAAAAGGAAAGAAAAAGTTTTCTTTTAAAAGGACAAATGTGAAATTTTAATAGTCTTTCCTTTTGAAAAAGATTTGAAATTTTAATAGTCTTTCCTCTCCCAGTAAGAACATACATTTTCCACTAGATGCTCCAAGAGGGCAAGAGTACTGAGAAAAAGATGAGTCGCATAACCTCTGCTATAGAGTTTAGCATGATGGGAATCTGTGATGACCACATATTTTAAAATCAGTTGGAGTCAGGAATCCAGGTTAAGGGAAAGTCTTCAATCTTTATTCTTTTTGAGGTGAAGGGGGATTGCAATAGCAATGTGGACAGCTGCGACAGGAAGCCAGCCAGCAGAGGTGAAGGGGGATCGGGATAGCAATGTGAGCAGCTGCTACAAGAAACCAGCCAGCAGTCCCTCCCTGCCTCTCTCCCTGCCCCCCTGCCTCCACCCACCAAAATCATCATTTCCTATACAACACATCAGGACTTGCACAAAGAGTAGGCGGGGCCATTCTTTCTCTGCATATATATTAATAGAGTGTGGTCCAATTACTATTTAGCCTCACGTGCTTGGGACCTCAGTATATCAACTCGAGCTTCAGCCCATTATAGGAAATATCTATCATTTTCACAGACACCCATCAAGAGAGGTCAGAATTTTGAAATGCACAATAGGACAGAGAAGGTTGATTGTACTGTTAGCTTACAAAGGGCCTACAAACTTGATGGCTTTTTATGCAAGGATAAACAAATTCTATCCTATCTTCCTTACAACTTTTTGTTGCAAAGAGTTATCTTTTAATTTATTTGTTTTAATCCAAAGACTTTATGCACAGGAACACTCCTCTTGAGAAGAAATAATTAATCCCTAAGCACAACTATATATTCAAGACCCTATGTTAGAAGTGAAATAAATTCTCTCTTCCCTTTGTCCCAAGAATTAACAAGTTTGAGATGAAAATGATTACAGGCAAAATAGAATGTTAAGACTCAGTTGTCAAACTATAATCATACAGAAAATGATTTTTTAAATTAGGATAAAGAATATTGGGTTCCCATAAACTTCTCTCAGCTGAGCTTGGACATAATATATTCCTAATTTTCTTGGCTATAATTAAAAAGTTGAAAAACAATTCTACTAAGAAATTATCTCATAAAGAAGGAAAGAATGAAATGTTGATCAGGACAAAAACTCAAATGAACAAAACTGACAATATACTTTGATTAGTTTGCCATAATCTTTTCATGAAAATGATGAATTTTAAATGAAAGATAGTATAAATTTGAAATTCTTTTCAAGTGGCCATGTTATTAAAATTCACACTTATTTTTGTTGGGCTAAGAACAACTTTTATCACACTTTTCATAATCATAATCTAAAATAGGGCAAATTCAAACACATATGACTACTTTGGAGGATCCAATATTTGTATTAATCCAGATATTGCTCTACAAGTTTAAGAAATGTGAAGTTAGTCAATCAAAATAATTTATTAAGCACCTATGATTGTGTACTAGACACCTAAAGATATAAATACAAAGACTTAAATCTTTCTTATTCTCAAGAAATAATTTGCGTTATTTACATTCCAAAAGAATGTAATGTCAAACACTCATGATTCTATTTTATGTTTATTTTTTCCAACTTACAAATTTGTGCCAGTTTAAGAAAAAAACAATGAAAACAAAAAAATTCTAGTGATGAAGAATGTCTACTGTCAAGCCCATGTGGTACAATTAAGTGAACAACCTAAAAAATATATCCCTGAAAAGATAAAAATATTAAAGGAGTCTCTAAAAATGAATATGTTGGGCCTAACTTTAAATAGGAGAGTAAACTGGATTGTCTTTAGAAAATTGCAAAGTTTAATGACCCCCTAATGTTGCCCTGAAATATAGTCATCTTTTAAAATACCTACATTCTTCTGGTGATATATGGAATTGAGCAAAGGAACACAGGAGAAATGAAGTTGAGGTCTCACACACAAAAGGCATTTAATAAATTATCACTCAAAGGTCAACGGCAAGTTTCATGGTTGATAGAAGAAGCAGGCTGTAATATATTAGATAGAGGAAATTAGGTAGATTATGAAGGATTGTCAAATTCACCATTGCTAAACTTCAGAGGGAGGGAGGGAAGGAAAGAAGGAAGAAAAAAAGGAAGGAAGGGAGGAAGGAAGGAAGAAAAGAACTGGGAGGGAGGATGGAAAGAGGAAGGAAACAAAGGAGGGAGGGATGAATTTAATAAGGGTTTAATTTTATCAACAATTATGGGAATGGAATGTTACTATTATGATCATTTTACATCTGAAGAATTTGAAGTGATGATTTTTTTTTAGTTGACTTTATCAAGATCATATAGCTTAGTAAACGTCTAAGACCATATTTGAACTCATGTCTTCAGGACACCAGTCCCAATGCTCTATTCACTGCCCCACCTAGATGTCTCTAGAAGTCCAGGAATGCTTAAGGAAGACAATGGGCAAGATTTGGGGAAGATGGGCAAGCAAAGAACAGTTGACATTTGGGTTAAAAAAGATACCATATCAATGATACCACAAAACCATCTGAGTATGTTTATAAAACATCAAGCTTGCATCAATTTTTTTTTCATTTAACAATAATACTCTACTAATCATTCCACACCATATTTAAGCTATGACTATAACCACAAACAAGTACAGGAATATGAGTATTTAACTGATTTGTGCTAAAAATTACAGGGTTTGCTTTTTTATATTTAACCTACAATTTTGGGGGCAATGTCCAATACTTTTAACTGTAACCTCTAAATTGGGAAAATGACACTTAACCACTCACAAAGTAATATGAGGCCATGTAAAAGAATGATAGAGAGCTGGCTTTGAAAGCAGGAAGACCTGGATTCAAATTCTGCCTCTAATACATGCTGGCTATGTAACTCTGGACAAATCTCTCAATTTCTCAGAGACTCTAGCAACTCTCTAAGACTGGCCCCAGAATTTTCTCATAAGGGAATTCTCTACATAATCAATAAAATCACAAATTTAATCCCTGTCTCTATCCTATTTTTTGCAAAAGCACTGCCTTCTTAGACTAGATAAAACACTTATTAAAGTCCTTTACTGTACACTGTATTAAGTCTAATTTGCTAAGTCCCAAGAGAATATTTTTGCAACATTCCAAAGCACAGACATTACCCTGTCCTTTGTCTATGAAGAGAATGTTGCAAATCATCATCAATAGGGAACATATATTTGGTTGTTATTTTCCCCATAGTGACAATAGATTGGGACTTGTTCACCCACTCTTTCTTGTGACTTCAGGCAACACACTTTTGCAAGGGGCTGGCTGAGATCTGATGTACAATCTTTGGCCATAGAACAGAGTAAACCAAACTGGCTCATAGCCTCAGTCGCATCACATTCTAACTAACTGATCTAATTACTTCATCTTGTACAAACTTGCTGATATAGGGAAAGATGGCATTGCTTTTACCTAATAGACTTTGTTTATAGCTGCAATTCTAGAGCTCACATCAACATTTCTAATTCCAGAGATACCTTTGGGCAGTTCATTTTTACCTTTCTGGCCCAATTTCCTTATACACTTAAAAATCTCTTCCTCCTCTAAAACCATCCCACAAGCTAACCTAGCTTTATTTAATACAAAATAAAATTTAAATAATTTAATCACTGGGTACTGTCATCTAACAAGCAGGCAGTAGTATGTTTGCCAAAATGTTTTGTGCTTTGCACATAATTGATTGACCAATTACCTTCATAGATACTTAATAGTTCGGTCAATTGTGTGAGGAAGGCACTCTGATGGAAACAGAGAAAAGAGTCTCTTGCCCTGTTCTTAGGCCCTTAGAACCTACTAAATATAAATGAAGAATTGGTATCATGTAAGACAAAGAAATAAAAAAAAAAAAAAACTAGAGTCGGAGGTCCTGGATTTGAATCCAAGCTGCACAAATTTATGCATCTATGACTTCAGGGAAATCACTCATCTACCTGTCTGGACTTCAGTTCCTCATTTGTAAAATAAGCAGCATGAACTAAATGACTTCTGAGTTCTTTTCCTCTCTGTAACTCCTGCACTTCAAAGAAGATAATATCCATAAAAAAATTTATACTTTATATATTTATATGTATTTAGATCAGTAGAAAAACACCAATTTTTAGTCTACTATGAAACAAACATATGAACCTATGATGATTCTTTAAGTTTACTGATACTAACAGAAACTACTCAAAGTTTCTGGGGTAACTTTTTGTTGTTGTTCAGTTGTATCCAATTATTTGGGGTTTTCTTGGCAAAGAGACTGCAGTAGTTTGCCATTTCCTTCTCCAGCTCATTATATAGATGAGGAAATTGAGGCAGGTAGGGTAAGGTGACTTGCTCAAGGTCACACAGGTAGTAAGTATCCCAGATCAGATTTGAAGTCACTAAGATGAATCTTTCTGATTCCAGTGCCACCTAGAAGCTTTATGGTACCTTGGGATGCTGTAATTATGCCTGTACAAGGCTATATATACGTATAACTCGACTGATTTCAGAGCAAGGCTCATGTATTGATCACTGTGGTAACTGGATTCCAAAATTTGATAAGCCAATGATATCCTAGTCATGTTAGAGATAATAATAAAGCCTTGTGCTGAGAGATCCCTTTTAATTTTTTTAAGTAGCATAAAAGGCCTTTTAAATTATTTCAAGTCTTTGTTTTCTAAAATTCTGCCTTTAATCCCGAGGAGTGATATATGATATAAACTTTAGTAGCCAAGAGCTCTTACTAATAAATCATCAAATTTGTAATCTCTAGAAAATTAAGATATACAGACATACACCTCCCCCCACAATAAAATGCTTGTAATAGGATTAAAGTCTGAGCAGAGTCCCAGCTTCTCAGGTTACAAGGAACAGAAGTGCCCTTGAAAACCATCCCCTGCTGTCAGGGAGAGCCAAAAATGTCATCAAAAAGTAGCTTTTTCATTTTTATACACAATGTAAGTATGTGTCCAGTCTACTTCATGCAAATTTAATAACTTGTTTGATTGTTCAAGTTTTTTTTTTCCCATAAGTTCAAAACATTTAAATTAACAATTAAAGTCCACTATAGTTAGCCTTTTATAATTTGCCTTGAGAATGGTGTTAATATGGCTTTTTGGAATGAAAGTAGTGTTTCTTATTTTCTCCTGTTATTTCTAGTCTTTCCCCTAAAATTCATAAGGCTTTCCAAGGTAGTTAGCTAGATGGAATAGTGAATATAGTACTGGATTTAAGAGACAGGAAGTTTGAGTTCATTACAGAGTCAGTCACTTACAGACTATATGTCCCTGGAAATGTGCCTTAACATCTTTCAGTCTCTATTTCTTTACCTTTAAAATAGGTATAATAATAACACCTATCTCACAAGGTTGTCTTGAAGATCATATGAAGTATGTAAAGTGTTTTGTAAAAATTAAATACTATTTAAAATGCTAGTTATACATGTATAGGACTGCTTGCCATCTGGGGGAGGGAGTAGAGGAAGGGAGGGGAAAAATCGGAACAGAAGTGAGTGCAAGGGATAATGTTGTAAAAAATTACCCTGTCAGGGGTTCTGTCCATAAAAAGTTATTTAAAAAAATAATAAAATGCTAGTTAAAGTTGTTTAATAGTTTTATAATTTTATATCATGGTAAATGATTTTAAATAATTTTAAAATGTTAGGTCTACAATGACATTAAACACACAAAACATCCTCATTTATAAAGTGTATTATTTTTATTATATAGATTGCTATACCATCCCAGTGAACCACTATAGCATACCAGCTTCTAAATGGGCAAAACACATTAAAATAAATGTGGAAACAAGAAGTCAGCTGCAGTCAGCAGGGGTCCAAAGCTCACAATTCAATAATTTTTAAGTCAGAGATTAGCCAAATTGGAAGAAAAAAATGGATTTTTTTTCTATATTACTAGAAGGCAAATTATAAGTAATTTATTCATTCCTTTATGTTTATCACAAACAGAACTGCTGAATCAAAGTCTTTTCTAGCATAGGTCTTTACATATAGTAGATACTTAATAAAAGTCTAAACAAATTATAGTCAAGTGAACAGAAGAATGAAGAAAGGAATTTCTCGTATATCATGACTGACTTTGGAGGCAGAGAGACACAGGTAGCAACAGGCTCTAAAGCCTTCTTTCAACCACAACTCCTATTTTGACCTTTTTTGTTTTTTAAATTTGGTCTCATCTACACACATGAATGAGCAGCCCAGATAATATGGTAGATTGTTAGTATATAATTCTATATAGAAAACTTTTTTTCTTTAACCAGAATGCCAACAACCTCAAGGCTCAAAGTCTGAACATTAGGGACTAAAAAGCTGCATATCATCTATGACATAGGTAGAGAGGAAAAACCTAAGGCTCATGGAAGACACCTTATCGAGGATCAAACAGCTGGTAAGTTTCAAAGATGACATTTGAATTCAAGTCATTTACAGAAGGTTAGACTCAGCTCAGACCACTCTGTATTTGCTTCAATTCCATAGAATTAAAATGTCTCTCTCTCTTACCAAAAGCTTATCACAATAGTCAAAGAATATAGACAGACAATTTTTAGCAAAGAAATTAAAGCCATTTGTAGCAATATGAAAAAATGCTCTAAATCACTATTGATTAGAAAAATGCAAATTAGGACAACTCTAAGGTACTATTACCCACCTCTCAGATTGACTAAGATGAAAAGAAAAGGTAATGATAAATGTTGGAGGGGATGTGGGAAAAGTGGAACATTAATACATTGTTGATGGAGTTGTGAACTTATCCAACTATTTTGGAGAGAAATTTGAAACTATGCCCAAAGAACTATCAAACTGCATACCTTTTCATCCAGCATCTCTCCTGGGTCTATATCCCAAAGAGATAAAAAAGGAAAAAGGACCTACATGTGCAAAAAATGTTTGTAGCAGCCCCTTTTATAGTGTCAAGGAACTGGAAATTGAGTGGATGCCCATCAGCTGGAGAATGGCTGAATAAGTTCTGGCATATGAAAATAAAGGAACATTATTGTTCAAAAAGAAATGACAAGCAGGTTGATTTCAGAAAAGCCTGGAAAGACTTGCATGAACTCATACTAAGTGAAATATATAAAACGAAGAGAATATTGTACACAGTAACAATAAGATTATATGATAATCAACAATGATGGATTTAGCTCTTCTCAGCAATGTGGTGATCCAAGATAATTTCAATAGACTTGGGATGGAAAATGCCATTCACATCCAAAGAGAGAACTATGGAGACTGAATCAAAGCATAATATTTTCACCTTTTTTGGTATTGGTGTTATTTGTTTGCTTGTTTTTTCCCTTCTTTTTTGTTTTTTCCCCCTTTGCTTATTTTTCTTGAGAAACATAATGAATTTGGAAATATGTTTAGAAAATTTTAATGGACTGTTGTCTATGGCAAGGGATGAAGAGAAAGGGAGGGAGAAAAATTTGGAATACAAGGTTTTGCAAAGGTGAATGTTGAAAACTATCTTTGTCTATATTTGGAAAATTAAAAAGCTATTATAAAAGAAAAGAAAAGAAAAGCTTATCCCTTCTAAATTTACTAGAACCTTGATTGACATCATCTTACTCTGATTGGAGTAAGAGGAGTAAACTCCTCCCAATGTCTTCCTTATAGAGGGCCAAAAATAGGACTTTCATCTTACTCTACTTTGCATCTGCTGCCCTGATTGATTTCAATTTCATTCCTGTCTTTATTCTCACTCCCTTTGTATTGTAAGCTTATTGAGGACAGGGTTTTTCTTTTAATAGTATACCCAGCACTTAGCATAGATGCTTAATAAATGTAGATTGAATTGGACTAAGTCTTCTGAGTTCCAACATGGCACTTTCTCTCTAACTACTGGGCTGCTGTCTTTAAAGCTTAAAATATCATGAATTGTTTTCTTCATTTAGGATGCCATATAGTGAAGATTCTTGTTCCCGCTGGGAATCTGAAGGCAATATTATACTCAACCATCTTTTGAAGCAGACTAAGTCATTTGTTTTATATTTTAATGTTCCAAGTGATATGTTAGTCTAATTCTCTGAAAACTGTCAATCTATGTGGGAGAGATTTGCAAATGCCCATTGAAAGGGCAAAAAAGAGAAGAGACTAAGTATTTATCAGGCACTTCCTATGTTCCAGACAATGTAGAAAACACTTTACAAATATTATATTATTTGATCTTTACAACTCTGAGTTGGGTGCTATTATGATTCCCATTTTATGGCTGAAGAAACTGGAACAGACAAAGGGTAAGTGAATTGCCCAGGCTCTCACACCTAGGAAGTGTCTGAAATTGGGTTTGAAATCAGGTCTTCTTGACTCTAAGCCAAACCCTTTACCCACTGAGTCTCTTGTTTAACTAGCTAACAACGATATAATGCTTTCAGATTGACTCTTATGAAGTATTTAGAACAAGCTAAAAATCCAATTAGCCAAATATGTCATTCTCCTGTAATTGAATTTTTTGTATATATGTATGTATGTATATATGCACGTTAAGACAGGAACACAGTAATAACAAAAACACTGGTAATTTTCTACTTTCAGTGTTTTTGATAAGTAAATAATCAAGAAGGAAGAAGTTAAAAGATTATTGAAATGTGTTCAAGTGCAAACCAACAAAGCATCTTGTGACTTCATAGTTCCAAAATTTAATAGTAAAAATAACAAGACAAAATACCCACAAAGTCCAATTATGCAGGCAAAGTAACAGGCACCTATCATAGCTTTAACTAACCTTGTCAATCCTAGTACACACAGTCCACAAGGAGATTGAGAATCCTGAGGAAGATCCTCCGAAAGGTCAAGGAGCTTTATTTCAGAAGAAACAGCAAGGACCCAGTGAATGAGGGTAGGGACAAGAAGAACAGGTCGGAAACATCTGTCCCCTGAAAGCATTCTTGAAACTTGAATAAGCAATTTTTTTCTCAGCCCTTCACCCTGCCAACATTCCCACACAAAGGCAGGGAGAAAGAAAGATGGTCGGGAGTCTACAAGTCTGACCCCATGAATAAGTTAAATGAAAGCAGCCTGCTTGTTGTCTCTGATGTTTTTCTACACAATCTTTCCCACTTTCTTTGACCATTTCATCTTAAAGCTCTTCACAAAACCAATGCACGATTCCCCTTCTCCCCATACTCAGGTGTGATACCATGCCATACTAAAGATAGTAGGAAGAAGGATTCTCTGTGCTTGGTTGCTTTTCTTCCAAGGCATTCCCAGTGCTCACCACTTATCACAGTTTTTTTGTTTATTGTTTTTTGTTTTTTTGGAGAAGTCACTTTTTACAATGTTACATTCAAAGCCTGGGATTATCCAAGCATTTCCAACAGGAGGCACACATCTCTACCAACCTCCCAACTGAGTGGATCCAGACCATCCAGAGGGGAAGATTTCGGTCCAGATGAAGAACTTTATTATTTTCGTTTTAAGTTAGGAAGAAAGACAAGGAAGTATATACCTTCCAAGGAAATCACTGCCAAAAAAAAAAAAAAAAAAAAAAAGGTTTCAATATGCCAAAGGATTTATAGCAGCACTTTTTATGACAGCAAAAAATTGGAAACAAAATGGATGTCTATCACATACAGAATAGCTTAATAATTGTGGTACATGAGTGGAATGGAATGTGATTGTCCTGGGTTTTTTTTTTAATTGACATATGATAAATACAGAAAAACAGGCAAAGACTTGCATGAACAGATGCAAAGTGAAATGTACGGAACAAGGAAATCAATATATACAATGACTTGAACAACATGAATAGGAAGACTAATGACCACAAACTAATCAAAACTGAATTTTGAAAAAATATAAAGAACAAGCTTAGCGGAAAAGGAGAGATGAGAAGACAGTTCCTCTCCTCCTTTGCTGAGTTTGGGTCAGGGTTGCCCATAAAGAGAATTCATGAGCAAAGGGTCCTGGAATTTTTTCTCTTCTTCCTATTTAAATTTTTTTAGAGAAATTTAAAGAGAGACAGAGACAGACAAAGACAGAAAAGGAGAGGAAAAAAATACAGAGGAAAATATAACATAAAAATTAAATATATCAACATTTAAGTCTAAAAGACTGAGGAAGCATGATAACAGGACTGAGGTTAAACCACCCTTGTAGTACAATGGGAACACCTGGGTTTTACAAAGGGAGTAATTATCATGCCACTAGCAGTTATAAGCTCATGTTTGTGGCACAGTTACCCAAGAATCTCAATCTGCAGATGCTGACCTAAGCTTTGCTAACATGACTTCGGAATGCAAGCCTATGTTTCTATAATTGCTGGTAGGATTCTAGTAGGCCATTTTTGTCCATAATGACAGTGTATTGAAAAGAACACAGTCATGGAGAAAGGAACATTTTCAACCATTCCTCAAGGCTGTCAATAAAGAACATGAACTAATGCCAAGATTTTTCTTATTTCAGTTATATTTTTAAAAACTAATGTTTTATTTCTAAAATTAGAGATCATTAATGTTATGTCTTTATGGCATATAACTATTGTAGCCAGGCTGGAATAACTAATAAACTTTTTTCTGAATAAGGTTCACTTCTTTTACTCCTAATTTTTTTCTGTATAGATTTTAGTATTTTTTTCTAAGGGCACAAGGTAGCACAGAGGATAAAACACTGGATTTGAAATCAGGGAGAACCATCTTTTTTAGTTCAAATCCAGTTTCCGACATTCACTGTGTGACCCTGAGCAAATCACCACACTGTTTGCCTTAGATTCCTCATCTATAAAATGATCTGGAGAAGGAAATGGCAAACTACTTCAGTATCTTTGGCAAGAAAATCCCAAATGGGAACATGAAGGGACAGATCCAACTCAACACCAACAATTCTTCACACATGCTCCAAAAACTGTTGAGCTTAGACTCAGAATAAACTTGGGGACTCACAGTAAGCATTTATTGATTATTTCAGGAAACTTTTCCAGCCACATCAAAACATGCTGACAATCATTTTTTTCTCCTTTTCTACGTGGGAAATGAGAAGAACCAACACTGGTAAATTAATAAAGTCAAGTGAATGAGCATTTATTAAGCACTTACTATATGCCAGGCATTGTGCTAAGTAAGTACTTTGTAAGAAGGAAATATTCTTTGAGATCATACTATCTTTTCTTTTCACTTTTCCCTTCCCCCCCCCATCCCTAAACAAAGAGCCACTCCTTAAGACCCAAACATCAACTAATCCTCCTTAAAGTGATGGCCAATCAGGGGTTTAAGATATTAATTACTTCCTCTAGGGGCATCTGTATTTTAATAGAGAGCTCAAGAGGCAAAAGCCTTTTAGAACAAAGGGAAGGATGAACCTTTAATAGCAGAATTTCAGGCACTTGTGACAGGTGGTTGGTGGAATGGGAAGAAGAAATCTGTCCCGCAGGTTCAAAAGAATTGTTTATTTTACCTTTTTTTCTGAGGTTATTAGGTCAAAGTCAACAAAGTTATTAATAAAGTAAAGAATATTCAGGAAAAATTCCTGAAACATAAAGTGGACCTAGAAATTAAATTTCTATTTAGTCTTTGTTTTAAAAAAAATACTGAAAAAGTGAAACTGAATTAAATGATTGGGGAAAACTATAGTGACAACAACTATCTTCTGAAAGTATTGATAATAAAAATAAGTTCTTATATAGTTTGACTTTTTTAAGAAAATGTGTTTATATTTTAACATGTTTAACATGTATGGGACTACCTGCTATTTAGGGAAGGGTGTGGAGGGAAAGAGGGGAAAAGTTGGAACAGAAGTTTTTGCAAGGATTAATGTTGAAAAATTACCCATGCATTTGTTTTGTCAATAAAAAGCTATAATAAAAAAATTAAAAAAGAAAATGGTTTATTTTTCAATCTCTCACCAAATTTCTGGCATTGAAAGAATTTAAGTTTGATGCATGCAATCATCTCATTTGTGCATATAACAATCCTACAAGGCAAATACTTTTCATTCTATTTTTATATGTAAAAAAAGGTGACTCAAGTTACAAGATTTATGGTCATGCAAGTAGTGACTATTGGAGGTAGAATTTGAACCCACATTTATTCTGACATTAATTCTTTCTGGCACTTTTTTCACTAGATAATATGGGCTCTCAAAATAATGAAAGGATGAAAAGGATAAATTTGAAGAAACTTAAAGAAAATTTGCATGATGAACTGATGCAAGGTAAAGTGACAGAACCAGGAGAACTGAACTCAACACTGTAAAGATAAAAAAGACTGACCAAATACAGTGATCATTCAAGACTTTAGAGGAGCACTGATGAAGCAAGCTTCCTATTTCTTAACTGGAACATGGTGGAGTAGAACTAAAGAATGAAACATGTTTTAAGTAGCCAATATGTGGATGCTTCACTTGACAATGATTACTGTTACAAAGGGAAACTTTTTAAAATGAGGAAGTGCCAGAAAATTGGAAAGGAAAAAGGGCCCTACTGATGGTCATGTAAGAAAAAAAAACTTCATTGATTTTTTAAAAGTATATAGAAGAAATTCAGAGAAAAATATAAATGCAAGTAGGAGAGATTGCAAACTAATGTGCTGAATTAATTATGTAGGTTATAAAATGAAAACAAACACCAAACTGAACATAACAGATATTTGCAATTCTGTGTACAATGAATCCTTTTCTTAACTTATAATAGTGCTAATATCTTCTAATGTTTATCAAATTCACAATAACAAAAAAATTTTAATTTAAAAGCAAAACACAATTTTAATTTGCCCTATAAAATCCAAAGTCCCCTGAATATGAAATTAATTTGGAAAAAGAACAAAGCCATCCACAGATGTAGTGAGAGAAAATAAATAAAATTCATTTACCAGAACTTCAACAGTGTTCTAAAGAAAATCAGGGCATGTTTTAGGGTTCAGTAGAAATGAGAATAAAAGATAGATTTATTTATACAAACCTCCTTATATGAAATTCTGATGGAATATAATTTATCAACCAAGAAATCAATTCATTTTATTGGGTAAAATTTCTTTTACGGGATTTGGAATTTTTTAAGTTATGAATGAGAAGAGGGGAAAAAAGAAAAAAAACTGAGGAATATATTTTTTGTCAATAAGACCTCTTCACAAATAGTCTTCATGTTTTCAAATTCCAGTTCCCAATGACCATGGCAACTAAAAAATGAAGGACAGAAAGAAGACTAGCTCATGAAGCAGATCTGTTTACTATCATTTTCATTATTCTTGGGAATGCCATAACTTTGGTTCATAGTCATAATGCTAAGGATGTCTCCAAAGGCAATCAGTCCAGTCTATTCAAAGGAAAATTCTGAAAGTTTTTAACTTAAGTCTGCTTCTTAAGCAAAATATAAACAAGTCCAAATCTGCTGCCTCAGCCAGGGTGCATGGCCCCGCCCTCCAAAAGATCTCTAAGAGTCGGAATCTTATTATTATAATTCTATTCACCATCTCAGGGAGAGGTTCCTACAATTTACTAAAGTACTTATTTTCTATTCCTCATCCAATCATAATTGAGAAGAGAGAGAGATTGTAAAATGGAGATGAAATTGGCTGGCAGAATTCATGGCAAAGAAGAGATGGTATCCTTACCTACCTGACAGGGTAGGTCTATCACCTAAAGTTTCTTTTGGTTATTCTGTAAACAAAAAGAACTTTTTTTAATCAGTCTCCCTCAAAGGAGGCAGAGTTTGCTGCCTGTTACCTATATGTTTTTGGACAAATTACTTAGCTTCAGTGGGACTGAGTGATCTCATTGTAAAACCAGAGATTGGAACAGATTACCATTTTATAATTCAGGTGGCCCAATGAGAGACTTTCATTCAATAAAGGATTTATTATAGCACATACTGTGTGCCAGGCACTATATGCTAAGTATACAAGTATACTTAGGGGTATAAATACAAGTAGAAAGAAAAGCAGTCAGTTTCTTCCCTCAAAAAGTTTACATTCCATTGGGAGAAGACAACAGATAAAAGTAAATAGAAAGATGAGACAGGCATTGGGGAATGTTCTGTGATAATCAAGAAAGTAGCCTGGAAAAGAAGGAAGTTTCCACCAGGGAGGTCCAATTAGTCTCAATATCAGTTGTTGGCAACCCCATCTATTTTTCCATAAAAGCAGCCTTCAATTATAAGAGCACCAATGAGAAACGGAAAATAAAGTTTGGGGATGTCTTCTTTCCATTCTTACAAAATGACCAGTCTCTCCCTTACATCTAAAGTGGCTTCCAGTTAAATTCCAACCATTTTATATTCTCTTGGCTTTCCCTTCATTTTATCAATTTCTCTTTTCTAAATTCTCTGAGCTGTATTCTTTAATATAACTTTATGAATGCTTGGGGCCAAAACTTTTTCCATGCTAATGCACCTCCCCATTGTATGAATCTCAGTCACTTGAAAAGCTGCTCTCAGATCTCCCATAGAATTTAGCTTATATGTAGCATATGTTATACCCTCTTCCAGAGTTTAAGTTCTAAAAGGGAGAGGAATGTGTATTATCTAAATTTGTTCATCTTTCCAGGTGCTGACCACATTGATCTGCATTAAAAAGGTACTTATTAAAATAGCTACTAGTATGTCAATATAATAGAACATTTTTTAAAGACTTACATACTCTGATCAAGCATGTTTCCATACTGATAATAAAGAATGATTTCCTGATTTAAAAAAAAAAAGTAATATGCAGAATAAGATGCAAGTTTGGGGGAATTTGCTTTTTTATCTGTGATTATAATTGTTACATGAGAGGGTTTTTTTTTTTTTTGCCCTTTTTTCTAATAGGGGAAATAAGGTTGAAGGAAGAAAAATAAAAACTTAATCATTGAAAAAATATAAATTTTTAAAATGTGCTTTTTTTTAAAGGAAGAAGTTGAATTTTCTGGCCCCTAAGATTCCTTTCAGATCTAATCTATGATCCTATGCTCTATATTTTAAAAATGAAGAGACTGCTTGTTTTTGTCACTAAGTGAAAAATAAAAGTAGTAACTAGGTGTTAAAACAGCAGGCATTTAATCTGGAAAATCAATCCAAAGTCTTTCATATTATGCCTGATAAGACTGTTCTAAAACTTCATTTATCTCTAGATCCTATGAGAAGTCAGTACTTGTTTATACTAAAGTCCTAAGAGGATTTAAGCTACAGGGGACTACAATATGAAAGGAATGTCAGTCAAATACATTTTTTTCCTCATTACCTCTCAAATTCCATTGCATTTCATCCATTCTCTTTATGAAATACTATATGGGTCAATACCAAGAGAGACTGTCCTATTTTTATCTTTGTATCTTCAGCCTACCTCAGAAGTTAGAAGACAATGTGTGCTTAGTAAATGCTTACTGATGATACTTTACATATACCAGGAGGAAATCAGAAATTAAAAACAGAATGACACATAATAACATCCAAGGTCTGTGGTTGTGTTCAGCATAATAAACACATCATGGAAGTGGCCAGCTCTGAAGATAAACTATGTCTTCTTAAATGTAATACTTTATTAAAAGTAGATATCAAGCTGTAGATATTTACTTCTGTCTCTGCCATTAAAAAACTCAAAATGCATTTAAGCAGTAAAATCACAGTATGTATCATAGAACTGCTATCCTTATATTGACATTTTATTATATCCTACCTTCTAATTTAAGAGCTAAGATTTTAAATTTTTAAAAAAAAATCTTCAGCTAAAACCTCATACAAAATAAGTAGAGTTCATATTAATTTTGCAGTTTATAAAACATGTGCTTGTTAGGCCACATCTAGAATATTGCATTGACATTTTAAGAGGGATAATGAGAAATAGAAGTATGTCCAATGAAGGAAAACAAGAATGATGAATACAGTTTTTTTTTAAAATATATGAAAGAAATAAGGATATTTATCTTGGAAAAGAGAAGACTAGTGGGGTAGGGGCTTATAAGATGGGCACATAATGAAATATATGTTAAATTTAATATATGCATAAATATTTATACAATTATCATGCTGCATAAGAAAAGTCAAATCAAACAGTAAAAGAGAGAGAGAGAGAAAGAGAGAGAGAGAGAGAGAGAGAGAGAGAGAGAGAGAGAGAGAGAGAGAGAGAGAGAAGCAAATAAAATGCAAGCAAACAACAAAAAAAGGGAAAATGCTATGTTGTGAACCACACACAATTCTATCTCTGGGTGTACATGGCTTTCTTCATCATTGAACAATTGGAACTGGTTTGAATCATTTCATTGTTGAAGAGAGACACATCCATCAGAATTGATCATTATATAATCTTGTTGCTATGTATAATGATCTCCTGGTTCTGCTCATTTCATTTAGCATCAGTTCATGTAAGTCTCTCCAGGCCTCTCTCAAGTCATCCTGTCGGTCGTTTCTTACAGAACAATAATATTCCATAACATTCATATACCACAATTTATTCAGCCATTCTCCAATTGATGGGCATCCCCTCAGTTTCCAGTTTCTGGTCACTACAAAGAGGGCTGCCACAAACATTTTTGCACATGTGGGTCCCTTTCCCTCCTTTAAGATCTCTGTGGGATACAGGCCCAATAGAAATACTACTGGATCAGAAGGTATTCACAGTTTGATAACTTTTTGAGCATAGTTCCAAATTGTTCTCCAGAATGGTTGAATTCATTCACAGTTCCACCAACAATGTATCAGTGTCCCAGTCTTCCCGCATCCCCTTCAACATTCAGAATTATTTCTTCCTATCATCTTAGCCAATCTGAGAGGTGTGTAGTGGTATCTCAGAGTTGTCTTAATTTATATTTCTCTGATCAATAGTGATTTGGAGCACCTTTTCATATGACTAGAAATACTTTCAATTTGTTCATCTGAAAATTGTGTTTATCATTTATCTCCATTTATCAATTAGAGAATGTCTTGAATTCTTATAAATTTGAGTCAATTCTCTATATATTTCAGAAAGGCCTTCATCAAAACCTTTGAATGTAAAAATGTTTTCCCAGTTTATTGCTTCCCTTCTAATCTTGTCTGCATTATTTTTGTTTGTACAAAAACTTTTTAACTAATATAATCAAAATTATCTATTTTGTGATTAATAATGTTGATTCTTCTTTTGGTCTTCTTTGGTCACAAATGCCTTCCTCCTCTACATCTACAGATCTGAGAAGTAAACTATCCTATGTTCTTCTAATTTGTCTATAATATCATTCTTTATGTTTAGATCATGAACCCATTTCGACCTTATCTAATATAGTGTTAGGTGTGGGTCAATGCCTATTTTCTGCCATACTAGTTTCCAATTTTCCCAGCGGTTTTTATCAAATAGTGAATTCTTATCCCAAAAGCTGGGTCTTTGGGTTTGTCAAGCAAAAATTGACTATTTTATCCTATGAACCTAATCTATTTCACTGTTTGACTAACTCTATTTTGTTTCTAACTATTTCAATAAAATAGGAATATCTACTCTATAAGATCTTGAATCCAATTTATTCATTTTACACATATGGAAATGCCCCACGAAATAATGGACTTGTTCAAGGTAACACAGGTAGTAAGTGGCCAAATCAGAATTTGAATTCAATTCAAATTCAAATTTTGAATTCAAATCCTTTGTCTCTGAATCTTCATTTTTTATCTGAGCTAAGAGGAATAGCACTTCATGGGCTCCCTAAATGTTAACAATGACTGGAGTTCTCATTCACCCATTCATTTTCATAGGCTTGGATACTTTGAGAAACTCGTGGCAATCTCAACAAGAAACCTTTCTTTCATGTTTCCTCTCTCCAAAGAAAAAAATATTTTCTCAGCTCAGAATCAACTGAGGAATAAGTTATTGGAAATGACAAAGTAAAGTACGGCTCACTGACCATCAACATGTGAACCAAAGATGCCATAGGGACATAAGATTTAAGTTTTTGGATGATTTCCAAAGCATTCCCACCCCCCCATTCCATCTCAAGATCTCCAATCTTGTGACTATAAGTGCTGCTGAAATCATAGTCAAAATTTTTCTCCCAGATACACTGAACTCCAAGAATTAATGCACTTTCAGCTTCTCTTCTTCAGAAATAAGCCTCCTTCAATATAGAAAACACACAGACACATACACACTCCAGAACCTTGGCAAATCAAATGATTTTTTTTTTAATTACTGACCTAGGCTTGCAGCTGCTCAGCATCACATGACTACAACAGAACCGAACCTTTTCTAGAATGGATCTCACATAATTAGATTTGTTCTGATTAAATATACTTTCCAATTATCGGCCTTATTTACAAAGCATAACTGAAAGCAGACCCACCATAACACATGTCCTGATTTGTTGGCTTTTGCTTGAAAATGCCCTCAGGATCAGTTATTGTACCTGTATTCTTCCTGTGTTTAAGTAAGTATCTGCATGTTGAAAAGAAACTTCAGCCTGACACAGAAGAGTAGGGGTGCATTTTAGGGTCACAACAGGCCTACTATGGACTTACTTAGATTTGGGGCAAGGTATTTAACAGATAAAAGTAGTGTATTGCAATAACTTTGTTCTTTCATATGTAACATCTCAAATGCCTAAGACAAACATTCTTAATGACAAACTATATTTTTAGCTCTAATATCAGGAATTCTTAGCCTTTTTTGTATTATGGACCCATTTGGAAATCAAGTAAAGTCTATGGATTCATTCTCAATCAATGCATAAAATAAAATATGTAAAATGATAAAAGAAATGAATTAACCAAAATATAGTTACTAAAGTGTTTTAAACCCTGAAATCTATGTATGAATTCCTTGAGGGTCCCATGGATTCTAAGAACACCTACTCTTGTTTTACTTAAAATCATATTAACTAATCATAGCAAAAAATATAAGATACAATTTTAAATTATAATGCACTTAAGATGGAAGAAAGGGAAGCAAGATTAAATAATACAATAAAATAACATAGTTATAATTTTGTCTTTTTTAAACAGCTGCCTTGTTTTTATAAAAAAAAAAAGCTGAAATATAATTAAGCCTTGACCTTGATTATGTACTCAAACAGAATAAAGCAGAAGTATGAAAACTTCACAATGATATACCCCAATAATTTATCTGGAATTTTATTTGATTTCAGGGGCAGTTATGTAGAGGGGTGGATAGAATGTCAGATTTTGGAGACAATAAGATTCATCTTCTTCCTGAGTTCAAATCTAGCAGCAGACATTTATTAAGTGGGGAAGGCACTAAATCCTGTTTGCTTCAGTTTTCTTATCTGTAAAATGAACTGGAGAAGGAAATGGCACACTGCTCCAGTATCTTGCCAAGAAAACCTGCAATAGGGTTACAAAAAATCAAACCCAACTCAAAGGACTGAACAACATGCTAAGCACTATACTAAGTGCTAGTGATATAAGTAGAGAAGCAAAGAAAGTCTCTGTTCTCTAGAAGTTTGCATTCCAATGAAGAACACACATACACAAGTAAAATGGTCGGAGCACAGGGATTGTGAGGGACACCACATCACTGGAGAATAGATCGATAACCATATATACACAAACACACCACATCCACAAAAAATGGCAGTTGATTTGGTCATGGTTCATGGTTCTATAACTGAAGAGATGTTGGGGCAAAGGAAAGAAGTCATTGAATCACTGGACTGAGGAGGAACCCAGGGTGGCGTAAGAGGAAAAAAGTTAGAAAGCAAATTTTAGATGACTGGAAAGCTGAGAATGATGTGAAGCATGATTGGAACTTTCCTGAAATACCATTTCAATAGAAATAGTCATCAATCAGTACTGCAAAGACTTTACTTAGAGTTAAAAGAGAATTCAGTGTTGTTAAATGATCCAACTATTCTGGAGAGCAATTTTGAACTATGCCCAGAGGGCTATAAAACTGCATATATCCTTTGACCCAGCAGTGCCATTACTGTATCTGTATCCCAAGGAAATCATAAAGGAGGGAAAAGACCCACATGTGCAAAAATGTTGTATCAGCTCTAATGGTAGCAAAGAATTGGAAAATGAGTAGATGCCCATCAACTGGGGAATAACTGAATAGGTTGTGATATATGAAGGTAATGGAATATTATTGTTCTATAAAAATGATGAACAAGCTTATTTTAGAAAGGCCTGGAAAGATTTACATGAACTGATGTCGAGTGAAATTTGCAGAACCAGGAATACATTGTACACAAAAACAGCAAAAATATACGATGATCAACTACAAAAAACTTATATTCTTCTCCGTGGTTGGTTCACAAGCAATCCCAATAGACTTTGGACAGAAAATGCCATCTACATCCAAAAAAAGATTTAAGGAGGCCGAATATAAATCAATACATGCTATGTTCGCTTCTTTTTTCTGCTTTAAAAAATATTTCCCATGATTTTTCCCTTTTATTCTGATTTTTCTCTCCCAATATGATTCATGAATCAATATGTATTTAAAAATAAATAAGTTTATTAGAAAAAAAGAGAGAACTTAATGATTGACCAATCCAAACCTTTCCTTTAATAAATGAGGAAATGAGAGTTAAGTGATAGAATCAAAGCCATAAGTGCAAAAGGCAGCATTTGATGGAAGCCAGGTACTTAGACTCCAAACTAACACTCTGACCCAGTTGTGAAAGCCTTTTACAAACCTCAAACTGAAATGTAAATGTGAGGCGATGATGATGATGCAAATATTTCACTGAAATTCTTCTAACAAATTAGAAAGTATATGAAAGCACAGTTGTATTTTAAAACAAAATCATTAGTAAATTCTGATGTAGTGGTTTGCAAACACTCATTTTACAGAGCACAGAAAAAGCTAGGAGCTTCCAAGTAGAATATGGCAGAAAGAAATAAGAGACATAGAGAGCACTTTGTACATAGTTGTACATAGTTTGTACATAGATGTAACAGATATCAGTTATCTGACAGGATGAAATGAGAAAAAAATAAAAGTCTAATTTTGTAAATAAATAAACCACAGTTCTCTAAAATACTATTTTAATATTCAACAGTAGCTACCTAAATTACGCTGATCCTGAAGAACAGAGGCATTAGACTTACTTAGAGATAAAACACAAGTTCCCAGAACTTGTCCCTAACCAGTACCATTTTTCTGCTTTGAAATTCTGCCTATTCATAATGCATTATTCTCTGATTTAGGTAAGAAAGCGGATTAAAATCCTGCAAAAATTTTGGTAAACCAAAGCCTACCCAATCCTATTTCCTCATCCCCCTTTAGAGTAAAGGAAACAATCATTTATATAATGCTCTAAAGTTTTCAAAATGTTTTATATGCCTTCTCTTATTAGGCTCAGAATTAATAATAATAGTAATGATAATAACTAGTATTTAGATTTTTCTAAGTCATTACAGTTGTGTTCAATTCTTCTTCATTTGGGGTTTTCTTGGAAAATATATTAAGAGTGTTTTGCCATTTCTTTCTCCAGCTCATTTTGCAGATGAGGACACTAAGGCAAACTTGGTTAAGTGACTTGTCTAAGGTCATACAGCTAGTAAATTTCAACTCAGATCTTCCTGATTGTAGGTTGGATCCACTGTGCACCTAGCTTCCCACAGCCATCACATAGTTAGTAAAAAGAATTTTAACTCAAAAATTCCTGACTACAGGTGCAACGCTACCAATGAAACATTATAACCCTATCATCCCACTTTCTACAAGAAATCATTCTGGATATTCCTTAATATTAGTATCTTCACTCTGTCAATTATCTCCGATTTGTCTCATATATTCCTTGTTTGTATGGAGTTGTGTGAACTCCTTGAAAGCAGAGGACTGTCTTTTGCCTCTTTTGTATCTGCAGTGCTTATAACAGCACCCAGAACCTAATAGTCACTTAATAGATGATTTACCCTGGGAGATTAGTATGACATTTATTATCTTAATGGGGTCAGAAATAAAAGGAATGAACTATATTTTCCTCATTGGTCTAGAGATCTAGTGAATAAACTCCCTCTACTAATACAGACCTACAACTTCAAGTCATAAAATTATCTGAAATATTGATAAGTAATTTGCCCAATATTATACTTGATATAGATTTGAGACAGATCTTAAACTCATGTATTCCTGCCTCTGAGGATCAGTTATCTATTCATAAGCCATGCTGTTTCTAATCTTCATTTTATAAAGGAAACTGAGGATCAGAGATATTAAGTAATATATTCTTGATCACAAAGCCAGTATCTATGTCCAAAATGTAAACCAAAGAAAATGTAAGAGGTATTAAGTAGAGAGATGGAACAACAGTATTAGTGAAAATGTAATACTTTAACTTCCCTGAAAGGAATAAATTTCAGGTAATAGAGGACTTTGTTAGTATTTGGAGGTTAATTTACATTAACATACCATTCAAGTAACTGGTATATGAGCATACTTACACTATAGATAGTAACTATAAATTTTAATAAATAAGGATCTTACTTTTTCAATAATTATAACCAAGAGCATTATTAAAAATGATCTCTGGAATGAATCTCCAAATGAGTACCATCGATCAATTAGTATATACCACCAAATGCCAAAGCAGGCAGATAGATTAAAGGCATTATTGTATAAAATGAAAATTAAGTAAGTTGAAGTAAATGGGATTCTCCTGGTTAAGAAGCAATATTCCAAAGTGTAACAATAAAGCACATGGGAATGTATAGCACTTATGGTTCTTTTAAGATAAAAGAATGGCTATATTGTCTAGTTTATTAGTGATAACCTTTGCCTCCTCAAAAAAAAAAAAAAAAGGAAAAAACACAAACTGCTTACTTTGGAAGAATGGAGTTGACACAAGTCAAGCCTATCTGTACAACTTCCTATTACTCATATCTCTTCCTAAAAGGAAGACATTAAAGTTTTAATAGCACTGAATGAGTAAGACAAACAAAACATGAACATTCATCATGAACAAACATTAGTTTTTAATGAATTCAAAATTATTAGGTATCTCTATTTGGACTCTTATAAAACCAATTTTTTTGTATTCAAAACTTTAAAAAAGAGAGACAGATACAATTCCACAAAAGTCTACTTCTCAAACATTTCTAAGTAAAAGAATCATAAGGTCTTTCCCTCTAGTAAACCTTTTTAATGGGTATATATTTAAATTTTATCTTATATTTATACAAATGAACCTTGCTTTTTTTTCACATAATTTTCTTTCCATTAAAACAATTCTGTCTCTTAAAAGAATTCCCCTCAAATATTTGTAACACCCACATTTTTGTTTATACACTTTAAAAGTCTCTGTAAATGCCAAGGCCTTTTATTTTCAAAAATAAAGGTGTCAAATTTGCAGAAAATACATATTTACATTTTTCTTAACACCTACTTCTTATTGAAACTTATCTATTTTCCACTTCCCCCCCCTTCCAATCTCTAACCTGCTTGCTCTTTATGATAAAATAGTTATTCAGGAATTCCTGGAATACCTGTAATTCCTTTCGTTCAATACTAGAACTCTCTTAAGGACCTAATGAATCAAAGAAACATTAGACTCTAACAAAGACAGGATGCTTCAAGACACAGGAGGAATTTTCATCATTCAGGATCTTCCAACACTAAAGCCCAAAGATAAAAAAAAAATCATTATTAAAAAAATCAACTAAATTCACAGAAAGTCTCCAATATACTTCTTCTACAGAGGGAAACGTTTAGGGAAAGAATAAAAGGAAATCTGTTGCTACAATTTAGCATTTTAATATTACAGAAGAGATTTTTTAATTCCTCTTTCCTCATTTCTTTACTTTCTGTTCTGATGAACTATTGCAAAAATTCAATAACTAGTATGAAAAAGGTTTTTTGTATATATTCTCTAATACATGACATCTCAATGGTGTAGAAATTTTATTTTCATTGACAAAAACTTTTGTCCTCTCATTATTAAGTGTTTAAACTCAACAACATCTTGCTTATGGGTGGTGTTCAACAACTATTTGTTGAATGGACAAATCAAAGCTCACATTTATAGCACAATTTATTATATAAATCACACCATTTTACAGTTTTATCAGCAAGAATACTGGAATAGTTTGTTAAAAAGAATTTTCCCCCCTCTTCTTTTCAGTGCGGCAGGACATGAAAGGGAAAGAAAACATTTTTAAATGATTCATAATACATAAAAAGTAACAATAATAATCTTATAAAAACGAGAAAATATCATAAAACAGTGAGTATGCTATATGTATACCTTTAGATTGGGCTTTGTTTATTTTTTATTATTAGCTTTGTGTAATTATTTTACTTTTATTATACTTTTATTATAAGAGACCTCTTAAGTAGTAAGGATAATATGTAAATGTAATATTTTAAAAATAAATAATTTAAAAATTAATTTAAAAAATTTTAAATTAATTCAAAGATAAATAGAGGAAAAAGAAGAAGTTTGGGCTTAATCAAATTCATGATCACCAAAAGTTTAATAAATTCAAGTAATGGTAATATTTTTCCTATTAGGAAAAGCAGAATTTAATTTGTGAAATCAAGAGTTGTGAATCTCAACAAGGATACCTTGCCCAAGTGGACTCCAGCCCTTTGATAGTAATTCCTACTTTTTGCCTCTTTGGGCCATATGTCAATTGTTCCCAGAAGAAAGGATGACAGCAAAGTGGGATAAAGGGCTGGTAGGGTAAGAGAAAAGCCTAAGGAAAAAACATGTTTCAAGTAAAGCACTGAGCACAGGCAACAGCTGACTTGGCTCCTGAGCTGAAAGGGGTGGGGACCTTCCCAAAGCACATGGGCTTTTGAGGCATTACTTTCGTGTTTCTTGTGACACTCTAACCCAAAAGAAAAGCAAAATACTCTTTGATCTACTCTCTTAGACTCAGAATAATGCACACATTTTGTGATTTAGAAGATGATTAAAGTAGGTTGGGCAGAAAATGTTCTGAGAGCTCAAATCACCTGAAAAAAGGCAACCCAAAATTCAATGTTAGGCTTCCTGAAACTAGTGATTTTCTTTTTTTAGATGCTTGGCAACCAATAGCTGAAATTACTTCCTCAGGAGCTAGTCTGCTTTAAATTGTCCAGTTTAAAAGGATATCAGTTGTAGCAGAGAAAATTTCAATCAAGAATAGATTTTCTAACAAAAAACATTTAGCATGAGATGTGCCTGTGCAGCATTGTATATCTAGAATGCCAGTGAAGACAGCTTCAAGTTGGAGCTGGGAATTGAGAGACGCTTTCAGCCACCCTTTCCTGATAGCTCTTAATGCTTAATGGATGTATTCCCACTACTTAAGATGAGTACAATTGAGGTAACCTAATAACCTAGTAGTAGATGTGGCTTTCAATCTAAGAAAGTTAAGTAGTAAAAACACTGAAGAGCAGGGTCAGTGACAATAGGTAACTCCACAGATGGATCTTGGTGTCAACATACTGCTAGGTAGCAGCTTGGTATGCTGGATGCTTCTCTGGATGATTCCTTTCTGAATGGCCCAGGAGTTTAAAAAAAAAAAAAAGTCTGGAGATTTCAATAGACTATGAAAAAAGTAGAAAAGAGCAAAGATGGACTAAGTAGAGATGAGAGCTTAGGAACTTCTGCAAGTATAAAAAGCAATGTTATTAATGAATATCACAAAGGTACCCCTACAAATCAGGTCCCTGGCCAGACAGAGGCAGTACTGAAAGGTGATAAAGGAATGAGTTCATGGTATTGTATGAATGTATGAACCAAACATTTTTTCCCCACACAAAGATTGCGATATTAGGATAATTTAAGAAGACTGGGTTAGAGTGACATGTTTGTTTATACCTAATAATTGTTTTGTTCCTTTAATGAAGATTTCTTCTCATTAAACTTCTTTTTGGATGCACCATCACCACTTTGTTTGCAACTTGAGTCAATAAATACATATTAAGCACCTGCAAGGCACTGTGCAAGGCTTCAAATGGGGATAAAAAGATGCATAGACAAGCAAGTGTACTCCTAATTTTAAAAGGAGCAAGAAGGTAGATATTAGATTCTATAGACCTATAAACTACACTCTATAGTAAGTCTGATATCAAATACCTCAGAAAATTCCTATAACAGATGGCTTATGGGCACCCAGAAAAGGAAGTAATAATCACTAAGGTAAACTATGGGTTAATTAAGACAAGCTGTGACAAACTTATGTTTCCTTTTTTGGTAGAGTTGTTTGACTGGTTAATCAGAGGACTATGATAAATGATGGGGGATGTTGCACAAAAGTATATAATCAAGTTTCTCTCAGTGTTCTCATGAATATCACAAAGAAATAATTTTCTTCTATTAATTTCTTTAGTCACTATCCCCAACCTACCAGAGATAGTCCTAAACAACTGGGGCTTATTTTACTCCTTGAATTTGAAGCACTCCTATGTAACAATAATGACAAGCAAACATACATTTATAGTTTCAATAAAGGAGAGAATATTACCAGTGAGCTGAATATTCAAAAATCAATTTTAGAGCTCAAATTTGTGAATTACAGTGGATTGTTGTGATAAATTCTGAGGAGTTGGTAGGGTGATAAATTTTTAAGCAATAGCAACTCTCCAACATGGTCTGAGATTTAAGGGGGTAAGAAGATGTTGATCTATACATCAGCAATGAGAATACTATTCTCACTAACAAAATCACAAAATTTCTGCAATACTGAAGTCTTCTGGATCCATGGTTATTTTATCACCTCCATCTAACAGACCTTTATGTGATTGCTGCATAAGGCATCTAAATTAGAATTTAGTTTGTTTTTGCTTCTGTTAAACAAAAAAAAATTTCAATATTCCATGGATCCTTAGACTGGTGAAGATTGCAACCTGACTATGACTGGGCAAATGGTATTTGAAAGCAGCCAACATGGTGATGAGCCCTTATGATCTTAGCTTTGTCTTTTGGAAAACAATCTATCACCAGGGATATTTTTGATGGAGAATTCAGTTACCTCCACACTAGGATAGGGCTTTTGAAAGAGGAGAAAGAAATTCAGTATCCATCAGAATAAAAAACAAATCAAGAGCAAATACTTATTTACCACTTACTTTGTGTAAGGTAACATGGGGGAAATGGAGAAGTCTAAAACACTAACCCTTTAATCAATTAACCAGTTAAATATTTATTAAGTGCCTATTCTTTGCTAGACTTGGGTGCAAAGATTAACATGAAACAGTTCTTGCCCTCAAGGAACTTGTATCTAACAAGGAGATAATATATATATAGATATATGAAACATATCAGATACAAAGTAATCTTGGGAGGGGCTATAATAGTAAGAAGCTACTGTTCTGGCAAAGTCCACTTAAGATCAGCCATATCTTGATAAGAAATACCAAAAATACCATCGTGTATGATTCTGAAAAACACCTAAATTGTAGTTATTGGTACAAATTTATCTAAACCCAAGTTTTTCTTTACACAAAAAAGAGTAAAAACAAAAGAACTGGCTAATATTTATCCTCAAGCAATTGAAAAATAAATCTTAACTTTGTTAGGAAGATGGCTTCATATACCAGATAAAAATCAATTTTGCTGGCATAATGATTATGACCAAAGCAGTAACTAGGGCAGGTAGACCAGAGCTTTGTCCCAGTGCAATAAAATGTAAAGAGTGTAAAAAAAAAGTTTGGCATGCCTACTTCAGTAGCCACTAGAGTAACTAATTCTTCTTCCTACTTGACTTAATTTATTTTAATTACTTCATATATTATTTTTGTGTTGATAATTAAAAAAAATTGATTTGAGGGTGGGTTTTGCTGGCTTGCCCTAAGCACATTTTATGCTGTTTACCCTGGACAAACTGCTAGTTATGACTTTGACTATAACTAATAAATGAGAGCTAATAAACACTTTGGAAAAGGACTGAGACTCTTAGCTCATTTAATATAGTTCATAAAGGATTCATCATATGTATTTACCTCATCAACCTCCAATTTTCTGTGTTGACTACATGATATATAATCTTTGTTATTTAATCTAGTTTTTCTAGCTGATGGTAACCTTCTAATTTTCAGTAACAAAACTGTAGGCCACTAATATTAGATTGTGACTTCTAGTACAAGAGCAGGAGGAACAGATATTTCAAGAAAATAAACATCTTCAAGAAAAGATTTCACCTCTTTTAAAGAATACTAATAGAGTCTGGAAAAATAGAATTTATTGAATAAGAAAAATTCAATAATATATTCAATAATATTTTTATTCAGTAATAATTTAACAATAATATATTTTTATTTTCTTTAAGCACTAGTCATCAAAAATCATTTATTAGTCACCTTCTATGTGCCAGGCAACTATGCCAAGTACTAGGGTTTAAAGAAAGGCAAAAGGGAGTCATGGCTTCCAAGGAAGTCGCAGTCTAATGAGAGAGACAACATCAACACAACTATGAACACACACTAATCTTCACTCTTGGTACAAAACAGTTTAAACAATATTACTTTAGTAAACATTCAGATTAATCTTCCTAGACAATCACATAGCTGGAGAATCCTTAGCTGGAGCAACATTCTTTGAAAAGATACAATTAAACTGAACTAACTTTTACTTAAAGTGGCAGTTCATTTATATTTTAGAATTTAACAAAAAATTACATTACATAAAAAAATTAAACATTGTCCATTCTGTTAGTACATTATTTCCTAGGAAACCATTCTCATAACATTTGGCTCTTATTTCCCAACAACAACAATAACAACAAAAGATATTGGGTATTTGGGATTAGGGAAGGAAGAGAGGAAAGGGAGATACAGAATTATCCTAACTGTAACCAATCCTATGAATACAATCAAGAGAGCCAAGTTTAAAATTTTAGAAAGAGCTGAGTTCATTTAGTAATTGAAAGGTCAGATAGGTTCTTTGCTGTGGGGAAGGAGGAAAAGGGTCTTTATATGTCTTATTTTTGTGAATTTTGGTGTTTTTATTACAAGGCTTGGTGCCATTCCAGCTCTTGTATTAAACCAGGAGGCTCAAATAAAGAGAAGCTCACACCAAGTTCCATTTGTTCACTATCAGTCAGTAGGATGAATTCATCCTCCAATACCATTTATATTTTGGAAGATAAATTAAAAAGGTATTGGAAACCACAATCAGTGATGAGAGCAAATTAAAAGCAGAATGAGCTGTCATGTTCTTTTTTACTGCATGCTGGACAACCACTTAACAAGACATGCTGTCATTAAAATTCTTTTTCTGAATTGTATGAACTGATGCAGAGTGAAGTGAACAGAATCAGGAGAATATTGAACATAGTAACAGCAAGACTGTGTGATGATCAACTATGATAGACTTAGCTCTTTTCATCAATAACAGTAATCCAAGACAATTCCAACAGACTTGGAATGGAAAGTGCCAACCAAATTCAGAGAATGAGGATCAAAGCATACATGCTCACCTTTTTTCTTTCTCATGATTTTTCCCTTTTAATTAAATGATTTTTCTTTCACAATACGACTAGTAAGGAAATATGTTTAAAATGCATGTATAACCTATATAAGATTGTTTGATGTCTTGGGAAGGAAGGGGGGAAAGAGGAAAAAAATTGGAACTCAAAATCTTACAAAAATGAATGTTGAAAATTATCTTTACATGTAATTGGAAAAATAGAATATTATTAAATTAAAAAAAAACAGAATTCTTTTTCAATCATTCATTGTACAAGATAATTTATTAGTATCTCTTCCAGTTCTAAAATTCTGTGACTTTATGATTCTACTCTACCAACATGGGCTCAGAACAATCCTATTGTATTCTTCTTTCATGATTATCCCAGGCTAATAATCCCATTGACTCAAGATATGTGATTACTTTTCTCATCTCCAAGAACACAGATGTTCTCATCCAATACACATAGTGTTATTTAACAATTCCTAGTGGGTTACTTCTATATATAGTGTTACTGAGGGAGGGGAGGTGGTCCTACAGGTTTATTGGTGCTCTGAGTCAGAATTAAGCTTTCTAGATCCAATTTATTTACTGTGAGTCATACATTAAGTTGAGCAGTGGAAGCTTTTTATAGTGGAAACCAGAACACTTAACTATTATACAGAGCCTATAGCATCTTTATGATACTAGCAACTTTAAAAAAGATCATCACTGCAATAAGTTAGAATTTATATTGCTTTAAGGTTTGCAAAGCATCTAGCAAATATCTCATATTTGATGTTCATAGCAACTATGAGAGAAAGATGCTATTAGTGTTCCCAATTTTAGATGAGGAAACTGAGACAGTTTAAGTGATTTTCCTTAATAAGTATTTGAGGCCATCAAAATCTTGTCAAGTAAGATCTGAATGTTTTACAAGCTAAACAAATATATTTAAAGGAGCCTATTTCTTTCCCCCTTTATCTAATCACAATAGGCCAATCCAATGCGATAAAAGTAGCATAGCAAAATCAATACAGACATATAAAAAGTCATTTGGACTTGTCCATTTTCTGCCTAGCATGATGGCTTGTTAGATTATTATTTAACCACTCAACATTAATACTCAATATAGAGGACATATGCTTTATTTGGAAAGCCTGAAATTCAAAAAAGAGGGAAGATACCCTCATTGTGACCTTTCTCATCACTAAAAGAAAGGCATAACAGAATATTTTGCTGGGTATATTAGTGAATAAATGGGAATACAGACAAAAGTTTTAGTTCTCCTGTCTAAAAAACATTTTTTCAAGTCCACAAAGGAATCACAATAGAATAGAAGAGAGACAGACTCTTATGTTAGGAAGTCAAAAGCTTTGACCTTTTGTGAACATGAAAAACACATTCAAACATGCTGTAATTACACATCAGTGTTTTTCCACTTCTCCAGACTTATCAATAATAACTAGCAATTCATTTTCTTGTCTTTATTGCCAACACTGAGTCCTCTCTTTGCACTATAGTATCATGGCAATTGCTTCCATGAGAATCACAAAAATTAGTCATACTCAGCAAAAGGTTCTTCTTTCCATTTCCTTTCAGCACAATATTAATGATACCCCATATATTTTCTACAAAACCAATGATAAGTTACTCCTTCTGAGAAGTAAGGGCTCATCCATCATAGGAACTGCCCTTTTTTTCCCTTTCTGTTCTCCTTCACTGGCAGGAACCTATTTATTTAGGGTTTTTCAAAAACAAAATAACAACAGGTGGGTTCCTCTGACATTACAATGTAGTAAGTAAGTGGGCAGCTCTAGGAAGGATTGAATTTCACCTAAAATAGCAATAAACAAAAATATACTGAAATTTCCTCCTTCTCCACCCAAAAAAAAAAGTATATGCTGAGGCAAATAAAAACAATCTTTGTAGTACTTGAGTATCAACAATATTATATATTATAATCATAAAATTAATATTATTGATTGAGAAAGGAAGACTGGAAATGTGCATAGAATGCTACATTTGAAATCAGAAGTACTTGAATTCAAATCCTACCTGTACATGAATAATAATTGAACTCCTACACCTAGGAAATCATAGGTCTTTGGGGGTATTTAAGTATTACTTATTCATGCCCCTCTCAGGCAAATAAATACATTTCAAAAATTGCAGCTGCTTTCTTAGCTTTAGAGACATGGGCTTAGTAAATCCCATTTAAAGACTTAAGTCCCCAGCAATCAAGATTAGCAAAACACCAAGAAGCTATATCATAAAGAATTTAATGACTCATAAGAATTTTCTTCAGCAGTAGAAATATCCCAGAGCAAGAGGTATCACTAAAGATATTTTGCAATTAGTCTTATATAATAATTATACAAGTATATATAATACATGATACAAGTAATGTATTATATATGGAAAAACATGAAAATAATTATATATGATATAGAAATTAAATTTGTGCAATAATTATTTTCATGGAATTGTTGTCAGGAAGCAATGTTTTTCTAAAGAAATGTTTTGAAAAATGCAAACTGCAATAATCTAAATGAGATTTCATTGTCATTCACAATCATCTAACAGTAAGATGGCCAGTTATTTGTCTTCATCATAGCTCCAATGGAAAAGCTGTATCATTTCTTGCTTTTTATTCCCACTGCTTTCCACACCTCATCATCTTATACTAGACCAATAGTCTCCCTGATCCTTAATTCTCTTTTCTCCCATTGAATTTGTAGTTCTGTACATTATATTATATTCAAATTACTTTTCCAGGCATACCCAATCCATTCAAATGTATCTCCTCCTACTCTTCATTTATAATAGCTTGGGGTTAGGTTCTGATTGACCCAGACACATACTTTCATGTTCATGCCCTCTGTTTAAACCTGCATATTTTTTTTTCTGATCAGTTTTTCTTATCCTCTTCATCATAGCCAAATCCTAGTAATCTTTTAAAGCTGCTCAAAATTCTCATTTCCTCCAAAAAAGCTTTTTTGGGAATTTCAGCAAATTCTTCTCTTTTCCCATGTCTAACCATGATAACATTACCTCTCTCTAGTGAAGAGATGAACAATAAAGGTAGTCATAAGGTTACTGGGATCCAACATGTGAATGTCTCCTTTTCAGGAATGCTAAAAGTTCTCCACCTGGTAACCAGGCTATCTTTCCCCATTGGCACCACCTGGTGGCTAACAAAACAGACCTCTTTTTCCTACTCAACCTTTCTTCTCTCTCAGCTGGTTGATGCCTGAACAATGTTGTTGTTCCTCTATTCAACATGTTTTGAAAGTAACTGAACTGATGACTGACCATATGCTACCAGTCTATCCATAGCTTGGAAAGATGGATACAAATGTGATCTAAGGATATTTGGTTTTTCCTGAACAATAGTAACAGGTCATTTTTACATAGCACTTTAAGGCTTACAAAAGCCTTTCCATACATTCTCTTGATTATTCTTCACAACAGTCCTATGAGAGGAGTGCTATTATTATTCCTATTTTACAGATGAGAACACTGAGGCTTATAAAAATTAAATGACTTACTCAGAATCACCTAGACACTCAGGGTTTGAGGTAACATTCAAACCCAAAGCTTTCAAACTTCAAGAGAAAGAATTCACAGATCTATTTCCAAATGTAGTTATCCATCTCTGTTTAGAAACAAATTAAAGAAAGCTTATAATTAAATTATTTTTAAAAGTTAGGTAAAATGTTTAACAATTAGAGTTCTCCAAAACTGAAATAGACTCTCTTAAATGAATAATGGATTTTCATTCCTTGGAGGGCTCCAAGCAGAGAATGGATGGTCACTAAAACATGCTGTCAGAGATAATGTAATACACAGGAAAAATCCCCTAAAAGGGAAAAGGAATACTGTTTCCTAAATTTCTTATGTGGATCACAATACCCTTTTCTTCTTTCTCACTCTACCTTACCAACAAGATATAGATGACCTTCTTTGTGAAAGGAGAATGGGAACAAATTCTCTCTATGTCAGATAGAGATGATTTTCCCCAGCTTTACCTTTCTCCCCCCAGAAAGAGCTTTCCTGACTTTGAGACAATAGAGCACACTGGAAACAATGATTTTATAGTCAGAAGACCTGGATTCAATTCTCTTTATATCAATTAATATCCGTTTGATTTTCAGCAAATCATAGCCTCTCTTGGATAAGATGGCCTCTAGGGCTCCTTCAACTCTAAATCTATGCTCCTTCCAACTAAGATTAGAAGTAAGGGAGATAAGAGGACAGACTTAGCAAAAATCTGACTCCTCAAACTGGTAGCAGTCAGTCAAAATAAATACAGACTTCACGCTTGAACTATGATAGTAATACTGTCCTATTGTCCATTATGATAGAAAGGATATAGTCACAGAACTTCAGAGGCCCTCAAACAATTGGAAAGGATTATAGAGAAAAATAGGAAGTTAGATCTTGGACATTTCTGACACTCTCAACTTGGAAAAGGACACAAAAATTCTCTAGGGAGTATTAAATGATCTTCACAATAAAATCAGGTATAAATGGTCTCTTATAGTTAAGAGTTTCATATACTTGCTAAACAAATCCTTTGCTTAGATTGGAATATTCCCAACTTCTCAGAGGAACTAGCAGATTCTAGTTTTTTGTATGTGTGTGTGTGCATTTGGATCTGTCCAAAAAAAAAAAAATCCCAAACCTTTCCCCCAGATTTCCCTTCCACCTCCTACTGCTTAGAGAGAATGCCATGAAGTTTAATTAGTCTCTTGGCTGGAATAAGCCAAAATTTTTACTGGCAGAGTTGCCTAGCCTTCTTTCAGCAAACTACTGTGTTTAATACTCCAATACTTAGTTTAATGCAGTACTAATAATAGCTAGCTAATAATTCTATAGAGATTGCTATGTGTCACACACTCTGTTACACATTTTCACAATTGTTATCACCTTTGGTCCTTCCAACAGCTGTGGGAGGTGGCACTATTATTAAATCCAATTACAGATGAAGAAACTGAAACAGTGTTTTATGGCTTATCCAGGTTTACATACAGTTAGTAAGAATGAGAGTCTGCATTTGAATTCAGGACTCCATGACCAATGCTCTGTCCATTGTACCAAATATCTACTTTAAAGAAGATGAAGTGAATTTCTTCTTCCCTGTGTAAGTTTGAGCAAATCCCTTACCTTTTCCAGGCCTGAGTTACTAAATAGGCAAAATGAGTGGATTAATTTAGATCATCTCTGATGTCTCTTCCAGTTCTTAATCTATGAACCTACGATTCTGTTAGCACTAACTTCGGTAAATATGACAGAAATCAAGGCAAGCATTGCAATTTGGTAAATATATATGCAGTCTCAAGATTCTTAGACCTTTTTTTCTAGAATATATCATTAGAAAATTAAGGATGGTGTACATTCCTTGATGAAAGGAGTCTAACATAATATTGTCAAGCACATAATAGGTGCTTAATGTTTATTAATTAAATAGTAGATACACAGTAAGTTGATTTGTAAAAAGATAAATAAATTCTTAATCAAATCTAATCAGAAAAAAAGGAACATTTTTCCTGGAATTGTTCTCCCCCACTTTTTCTTCTCTATTCTAATGACATCCAGGAAGGAAAAAACAAAAATCCAATTTATAAAACGAAGTAACCAACTTACTATTGTCAAGGCTTTACAAAAAAAAAAAAAATTCTAGGTGGGTGGATCAATAAGAACAAGAAAGAGGTACATGAAGAAAACATTTCAAGTTTCTTATCCAGGTTCAAATTTATTTCATCTTGAAAACATGAGTGAGGGAATATTTTCTTTATTGAGTTACTGCCATCAAATGTAAATTACATGACACCCTGAACTGCAAAATTTCTAGGCCAAGCATTATTATTTTGCTCCATGTTAATATAAGACAACTGTATACCAGATCAATCAACATCTCTATCTCTATACCAGAGGAAGTTTGGCTTACTAATTTCTTTTTTTTAAATAAAAAGCAAAATCAGAAAGTATTAGGAGCAGAGATGTACCATGACATAGCCAAATTTTACATTTTTTCATTATTCCTGAAAAAAAACCTACTACTATAAATCTCTACTTAGCTCATAAATAAAATTTAGTAAGGTAATTCAAGGGACATTAAAGATACAAAAAGCAAAGAATATCTGTGAATGAACTGGAGGGGCAGGGGAAACGCAGGGAGTTTCATTCTAATTTTTAGCAGCTTTTAATTATATTCCCTACCACAACATATAAAGTTCATTCAAAAGTGATCAAAACTAATAGAAATAACAGATATCCCAAATCACAAGTCAAAACAAGGCTGTAAATCTCTTGGAATATATCTGAGTACCTAAACAATAATTCTCATTTAACCTGCTTGGATTGGAAACAGAATTTTAAAATATTCACCTTGGAACCATCAGTCTACTTAAAAGACCTCTACTTATATTTATTTCTTATGTTAAAGTGAACTAAAACTTATTATGCTTTGACCATTTTTTGGAGAATTTTGAGCCACTTTGACATTGTTAGAACAAGAAATATATTCTTGATCAAATGTTATTAGATAACAAGAAGACTTCTCTTTGAATTGTTGTTTTATTTTACTTTATGATGTCATACAGGAGGAGGAAAGCAAAGATCCAGTTTTTTTTTAAAGTGAAATAACCAATTTTCTTCATGCAATACTTGCCAGTGCTGCAATATCTGAGTGAGTGACTCTTGACAGCATTGGCCCATGACTTAGTTGAACAGCTAGTAAGATGGAAGACTTTTAGCCTAGAGGCAACTTATATCAGAGCAGTTAAATGTTATACTGGATAAAGTTCTGGATCTGGAGTCAGGAAGCCTCATTTTTGTGAATTTGAATCTGGCCTCATCCACTTACTAATTGTGTGAACTTGGACAAGTCACTTCTCTCTGTTTGCCTCACTTTCTCATTTGTAAAATGAACTGGAGAATCAAATGACAAACCATTTCAGTATCTCTGCCAAGAAAACCCCACACAGGGTCATTAAAGAATCAGATACAACTAAAGGATGGAACAATAAAAAAAAGTTACATCAAGTACTAAGAGACAGCTTTCCCACTCTAATTCTGGTCTCTTATGTCAGAGCATTTTTCAAATGATGATAAAAAAAACCAAGATAAATCTAACTTCCATGAATATCAACTTTTGGAAAAAAAATAAAAATAAATTAAAATTAAAATAAAAAAATCAACTTTTGTTTTTTTTTTTTCTATTACCTCTTTGCAAAGAAAAAGAGAATTCCATTGAATTGCTTAAAAAAAAACTTTGTCTTTCTCAGAATTTTTCAAATTCAAACATCCCCGTAGGATTTACTCCAATTTTATTAGTCACAATACAACCTTAGAACTGTCAGTATAAGGTGGGGAATACAGACAAATAATAGGAGTCATTATACTGGGTCAATATCTAGGGAATATTTTTATTTTCCTTAACAGGTCAGACTGTCACTGATTAGTAAATAGTCTAGTCTACATCCTCAATCAATAAGGGGTCTAAAGAATGTTTGATCTTTCCTCTGATAAAGCCAAATAAAATGATTTGTAGACACACTGTAGGCATCCAAGAGTTATGACTAGCAGCATATTATCTATCCTTGTCACTGGAGTGATAAAATGCACAAACTGAATCTCATCAAGGCAATCTAAAGTAATATGCTTATATTTCTCAGTAGCAGGAGCTGGTGGCTTAAGAGAAACAGGATAAAGCAGGATGCCACCGAGCTTAATTTTAGCAACAATGGCTGATCACTGAAAGGCAGAAAGTCCAAGAACCTGATATAAGTTTTCTTTGCCCAACTCACTAGCTGTGTGACTACCAAGACCATTTACCTCTTCTGTCCTTTATCTCAGATAATATGCAGACTTTTTGGTTGAGCTTTAAAACCCTTCACACAGTTTGGCTCCAGCCTTCCTTCCTAGTCTTATGGCCATGATTCTCCTTCACACACTGCCATTCCAGTCAAACCAGGAATCTTGTTGCTGTTCCTCCCACACATTTCATTCACTAGCAGAACCTACAGTCTCCTAGAACCTCTCCCTTCCTTCAAACCTCAGCTCATATGCTATTTCATGCAGGAAGCTAATCTTAGTTCTAGTTTTTCAGTGCTCATACCATGTTGTTTTCCCTGAATATGATGTAATCTTTGTGAGAATAAGGACTTTTTCAAGAAAATCAAATAAGCATA